>NC_064929.1:78018039-78621476 GCF_023897955.1 Schistocerca gregaria
GACCCGGATTCGATTCCTGGGACTACCAATGGTTTTTCCTCTGTGGGAGTACTGGAACGGAGTACACTCAGTCTCGTGAGACATATTGGTTCAAATGGCTCTGAGCACTATGGGACTTACCTTCTGAGGTCATCAGTCCCCTAGATTTAGAACTACTTAAGCCTAACTAACCTAAGGACATCACACACATCCATGCCCAAGGCAGGATTCGAACCTGCGACCGGAGCAGTCGCGCGGTTCCAGACTGAAGCCCCTAGAACCCCTCGGCCACCGCGGCCGGCTCGTGAGACCTACTAAGGAGTGTGCTAGCCCTGTTTAAGTCTTACACCTGCCGCAGCGATAAAATAGAAAACGAAGTCGTGTTCTGAAAATAGGGTGAAGTGTCTAGAACGTGTATAAAGAATAACAGATGACGCTGTTTGCTCTGGACAAATTCATCAACCCCTCTGGCATAAAAATAACATTAAGCGTCGCCAGAGACAAAATTGACTAACTCTTTTTGGTCTCGCTCTACAAGAAGGAAGTTGTTGTGTAATAGCACCTCTCACGCTTAGTGCTTGTAAAACGGAAACGAATGCATTGTAAGTTTATTACTTTGCGCTTAGTTTCAGAATATAATTGAGTAGTTAAAATAGTAATCTATCTTGCTCCTTTCTGGAAAGCTCCGCCGCACGATTTATTAAGTAAATACCTAAGAGTTTTCTAACGGCAATAAGCCACTCCAGATCATTCCTGGATCGTGGCCATAAATTGCAAATAGCTTCATATTTATGTAATACTTTGCAGGCTTCAGTTGTCTTCTTGAGTAATATTACAAGAATAAAAATCAGTAGAATATTTAGTCGTTTAATGATACCACAAAACATGAATGCTTACGTTTGCTGACGTGATTGTTTTCGCTTCACCAAAATCTGAGAACAGTGAATGGTTTGTTAAAGAATTAACTTTAAGACAAGTCTTGAACAGATAACCGAAGTCGAGTTTTTTCATTCTGGATGCTCAAATAGGCCAGCGGCCTTGGCGCAGTGGTAGCACCGGTTCCCGTCCGATCACCAATGTGAAGCGCTGTCGGGCTGGGCTAGCACTTGGATGGGTGACCATCCGGTCTGCCGAGCGCTGTTGGCGAGCGGGGTGCACTCAGGCCTTGTGAGGCAAACTGAGGAGCTACTTGTTTGAGGAGTAGCGGCTTCGGTCTCGTAAACTGACATTCGGCCGGGAGAGCGGTGTGCTGACCACATGGCCCTTCATATCCGCATCCAGTGACGCCTGTGGGCTGAGGATGACACGGCGGCCGGTCGGTACCGTTGGGCTTTCGTGACCTGTTCGGGCGGAGTTTAATTTTTTTTAGGATGCTCAAATAATAAGAATTACTTCGTCAAAATAATTTTTTCGTTACGCGACAGTTCGTATTGGCAGTCCCCGCAACAGTGTATGTTGTATGTTGGGCAAACTTCACAGTTTCATACTATAGATGTAATATACCCGAAGCTTTATCAGACATATTGGTTCGCAAGACTTCAACAACATTTCAAAACCTTTCGCTCACGTAATGACAAATCGTTAACAGTGCTTGGTTGAATATAACGCCCACAAATGACAAGTGCCATCACAGTACCGGTGTTCATTTGCTTCAGAGGGGTCGTCTGACACTGTGATGCATAACACAGCCAATATATGGTGAATGATTTTAACTGTTACCTACTGTGCACTGAAAGCGAAGGACTCAAGCCATACAATAACACCACAGTTACAGCCCATATCAAAATATATTTAATATACCAGACGTTGATACACATCGTCCCTTAATTCTTTTGAACAGTGTACATAGTGTAAAACAAAATCGTATAATGATATTCCCAGAAACCCATACCTATAGAGATACAGCAAATCTCTCATCCCATTTCCATTTGACTGGTACGTAAGCACAGATAGTGACACATCCTTCAGCCCTTCTCTGCAGTGGAGCACACACGCTTTAAAACACTCTTGGAGGCATTCTGACTGCTCCACATTCATTGCTCACATGCTCTTGTAATGTCTACACACTGTCGGCGTGTTGGGCTTATACCAATGCTTATAAATGTCCCAACAGTTAGAAATCCAACTGATTCGGGTCACGCCAACTACTGGTTGGACAAACCAAGGGTCCCCCAAGAGAGGCTGACAGGAAACAATAACCCCAAGGTGGGAGACCACTAGAGCGGACTACGCTTTGTCTGGACTCTCACCTACTTACCAGACTGGCGTTAGAGACGCTACCCGTCAACTTAGCTGCTGTCAGCATAGCTCAGTGGGTCATTGAGACACAAACGTCTTCACTGGTGGTACTTCATGAGGTAAACTGAAGTGTCGTATGGCGAGGGTATCCCACTGGGTAGACCAGTCGCTTCGTGCAAGTCTTTTTAGTTGACGCCATTTTGGCGACTTGCGTATCGATGGGGATGATATGCCTCTGCAGGAGAGACACTCAGTAGCTCGGTACGAGCTTTTGGTGAAGTTTCGATAACATACCTTCACCGAGGAGTCAAGCAGTATATTGCTCCCTCCTACGTATATCTCGCGAAGAGACCATGAGGATAAAATCAGAGGGATTAGAGCCCACACAGAGGCATACCGACAATCCTTCTTTCCACGAACAATACGAGACTGGAATAGAAGGGAGAACCAATAGAGGTACGCAATGTACCCTCCGCCACACACCGTCAGGTGGCTTGCGGAGTATGGATGTAGATGTAGATGATGATGATGATGAGGACAACACAACACGCAGTCTCCGAGTGGAAAAAATTTTCGACCCGCGGGGAATCGAATCTGGACCCCTCACATGTCATTCTGCCTCACTGACCACTTGCTTATGTGCCGGACACTTTATGATGTACAGTGAGATCAGAGAAGAGCTCCAAGTTCAAAGATAGTAGAAAAGGTTCAAATATGGAACGGAAAGGCATGAGCATCCACTGTGTATGGACGAAAGCCAGATACCTGGGGAAATCTATTACTAAAGACCCAAGGGTAGAAGAAGGATAGTAGAACGACGAAGACGATGGTACGACTATCTTTAAATCGCTTGGTTTCGATTTAGGAAAAGATCTCTCATCCGAAAATGTTCATGTTGATAACGATAATGTTCTGCTCCAAATGTGCATTCTCAGAAACTTTTTACCCGAATTAAGGCCGGTGTCTGACAGCAGTTGACTAGTCTGGTCAGCAATTCCCTCTTTGCCTGTGCTGGTCTGTTAAGTTTCTCGCTAATCTCTTTTCAGCTATTCCTCATAACTTCCGTCTTTCTTCAGTTTGATCCATGAGTCCATGGGCGTACCCAGCGAGGGCAGGGGGGGGGGGGGGGGGGCGCAAAAGCGTAGTCACTTGTAGGCAGTAAGGGATCATGACCATGTGAAGTTTCTAATCAACACCATCGTTTCGCCTACCATATTTAAATGTAAAATGCTTTTCTGCTCCTAAACTATCAATTTTTTATATACAGCTGACGCTAACTGTAGATTAACAGCAGTTGACGTGCAGGTTATGAGAAGCAGGAGATGGTGAGAAATTTAGTGCAAGTGATTTATAAAAGAATTTTTAGAACGTTCCACAAAACTGGTCATCGCCGAATAAACTATCGGGCACTTCAGTAAAAGCCCCTTTAGGGCTGCCTGAAGCCCTTGCTCACTTGCTTAATTTAATGTGTCCATTTTCTGGATTGTTACTAAGTGACGAAGAAAGATTATTTACCAAGAAATTATCGGCGGCTAGAGTGCTAGTGGAACGCACTCCTTTAGAACACGAAGGCATTGTTATTCAGCGCATCTCCTTCTTTCAGAATAAAGGTAGACCCTAAATCTCCCTTCAGTTGAGTTTTTACCAGGACATAATCGAAAACAGAGCTTTGAAGCATGCTTTCAGAAGCAAACAGTGGAGCTTTAAGAAGGATCAGGAGCGGAGGAGAGGTGTTCAAAACCTCTCAACTGTCATTATTGCAAATTTGCCTCATGAATCGTTTATTGAATTCTCTAACTACTGGGGCTATCATTTCTTTACTGAAATGATAAAATTTGTACTTAACTAAAATATGATAATATACCAAAGTTTATGCGTTTCTTGTCTGTAGTATTTTTGGTAGTTATTTATTTTAATTTTTTGTACTTATACAGTTCATTCCAAGCTTGGCATACCAGACCTCTGTCGTGGCAGTGTTTGTTTTTCTGATCCCACAACACGGGATGTTGACGTACATATGGGACTTTCGATGTCCATCGCAAGAAATCGCATCCAACGATCGCACTAAACAAAACTCGGAGCTACCGTGCAGCACTGTTCTGCATCGCTCTGCTCAGCCTGAAGTCTAAACGGGCACCTCGCTATGCTACTGTTATTGTATTTAAAATGTTTATTGAAAGCACTTTTTCACTTGTTTACTGTTTTATTTAATAAGAAATGCTGCATGTTTTCTCGGATTGTACAAGTGCATTCTTGTATTTAAAATGTTTATTAAAAGCAGTTTTTCACTGGTTTACTGTTTTATTTAATAAGAAGTGCTTTATGTTGTCTCGAGTCCTTGTTTCCTGAGACTAGTATTACCTGCCCCCCCCCCCCCTCCCCCCCCCCCCCCAGTTCAGATCCTGGGTACGCGCTTGCACGAGTCTATAGGCTCTAAACAGGACCTATCATTTTCAAATTCGCAATGCACCTTATGACGTAAGGATGGTGGAATTTAGCTGCTCGTAACATAGCGACTGTTGGTTTAGTGCAGTGTACAGGCGAGCAGGTGAGGCGAGGCTTGCACCGCTGGAGACTTCAGGGCCGCGTCAGTGGTGTGAGAAAGGCTCGATCACGTTGCCGGGTCAGTTTGCGTGAGGAAGGGACGGGGAAGGGGGGAAGGAGAGAAGGGAGGGAGCAGGAGAGGTGTGTTGTAAACAGCGTACGTAACAGGTTTGGAGGCTCGGCACGTTGCCTCTCTCCACCTGAACAGGGCCTCGTGCGCCCGCCGCAAGGTGGCCGAGTTGCTCGTCGGGTTCGAGACGGGAATAGCTGCGAAAGAGCGAGGCGCGCCGAACGAGGTGGAAGAACAACACGTGCGCTGCGAAACGCCGGAGAAGGCCAGCCTCGTTGACTCTGATAGGACGGCCGGTCACGGGCGAAGCAAATCGCTGGTAATCCACAGGGGTCTATTCTGGGACCAGTTTTATTTGGATCGATAAGTGTTTATCGGAGTTATGACCTGACAAACAATGAAGGGGCCAGAACAGGCGACCTCTTTGATGCTTTTCGAGGACGATGCTGCTCACTGCGTTGTGATCCCAGCATTGGAGATTGGTTGCGCCACACAAAAACATTTGAAATGGGTGGTGCTAACGAGGGAACCTCCCCATCGCACCCTCCTCAGATTTAATTATAAGTTGGCACAATGGATAGGCCTTGAAAAACTGAACACAGATCAATCGAGAAAACAGGAAGAAGTTGTGTGGAACTATGAAAAAAATAAGCAAAATATACAAACTGAGTAGTCCATGTGCAAGATAGGCAACATCAAGGATAATGCGAGATCAGGAGCGTCGTTGTCCCGTGGTTAGCATGAGCAGCTGCGGAACGAGAGGTCCTTGGTTCAAGTCTTCCCTCGAGTGAAAAGTTTACGATCTTTATTTTCGCAAAGTTATGATCTGCCCGTTCGTTCATTGACGTCTCTGTTCACTGTAATAAGTTTAGTGTCTGTGTTTTGCGACCTCACCGCAAAACCGTGTGATTAGTAGACGAAAGTTCGTGCCTCTCCAATGGGAACCGAAAACATTTGATTGCAAGGTCATAGGTCAACCGATTCCTCCACAGGAAAACGCGTCTGATATATTTTATGCGACACTGGTGACGGCATGTGATCGTGTGTCAATTACCAAAGTTCAGGCACTCGCACACAATTAACTTCGCTCTCCAAAATTCCAGGACATGTTCAGATTTGCTTGGACATATGCAGGATTTGACGGTCTACACACGGAAAAATTTGAAAACGTTAAAAATATATGTTTTGGCAGAGCACCGGGTAAACTGTGCGATTGTGAAACTGTTGTATTCATTAGTTGCTGTTTATGTGACAAACTCTTATATTTTCATCACTTTTTTGGGAGTGATTGTCACATCCGCAAGAAAACCTAAATTGGGCAAGGTAGAAGAATCTTTTTACCCATTCGCCAAATGTACAAGTTAGGTGGGTCAACAACATGTTCCTGTCATGTGACGCACATGCCGTCACCAGTGTCGTATAGAATATATCAGACGTGTTTTCCTGTGGAGGAATCGGTTGACCTATGACCTTGCGATCAAATGTTTTCGGTTCCCATTGGAGAGGCACGTCCTTTCGTCTACTAATCACACGGTTTTGGGGTGCGGTCGCAAAACACAGACACTAAACTTATTACAGTGAACAGAGATGTAAATGAACGAACGGGCAGATCATAACTTTGCGAAAATAAAGAAAGTAAACTTTTCGCTCGAGAGAACGCTTGAACCAAAGACCTCTCGTTCCGCAGCTGCTCACGCTAACCACGGAACCACGGCGCTTCTGAGCTCACATAATCCTTGATGTTGCCTATCTTGTGGATGGACTACTTAGTTTGTATATTTTGCTTATTTTTTTCATAGTTCCACACAACTTCCCCCTGTTTTCTCAATTTAACTGTGTTCAGTTTTTCAAGGCCTATCCACTTTGCCAACTTATAACTAAATATGAGGGGGTGCGATGGGGAGGTTCCCTTGTAAGTAACTTTTTCTTTGTACGATATCTCAGTGCCTGTGTTGTTCTGAATTACGATGCAAAGTTCCTTTGGACATGCATCTTGTGCAAATGACCTTTGCATCGTAATTCAGAACAACACAGGCACTGAGATATCCGCTGACACCGGACGAGCTACTTTCACGTACAATGTCTCCCCTGCACGTGAACATACATAACGCATGCATGAGTACAGATGAAGACGCTTGCTTGAGGTCGCCGGCACCGTAGCTCAGCGTGTTCCGTAAGAGGATTAGCTGCCCTCTGTAATAAAAAAAAAACCAACTAAGTTAACCGATTAACAACGACCTTAAACCGATGTTTTACGACGTCCGCCCCGAGCAGGTGCAACAAACGAAACAGAACAAAATGAGATTAAAAAAAAAAAAAGGAAGTGCTAATGCGAGCGCTCGCGGTAAGCGAGAAATCTGGTTTTGAGCCCCCGTCCGGCACAAATTTTCACTGTGGTCATTCCATTTTACAGGTGAGACTGGTCTATTTTCGCAGCTGCGAATACATTTGTTGTTTTCTCTGTAGACAAATGAAGAGTCGGTAGGGGAATACCTTGGTGACGGCAGACCGTGATGATATGACGTATAAGGCAAGGGAATGATGTGCACCACACAAACAAAAAGAGTAATCGGGATTCGTGAGAAAAAGCTTACTCAGCAAGATTGGGCTTCTAAAAAAAACAAATGTGCATGCAGTGGCACTCGGATGGCGCGTAATGAACACGCCACCAAACCAATCGCTCCACAACATTATTAAAATGCCGAAACACAGATAAATACTTTACATATTGTTAGTAAACAATAGTGGCAGTCCTTCCAATAAATAAAACATAGATCAAAGTCAATTATTTTTATTATTAATGATAAGCTCACAAAGAGAAAGAAATTGGCGTGCTAACATGGTGCAAGACAGCTAAGCTCCGTATTTTGTTTTAAAACATCAGATAAACGAGATTCAGTCACAGAGTAAAGGATTCAGCCACAGATAGATTCGGTACAACGATATGAGTTAGGCAGAACCTCAAAAAAAGATCAGATCGCTCAGCTTACTGTGTACATTAATTTGATTGATTGGCGACTCCACAGGGTGCAGTGTGCACAATGGCCATATACGTGAAATTAGAAGGAAGGTCAGCGTTGGCCGTAATTTCAATGGTTTGTTGACGGCGAAATCGGTTTTCAATCACATAATGATCATCTTCAGTGCTGTAGTGTACAAATTAAAACTCATCGGCACTGGTGTCAAGTTATTATCAGTAACCAAATCTATGAAACGATCACAATAACATTAATTTCTTACACAACCAATAGCAGATAAAGGCCAGTTATTTAGTATAGGTGCGAAGGCGGCATGTTTCTTCAGAAAAGCAGCTTTCTTACCAGTTTAATCGATTAAACTGAGATGACATACGCGCGGACATCACTCCACCTAGAGCAAGCGCGATGGCAACTGAAGGAGATAAATGAATCTGTGGTGGCAACAGTAGCTACTGATAGAGAAGACGATGGATATCTTGAAGTCTCGACTTTGAACGAAACCTGCTACGACTAGTAAACCTATAACATTTTTCACTAATTGAGTAAAGGAGAAAATATAAAAAGAAGGAAATATAAAAATGCGGCAAATGAAGCTGTCAAAATAGAATAACGACATCTAAAAATATTGACAGAAAGTGAAAAGTGGCTAAGCACGTACGGCTAGAGAACAAATGTAAAACTATAGAATCATGTACAACTAAGCGAGAAATACACTCCTGGAAATGGAAAAAAGAACACATTGACACCGGTGTGTCAGACCCACCACACTTGCTCCGGACACTGCGAGAGGGCTGTACAAGCAATGATCACACGCACGGCACAGCGGACACACCAGGAATCGCGGTGTTGGCCGTCGAATGGCGCTAGCTGCGCAGCATTTGTGCACCGCCGCCGTCAGTGTCAGCCAGTTTGCCGTGGCATACGGAGCTCCATCGCAGTCTTTAACACTGGTAGCATGCCGCGACAGCGTGGACGTGAACAGTATGTGCAGTTGGCGGACTTTGAGCGAGGGCGTATAGTGGGCATGCGGGAGGCCGGGTGGACGTACCGCCGAATTGCTCAACACGTGGGGCGTGAGGTCTCCACAGTACATCGTTGTTGTCGCCAGTGGTCGGCGGAAGGTGCACGTGCCCGTCGACCTGGGACCGGACTGCAGCGACGCACGGATGCACGCCAAGACCGTACGATCTTACGCAGTGCCGTAGGAGACCGCACCGCCACTTCCCAGCAAATTAGGGACACTGTTGCTCCTGGGGTATCGGCGAGGACCATTCGCAACCGTCTCCATGAAGCTGGGCTACGGTCCCGCACACCGTTAGGCCGTCTTCCGCTCACGCCCCAACATCGTGCAGCCCGCCTCCAGTGGTGTCGCGACAGGCGTGAATGGAGGGACGAATGGAGACGTGTCGTCTTCAGCGATGAGAGTCGCTTCTGCCTTGGTGCCAATGATGGTCGTATGCGTGTTTGGCGCCGTGCAGGTGAGCGCCACAATCAGGACTGCATACGACCGAGGCACACAGGGCCAACACCCGGCATGATGGTGTGGGGAGCGATCTCCTACACTGACCGTACACCTCTGGTGATCGTCGAGGGGACACTGAATAGTGCATGGTACATCCAAACCGTCATCGAACCCATCATTCTACCATTCCTAGACCGGCAAGGGAACTTGCTGTTCCAACAGGACAATGCACGTCCGCATGTATCCCGTGCCACCCAACGTGCTCTAGAAGGTGTAAGTTAACTACCCTGGCCAGCAAGATCTCCGGATCTGTCCCCCATTGAGCATGTTTGGGACTGGATGAAGCGTCGTCTCACGTGGTCTGCACGTCCAGCACGAACGCTGGTCCAACTGAGGCGCCAGGTGGAAATGGCATGGCAAGCCGTTCCACAGGACTACATCCAGCATCTCTACGATCGTCTCCATGGGAGAATAGCAGCCTGCATTGCTGCGAAAGGTGGATATACACTGTACTAGTGCCGACATTGTGTATGCACTGTTGCCTGTGTCAATGTGCCTGTGGTTCTGTCAGTGTGATCATGTGATGTATCTGACCCCAGGAATGTGTCAATAAAGTTTCCCCTTCCTGGGACAATGAATTCACGGTGTTCTTATTTCAATTTCCAAGAGTGTAGATACGTTTGGAGAAAAAAAATAAGCAACTGATATTCAGACGCTTGCTTTTTTTTCTCCAAACGTATCTATTTTTCGCTTAGATGTACATGCTTCTATACATTTGCATTTGTCCTCTAGCTCAGATGGAAAACCAGTTCTTATGGAAAGCTGGAAGGTGGCTGGAGTGTACAGAGCGTCTATACAAGGGAGATGAACCTGAAGGCAATATTGTAGAAAGGAAAGTGGATGTAGGTGAAGATGATATGATACAGCCAAACGAATTCGACAGAGCCCTGATAGCCTTGAGAGAGCCACCCATGACAAAATTATTCCATCTGGTTTACAAGGTGTATGAGACAGGAGAAATGCCCTCAGACTTAAAGAGGAATGTAATAATTCCAATTTCGAAGAAAGCAGTTGCTGATAGGTGTGTAAATTACCGATCTGTCGGTTTGATAATTGATGTATATTTACAAAATACTAGCACGAATTCTTTACAGAAGAATGGATGATGACCATAGATGTTAAGTCCCATAGTGTTCAGAGCCATTTGAACCATTTTATAAGAGTCGAGGGGTATGAAAGGAGTTGTTGAGAAGGGAGTGAGATATAGTTGCAGCCTATCACGGGTGTTATTTATACCATACATTTAGCAAGCAGTAAAGAAAACCAAAGAAAAATTTGGAAAGGTAAATAAAGTCGAGGGAGAAGAAATAACAACTGTAAAGTTTGCTGACGATCATTGTAATTCTGTCTGAGACAGCAAAGGACTTGAATTCAGTTGAATGGAATCGGCAGTGTATTGAAAGGAAACAAAAGCAAAACAAGGGCAATGGAAAGTAGCGAATTAAATGAGGCGATGATGAGGGAGTTATATTTTTAGACGAGTCACTAGAAGTAGCAACAAAATAACTGATGATGACCGAAGTAGAGATGATATAAAATGTAGAGTGACACTAAGAGGAAAAGCGACTGTGATGAAGAGAAATTTGTTAACATCGAATACAGGTTTAAGTGCTAGAAAGTCTTTTCTGAAGGTATTTGTCTAGAATGTAGCCATGTCTGGAACTGAAACATGGGCGATAAAGAGTTTAGGCAAGAAGAGAAAAGAAGCTTTTGAAATGTGGTGCTACAGAAAAACGCTGAAGATTAGTTGGGTAGATGCGTAGCCAAGGAAAAGGTACTGCATTGAATTGAGAGAAAAGAAATTTCTGGAGTCACTTAACTAACACAAGGGATCGGTACATAGGGCACATTCTAAGACGTCAAGTAATTTTAAGTTCGTCTTTAGATCGAATGACTTCTGCATTTCCTTATGACAACAATAAACAGTAAATAGTAACATATGAAGCCCGTGTTTGCTGCCGCGGAATTAACCTGCGCGCTATCTTATCTGCCCGTTGTGTAACGCTATCTGCTGGCTTTTTCCACTGCAGCCTCATTTCTAGGCCCTGATATCACCGTCTCATCCACGAGTTGCGTTTCGCTGCTATAAATCTCGCATTCTTTGCCTGCTATCGTTTTGGATTATCAGCATATCCTAATCAGTTAAGTAGGCGAGGCTTTACTGAATGCGCTGCGACAGTCTTATCTCTTCCGTTACACAACTGCGAGGATTAACCTTGTCCCGCTATTGGTCGACAGCGGATATGCAGGAAGATTTGTGTTTAACGTCCCGTCGATGACTCGATCGTTACAGGTGGAGCCCATCTCGGATCGCGGAAGGGTGTGGAAGGGTATCATTGAGGTGTGCTTTTTAGAGAACCATCCCAAAAAAATGGTTCAAATGGCTATAGGCACTATGGGACTTAACTTCTGAGGTCATCAGTCCCCTAGAACTAAGAACTACTTAAACCTAACTAACCTAAGTACATCACACACATACATATCTGAGGCAGGATTGGAACCTGCGACCGTAGCGGTCGCGCGGTTCCAGACTGTAGCGCCTAGAATCGCTCGGTCGCACCGGCCGGCAATGCTGAAGCACATATTTCTTTATTTCTGTCTGAGAAATCAAATACCAATATTCGTAGGTCTAGCTTCAAAACTGTCTTAATAACGACACATACTTGGCCTTCGTCCCCTGTTTCACCCCGTTGGGAGTACAGTTCAAAAACCCCCTCTTAAACAACGCCTAGACTAAAGGATCAACGCCCTCTGCGAATTTCATGTTTCTATCCTTAATGGTTTGGGCTGGCCGATGCTCAGTGAGTCAGCCTGTCGGGGCATTGACTTTTATGTGTAGAGGTTTACGCGCTGTCTTGTGTCCAACGAGAATGGAAAAATTCAGGCAGGTAGTAGGATAGGCTGACTGTACGTTCTGCGATCTTGGAGTTGCTAGATAGACACTTTTCTGACAATGCGTGAGGATATTCCACAACGCCCTGGCGTCAGCGATGTAGGCCTGTAAGCAAGTCCTGCGCAGACAACCGTAAACTCGCCGCGGCTCGTGTGAATAGTCGAAGGAGGCGTGCTGGTATGATGAGTAGTGGAGGGGAAAGCAGACCGGCTGCCAACGCAGCGCTTTCCCCGTGGAGACGAACGGCTGCACCATCAACAGCGCGAGACATTGCGAAGGAGGGAGTCGGTGGCCAGAGCCTTCTCCAAACACCTCAGTCGCTTGCCGGCGTCTCCATATCGAGACCTGGACCAACTAGATATACGGGTCCTGTGGCGTACGTTACAGTACGTGACGCTACACTGAGGCAGCAAAAGTAGTGGGATAGCTATATGCACTTACAGAGGTGGCTGTAGTGTCGCGTACGCTAGGTATAAAAGGATGGTGCAATGGCGAAGCTGTCATTTGGACTCAAGTGAAAAAGTTTCTCATGTGATTATGCCCGCACGACAGCAATTAACAGACTTTGAATGCGGGGTGGTAGGTGGAGATAGACGCCCGGGACATTCCATTTCGGAAATCGTTAGGGAATTCAATATTCAGAGGTCCACAGTGTCAAGAATGTGCCGAGGATACCAAATTTCAAGCATTACCTCTCAGCACGAACAACGCAGTTGTCACTTAACGACCGAGAGCAGCCGCGATTGTGTACACTTGTCAGTGCTAGTAGACAAGCAACACTGCGTGAAATAACCGCAGCAATCAACGTGGGACGTATGACTTACGTTTACGTATAATATTATGACTCAAAAGGAGAAATTAATGTTTCTAAGCTGGTAATATTAAACTCGTTGTTTTTGAACTAGCGTCTGCAATGTCTCTGTATGTCTGTGAAGGACAATATCAATTTGTAGAGCGGCGTCGACTCATCCCACAGCGTACGTAATTTCGTACACGTAGACAAGTCACTCTTGTGGCGTAGAAGCAGCTGCCGACTCGACGGTCGCCTGTAAAGTTGTTGAAATGTAAGAGAAGGAAAACTTGTATAGGATCTTCTCGAGCCGGCCGCTGTCGCCGAGCGGTTCTAGGCGCTCCAGTCCGCAACTGCATTACTGCTACGGTCGCAGATTCGAATCCTGCCTCGGACATGGATGCGTGTGATGTCCTTAGGTTAGTTAGGTTTAAGTAGTTCTAAGTTCTAGGGGACTGATGACCTCAGAAGTTAAGTCCCATAGTGCTCAGAGCCATTTGAACCATCACAGACTCTTTTGATCAAAAATAAGTACGCGAAATCACCTTTGAAATTCACCAGGCTGTATTATGGCTGTTACTAAACTCCACATTAATGTTAGATATGGCTTGCGAATCTCAAAAAACACAAATTATACAGTATGGCGGCTAAAAATGATTGTTTCATTGCACACGCTTAATACACGTCCTCTCGTTATCCTGTCTCGCAACAAAGTCGGGCCACATACCGATTTTCTTCGCTCGCCAAGGAGCAACGCTAAGTCAAGGAATGAATATCTCGCTCTCGCATGCGAAACGCGTCGCACGCGATATATACTAACTTTGAACGGGTGCAAGTGCTGTGATTAATCTTGAAACAAGTATAGGGTCGGAAATGTTCACTCTGCATCACTACCCCTTTCGCGGGCAAGTGCTCAAACACATTAGCTGCTCCGCTGCAGAGTAAAAATTTCATTCTGGAAACATACCCCAAGTTGTGGCTAAGCCATGTCTCCGCTGTATCCTTTTCTTTCAGGAGTGCTAGTTTTGCAAGTTTCGCAGGAGATCTTCTGTAAAGTTCGGAAGGTAGGAGACGAGGGACTGGCAGAAGTAAAGCTGTGAGTACCGGCCGTGAGTCGTGCTTGGGTAGCTCAGATGGTAGAGTTGTCAGCCATCTTATACGAATCCTATTGCACTCTGGAATCGCGCGATCTCTACGGTAGCAGGTTTGAATCCTGCCTCGAGCATGGATGCGTGTGATGTACTTAGGTTAGTTAGGTTTAAGTAGTTCTAAGTTCTAGGGGACTGATGACCTCAGAAGTTAAGTCCCATAGGGCTCAGAGCCATTTGAACTATTCTGAACGAATCGTACTACAGGAACATGGCGAGCTGCGGGTTCCGTGTTTCGTTCTGCGACGTCCTTGGCTTCTTTGCCTCAGAGAGCCTCAACCGAAGCGCACACGAGCCCTGCCCACGTGTCTGACACTCTTCAAAGCGTCAGCCTGCAGCGAGGTCGTCTTACTGCGTACGACTGCTCAGCATTCCACTGACTCCAGCACATCTTACTAGTCCTTTCAATGGCAGTTATGAGTAAGGAAAATGCTAACTCACATCTTTTGCAATTTCACTTATTGTTAGTCTGATTTACGCTATTTTTTTTTATCCAGCTAAACATGTCAATGAAGTCAGAATTACAAGATCGGGAAGTTATCTTAGATAGTTAAACAGCAACATGCCGTATTGCCTGCATCTTGCGAGATTATGGTATGTTGTTCATATTTTGTTCAGCTTTTTGCACCGTTTATATCCTACTTTATTGTACAACATTTTATTGAGCTACTTTTCCTCTACTTGGTCGGAGCGTCTCCAAACATATGTTCGCTGGTGATCGAAGCTCAGTTCGAAGTGGAACTCATCACTGAGGACAGTTTTAGTCCAGGCAGTGAGATTCCAGGCTGAAGAAGAGTCTGGAGACCCCCGGGACAGCTGTGGGATACGAACGTCTTTGGATTTTGACGATCTAATGAGCCAATTGGACAAAATTTGACACAATATTTCTCAGGAGGACATTCAACAACTCTATCAATCAACGCCAACCCAAATAAATGCTTACGTAAGTGCCAGACGCCAATTGGACAAAATTTTACACGATATCTCTCATGAGGACATCCAATAACTCTACCAATCAATGCCAACCTCAAAAAGTGCTTACTTAAGAAGCTAGATTAAGGAAAGGCAAACCTACGTTTCTAGCATTTGTCGACTTAGAAAAAGCTTTTGACAATGTTGACTGCAATACACTCTTTCAAATTCTGAAGGTGGCAGGGGTAAAATACAGAGAACGAAAGGCTATTTACAATTTGTGCAGAAACCAGATGGCAGTTATAAGAGTCGAGGGGCATGAAAGGAAAGCAGTGGTTGCCAAGGGAGTGTGACAGGGTTGTAGCCTCTCCCAGATGTTATTCAATCTGTATATTGAGCAAGCAGTAAAGGAAACAAAAGAAAAGTTCGGAGTAGGTATTAAAATCCATGGGGAAGAAATAAAAACTTTGAAGTTCGCCGATGACATTGTAATTCTGTCAGAGACAGCAAAGGACTTGGAAGGGCAGTTGAACGGAGTGGACAGTGTCTTGAAGGAAGGTATATGATGAACATCAACAAAAAGAAAACGAGGATAATGGAATGTAGTCGAATTAAATCGGGTGATGCTGAGGGAATTAGATTACGAAATGAGACACAAAGTAGTAAATGAGTTTCGGTATTTGCGGAGCAAAATAACTAATGATGGTCGAAGTAGAGAGGACATAAAATGTAGATTGGCTATGGCAAGGAAAGCGTTTCTGAAGAAGAGAAATTTGTTAACATCGAGTATCGATTTAAGTGTCATGAAGTCGTTTCTGAAAGTATTTGAATGGAGTGTAGCCATGTATGGAAATGAAACATGGACGATAAATAGTTTGGACACGAAGAGAATAGAAGCTTTCGAAATGTGCTACAGAAGAAGGCTGAGGATTAGATGGGTAGGTCACATAACTAGTGAGGAGGTATTGAATAGAACTGGAGAGAAGAGAAATCTGTGGCACAACTTGACTACAAGAAGGGATTGGTTGGTAGGACATATTATCAGGCATCAAGGGATCACCAGTTTGGTACTGCAGGGGAGAGTGGAGGGTAAAAATCGTAGAGGGAGACCAGTAGATGAATACACTAAGCAGATTCAGAAGGATGTAGGCTGCAGTAGGTACTGGGAGATGAAGAAGCTTGCACAGGATGGAGTAGCATGGAGAGCTGCATCAAACCAGTCTCAGGACTGAAGACCACAACAACAACAATAAGTGGCAGAAGTGATACAATGCTTGATTGACTCCATCAGTTTTTATGTAGATTATTTTCTTGTATAAATCAACCCATTTTTTCTGAAAGTGAAATCATTTGTTTGTCTGTATGTGTGCACAAAATGTACTGATTTCCTTCCCATTCAGATAATTCCTTCGTGAAGAGGTGGCGCAGTGGTTAGCACACTGGACTCGCATTCGGGAGGACGACGGTTCAATCCCGTCTCCAGCCATCCTGATTTAGGTTTTCCGTGATTTCCCTAAATCGTTTCAGGCAAATGCCGGGATGGTTCCTCTGAAAGGGCACGGCCGATTTCCTTCCCAATCCTTCCCTACCCCGAGCTTGCGCTCCGTCCCTAATGACCTCGTTGTCGACGGGACGTTAAACACGAACCACCACCACCACCTTCGTGAAGTGTACTATTTTTTGTATCTAACTAAAATTCTGGTCTGGAATTCAAAAGTGGTTTTTTTTACATTAAGAACTTTTATTTAGATAAAAATTACATTAACACTGCTGTGCCCTTCCTGGCAGGCTTCGTAACTAGAATTCTTTCAAAAAAACCAGCATTCCCGTTATTTTTTGAACACATCACGTATGTCGAGGAATCACATCTGAAAAGAAAACGACACGCATTTAATGAAGATATGGTTGCACATTCTGGTTCAGTTAGTTTGCTAATCTCTTGGTCACAAGACTAAGACAAGGAGCTCATGGGCTGAATAAGGAAGGAAAGAGCAACAGTGGAAGGTTGGGGAGGGTGGAGGGAGTGGTGGGGTGGAGAGGAAGAGGATGGAAAGAGAAAGAGAGAGAGGGAGAGAGAGAGAGAGACGCACAGCCGGTACTTTTCCACTCGCCCTTATCAGGCGGTGGCGCGATTCGCAACCGTTATCTGGAGCAGCTCTCGAGATAAAAGTTTAGAGAGGTGTGGAGCGGGAACAGAGGGGAATTGGGGGGGGAGGGGGCGGGGGTGACAGTTGTGGTATGCAGAATTATCTGGAACGTGGATAACGAGCTGGGGCTTGTGCGATACTCTGCCTGGTTTCCAGAATCCGGTTACTGCCTGTTGTCGACGCGCTCTCCACCTGCTTACAACTCTGTTGACAGTATTTGTCAATAACCTCTGCAGACATACAGAGATAAGTGGTTCGTCACATTTTATTTGGAAGCTGTATGGTGGCTGGGAATCGATTACCGACCGTTGCTCTGATAGAGGCCAGCCCGAAAGTCGTTAGGCGGTTTTCCTTCGTCTTTTAGCAAATGACCGGCTGGTCAGTAACCTTCACCTCGGGACGTACGTCACACGAGCAGCTAAAATACGATAACACACCGAATAAAGCTTACTCGATTCATCTACACGTGCCGTATACGAGATCCATTCCTCCCATGTTGAAATAAAATAAATTTCCAAAATAATGAACACGGCGACTGTGTACTACCTAATAAACGCTAAGACAGAGAGCTCCGTAGTGCCGGCCGCTGTGGCCGAGCGGTTCTAGGCGCTTCAGTCTGGAACCGCTCTGCCGCTACGGTCGCAGGTTCGAATCCTGCCTCGGGCATGGATATGTGTGTGATGTCCTTAGGTTAGTTAGTTTTAAGTAGTTCTAAGTTCTAGGGGGACTGATGACCTCAGATGTTAAGTCCTTTAGCGCTCAGAGCCATTTGAACCATTTTTATGAAAATTTTAAAATTAAATGTTTCACTGTTTTTGGAAATTCAACCGCTATGGGCATGAAACGGGGATGAAAGTTTGCGTGGAAATATTTCAGGTGCAAGCATTTTTGAAGCTAAATCTTTGAAAATTGGTATTTTGCTTCCTGTTAGTGATTGAAAAAAAATGTCTTTCAGACTTTTTAGAAATGCAATCCCTAAGGGAGTGAAATAGGGTTATCCGTAAATAAATAAATAAATGAAGTTATACGCTAAATGGTTTTCCGTCTAAACTTGCTCAAATACTACAAGTTTAATTGCAACCACCCTGCACATCGTAGCAGGTAGGAGCAAGAGCACATCTTTTGCATGATGCTGCACATGAATCTTTATACAGCCAGACGCGTTTCGCCTTTTTGACAAGCAGTCCTCAGTGAGTGTCCTGGAATATTACACCGCTTTTCGTTTTCAGATATTCGTTTACCTTTGAATGACCGTGTAAAGAAGGAGCAGGGCCAAGAAATGCAGGTCAGTCAAAGTTTTCATTCTGTGAGACTTTGTGCCCATAACTGATAACAAAGAACCGATGTACGCACAGAAAATAAGAATTAAGAAATCCTGAAGTTCCCTAAAACAGGTTTGATTAAAGAAACTTCTGTTACAAAACACAAGTCATAATTTCTCTTCTACGATATAATATTAAGAAATTTACCACAGCGGTGGAATTAATCGTCGAATCGCCTTATGAATTAATAACAAAAAATTGCGATTACGAGTATAAAAATCACGATTACGCGTATATTAAATCTCCTTTTAAATAGTATAGTAAGTTACTTCGTTACTAAGATTTATTGGTAACCAAAATATCTGAATTAGAACATTTGCAAATTCCCGTCGGTATGTTTACTAACCAAGATAGGACGTGATAAATGCACAGAATGTGAACTGGAGGAGGTTTCGAACAAACGATCTCCTACCCAGATTTAGGTTCTCCGAGCACTCCACACGATCAAAATCACTTGGCAAACTGGTTCTTCAACAAAGCTTTTAAAATGTCTGTCGAACTGGGCTAATACTGCGTTCCTAACAACCACTTCTTCGACGGGTCCTAAACTACATCATTCTTTCTTTCTTCCCTCCCTTTCCGAAACAATGGATAAGGATGTCTGAAGACTTAAGTGCCATGGCGCAAGAATTCAGTATCAAGGCATTTTTTTTAAATGCCGAAATCAGCTGCTGAGTTGCGATGTTCGGCCATCTGTTGTCTGCAGACACAAAGTAGAGCGGACGTGACTGCCGGAGATAACAGAGAAGGTGGAATGTCTGTATTGCGTTTTCAGTTTGAACTTAGCAGCGAAGGCAAGCGTCAGATAAACAGATATTCCATGAAGGACTATACAGTATTGAGAACTGACGTCTATAAACTTCTCACTGAATTGTTTTCTATCCGCAAATTCGTGACGGCAGTTAATATCCTCGTACCAGCGTTTATGCGATCCCGAAATTCTGACCAGTCGCTTCACGTAAGGCTTTACACGTACTTTACTAATAGCGCATGTTATCTAGTGAGTTACGTTACATGCTAGTGAGAGAGGCGTCCTGGGTTCGATAACCGCTAAAAAAACTCAGATATGTTTGCATCTTGAAAATATCTTTTGTCTTCATCTCAGATTTTTGGAAAGCCAGAATCTACTCTGTAGGAATCACCATGGATTCCGGAAACAGCGATCGTGTGAGACCCAACTCGCTTTATTTGTTCATGAGACCCAGAAAATATTAGATACAGGCTCCCAGGTAGATGCCATTTTCCTTGGCTTCCGGAAGGCGTTCCGTACAGTTCCGCACTGTCTCCTGATAAACAAAGTAAGAGCCTACGGAATATCAGACCTGCTTTGTGGCTGGATTGAAGAGTTTTTAGCAAACAGAAGACAGCATGTTGTTCTCAATGGGGAGACGTCTACAGACGTTAAAGTAACCTCTGGCGTGCCACAGGAGAGTGTTATGGGACCATCGGTTTTCACAATATATATAAATGACCTAGTAGATAGTGTCGGAAGTTCCATGCGGCTTTTCGCGGATGATGCTGTAGTATACAGAGGAGTTGCAGCATTAGAAAATTGTAGCGAAATGCAGGAAGATCTGCAGCGGATAGGTACTTGGTGTAGGGGGTGGCAACTGACCCTTAACATAGACAAATGTAATGTATTGCGAATACATAGAAAGAAGGATCCTTTATTGTATGAATATATGATAGCAGAACAAACACTGGTAGCAGTTACTTCCGTAAAATATCTGGGAGTATGCGTGAAAACAATTTGAAGTGGAATGATCGTATAAAGGCGGGCATCAGGTTGAGATTCATTGGGAGAGTCCTTAGAAAATGTAGTCCATCAACAAAGGAGGTGGCTTACAAATCACTCGTTCGACGTATACTTGAGTATTGCTCACCAGTGTTGGATCTGTACCAGGTCGGGTTGACAGAGGAGATAGAGAAGATGCAAAGAAGAGCGACGCGTTTCGTCACAGGGTTATTTGGTAAGCATGATAGCCTTAGGGAGATGTTTAGCAAACTCTAGTGGCAGACGCTGCAAGAGAGGCGCTCTGCATCGCGGCGTAGCTTGCTGTCCAGGTTTCGAAAGGGTACGTTTCTGGATGAGGTATCGAATATATTGCTTCCCCCTACTTATACCTCCAGAGGAGATCACGAATGAAAAATTAGAGAGATTCGAGCGCGC
The DNA here is from genome assembly GCF_023897955.1 of Schistocerca gregaria. Classification (NCBI taxonomy): domain Eukaryota; kingdom Metazoa; phylum Arthropoda; class Insecta; order Orthoptera; family Acrididae; genus Schistocerca; species Schistocerca gregaria. Next base: position 78,038,753 of record NC_064929.1, read on the forward strand.
ACGGAGACTTTCCGGCCGTCGTTCTTCCCGCGAACCATACGCGACTGGAACAGGAAAGGGAGGTAATGACAGTGGCACGTAAAGTGCCCTCCGCCACACAACCGTGGATGGCTTGCGGGGTATAAATGTAGATTTACATGAGAGTAGCTGCTTCATAAAAAATTTAAAAATAAGAAAATAAAGAAAGTGAAAGAGAACAGAGAGAATGGCACTGTAGGAAATAATTGTACGAGCTGCGATCATCTTGCTGTTGTTGTTATAACAGTAAACACAGCAAATGAGTCGACTTTGTGGGTTTTCGTATTTAATCTGAAGTGCGACACCTCCCGAGCGTGTAGTGCTCTGTGATGTATCGACGGATAAATAGGGGCGGATCCCAAGTAAATTGGCCTTTGAAGTTGAAGTTGAAGTTGAAAGATGTATATTTTATTTATGCCAATGGTTTTCAACTGCCTACTAACAATAAGATTTTCTGGCACCATTTCCATTGTTGCTAAACTACTAGGGCCGCTTTCTCTGTTTTAGGACAGAGACACTACAATTCGATTTTCAAGTCATCGTGGCGAGTTTTACTACCAACACCACAAGTGAATGACATGCTTCAGTAAATTATGTCGACAATATTAAAAGTTTATAGGAAAAATCAGATGCTGAAAATTTTTAGTAAGTAGTGCCTCACAACTGTCATATACACTGTCGAAAAATAATGCACAGTACTGTAATTTCAGGAATAGATTGGCTAGGTAACATACTTCATTACCATTGTAAGATAACACTTTAATGTAAGCATAGAATAAGCCATTACAAATGTGAAATGCTGGTACATGAACACTAGGTGTAACCTGTACTGAAGCGATGTTTCATGTGACTTTTTCGGATAAATCCAGGTTCTGTTTACAGCATCGTGATGCTCGCATCCGTGTTTGGCGACATCGCGGTGAACGATCATCGGAAGCGTGTATTCGTCATCGCCATACTGGCGTATCGCCCGGCGTGATGGTATGGGGTGCCATTGGTTACACGTCTCTGTCACCTGTTGTTCGCATTGACGACACTTTGAACAGTGGACGTTACATTTCAGAAGTGTTACGACCCGTGGCTCTACCCTTCATTGGATCCCTGCGAAACCCTACATTTCAGCAGTATAATGCACGACCGCATGTTGCAGCTCCTGTAAGGCCTTTCTGGATACGGAAAATGTTCAACTGCTGCCCTGGCCAGCACATTCTCCAGATAACGTCTGGTCAATGGTGGCCGAGCAACTGGCTGGTCACAATACGCCAGTCACTACTCTTGATGAACTGTGGTATCGTGTTGAAGCTGCATGGGAAGCTGTACCTGTACACGCCATCCAAGCTCTGACTCTGACTCAAGGCCGTTTTTACGGCCACAGGAGGTTGTTCTGGGTACTGATTTCTCAGGATCTATGCACCCGAATTGCGTTTAAATTTAATGACATGTCAGTTCTAGTATAATATATTTGTCTAATGAATACCCGTTGATCATCTGCATTTCTTCTTGGTGTAGCAATTTTAATGGCAAGTAGCATATTTTCTTGACTCCCACCTACAAAGCGACAAATTATTATCGCAATAAAAAAAGAGAGATCGGGGCTCGCTCGGAAAGATTTAACTGTTCGTTTTTCCTGCGTGCTATTCGGGAGTGGAACAGTCGAGAAGTAGTGTGAATTCCAGAGTAGTCCTATAGAGGTGGATATTTCGACGTGTGCCTAAAAACCTGAGGAGACCATGGTAAGTGTTAGACAAGGTGAAGTACAGAATGTGCGAGCTGATGTTTCGAAACGGTTTTAGCGCTGGAGGCTCTATCACTTTTGCGTCGGAGCGGAGCGACGTGGGCTTATCAGAGACAGAGAGAGACTGATACGCGTAGATAAACACCGCAGTGACCTCGGGGATTGGAATGTCCTCCCACGCATTATCTGCGAACACATCAGGGTGGGCGGGGCAGCGGAACAGATAAGCCGGTGCGTGGGCTGTGTGCGGCCGGAAGCGCAGAAGCATGCCTTTCAAGTCGAGACCCCTGTTTACCAGTCGCTGTCGTAAACAAACACGCCCCACAGCAGCCGCCAGCTCTGTTTTGTTTACTTCCCACCTGACACACCCCCGCCGACGTGCAGCTCACCTTGTGGCGAAAGCGAAGCATAACAGAGGTTGACTAACTCATTGCCCCCCAGTTAGTTTTTTTTCCGGGAGCGATAATCTTATAACACTTTGGTGACATTTGAATAGTACGACAGAGGTACTGGCAAAAGTAATGCTCTCAGGTCGGGTGCCTGTATACTTCACAAAAAAACCACATGGAAATCGAATTTTTGTAATCTTTTTAGTTCATCGGTAAAAGCGAAACCTTCACAGAATCCCGGCTGTCTGTTCAACTGTTGTTGTTGTTGTTGTGAGCCGCCCGGAGAGGCCTGGCGGTTCTAGGCGCTACAGTTTGGAACCGAGCGACCGCTACGGTCGCAGGTTCGAATCCTGCCTCCGGCATGGATGTGTGTGATGTCCATAGGTTAGTTAGGTTTAAGTAGCCATTTGAACCATTTTTTGTTGTTGTGGTCTTCAAAAAAATGGCTCTGAGCACTATGGGACTTAACTTCTTAGGTCATCAGTCCCCTAGAACTTAGAACTACTTAAACCCAACTAAACTAAGGACATCACACACATCCATGCCCGAGGCAGGATTCGAACCTGCGACCGTAGCGGTCGCGCGGTTCCAGACTGTAGCGCCTAGAACCGCTAGGCCACAAAGGCCGGCTTGTGGTCTTCGGTCGAGAGACTGGTTTGATGCAGCTCTCCATGCTACTCCATCCTGTGCAAGCTTCTTCATCTCCCAGTACATGCTGCAACCTACATCCTTTTGAATCTGTTTAGTGTGTTCATCTCTTGGTCTCCCTCAACGATTTTTACCCTCCACACTGCCCTCCAATACTAAATTGGGTTGATTGGGTTTTTTGGGGGGAAGAGACAAAACTACGGGGTCACCGGTCTCATCGGATTAGGGAAGGATGGGGAAGGAAGTCGGCTGTGCCCTTACAAAGGAACCATCCCGGAATTTGCCTGAAGTGGTTTAGGGAAATCACGGGAAACCTAAATCAAGATGACCGGACACGGGTTTGAAGCGTCGTCCTCCCGTATGCGAGTCCACTGTGCTTAGCGCTGCGCCAACTCTCCTGGTATGGCGCGCAGTGCGAAAGAGTGACGGATGTGGGGAAGGGGGGAGCCAAGCATTTCGCCAGGCCCCTGCGGAAGGCGCCAGCCCCCAGCCGCTGATATATGGTCTCCAGATGTGCGCAGCTTTCTCCAGCCGTGTCGCTTGTCTGGCTGCTCACATTAGCAGGCAGGCGCCATTATAGTCCCTACGCGGTAAACTCGCGGCTGTGCTGACTGCGATCGAACCAGTCCCGGCCATATCAGGTAGATAGTAGGCCAGACATCTGGACTGTGTGCTTGGACAGGGGAATCACTAGTATGAAACTTCCTGACAGATTAAAACTGTGTGCCAGACAGAGACTCGAACTCGGGACCTTTGCCATTCGCGGGCAAGTGCTCTACCAACTGAGCTACCCAAGCACGACTCACGCCCCCTCCTCACAGCTTTACTTCTTCCCGCGAAAGGCAAAGGAAGTTTCATATCAGCGCACACTCCGCTGCAGAGTGAAAATCTCATTCTGGAAACATCCCCCAGGCTGTGGCTAAGCCATGTCTCCGGAATATCCTTTCTTTCAGGAGTGCTAGTTCTGCATGGTTCGCAGGAGAGCTTCTGTAAAATTTGGAAGGTAGGAGAATAGGTACTGGCAGAAGTAAAGCTATGAGGAAGGGGCTTGAGTCGTGCTTGAGTAGCTCAGTTGGTAGAGTACTTGGCCGCCAAAGGCAAAGGTCCCGAGTTTGAGTCTCGGTCCGGCACACAGTTTTAATCTGTCAGGAAGTTTCATATCAGCGCACACTCCACTGCAGAGTGAAAATCTCCTTCTGAACTCAGTAGTAGACTACAATATTTTTACACTTTGGTGTGTGGGCGCTTCAGTCGGATTATAGCGAGTTTTTACAATGATATACCCCGAGGACACTCTTAACCACTCAGTTGATATTTATTTTAAGGCTTTTAAAATAAAAACAACTTACTGGCGATCTACATCTTTATGCTTCATGTTTTAGTATTTAATTCTCAGCATATTCACGCCGGTTCGCAACGAGAGACCAGTTTATTTTATACCGTCGCTGTACAACGTCTGCCTTTGTTAGTGGTATGGCATTGTCATGCCGTAGGAGGGGCGGTTTGTGTGGAGGAACTCTTCGAATTCGTGCGTTCAGTTTTCTGAGGGTTTCTCACGCACAAACACTGTCACGTTACACGCCACCATGTTACACGCTGCAATTCTGAGCTCTCTAGCGGCAGAGAATTGCAGCTTGGGTCAGCGAAGTAAGGAAGGCCGAGTAATATACATGGGAGTCAACACCTCAGCCGATATTGAGAACAGAATAAGAAATTCGGAGACATTACTTTTCAGCACATACCGATACTTTAAGGGCGTGGGTCAAGCCTAGCAATACCAACGTATTTTCAATAACAAGTATTTACCAAGGAGGGGGAGGGGGACGAGATATATGCCTACTGCAAAAAATTCAAAAAAAAATCGTTAATTATTGAACACTCGACCAGATACCGATGTATAAGTAGGTTGCAGAAGCTGAAAATATCTTTCAGCACAATCTTGGCGGTACGAGCGTCATTTTCAGTGTTGTGTACACAGAGAGGAGGGGTAACTTATTTACATCTACACCTACAGCTACATCTACATCTACGTACATACTCCGCAATCCACCATACGGTGCGTGGCGGAGGGTACCTCGTACCACAACTAGCATCTTCTCTCCCCGTTCCACTCGACAACAGAAAGAGGAAAAAATGGAGGCCTATATGACTCTGTACGAGCCCTAATATCTCTTATCATATCTTTGTGGCCTTTCCGCGCAATATAAGTTGGCGGCAGTAAAATTGTACTGCATTCAGCCTCAAATGCTGGTTCTCTAAATTTCCTCAGTAGCGATTCACGAAAAGAACGCCTCCTTTCCTCCAGAGACTCCCACCCGAGATCCTTAAGCATTTCCGTAACACTCGCGTGATGATCAAATCTACCAGGAACAAATCTAACAGCCTGCCTCTGAATTGCTTCTATGTCGTCCCTCAAAAAAGTAGTTCAAATGGCTCTGAGCACTATGGGACTTAACATCGGAGGTCAGCAGTCCCCTAGAACTTAGAACTAGTTAAACCTAACTAACCTAAGGTCATCACACACATCCATGCCCGGGGCAGGATTCGAACCTGGGAGCGTAGCGGTCTCGCGGTTCCAGACTGAAGCGCCTAGAACCGCTCGGCCACTTCGCCCGGCTGTTGTCCCTCAATCCGACCTGATGGGGATCCCAAACGCTCGAGCAGTACTCAAGAAGAAGTCGTATTACTGTTTTATAAGCGGTCTCCTTTACTTATACGACCACAAAAAAATAATTGAAAGTACAGATTTCGTTAACTGTCGTTAACTTTTATTCGCAACATGCTGTTTAAAGACAGATGTATAATTACTGTCGAGAGCTTGAAAATATGAATATGACATTCGCAGCGAAAGGTCACATTCGCTACTAAGACTTAAATTTTTGGTTTATGAAAAATTCGAAACAAATCCAGAATATTCTATAAGAAATCATTAACAACAATAAATATTTATAAATTGTAAATTACATGACTAGACTACAGCATTTTTAAACAGTGGCCATAAGGTACCTCCTCCCTCCCTCCCTTGCTATTGCAACGATTAAATGGTACATCGGTTGTTACGGAATCTGCTCAAGGAAAAAAAAAAGAAAATGGTGCAAATGGCTCTCAGCACTATGGGACTTAACATTTGAGGTCATCAGTCCCCTAGAACTTAGAACTACTTAAACTAACCTAAGGACATCACGCACATCCATGCCCGAGGCAGGATTCGAACCTGCAGGATTCGAACCTGCAGGATTCGAACCTGCGACCGTAGCAACGGCGCGGTTCCAGACTGAAGCGTCTAGAACCACTCAGCAGCAGCGCGGGTCCACACTGAAGCGCTTAGAACCACTCGGGCACATCGCCCGGCTGTGCTCAAGAATTTTCTTTCACGTTTTTGTTGTTGTGAAGTGTCTGCATTACTCTTTGTGGATGCATAATTGAGTCACGAACGTGTGAAGCGGGACCGCAGGGAAGCGTTTCTGATATGGCACGGTGTTGGCCGTTTCGTCAGCCGCGCCGTCTGAGAATCGCTTTCGCGGACGTGTCTCACTCATCCGTCCGCTTGCCGCTTCTGGGTGGGAGTTTTGAGAAGCGCAGTTTCCTCCAGGCGGTTGCAGAGCCAGCAGCAACAGGTGGGTTGTGCGCGCTCAGGGGAATCACGATCAGCCGGTGTCCACGTGATCAAAGCGACCTCGTCTCGCGGGGGCGTGGTGGTGGTGGGGGCGAAGCTGCGGTGGTGGGGGGTCCTCTCTGGCTGCTATTAATACCAGGAAAGGCTGCAGCGGGGGCCAGCGCGGGTGAGCCGCTGAGAAACGCCGCATAATAACCCCTCACCTGTATGTACTCGAAGACGGCAAGGGCATCGCGCTCCACATTGACACTGAAACTATGAATACCACTAAAACAAGTACGTTGCTTTGCACAGCTAAGGGTGGAACTAGAGAAAGCAACGTAACACATTAACTGCTCTGTAGAAATGAATAAAAGTGCAACAGCAGATTGCCAGAGATCTCCCAGCTGTGCGCAGAAAGTTGGACGTCGTATGGCGTAATCTCTGTTGATGCACTGTGGACACCGAACAGCGGCCACTCAAATGTTTGCGAAGGAAAATTGCCAAACAGATGTATGTTTTGAGAACTTAACGCCGGCCGAAGTGGTCGAGCGGTTCTAGGCGATACAGTCTGGAACCGCGCGACCGCTACGGTCGCAGGTTCTCATCCTGCCTCGGGCATGGATGTGTGTGTTGTCCTTACCTTAGTTAGGTTTAAGTAGTTCTAAGTTCTAGGCAACTAATGACCACAGCAGCTAAGTCCCATAGTGCTCAGAGCCATTTGAACTATTTTTGAGAACTTACTTTATTTAGACGACCAGTTTCGCCACCTCAAGAATCCCATCTTCATGTCCCTGCGAACTCCGTCTGTAGACAATGAGATATATCGATCGTTGCTTACTGGAACCTACAGTATTTGTATTCCGTACATTCGTTTTTGGAGTGTTTACGTCGAAGACTTGACACCATCTAAAGTCATATGGAATAAATCTGTGTGTTCGGGCAACGGCCTTGCCGCAGTGGATACACCGGTTCCCGTGAGATGTTAAGGTTCAAAATGGTTCAAACGACTCTAAGCACTATGGGACTTAACATCCGAGGTCATCAGTCCCCTAGAACTTAGAACTACTTAAACCTAACTAACCTAAGGACATCACACACATCCATGCCCGAGGCAGGATTCAAACCTGCGACCGTAGCAGTCGCGCGGTTCCGGACTGAAGCGCCTAGAACCGCTCGGCCACCGCCGCCGGCTAATGTTAAGGTACTGAAACGAACTGAGGAACGTTGAAATATGGCATAACCTAAGTAGAAGAAAATATGTGTTTCCTCGAAGACTTTCGTGATAGCATGCATGCATGTTTCAGAAACAAACCGCTTTCGGCTGTATATGAAGAGCACTACCAGTTTCCTGATATCGTATCACATCGTCAGGTATAAACATACAATCGACATTATGATATAAAAAATGGTATACCTATCCGCACAATCTATGTTTTATGGCAACCAATATGAAATACTCACACATCAAGCCCAAGATACGAGTTGGAAGGGGGACTCAATCTTTTCAAAATAATACGCACGGCGTCATGATCAAACTGACTGCTGTCCGCCGCTTCATGGTATGAAGTGCGTTTTCTTAGCCACCAGGCATTCAACGGTTCTAGCTGGGGCCTGATGCCTTCTTTTCTTTTCTCATTTTGGTGTTTTCAGTGTAGGTCAAAGCGCTTTTAACATGTCGATTTCTCAGCTGGTCAGTTTGATCTATGACGCCCTGCTTGTTCTTTAGAGAAGATTGCGTCCTCCTGCTGCCGTATCATTGGCTGAGCGTTTTACTGACCTCTGAGCATTTCGCATTGGCTGTCACAGAGCATAGATGAATCGGATAGCGATCCGTTTTTTTTTTTTAACTCATAGAGTCGATTGTACTGTGAGGTGACGAAAGTAATGGGATAGCGATATGCACATATATAGATGGCATTACTTCTCACCACCCACATTAGCCGACGGCATTCATTTAACGACCGGGAGTAGAGACAGACAACCGACACCGAGTAGAATAACAGCAGAGATCAATGTGGGACGTACCGTGAACTGAGGTTACTTGGACTCAACAAGTCAGAATTTTTTTATCTTTAGTACCACATGATAGTCTAAAACCGTTAATTATGCCGATATCCTAAATTCTTTTATATTTGTGATATTTTTCTAGCAGTTTACATCTGTTTTTGACCAAATTTTTTTTTGTATGTGAGTAAAAAATTATTGAAATTTGCGTCCAAGAGTCGAGGGGCAAGAAGGGAAGCAGTGGTTGGGAAGGGAGTGAGACAGGGTTGTAGGCTCTCCCCAATGTTGTTCAATCTGTATACTGAGCAAGCAATAAAGGAAACAAAAGAAAAATTCGGAGCAGGTATTAAAATCCATGGAAAAGAAATAGAAACTTTGAGTTCCCCGATGACATTGTAATTCCGTCAGAGACAGCAAAGCACCTGGAAGAGCAGTTGAACGGAATGGACAGTGTCTTGGAAGGAGGGTATAAGATGAACATCAACAAAAGCAAAACAAGGATAATGGAATGTAGGCGAATTAAGTCGGGTGATGCTGAGGGAATTAGATTACGAAATGAGACACTTAAAGTAGTAAAGGAGTTTTGCTATTTGGGGAGCAAAATAACTGACGATGGTCGAAGTAGGGAGGATATAAAATGTAGACTGGCAATGGCAAGGAAAGCATTTCTGAAGAAGAGAAATTTGTTAACATCGAGTACTGACTTAAGTGTCAGGAAGTCGTTTCTGAAGGTATTTGTGTGCAGTGTACCCATGTATGGAAGTGAAACATGGGCGATAAATGGTTTGGACAAGAGGAGAGTAGAAGCTTTCGAAACGTGGTGCTACAAAAGAATGCTGAAGATTAGTTTAGTAGATCACATAACTAATGAGCAGGTACTGAACAGAAATGGGGAGGAGTTTGTGGCACAACTTGAGTAGAAGGTGAGATCGGTGGTAGGACACGTTCTGAGGCATCAAGGGATCACAAATTTAGTATTGGAGGGCAGTGTGGAGGGTAAAAATCGTAGAGGGAGACCAAGAGATGAATACACTAAGGAGATTCAGAAGGATGTAGGTTGCAGTAAGTACTGGGAGATGGAGCAGCTTGCACAGGATAGAGTAGCATGGAGAGCTGCATCAAACCAGTCTCAGGGCTGAAGACCGCAACAACAACATAGGGGGCAGCATGGCCCAATATTTCGGTAGGGAGTTTCAACGACTTGTTCAGTCCAAGCCGTGTGGAGCTGCTTCACGACCCCGTGCAAAAGGAGGTCCGACACGATATTAGACGTACACCTGAAGATGTCATCTGATATCACGAAACTGGTCGTGCTGTTGTAAGTTCAAGTTCATATACAGCTGAAAACTATTTCTGGAACGTAGGTAGAGACAGTTTGTTGGATTAGAAGCTGCAAAAAATCCTTCTCCCGATTAATGCACGTCAGAGGCGATTTGGCTCCTGATGGAACATCGCTTGGGGCCGCTGGGTGGGGCTACAGGCACCAGGAGGTGACGAGCCGGCACCGAGCAGTAGGAGCGTCGCTGACCCGACCTTGCGGCAAGGTCTCCTTAGGGAGGGCCGCCGCGCCGCAGAAGGAAGGAAGGAAGGAAGGAAGGCAGCCCTTGCGCGAGGTCACCAAGCGGAACTGGGTCACTGCCGCCTCAGGGGCGGACCTTGGCAGGAAGTGGTGGTCGTGGCAGCCTTCGGGCTCTACAGCCCGTTCACCGTCGCAACCTTACGACCGAAAACAGTAGCTAAAATATTGTCGGGCTATTAAACCTGCACAATCATGAAGAATAAACAACAAGTAACGAAATTTTACTGATCGTCCGTATACGGTCTGACCGCGTCTGTAGGCACTGCCAAGGATTTTGCCTTGATGGGAGGACTCCATCAGCCGCATGACGCAAGTTGAGGAGCTACTTGAATGAGAAATAGCCGCTCCAAGAACTGGAAAGCCGCCAACGACTAGGAGAGTGGAGTAATGAGCGCGACCCGCCCCCCCCCCCCTTTCCATACAACATCCACATGACACCTTTAGCTGAAGGATGACACGGTGGTCGGTCGGTGCAGTCAATGCGAACAAGAAGTGGCTGAGACGTGTAACCGATGGCACTCCATACCATCACGCCGGGTGATAACGCCAGAATGGCGATGACGAATACACGCTTCCAATGTTCGTTCACCGCGGTGTCGCCAAACACGGATGGGACCATCGTGATGCTGTAAACAGAACCTTGATTCGTCCGAAAAAATGACGTTTCGCCATTTGTGCACCCAGGTTCGTCGTCGAGTACCCCATCGCAGGCGCTCCTGTCTGTGATGCAGCGTCGAGGGTAACCGCAGCCACGGTCTCCGAGGTGATAGTCCATGGTGCTGCAAACGTCGTCCAACTGTTCGTGCAGATGGTAGTTGTGTTGCAAACGTCCCCTTTTGTTGACTCAGGGATCGAGACGTGGCTGCACGATCCGTTACAGCCTTGCGGATAAGATGCCTGTCACCTCCACTGCTAGTGATACGAGGCCGTTGGGATCCAGCACGGCGTTCCGTATTACCCTCCTGAATCCACCGATTCCATATTCTGCTTACAGTCACTGGATCTCGACCAACGCGATACGATAAACCGCAATCGCGATAGGCTACAATCCGACCTTTATCAAAGTCGGAAACGTGGTGGTACGCATTTCACCTCCTTACACGAGGCATCAGAACAACGTTTCACCAGGCAACGCCGGTCAACTGCTGTTTCTGTAACAGAAATCGCTTGGAAACTTTCCTCGTGTCAGCACGTTGTAGGTGTCGCCACCGGCGCCAACCTTGTGTGAATCCTCTGAAAACCTAATCATTTTCATATCACAGCACCGTCTTCCTGTCGGTTAAATTTCGCGTTTGTAGCACGTCATCTTCGTGGTGTAGCAATTTTAATGGCCAGTAGTGTAATAATAAATACCAGCTGCAAATGACCTGCCACCTAGTTATTAAGACAGGTCATATTTTCACAATATAAAATTGTAGATGTACAGAACGTGAAACTTATTTGATATTTCTTATTTGCAATAACGATTACGTATATTACAATTTTAAATATTTATTGACTTAATAGTAATTAAGAAATGAAAACCTCAAAATTAACTATTTACGAACAGAAGATACAAATTTAGATGGGAAGACGTTATGACATACTATCACTTTATGACATATTATAAATTCCGAAAAAATTTCCAAAATTAACGGAGCAGAAACAGAAGGTAACAGGGAAGTATGTAGATTTATGTTAGAGGTCCCACCACCCAGTTATCTCGAGTGTGAGGGCTCAGCAAGTCACTGAACTTGTCACATTCGAGGCAGTGTACAAAATGTAGCTTTAACATTCATTTGATAATTTATAAGTACTCTCATATTACACCTTTACCACACTTCCATTACAGGTATAATTTTACCTAAGCTTAATAAAAAAAATATTATAATAATTACACTTACTGGTCAAGACGTTTCTACATACACTGAAATGACAGTTTGTTCAATTATGTCTGTTTTTAATTTAGTCATATCTTACATGTAGGTCTGTATATTAAATTCACTGTTTGCTGCAGGTTCACTATCTGAGTCTGTGTGTGTGTCTGTGCCATTCCAAGTATTCCGTCCCCATGTTTGTGTGTGTTTGTTCTTATTTGTGTATAAACAATAACAGCTGTAACCCGTCTGAGCATCAAATCGAGCTGAGCTCGGATAAGGGATACAGGCACGTCATTGCATGCTGCTACAGCTCTTTGCTCGAATTGTGGGCGGGATGGAGGGGGTAGATGGCGGAGTGGGGCGGCAGTCTCCCTGCGACCCATGACCGGATGTTTCCAGTGAGTGAGACATGTTGAGAACGTGCTGGCCAGGGCAACAATCCAACACCCGCTGGGCACCACTGAAATCAAACGGTCTTGCGTTATCTTGTTGAAAACGTCTCAGACACCTCGAAGATAGGACCCAGCTGTCGTGTTTAACACGTCGTACATCTAATCTCTGGTGTAAAATTACTGGATATACAAATTGTCTCTTGTATCGAGTGGCATCGCATAAGCTCACTCAGCTGCTGATATAACTACAGTCATTTGCTTAGTGTCAATAACAGATCGATTGAATTGTGTATAAAGATGTAGCTGACCCTTGTAGTACGAAATGCTTTCAGCTAATAACCCAAATTCACTTAAAATTTCAACTGAATTTCGATCGTACACGATTGCACATACAGGGTTCGCACAAAAATATGGGAAGATGCAGATACCAGACTGGCGCCCTCGACACATGTCGTTAAAGACTTATCATTGTTTATATAAAGTGTAAAATTAAGTAAATCACGTCGCCCCCATTTCAAATTGGAATCTGTTTTGAATGTGAACTGTTATTTTTACACTGCATTAGGCACGGTAATGTGTTGAGTTTTGGGTCCACCCCGTGTACTAAAGCCTAAATACTGGATAATCTTATCTAATATTTAAGTTAAACACACAAGTCCGAAATTTTGGAACATAAAGCCTACATCAAAAAGAAAGAGTTCGACATCATCCGATTACAAGATTAGTCATGAACATTCCAAGCACATCACATTTAAGAGGTATGAAATATATCGATCACACGAATTAATATTAGGGCAGGCGAATGGTAGGATAAGGTCTGTTCCAAGGGTTCTGGGAAAGTGTAGCGTTCGTCTGATAAACATTCTAGAGTATTATTCCAGTTTTTTGTATTTCGATGTAACTGTCATCCAGGGTGTGACACCACAAACAGTCGCCAAGCCACAGTCACTAAAACAACGAAATTTTCAAATGTAATGCCGCTCGGGATTAGCCGAACGGTCTTAGGCGGCTGGTCCCGGCGGAGGTGCGAGTCCTCCTCGGGCATGGGTGTGTGTGTTTGTCCTTAGGATAATTTAGGTTAAGTAGTGTGTAGGCTTAGTGACTGATGACCATAGCAGTTAAGTGCCATAAGATTTCACACACATTTGAAAATTTTTTCAAATGTAATCAGAAACCTGGAAAACTACATTAACATTTGCAACCACATTTCTTTCAAATATTGCGAAAAATACACTAAAACCAGTAAACTGAAGCAAAGGCAGCAGGAACGACCGTTTGTTGTGTCAAATAAACATTTGATATGTTCGGAGTCTATATCAAGTAAGCGTGACAGCAGACGTGAACGAGTTAGAGACACGCTGCGTAGGCTCTAGCAAGCGGCCAATACTAAATTGTAACGATAATGCTCGAAGAACATGAATGTGATTTCTTGAAAGAGAGAGAACACAGTTCTCCCGAAATCCTATTTTGTAAATTTATAGAAGCTGTGTTACAAGAAGCCTGTGCGACGATCTTACAGCTTGCCTAGTTATGATGAGTAATCGTGATTAATGCGTTTACAGTTACAAGAATACAGTCAGAGAAAAAAAGTCAGTGTATTGGTATGAGGTACCCTCAGCCAGCCTGTATGTTGTAGACGTACAGTCGTGGACAAAACGAGCGAGACCCCTCGCCTTTTCGTTATGCTGATCCGGACTGCTTTAAAGTCTGCTACACAGCATAACAGGCAAGGCGACGAAGTCTACCAACATACTATCTATGAACAGGCGTGAAATTGAAAAACCATACGAACTTGTCAGACTGTTTCCAATCATGTGTAAGACTATATCAATGCTGATTAGTGTCTTAACAACAACATCTAAATATAAGATATAAATGAAAGAAGAAACGCTGATTAGTTTGAACTGTACTAATAAAAATGAATTTCCGCTTATCGAGATAACATAACTGTTATAGTAAGACAAAGTTCCCACATCGTTACGAATTAGCAAAATATTATGCGCATTCCGCTGCGAAATGGTCTGTGTCAACGTCCAGACCAGTCATACTGGCTTACCGTTAATGACCTACCATGAAAGTGTGCAAATTTAGTAATGCGTGAAGATTCATAATGAAATTCAGTTAAAAATGTTTCAGTGCCACACGTAAGTCAATTCAACTACTGACAGAAGCGGAAAACGTAAACAGTAAAAAGTATGCAATTCTACAAGAGTTTCATATTGACATCTACAGGGAGCCGGTACAGAATATAGGTAGCAATAAAACGTATTGGAGGAGCGAGAATTTCTTAAAATTGCTTTACTGATATAACAATTTGTCCATTTTATTTGGACTGTTGAGCTCCGTGGCCGTGGATAATGATATTTCACTGAAAAAATACTGCAGTAACTGAAGATCCATGTAATTTGCCAGCTGAAGATGGGTGCAAACCCGAAATGCATATTGGCGTAAATAAAAAACGCATTAAAAAGTGGCTGGTTGCCGTATTTTTTCAGTGAAATAGCTTTACTGATAGTCTATCTGCCTTCATCGAGATTAGAACAGAGATCAGACCTCCTATGCATTGGCAAACACCTTTCACTACACTATCAGACAACCCAGGCGAACAGTCCTCTATTATTGCCCAGGACATGAATAAGCCAGCAATTTCGCAATTAAAATGGCAAAATGATTTGCAGTTTCTGTTGCATAGAGCTTTCTGGACTCAAAAACATGAATTTTCTACCTTTATGCCACCGCTCATGTGACAATCATTCGGGATGTTTATCGAAATAACAAAATAATGTTACTAGCGAGTAAATTTAGTAGGATAATTCTGCGCCACCCCAGGAAAGCAGGCTGGAGTGGCCGTGCGGTTCTAGGCGCTACAATCTGGAACCGACCGACCGCTGCGGTCACAGGTTCGAATCCTGCCTCGGGCATGGATGTGTGTGATGTCCTTAGGTTAGTTAGGTTTAATTAGTTCTAAGTTCTAGGCGACTGATGACCTGAGAAGTTAAGTCGCATAGTGGTCAGAGCCATTTGAACCAACCCCAGGAAATAAACGGGGACATAGCTGCCGAACGCATTCTACAATGTTTCGAATTCTACATTAGACTGGCCACAGCGAGAAAACGTTCATTAGCCGAAGTGTTTCTTAAGGTAGCTCGCACTTCCAAAATCGCATTGGCATTAATACTGGGATCTGAATTACCACGTGTATAGGCAAATGGATTTTATTTCCATTTCTGTAAACGTGATTTGGATCGAAAACTTAGCTACGATTAATATGCTGATGTATCGACTGCAACTAGAACATTTCGAATAAAGAGGAGGGGGAATTATTTATTCGGCCCTCATCTTCAGTAACTGTCGTAGCTTTTTTCGTTGTTAGGATATCGTCTCCTTAATCGGTGAAAATGGAACCCTACTAGTGTTACTTTCTTGACCGTCTGTCTGTCTACCCAACCCTTGAAACCCGTTTACCTCGAGTACAGATAAACCTAATAAGTGGGAATGTATACGGTCCCTTGGTAGTGTAAGAAATTCATTTTTATTAGTACAGTTCATACTAATTAGCGTTTCTTCTTTCATTTATATCGTATATTTACGTGTTGTTCAAAATTGGTTCAAATGGCTCTGAGCGCTATGGGAGTTAACATCTGAGGTCATCAGTCCCCTAGAACTTAGAACTACTTAAACCTAACTAACCTAAGGACATCACACTATCCATGTCTGAGGCAGGATTCGAACCTGCGACCGTAGCGGTCGCGCGGTTCAGGACTGAAGCGCCTAGAACAGCTCGGCCACACCGGTCGGCCTTACGTCTTGTGTTTAACACACTAATCAGCATCAGTATAGTCTTACAGATGACTGAAAACAGTCTGACAAAGTTCGGATAGTTTTTCAATTTCACGCCTGTGCGTAGTATGTTGGTAGCACTTCCTCGCCTTGCCTGTAATGCTGTGTAGCAGACTTTAAAGCTGTGCGGATCAGCGTAACGAAAAGTCGAGGGGTATCGCTCGTTTTGTCCACGACTGTACATTACAACGTCAGTTGTCACCTTCGCGCCGCACAGCGACATTACAATCTTAATGAGCCATTGTCATCGAATATGTATGATTCCTACTGAACCAGGCCCGTAGTTGACTATTCGGAAGTGAGATAACATGTTGGTGTTTACCGTACTATACACGCTCATTCAGAAAAGCCACACCCTCTTCGTTAGACCAACGAAAAACAACGCAGATAAGGTTGAAATGCAGTACACAAATTTAGCACTGCCGTACAGAGGAACGATAATTTTGTAACAACGATTTGGCCTTCTGCGCGTGAGAAGTAAACAGCCACACCTCCACGGGAAAATGGTAAACATGTCGATATGAGCAACGGCAGGTTCAATGCGAGACGGACAGTAGTTATCTCCATGGTTTATTTCTGGCCGCGGCAGATAAACCAGCTCTTATATCGGCCTTCTGTTACCCTAGAATGCGATAACAGACAGCTGCACACAGCTGCTTCCTGATGCATCACGCCCCTCCCCACATACACGAGCTGGACAGCATCATGTAAACACCCGACACTGAAATATGTATTCCGCAGCATGTTTTCCGGCTGATCTCAAAAGCAGTGGTATCTTTTATTTCCGGCTATACTACTTCTAAAAACGCCTGGCCACCAGTAAGTCTGTGATCTTAATGATGCTGACATTCCGTGTGGTAAACTCGTTCTCGCTTAATGTTTATAGTATTAATCACCTACGTACACATGATATTCTGCAAGCCATCTACAGTTATGTGTCGGGGGGGGGGGGGGGGGGGGGGTTAGGAGGGGGGTAGTTCTGGTAGCACTAAGTAATCCCTCCATCCCTGTTGCACTCGAGAATGGCGCTTGGGAAGAATTATTGTCGGTAAACATCTGTATTAGCTCTAACGTCTCGAATTTTCTCGTTATCTCCATTACGCGATGTGTATGCGGCAGGAACTAATACACTACTGGCCATTAAAATTGCTGCACCACGAAGATGACGTGCTACAGGCGAGAAATTTAACCGACACGAAGAAGATGCAGTGATATGCAAATGATTAGCTTTTCAGAGCATTCACACAAGGTTGGCGCCGCTGCCGACACCTACAAAGTACTGACATGAGGAAAGTTTCCAACTGATTTCTCATACACAAACGGCAGTTGACCGGCGTTGCCTGGTAAAACGTTGTTGTGATGCCTCGTGTAAGGAGGAGAAATGCGTACCATCACGTTTCCGACATTGATAAAGGTCGGATTGTAGCCTATCGCGATTGCGGTTTATCGTATCTAGACATTGCTGCTTGCGTTGGTTTAGATCCAATGACTGTTAGCAGAATATGGAATCGGTGGATTCAGGAGGGTAATACGGTACGCCGTGCTGGATCCCAACGGCCTCGTATCACTAGCAGTCGAGATGAGAGGCATCTTATCCGCATGACTGTAACGGATCGTGCAGCCACGTCTCGATCCCTGAGTCAACAGATGGGGACGTTTGCAAGACAACAACCATCTGCACGAACAGTTCCACGATGTTTGCAGCAGCATGGACTATCAGCTTGGAGACCATGGCTGCGGTTACCCTTGACGTTGCATCACAGATGGAGCGCCTGGGATGGTGTTCAAAAATGGTTCAAATGGCTCTGAGCACTATGGGACTTAACATCTGTGGTCATCAGTCCCCTAGAACTTAGAACTACTTAAACCTAACTAACCTAAGGACATCACACATCCATGCCCGAGGCAGGATTCGAACCTGCGACCGTAGCAGTCGCGCGGT
Organism: Schistocerca gregaria; assembly: GCF_023897955.1. Taxonomy (NCBI): domain Eukaryota; kingdom Metazoa; phylum Arthropoda; class Insecta; order Orthoptera; family Acrididae; genus Schistocerca; species Schistocerca gregaria. Next base: position 78,056,757 of record NC_064929.1, read on the forward strand.
TCCGGACTGAGCTGGGATGGTGTACTCAACGACGAACCTGGGTGCACGAATGGCAAAACGTCATTTTTTTCGGATGAATGCCGGTTCTGTTCACAGCAGCATGATGGTCGCATCCGTGTTTGGCGACATCGCGGTGAACGCACATTGGAAGCCTCTATTCGTCATCGCCATGGCCATCACCCGGCGTGATGGTATGGGGTGCCATTGGTTACACGTCTGGGTTACCTCTTGTTCGCATTGACGGCACTTTGAACAGTGGACGTTACATTTCAGATGTGTTACGACCCGTGGCTCTACCCTTCATTCCATCCTGCGAAACCCTACATTTCAGCAGGATAATGCACGCCCGCATGTTGCAGGTCCTGTACGGGCCTTTCTGGATGCAGAATATTGTTAGACTGTTGCCCTGGCCAGCACATTCTCCAGATCTCTCACCAACTGAAAACGTTTGGTCAATGGTGGCCGAGCAACTGGCTCGTCACACTACGCCAGTCACTACTCTTGATGAACTGTGGTATCGTGTTGAAGCTGCACGGGCAGCTGTACCTGTACACGCCATCCAAGCTCTGTTTGACTCGATGCCCAGGCGTATCATGACCGTTATTACGGCCAAAGGTGGTTGTTCAAGGGGAACTGATTTCTCAGAATCTATGCACCCAAATTTCGTCAAAATGAAATCACATGTCAGTTCTAGTATAAAATGTTTCTCCAATTAATACCCGTTAATCAGCTGCATTTCTTCTTGGTGTAGCAATTTTAATGGCCAGTAGTGTAGTTTGCTTGTCCATCTTTGAAACGATGTCTACGCACACAGAAGTGTATTGTGTGTATTTAACCGGGGACGTAGAAGCAACGGAGAGGCTTCGTCGCGCCGTATCCCTCAGTAATTGAGAACCCCACAACAGGCCACAGCAGTGTACCCACCCCACCGCCGCCCCTCACCAAATACAGTGGTATTGTGCCGTCAATGCGAACAAGAGGTGACAGAGACGTGAAACTAATGGCACCACATACCATCACGCCGGGTGATACGCCAGTATGGCGATGACAAATACACGCTTCCAATGTGCGTTCACCGCGATGTCGCCAAATACGGATGCGACCATTATGACGCTGTAAACAGAACATGGATTCATCCGAAAAAATGACGTTTTGCGATTCGTGCACCCAGGTTCATTTTCGAGTACACCATCGCAGGCGCTCCTGTCTGTGATGCAGCGTCAAGGGTAACCGCAACCGTGGTCTCCGAGCTGATAGTCCATGCTGCTGCAAACGTCGTCGAACTGTTGGTGTAGATGGTTGTTGTCTTGCAAACGTGCCCATGTGTTGATTCAGGTATCGAGACGTTGCTGCACGACCCGTTACAGCCATGCGGATAAGATGCCTGTCATCTCAACTGCTAGTGATACGTGGCCGTTGGGATCCAGCACGGCACTCCGTATTACCCTCCTGAAACCACCGATTCCATATTCTGCTAACAGTCATCGGATCTCGACCAACACGAGCAGCAATGTCGCGATACGATAAACTGCAATCGCGATAGGCTACAATCCTACCTTTATCAAAGTCGGAAACGTGATGGTACGCATTTCTCCTTCTTACACGAGGCATCGCAACAACGTTTCACCAAGCAAAGCCGGTCAACTGCTGTTTGTGTATGAGAAATGGGTTGGAAACTTTCTCATGTCAGCACGTTGTAGGTGTCGCCACCGGCGCCAACCTCGTGTGAATGCTCTGAAAAGCTAATCATTTGCATATCACAGCATCTTCTTACTGTCGGTTACATTTCGCGTCTGTAGTACATCTTCTTCGTGGTGTGGCAATTTAAATGGCCAGTAGTGCGTTAATCAGATACGTAGCGCTATGTCTAGAGTTAAGCAATCATTGTTTCGTCACTCCATATGTGAATGGAACAAGAAGCCGTCATAGCTGGTACTATTGGAAGCTCCTACTCATTAAATAATTAACTAGCTGCAGACTCAGTAGGAAATTCCGATATGGCGCACGTCCAAGAAACTATTAGCGGCAGATTTACCGTTGCAATCGTATCCTACCGCACGTCAACACGACGTAAGGAAGTGAGCAGAGGAAGAGATGACAGTCACTTGTTCGCGGAAATCACTGTCGTGCCACGAGCAGACCGCGTGGAGAGCTGCAACATGAATTTCCTTGTGACTAGCGAAGCGGTGACTGTGGGCAAACGCGTATCTCATATTTCCACCGTCTTGTCACACAAACAGCAGACTCAGGTTTAGCTCGAGAAAACTACAACACGGAAGCGTCCAGACAAGCTTCATCGGTAGCCCAGTTGGTAAACAACCCAGTACATCGCCTCGGAGAGATTAAACACCTCCCATCTCACTGTTGCAGTACGTGATCTCATTTATCGAGTGCCCCAGCCGTGCGCATCAAAATGGTTCAAATGGCTCTGAGCACTATGGGACTTAACATCTGAGCTCATCAGTCCCCTAGCTCGCCCGTTCTTCATTCAGGAGCTACAAGATGCCATCAACGATTTGAAAAACAATAAGGCCGCTGGCCTCGACGATCTGAGGCCTGAGCAACTTAAACATTTTGGACCGGGAGTTCAAACATGGATTCTAGAGCTAATGAATCACTGTATTACAACAATGCAAATTCCTAAACTGTGGAGGAAAGCTCTGGTTATTGCGTTACTAAAACCAGGGAAAGACCCAGCTGAAGTTAAAAATTTTCGGCCTGTCTCACTGCTTTGTCATTTATTTAAAGTGCTGGAGCGAATGATCCTCAAACGCATAGCCGATTATGTCGACAAAGCCCTCATTAACGAACAAGCTGGATTTCGACCAGGAAAATCATGCTGTGGCCAAATCCTTAATCTCACACAGTACATCGAAGACGGCTATCAGAGAGGAGAAGTAACTGGGGTCGCATTCCTGGATCTCAGTGCTGCATATGACACAGTTAACCATAAGTTGCTTACCCAGAAAGTGTATAATGTCACTAAGGACTACACCCTTTCTATGTTCGTGAAATGCATGCTACAGAACAGACGCTACTATGTAACCTTACAATCTAAAAACAGCCGATGGAGGACACAGAAAAATGGACTTGTACAGGGTAGTGTCTTGGCTCCAATATTATTTAACATCTATACCAATGATCTTCCCATCAGCCACCAGACACGAATGTTCATATATGCTGATGATGCAGCAGTGGCCACACAGGATAAAACATTTGAACAAGTGTAGGAGAATCTCACAGGAGCCTAAACAGAACTTGTTACCTATTACGACGGCAATAATCTCAAACCAAACCCTAGTAAATCTCAAGTATCCGCCTTCCATCTTAGGAACAAACAAGCCAAACGGAAACTCCGAGTCACGTGGCAAGGGGAAGAGTTGAAACATACAAACAGCCCAAAATACCTGGGAGTAACATTGGACAGAGCACTCACTTTTAAGCAGCACTGTCACAACACTAAAAAAAAAGGTCTGTGCCAGGAACAACATACTGCGGAAGCTAACAGGTTCATCGTGGGGAGCTCATCCACACGTTTTGCGCACCACGGGTCTGGCGCTGAGTATCTCAGCAGCGGAATTTGCGGCGCCAGTTTGGAGGAACTCTGCTCACACTAAGCAAGTTGACGTCGCCGTAAACGGAACTGTACGTATTGCCACAGGATGCCTCAAACCAACTCCCACTCACATCATTTATCCCATCATAGGCATAGCACCACCCACTATCCGCAGACAAGTAGCCGCCGAGATCGAAAGATCAAAACAAATGAATGATCCTCGACACCCGATGCCTATGCACCGAAAACAACGTGTCCGGCTGAAATAACGCAGCAGTTTCATGGAAACTACTGGAGAGCTCGCCACCAAGCCCGTCGAAAGGCGGCTATCTCTTTGGGAAGAAATGGTGCCACACTCCACAATGGAACTACTTGAGGAGTGATCTGCAGGATTTCAACTACCTTTTACAACTTGGAGGTCATTAAACCGGCTGCGCACTGGAGTAACTGGGTGCAAATCAAACCTATTTAAATGGGGTTACAGTGATAGCGATAGGTGTGAATGCGGAGCAATACAGGACTGATTTGCCCAGATATGTCTATAACATGCACTAAAGATGATATTTTGAAAGTCAATGACAAAGCAAACTACGTTGCTAATTACTGGGAAGGGAAGATGTAATTGGTGCATCCGGATACGGAAGAAGAAGAAGTCCCCTAGAACTTAGAACTACTTAAACCTAACCAACCTAAGGACATCACACACATCCATGCCCGAGGCAGGATTCGAACCTGCGACCGTAGCAGCAGCGCGGTTCCGCACTGAAGCGCCTAGAACCGCTCGGTCACAGCGGCCGGCGCTCACACTTCAGAGTCCTGTAGCATTCAAGAAGCAGCTGACAAATTTCTCTAAGGCATTAACGTTTCTCGCCAGTTTTTGTCGGTCAAACAGCACACCATGCGCATGCACACCCTCTTATCTGCGCTTCTTTCTGTTTTCGTTTCTAAACATTTCCCCCTCACTCATCACTTGTTTTTGGTCACGTTCCTGATTCTCACAATCTACCAGTCTCTCTCTCTCTCTCTATCTAATGTTTACTGCTGCTAGTGCGTCTCAGTTTATACGAAGCTGCCTGCGACTGAATTTCCTCCTTCTGCTTTTCAGCATCCTTCTTTTCTCTGCTGTAACTACTACTGTTTGCACTATTTACGTTGTTGTTGTGCTGCCGGCCGCGGTGGCCGAACGGTTCTAGGCTCTACAGTCTGGAAACGCGCGACCGCTACGGTCGCAGGTTCGAATCCTGCCTCGGGATTGGATGTGTGTGATGTCCTAAGGTTAGTTAATTTTAAGTAGTTCTAGGGGTCTGATGATCTCAAGTTAAGTCCCACAGTGCTCAGAGCCATTTGAACCATTTGTTGTTGTGGTCTTCAGTCTAATGACTGGTTTGAAGCACCTCTCCATGTTACTCTATCCTGTGCAAGCATCTTCATCTCCGCGTAACTACTGAAACCTGCATCCCTCTGAATCTGCTTGCTGTATTCATCTCTTGGTTTCCCTCTATGATTCCTCCACCCCTTTCCCTCCACGATTCCCTCCAGTACTAAATTGGTGATCCCTTGATGCCTCAGAAAGCGTCCTACCAATCTATCCCTTCTTCAAGCCAGGTTCTACCACTAATTTCTCTTCTCCTCAATTCAATTCAATAGCTCCTGATTATTTACGTGATCTACCCATCTATCCTCCAGCATTCTTCTGTAGCACCACATTTCAAATGCTTCTATTCTCTTCATCTCTAAACTATTTATCGTCCATGTTTCACTTCCATAAATGGCTAAACTTTAGGCTAAATAATAATTTCAGAAAGCACTTCCTGACTCTCGATGGCAACTAATTTCTCTTCTTCAGAAACGCTTTCCTTGCCATTACCTCCGATCCGTAGAACGCCAGGTTCAAATGGCTCTGATCACTATGGGACTTAACTTCTCAGGTCATCAGTCCCCTAGAACTTAGAACTACTTAAAACTAAGGAACCTAAGGACATCACACACATCCATGCTCGAGGTAGGATTCGAACCTGCGACCGTAGCGGTCGCGCGGTTCCAGACTGTAGCACCTAGAACCGCTCGGCCACTACGGTCGGCAGAATGCCAGGGCCGGCTGCTATGGCCGAGCGGTTCTAGGCGCTTCAGTCCGGAACCGCGTTGCTGCTACGGTCGCAGGTTCGAATCCTGCCTCGGGCATGGATGTGTATGATGTCCTTAGGTTAGTTAGGTTTAATTCTAAGTCTAGGGGACTGATGACCTCAGACCATAAGTCCCGTAGTGCTTAGAGATATTTGAATCATTTTGAGAACGCCACTTCTGTTTCTCCTGAGTAATTCCCGACCGGAGATCCGAATGGGGGACTATTTTGTATTCAGAATACTTCATTTTATTTACACTCCAGTTCAAAATTGTTACAGTTTTCGTGACCTCTTGTTGACAAACTGTCTGTTTCTGTGTCTGGTTTTTCGGCCGACATTTCTTTCATGTTTTTGACGTTTCCCCATCGCGAATGGCTGGCATTGTCACAGCTTCACCCGATACACTTGTCGAAGTCTCTCGCCGGCAACACAAGGTATAGCTTCGACGACGTCAGCTACTCATCTTGGCGAAATGTCAGAAAAATCACCAACGAAGCGTCAAAGAATACATTATAGTTACTTCTGAGTAATGGATTTCGTATGAAATAAACTTTTCAAATAAACAGGATCTTTCACTATTATAGGTACAAACGAAAGAAACGGGTAGAGGATAATCATCCCTGTAGACTTGGGTCCAGAAACCAATGGTTTCGCCGATACCGCGTACCAGGGTACATGAACACCTTGTAACTGAGTCCCCGTGGATTCAAAACACAGATACGCGCTTGGGGGCAAAGACATTACGAGAAGTGTCCAATACGGCACCCGTTCACCCGAAGTCAGGTTTCAGCGCGTCTTCTCATCGGCGCTCCTCCGCATTCAAAATATTCCAGGCGTGTTGGTTGATTGACAACCACTCACAGTGCTTTCCTGGAGCTCATCGGCACTGTCAACAATGTTGGAATATACCAAAGATTTTAAAAATGCCCAAAGAGAGAAAATCCACCGGGTTCAATTCAGGGGACCTTGGAAGCCGTGGTATTGAGAGCCACCACCGATACTCTTGCTCAGGATTCGTGCTGCGTATTCACAATCACAAGACGATGCACCATGATCCATGTACCACACACGCGTCCTTTAACCGCAACGAAGGTAATGCAAAACCTAGCCTTATACGTTAACAGTGTTGCTAATACTAGCACAGCAGCTCTTGAGCATCGTATCGGAGAAAGCATTGCTTTGCGGACCTGTGTTTATTTCCTTCTTTCACTGTGTAGTCGCCAGTATCGTTTGTACCTGTAATAGCCAAACCCCTTGTGTATCTCCTAATGAGCATAAAAACAATGTGCTGACTGACCGACCCATCATCGCCCAGCCCAAAGTATTAAAGATAGAAACTTGAATTTTTGATAGGGTGTGGATCTTATACTGCAGGCATCGTTTAAGAAAGGTCCGAGATTCCATTCCTAAGGAGATGGAATAGGGGATGAAAGGCTTTTTGAAAGTATGTCACTATTAAAGGAATTTCGAAGTTACAACTACGAAGTCAGGTACCTGGTTTCTCAGTCAGAAAGTAAAAAATACGTTTCAGCATTTTTTGAATTTTAGTTACTGTGCGGGTAAAGTAGTGGGTGAAATTACTCGTATGTCGGAAATTAAATAATTACTGAAGAACTAACGGGATGCAATAGAGATGAATTTTTTTTCGAAAATACTTCTTTACGTTAAAAAATTTTAAAGTTAAATTTACCAAAATTGGTATTTCACTTTTCAATTAGATATAAAGAAATATTTGCTACGGGATCCAAGTTGCTATGGAAATATCTCCACGCCAAAGGGCTGACTGACAAAAACTTTGAGTCAAGATACGAGAATCGCTTTTTGGGTATAAGTACATTCGGAGAAGACCATGATTATACGGCCTTAATTAGCGTGAAAAGCTTAGAAGGTGTTGCAGTTTGTGAACAACATGAAAATTCTATTAAACAAAAACCAAAAAATCTCTGAAGCCGATACAGTCTACGCGAGCAAAGCAGCGGACGCTGAGCATGTGTGAGATATGAAGAATGCCTTGTTAGGTGCGAGACGAGGATTTTGACACTAATCTTTCCAGAATAAATAAAATAAATAGTACGTAATTTTAATGTTCTCTGTACGTATTTACGGTTTAGGACTTACCCAATAGGTCTGTACGCTGTCCTCGGTGTTGACGTAGAGTGAAGTAACAGCGATCTGAAATACAAGAAATAACGTAAAGTCAGAAAAATAGGCATGTGTACATCCAAAGAAGGTTCGCTGTGTGTTAACATTAATGCAGTCGGCTGTTAACACACACATCATTGTAACTTAAGTGTTGTATTTGTGCAATCTTCGTGTAGTCCGCTGCTTGTGGTCGTGCGGTAGCGTTCTCGCTTCCCATGCCCGGGTTCCCGGGTTCGATTCCCGGCGGAGTCAGGGATTATCTCTGCCTCGTGATGACTGGGTGTTGTGTGCAGTCCTTAGGTTAGTTAGGTTTAAGTAGTTCTACGTTATAGGGGACTGATGACCATAAATGTTAAGTCCCATAGTGCTCAGAGCCATTTTAACCAAGCCAATCTTCGAGTAACAGGTTAATCTTTGATTAAAATACCGCATATGAAGCCTAGAGAAAGAGGTAATGAAACTAATTTTTCCGCTCCTTACGAAAAGGATGAATGACGTGGGACATAAACACCCCTTTTAATTCCTGAACTGTTACACATTTCAAAACGCAGTTTTCGGCAAATGTTAAGGGTTCGAGAGTAACGTGTATTTTTCTTTCGTTCATGATTTTAGCTCTGGTATAAACGGGTATATTGAAGCAAATACGTTTTCCAAAATGGAACGGCACTAGACAGGTGTTGAGGAGACAGTTAGTGATGAAGAGTTTATTAATGTTGACGTTGAAAGATGTAGTAAAAAAATCGAGAAATGTTCTAGAATTTGAGAGCACGGTGGCTGGAATCGGCGTTTGCGGTGCAAACACTGCGAAGCAGAGCTCTCGTGCTGCGCTGTGTCAGAATGCCAACACATTCGCCTGTCTGCTTGTGTTCACTGCGTGCCACTCGTTTCTTCTTCAACATTCGCTGCACACAGACGTGTACACCAATGAGGAGAAATGGATGTAAAAGAAATGCCGCAAAAACAGTACAGGGCCATCTATCAGGATCGGCAATGTCCGACGCGCCAGGCAGTTGCACGAATTATTAAGAGGCTAGTGAGGACAGACTCCTTGAACGTCAAAAAGAGGACAAGAAAGGAGACTGCAACTGACAGAGAACACAAGAAGCCGTTCTGGCTACGACGCTAATGAATCCGCACAGTGGCACGAGACACATTCCCAAGGAACGTGGAATCAGCATCCTCCATTGACAGATATCCCATCGCTGTCACCTGTCACTTTGTCAGGCACTCGCCGACCGTGATTTCGAACGTCGTACACAGTTTTATCGGTTTTCCCTTAAGCAACTGAGAGTAAAACCTACGTTGTTCGAACGTGTGCTCTTTACTGAAGAGGCGACGTTAACTAAACACTTTAATGGAAATTTCCATAAAGTGCAGCCGAAAATCCACACTGGCTTCTTCAGGTGCGACATCAAAGGCCGCGGAGTGTAAACACATGGTGCGGTATCGTAGGAAATTACATTGGGGTTCTTTACTTCATCTCAGGCATTTGCACGCACACCTTCCGACGAAAATTCTGACGGTTCTTCTAGAAGAGTAACCTTGGATGTTTGACAGGGTATGTGGCTGCAACGCGACGATGGCTAGTTCACTCGTCCCGTGTTGCTATGCAAATACTCAATCAGAACTTCCCTGGACGTTGGATAGGACGGAGGTCTATTGTCAAATAGCCTGCGAGGTCTCCCTGTTCGACTCGCCTTGATTTCTTTTCTTTGGGAGCAATCAAAGATGCAGACAATGTTGGAGCTCCGACTACGCCAGATGATATGTGTCGTCGAATCGTCAGTGCATCTTCTACCGTATCATCCACTGTAATTCATTCTTCTCTCGAACGGCGCTTGCAAATGCTCCTATCTGTCTATGGTCAACAGTTTGAACACATGCTTAATTAAAGGATGTTTTTTATTTTTTGTACTTACCAAACCATTATTAGAAAATTCTGTATTTGATTTACGTGTGTACGAAACTGCTCTGCACTGCCAAATAAGTCGACATCGTGTATTGTACGTATCTGATAATCCTGTCATTACGCGCTTGCATTTCGTTAAGAAGAATATTTATTTTACGGTGTACAGGAGGTAACCAAAGTAATTTTATAAAATGTTTAGTTCGACCAATGTATCCCTAACGATGTAATGTAGAGCAGTGCAGGAGGACAAAGTTGTCCAACAGCATGTATTTTACCTCTAAGAAGCACGCAGCCCCGTACAGATATTTCAGATCTTCCTTCTAACATTTAGATATTTAATACAGTAGTTGCTTTTCGCAGCGTATAAGACCTCTTTGTTTTTGAAGAATGAACAGTTGATTTCATTGTTTCATCTCACGTAAATCTGGCAAGATACACAAGTGTGAAATAGTTTTCCTAAGCCCTTTGTGATAAGCTAGATCCGAGCCTATGTCATATTTCCGTACACAACATTCGTAGGCAAAGCTGCACCTAGGTCGTAAGTTGGTTCAAGAGGAAACAAAGCTCTATTCTCGCAGCGCAGGTCTACATCACGGTATACAACTACGCAGCCTGGTCCGAAATGCCAGCTTGGCAGTGTTTGCACCGCAAATTCCGTTTCCGGCCTCCGTGCTCTCACATCCCAGGGCATTTCTCGAATTTTTTTACACTTTCCAACGTTAACATTAACAAACGCAATGTGTCTGTAATTTTCTTATCAAGAGGTATCGAATGCTGTTATAAAAGTTCGACTTAGGAAAATGTACTTGGTTCAATATCTCCGTTCATACCAGCGCTAAATAGATTACCCAAACAGAAACATACGTGCCCCTCGACGCTCTAATAGTTTTACGAAAACCGCATTTCGATATGTGTAACCGTTCACGAAATAAAAGAGGTGTTACGTCCTAAGTGACTCACGGTGTTTATACGATGGCAATCCCAAAAGTAAGGTCTCCTACTTTTTTATAATTACATACACCTGATTATTTCTACAATGGTTTACATCAGTCTACAGCTTGAACATTTAACTACTTTTTGACATAATCACCATTTTGTAGACGCTGTGGCAGTTTTTGTATGCCCAGGTCATACCAGCTCGCCGCCATGCTGTTCAGAAAGTCATTAACCTCTTCTTTCACCTCGTCGTCGGAGCTGGATCGCTTCCCGGCCAAATGTTGTTTTGACCTAGGGAACAGGTGATAGTCACTAGACGCCAAGTCACGACTATAGGGTGGGTGGGTGGTTATGTTCCACTGAAACTGTTGCAGCAGAGCAACGGTTTGCCGAGCGATGTGTGGACGAGCGTTGTCATGGAGAATGTGTACGCCCTAGCTCAACATTCCTCTTCTCCGGTCCTGAATTGCCCGTTTGAGGTTTTTCAGAGCCTCACAGTACCTGTCGTGTTAATTGTGGTCCCAGCGATTCAGCTCGATTCAAATGGCTCTGAGCACTATGGGACTTAACTACTCTGGTTATCAGTCCCCTAGAACTTAGAACTACTTAAACCTAACTAACCTAAGGACATCACACACAGCCATGCCCGAGGCAGGATTCGAACCTGCGACCGTAGCAGTCGCGCGGTTCCTGACTGCGCGCCTAGAACCGCTAGACCACCGCGGCCGGCCGATTCAGCGCGACGACGAGGTGAAAGAAGAGGTTCATAACTTTCTGAACAGCATAGCGGCGAGCTGGTATGACATGGGCATAGAAAAACTGCCACAGCGTCTAAAAAAAATGGATAGACAGAAATGGTGATTATGTCGAAAAACAACTAAATGTTCAAGCTGTAAGCCGGCCGTGGTGGCAGAGCGGTTCTAGGCGCTACAGTTTGGAACCGAGCGACCGCTACGGTCGCAAGTTCGAATCCTGCCTCGGGCATGGATGTGTGTGATGTCCTCAGGTTAGTTAGGTTTAAGTAGTTCTAAGTTCTAGAGGACTGATGACCTCAGAAGTTAAGTCCCATAGTGCTCATAGCCATTTTTCAAGCTGTAAACTGATGTAAAGCATTGTGGAAATAAACAGGTCTATGTACTTATAAAAAATAGGAGACCTTTCTTTTGGGATTACCCTCGTATTTCCGTGTTGCTGTTAACTGTGACGATCTTCTACTTCGAATTTTTGTATCTATCGGGCAGAGAGAACAATGAAGGAGAAACTACAGTAGTTTTGGAGCAGGCTGTTGTGTCTCAGTTAGTGACAGAAGCATCAAGACAGCCGCAGAACAAGGTGACAAATGAGAGGATGGCACGAGCATCTCCAAGATGGCGCACAGTTAGCGACACAGTGTTACGACAACAGCGCCCCTACCCAGCGTGTGCTAAGCGTCTATTTACGGCCCCACTAACAGCCATTAATCGCCTCCCCTCGCCTGCGAGCTCTGTTGTTAGCGGGTGATACTCACTCCTAGTCACTACTAATAAAGTTACATCAGCGGCATAATAAAGTATGTCTCGCTCCAAAGGGACAGCGTTGCCACCTGCGCTACAATGATACTCAAGGACGTTTTACTCAACTAGGGGCTTAAATACTGAGGAATATAGGGCGATGTAAAGGGAACCGTACAGCTAAAGATCGCAGTACATTAACGATACTCGTCCGACCAGGCTACATGTTTCTAGTCACCAGCAGTCCAATGTCGTTGTTGACGGGCCCAAGCTAGGCGTAAAGCTTTCTGTTGTGCGGCCATAGAGGGTACACGAGTGGGCCTTCGGCTCCGAAAGCACATATCAATGTTTCGTTGAATGGTTCGCACACTGATACTTGCTGATGGCTCAACATTGAAATCTGTAGCAATTTGTGGAAGGTTTGCACTTCTATCACCTTGAACGAATCTCTTCAGTCGTGGTTGGTCCGTGCTTGCAGGATCTCTCTGGGCGCGCAACATGCGCTGTTGTACTTTCGATGCATATAAAGGTGCAGTTATATGCGAGTGGAATCAGTTATCGGCGAGAGCAGCGTAGCTTTTCTCACCTGATGATGGCTACCAGGTGGACCGCCGAAATATTGTGCTCAGATGACATATTGTCTCTGATCACTATGGGACTTAACTTCTGAGGTCATCTGTCCCCTATAACTTAGAACTACTTAACTAAGCTAAGGACATCACACACATCCATGCCCGAGGCAGGATTCGAACCTACGACCGTAGCGGTCGAGCGGTTCCAGACTGTAGCGCCTAGAACCGTTCGGCCACTCCGGCCTGCGACGACAGATTGATCTGGCTGCAAAACCCGAGAAGAATTTGATATAGTAACACGCCGGGTGAGTACATAGCCACATGATGTTTTGCCGGTTTGCTAATATTCACGGTACACTCGTGAAATGGTCGTATGGGAAAATCGCCCCCTTCATCGCTACCTCCCTATCGCTCCTGCGCCGACTATAACACCACGTTCAAACTCACTTAAATCTGGTAACTAGCCACTGTAGCACCAGTTCCGATCTAAGAACTGCGTTCTAGGCGCTACAGTCTGGAACAGCGTGACCGCTACGATCGCAGGTTCGAATCCTGCCTCGGGCATGGATGTGTGTGCTGTCCTTAGGTTAGTTAGGCTTAAGTAGTTGTAAGTTCTAGGGGACTGATGACCTCAGTAGTTAAGTCCCATAGTGCTCAGAGCCATTTGAACCATATTTTTTAAGAACTGCGTCGCATACTTGTTATCTTGGATAGGGATTGGCGATCGCAGCGCCGTATTCTACCTGTTTACTTTTCTCTGTATTTGAATGAGCATGTCTATACAAGTTGCTTTGACGCTTCACTGTAAATGCCTTAATGGGGGGTAGGACGTCAAACGGGTCGACTTGGAGCAGGAGAGTCACCACAGGACATTTTAATTTCTACTGTCTATACTTTTACAAATAAATTCATAAAACTTTGTCAGCATGACCAGGAAGGATTCGGGATTCAAACTCGTAGCAGAGGAAGTTCAAAAACACAACAAAATAATTTTTTTACATCTGAAATTTTATCATTTTTTTTACTTACTATTAGCTGCATTTGTTGCTATAGGTACACTTTTCTTCCGTAAGTAAGAGAGACTGTTCAATGAATTTTGCACAGCATACAAACCATACTTACAGGTGTCAAACTCTAGATTCTATTTAATTTACGAAAAAATGAACGAGCTGTTAAGTTTTAAACTTAATGTTTGGAAAAAAATCAAATTTTGTAATTAATTATCTCAATTTTTACCACAGTTTTTAGCAGATTTAGAAAATTCTAGAGTTTCATACACGTGTATGTATGGTTTGTATGCTGTGCAAAATTCATCAAAGAATCTCTCTTACTTGTGTAGAAAAATGTACCTATAGCAACAAATGCAGCCAACAGTAAGTGAAAAAAATGATGAAATTTCATATCTAAAAAAAATTATTTTGTTATGTTTTTGCACTTCCACTGCTATGAGTGTTAATCCTGAACCCTTCCTGGTCATGATCACAAAGTTTTATGAGTTTATTTGTAAAAGTATAGACAGTAGAAAATAAAATGTCCTGTGGTGCCTCTCCTGCTCCAAGGCGGCCCGTTTGACATCCTACCCCCCTTAACCCTTTCCACCCTGAACACCCTTTTTTTTAATGGTGAATAAAGTTGAATTCCCTGTATACTTGGGCATAGTAGACACTGGGAAAAATAATAAAAAAATTCTTCCATAAAACATGTAGCGGGAAAACAACTAGCACAATCGTGAGGGGCGTTTTATTTCACCAAAATTATTCTGTGACTTCCTGCTATTTGTTTGATATTATAAATTACCTGAGGAACAATTATGAATAAAAAATTATTCTTTAATTTCTTTTATTTATTAGTTACTATAAAAATGTTACACAGATTGCAAATAATATTCTGCAGAAAAAAATTAATAATAATTTTTATTTATTTATTTTCTAACACAAAGGCATGGGCCAGACTGCTTCACTTTTCGTGAAATAATTTGAAACAATCCTTTTCTTTTGCAAGACATAAGTACTGATTGCACTTTGTCTATGTTCTGATAGTCCAGCGCTCATACATGTTTTAGTAAGAAAATGGGAATGATACACGAAATAGGTAACTCAGATTGCAACTCTTTTGTCACGGACCTCAACAGCACTGTAATTAATGTCTGGCGGAGGAAACTTCTGAACAAAATTTGATTTCCGAAAAAGCAGTGGTCTAACACCTTCTGTGACACTGTGTGAACTCCTGCCCTCTTCAGGAACTTCTTCGGCACTCAAATCATCATCAGACGAGTCGTCTGCGTGCTGAATATTTGAAGGAGAAGGATCAAACTCGTCGTCTTCATCTGACGAAATGCCACTCAAATCCGAGACCTCTAATAGAGAACGGATTTGACTGTCTGATAAACCTATATACAATAACGGGAATGTGCATAAAAACTTTCCCATTCAAAACTGTATGAAAAGCAGTAATGCAGGGAGGCCAATGACACAATCAACAACACCACTCGTGGATGAAGTTAACACAGACAACAGCTAACCCGCACAATCGTGCTAGTACAAGTTTAACGCACAATTACTGTGCAAAGATGTGAAGTTACTAATAATTATCAATATCACAACGTTGTACACACTATTACAAATAACCAGATCCAGCAAATGGCCGAAACAATTCAATTTAACTTAATTATGAGCAACTAACCAAGCGCCGGCATAATGCTCACTTCTCGATCAACTTAAACAACATGTGCTGCAATCTGTTGGCGCCGAATGGCAACATAAACATGAGAAACGCGTAGCGCACAACCTGCACGATCGTTGGAGGTCGGTTGAAAGCAAGGCAAGAGATTCAGTTTGTCGTAAAAAAAAAAAAAAAAAAAAAAAAAAAAACCGTCATGTGGGTTCGGGTGGAAACGGTTAAATGAATCTGTGATCACTCTTAATTTTTGGTAGTAAATTTGCCTGTATAGCTTAATATATTTTTTTTATTTAGGGCGACGTTTCAGCTACCGTCACTATCAGATGAGAGTTTTGGAGCTAGTGAAACGGTGTTCAGTGACCGTCTCCGATAAAACCGATCTGTGCCTTAGCGAAAGTGTAAAGCGCCGCCACTTCCCCTCTCTCCGTTACCACAATTGAAATACACGAAGGCTATCTGGAGTAGCTGCGCAGCTTATTCGAAAGCAACAAGGCGAGTGGATGACGCAACTCGGCGAGTACAGTCAGTGTTGCTGCCTCACGTACCGCAACTCAGTGCGCTGTGTGTGGAAAAACAAGACCGTGCTTATGCAAGCCGCCGCCCGACCGCAGAGGCGGAGATACCGCGAGGAAACAGCCCAGCATTTGCGGAAACCACTGGCTGTCCACGCCGCCAGCTCGTGGCACTAACAACGACACAGCCGTCTCCAAACACGCAGCGCGTCATTTCTTCCTACACTCACTTCTTACCGTCTCTTACACTTGCAGTAGAAATATTCGCTTCTGAAAAATATTCTGATGTGAGTACCTAGAAGACAGAATAAGGGTTTCTCCAAATTACTGCAGCGAGTCGCCTTTTCTTTTGTTCTTCAATTTTTCCTATCTCATTACCGGTTTCGAACCGCCTAGCGATTGGTCATCAGATGATACATACACTACTGGCCACTGAAATTGCTACACCACGAAGATGACGTGCTGCAGACGCGACAGGAAGAAGATGCTGTGATATGCAAATGATTAGCTTTTCAGAGCATTCACACAAGGTTGGCGCCGGTGGCGACACCTACAAAGTGCTGACATGAGGAAAGTTTCCAACCGATTTCTCTTACACAGGTGACCGGCGTTGCCTGGTGAAACGTATTTGTGATGCCTCGTGTAAGGAGGAGAAATGCGTACCATCACGTTTCCGACTTTGATAAAGGTCGGATTGTAGTCTATCGCGATTGTGGTTTATCGTATCGCGACATTGCTGCTCGCGTTGGTCGAGATCCAATGACTGTTAGCAGAATATGGAATCGGTGGGTTCAGGAGGGTAATACGGAACGCCGCGCTGGATCCCAACCGTCTCGTATCACTAGCAGTCCAGATGACAGGCGTCTTATCCGCAGGGCTGTAACAGATCGTGCAGCCTGAGTCAACAGATGGGGACGTTCGCAAGACAACAACCATCTGCACGAATAGCTCGACGACGTTTGCAGCAGCACGGACTATCAGCTCGGAGACCGTAGCTGCGGTTACCCTTGGCGCTGCATCACAGACAGGAGCGCCTGCGATGGTGTACTCAACGTCGAACCTACGTGCACTAATGGCAAAACGTCATTTCTGCGGGTGAATCCAGGTTCTGTTTACAGCATCACGATGCTCGCATCCGTGTTACGCGACATCGTGGCGAACGCGCATTGGAAGCGTGTATTCGTCATCGCCATACTGGTGTATCACCCGACATGATGGTATGGGGTGCCATTGGTTAAACGTCTCGGTCACCTCTTGTTCGCATTGATTTCTCAACTATTTTTGGGGACTGAGAAATCTGGTTGTCAGACTGAATAGGCGATTCTATTTTAGTATATCGAGTTCTCCGATTGTTCGCGTGCATCGCTTGTCGCATTTCGTGGCGAAAATAGTGTCAGTGACCAGTTCCATTCCGAATTCAACGGCGCCCAGAGCGACGGAACACTGATGATGATGATGATGATCATGATGATGATAATATTCCACGGCCGCCGTCACGGTTTTATAGTGGTAAATAGATATTTCCGGGGAGACTATTTTTCGGCTCCTAGGAGCGGTGGCTGACCTGAGTCAAACAATATAAAAAAACCTTGAACTTTGACCTCTCGCGTTGCAATCCTTATTCAGACTATCAAGGAAGGGAGCCGATACAATGTGCGGATATCTAACAAGGGAAGGCCACGACGTTTGCAATGCGGGTTTACTGCAAACTTCGTACACTCCTAGTACTCCACGAGGACAACAGAATGTGTAAGGAGTAGCGCGCACTTCTCAAGCGTTATCAAGAGCCCTGGAAAGAGGCACTACAATAAACTCTCAAAGGTATTGCCAAACTCCGCACAACCTCAGAAGAGCAATACAAAACAAGCGCAGGGGAAAGTCGGGCTCAAAGATCTTGCCGATTCACGACAACGCCCGGGACCACACGGCAAATGCCACTCGTGAAGCTCTCCAATCTTTTAAGTGGGAGTTGTTTCCTCATCTGCCGTACAGTCCCGACCTGGCACCGAGCGACTTCCACTTATTCCCAGTAATGAAGAAGTGGTTGGCTATGCAGCGTTTTGGTGACGGCGCACAGCTTCAAGAAGAGGTAACCGCGTGGTTGAAGGCGCAGGCGGCCGAATTTTACGGCGAAGGAATTTCCGAGCTCGTCCATCGCTACGATAAGTGCCTTAATTCAAATGGCAACTATGTAGAAAAATAGTATTTAAGTGTGGATTTAATCTGTAAATAATTTTAAAAAATCCTATACTTTATTTCTTTTTAATTCCGAAACGTAATGTACTTTGTGGATAGCCCTCGTAATAACGGCCACGCACAGGTACATATTTGACGACCGAAGTTATCTTGCGATTTTCTCAGTAACGCTTGACAAGTACGGGCTACTGGTTACACATTTTGTTGTCTTTATGGAGTATTAGCAGTGTACGAACTTCGCAGTAAATCTGCGCTCCAAACGTCGCGACCTCCCCTCGTAAGTATGCAGCTGCGCAGGCGCGCTGGAGACTTGGAGGTCGGGCGGTGGCGCGAGAGGCGATCTGACGCAGAGAACGTCCTTTGCCTCCCAGGAACTGACGGGCTTCGCACATAGGCGGCCCTGCCTGTTGACTGTCACACGCGGAAAGATCGTACCCAACATGCTCCACCAGCAGGAATACAGGGCAATTCGAGGTGAATATCTACGATAATGATTCAAGCAGAAGAATTGGGTTAAACTTTGTGGTGCGGCCGGGACTCGAACCCGGGTCTTCAGCTTAGTTTTTTTATGGCAAGTTTTTTAAAACTTTTTTCGTTTTTATTTGTTCTATTTTTTTGCTACCACTAAACCCCTTTTTTATTATTTCCTAACATAAAAACTCGACAGGAAGTGATAAATGACTAAGCAGGCATGGCTAGAGTGACAAATGTAAGGATGTGGAGGCTTATCTCACTAGTGGTAAGACAGATACAGCCTACAGGAAAATTAAAGAGACCTTTGGAGGAAAGAGAGCCACTTGCATGAAAAACAGGAGCTCAGATGGAAACCCAGTTGTAAGCAAAGAAGGGAAAGCAGAAAGGTGGAAAGAGTATATAGAGGGTCTATACAAGGGAGATGTACTTGAGGACAATATTATGGAAATGGAAGAGGATGTAGATGAAGATGAAATGGGAGATATGATACGGCGTGAAGTGTTTGACAGAGCATTGAAAGACCTAAATCGGAACAAGGCCCCGGGAGTAGAAAACATTCCATTAGAACTATTGACAGCCTTGGGAGAGCCAGTCCTGACAAAACTCTACCATCTGGTGAGCAAGATGTATGAGACAGGCGAAATACCCTCAGACTTCAAGAAGAATATAATAATTCCAATCCCAAAGAAAGCAGGTGTTGACAGATGTGAAAATTACCGAACTATCAGTTTAATAAGTCACAGCTGCAAAATACTAACGCGAATTCTTTACAGACGAATGGAAAAACTAGTAGAATCCGACCTCGGGGAAGATCAGTTTGGATTCCGTAGAAATGTTGGAACACGTGAGGCAATACTGATCTTACGACTTACCTTAGAAGAAAGAATAAGGAAAGGCAAACCTACGTTTCTATCATTTGTAGACTTAGAGAAAGCTTTTGACAATGTTGACTGGAATACTCTCTTTCAAATTCTAAAGGTGGAAGGGGTAAAATACAGGGAGCGAAAGGCTATTTACAATTTGTACAGAAACCTGATGGCAGTTATAAGAGTCGTGGGACATGAAAAGGAAGCATTTTTTGGGAAGGGAGTGAGACAGGGTTGTAGCCTGTCCCCGATGTTATTCAATCTGTATATTGAGCAAGCAGTAAAGGAAACAAAATAACAATTCAGAGTAGGTATTAAAATCCATGGAGAAGAAATAAAAACTTTGAGGATCGCCGATGACATTGTAATTCTGTAAGAGACAGCAAACGACCTGGAAGAGAAGCTCAACGGAATGGACAGTGCATTGAAAGGAGGATATAAGATGAAAATCAACAAAAGCAAAACTACGATAATGGAATGTAGTCGAATTAAGCCGGGTGATGCTGAGGGAATTAGATTAGGAAATGAGACACTTAAAGTAGTAAAGGTGTTTTGCTATTTGGGGAGCAAAATAACTGATGATGGTCGAAGTAGAGAGGATATAAAATGTATACTGGCAATGGCAAAGAAAGCGTTTCTCAGTAAGAGAAATTTGTTAACATCGAGTACAGATTTAAGTGTCACGATGTCGTTTCTGAAAGTATTTGTATGGAGTGTAGCCATGTATGGAAGTGAAAGAATGGAGGATAAATAGTTTGGACAAGAGGAGAATAGAAGATTTCAAAATGTGGTGCTATAGAAGAATGCTGAAGATTAGATGGGTAGATCACATAACTAATGAGGAGGTATTGAACAGAATTGGGGAGAAGAGGAGTTTGTGGCACAACTTGACGAGAAGAAGAGATCGGTTGGTAGGACATGTTCTGAGGCATCAAGGGATCACTAATTTAATATTGGAGGGCAGCATGGATGGTAAAAATCGTAGAGGGAGACGAATACGTTAAAAAGATTGACAAGGATGTAGGTTGCAGTAGGTACTGGGAGATGAAGAAGCTTGCACAGGGTAGATTAGCATGGAGAGCTGCAACAAACCAGTCTCAGGACTGAAGACCACAACAACAACAACGTTGGAAGCTGACAATATAAGGGGAGATGTGAATTGGAGTTTGTGTTGGGGAGGGTACTTGACTGGGGTAGTTCGTGCAGCTCTGCGTAGTAAGCAAGAAGACCCGTGTTCGAATTCCGGGGCAGCACTTCACTTCTTCAGTTTCCAACGTTATCGTAGATAAATTACAGACTTAAATGTCTCCGGGAAAATTTAATTTAAGATTTTTTTTTTGTAAAAAAAGAGAAGGAGTTTGAAGTAAGACTGCGGCACTGTGCAGCTAGTTTGTCGAAACGATTATTGTGAGACAGTTAACTTCTTTCTTTCGCTCAGAGCTGAGAGAAAGACCACCCAGCTTCCCTGAATCGTGCATGACATGTCAACTGATTATGCTGTTTGGTTATTGTGGAAATTCTCTGTTAACATTGCGCCCTCTTTAAATCATTTCTCACTTTGTTAAGCATAGCATTGTACGGACCAAAGTTATGCGTGAAGATCACACGAAGTTTTACGCTGTCTCTTTGAATACATACTTCATTATAAAATCGTTGTCTTGGAATATCATTTCGTTGGAATAGTTACTCTCCCTGTATCACTGTTTAAAGAATTTTTATGATTACGCGTTACCACACTGCACCATGTGGTATGCAACTGTTTGAATATTGTTTGGAAATTTAATATAATACTAGAAATCTAGGTTAGCCGTTGGCTGCTTGCTGTTTGTCGTGCTTTCGAGAAATCAATAACAACGTTGTCAGGACGCGAGGTAGGTGAAAATTTTGATCAGGGCCAGACAGCTGTTTAATTCAGTTGCACATTAAATATAAAGACAAGATGTGTTCAGACCAGTTACAGTTCAACTCAAATTAGGTTCTGTTTAGCTGGCGGTTAGCATACGAGTATAAGTTGGATAACAGTTTGTGGGTACATAGTTTAGGTAATACGTAGACGCTTTAGAGAGTGGGAGATGAATTTGGGCTAAATTTCATACAGGAACACATAGTGGGGAACTTACGATATATACATCATGGATGTTTGACATTTTAGACTTTTCACCCAGCACATGCGTCGTTTTCGAGGAAACTGCACAGACCACATCACATAGTTTTTTGTGCCCTTCAGGAATGTATGGATCATTGACTGGCCTGCCCTGATTAGTCAACCTTAGAGCATATCTGGGAAGAGATGGGAAAAAGCGGTGGGAAGAAGTTTTCTTTCATACCCGCCTTCAGTCAGCAATCTCCATGAAGTGACACATTCTGTATTTGAGGCAGGGGAAGTTGATGCCACCAACGCAGGGTGAGTGGTTAGCAGTTGGTCAGTTGTAGCACGGACGTATGTTCGCTTTACCAATATTATCTTTGCACCTTGAACATTTTTTTTCGTAAGGTGCGTCGTTTTCGAGATATTTAGTTGTCTCTCGTTAACACAAACACTCTGCATCGTCGAGCCAATATTAATAGCACCAATACTGGTTGTATGTTGGATGCAGTGCTACCCTGCGTTACAGAGCCAGTAAACATTCGAGGAAGCTGTATACTCTGTGACATCTTATTGCATTACGTTTAGAAAACAGATGCCCCGAAAAAATCGCGCTACGTTTTTCCACACAGAGCTTAAAGTTTTGATGACTATGATGATAATGTTTGGTTTATGGGGTACTCAAGGACGTGGTTATCAGCGCCCGCACAGATTCCCAATCTTTGCTGTGCCCAGTCGCGTCTTTTTGCAGAATGACAACACAGACACCCCAGTCCTCGGGCAGAGAAAATCCGCGACCCGGTCGGAATCGAATCCGGAACCCTGTGATCCAGAAGCAGTAACGCTAACCTCTTTCATTTAATATTTTTTTTATTATGCCACTAGACCACTAGCTGCGGACCAGAAAGTTTTTTTATTAATTTGTATCAAAGTAACTGTTCCTAATTTTCTGAAATCATAGACGACATGAAGATAAACGTCAGTTATTAAAGTGTCTGCAAATGCTTTGTTTTCTGTGCAAAAACCAGTGCTCGTCATTCAGATTTTAGATGGTTTTGTTTCAGCTGTTCTTCTAACCATCGGAAGAAAGAACTATCGAAGCTGCTTTATTATACGTCACAGAATATCTTCAGTTATATGTGTTCTCTTGTTTCACTGTTTGAACGGCCTATGGTTATAGCTTCTGGTACCGTCAGTTGCGTGTTCTGCGTCGAGTCAGAACGTAAAATTCAGCCGCGACTGGAATCGCCTGGGTTGCAGGCTACCCGCGAAGACGTTTCAGCAGCGTGCCATTTGACTTTCGTGCACATAGTGAAAGTCTGAAAGCGTCACATCTGTTACGACAGCAGAGCACAGACTGACGAGATTCATATTGTTTAACAAACGAACCATACCTGAGGTGGTTGTAGGTGAACCCGAACTTCACCGACAAGATTTCTGAGGCTGTTGAGGAATATTGAGG
Source organism: Schistocerca gregaria (assembly GCF_023897955.1). NCBI lineage: Eukaryota > Metazoa > Arthropoda > Insecta > Orthoptera > Acrididae > Schistocerca > Schistocerca gregaria. The sequence goes on from NC_064929.1 coordinate 78,079,760, forward strand.
AATATATTCTGGTACAATGGTCTCGTCACATCCGTTTGGTTTCTACTTGTATTCGAACATTATGAAGTATCTCGAAGTAAACGATTTACTGACACATAGTCAGCACGGTTTCACAAAATATCGTTCTTGTGAAACACAACTAGCTCCTTATACTCATGAAGTAATAAGTGCTATCGACAGGGGATGTCTAATTGATTCCATATTTTTAGATTTCCAGAAGGCTTTCGACACCGATCCTCACTAGTGTATTCTAATCAAACTGCGTGCCTACGGAGTTTCGCCTCAGTTGTGCGACTAATTCGTGATTTCCTGACAGAAAGCGCACAGTTCGTAGTAATAAACAGAAAGTCATCGAGTAAAACAGAAGTAATACCCGGCGTTCACCAAGGAAGTGTTATGGGCCGTCTATTGTGCGTGATCTATATTAACGACATGGGAGACAATCTGATTAGCCGTCTTAGATTGTTTGCAGATGATGCTGTCATCAAATGATCAATACGACTTGCCAAATGATTTAGATAAGATATCTGTATGGTGCGAAAAGCGGCAATTGACCCTGAAGAAGGAAGAGTGTGAAGTTATTCACATGAGTGCTAAAAGAAATCAGCTAAATTTCGATTACGCGATATGTCGCACAAATCTGAAGGCTGTAAATTCAATTAAATATTTAGGGATTACAATTACAAATAACCTAAATTGGAACTATCATATAGATAATGTTACGGGTAGAGCAAACCAAAGACTGCGATTCATTGCCATAACACTTAGAAGGTGCAACAGGTCTACTAAAGAGACTGCTTACATTAGGCTTGTCCGCCCTATTCTGGAGTACTGCTGTGCGGTGTGGGATCCGCATCAGGTGGGACTGACGGATGACATCGAAAAAGTACAAAGAAGGGCAGCTCGTTTTGTATTATAGTGAAATAGGAGAGATAGTGTCACAGACATGATGCGTGAATTGGAACTGCAATCATTAGAACAAAGGCGTTTTTCGTTGCAACGGGATCTTCTCATGAAATTTCAATCATCAGTTTACCCATCAGATTGCGACAACATTCTGTTGCCACTCACCTACACAGGGAGAAATGGCGGTCACGATAAAATAAGAGAAATCAGGGATCGCACAGGAAAATTAAAGTGTTCGTTTTTCCCTTTTGCCGTTCGAGAGTGGAACGGTAGAGAGACAGCTTGAAGGTGCCAGAATGAGATATTCACTCTGCAGCGGAGTGTGCACTGATATGAAACTTCCTGGCAGAATAAAACTGTGTGCCGGACCGAGACTCGAACTCGGGACCTTTGTCTTTCATTCTGGAAGCCCGAGGCAGGACGTGTGACCGTAGCAGTCACGCGGTTCCAGATTTTGAATTTCGCCGCGCTACACTCGTTCCCTCAGATATAAATTATACCGTCGCAGCTGCATGAGCGCTCGACGGCAGAGAAAATACACTCCTGGAAATTGAAATAAGAACACCGTGAATTCATTGTCCCAGGAAGGGGAAACTTTATTGACACATTCCTGGGGTCAGATACATCACATGATCACACTGACAGAACCACAGGCACATAGACACAGGCAACAGAGCATGCACAATGTCGGCACTAGTACAGTGTATATCCAACTTTCGCAGCAATGCAGGCTGCTATTCTCCCATGGAGACGATCGTAGAGATGCTGGATGTAGTCCTGTGGAACAGCTTGCCATGTCATTTCCACCTGGCGCCTCAGTTGGACCAACGTTCGTGCTGGACGTGCAGACCGCGTGAGGCGACGCTTCATCCAGTCCCAGACATGCTCAATGGGGGACAGATCCGGAGATCTTGCTGGCCAGGGTAGTTCACTTACACCTTCTAGAGCACGTTGGGTGGCACGGGATACATGCGGACGTGCATTGTCCTGTTGGAACAGCAAGTTCCCTTGCCGGTCTAGGAATGGTAGAACGATGGGTTCGATGACGGTTTGGATGTACCTTGCAATATTCAGTGTCCCCTCGACGATCACCAGAGGTGTACGGCCAGTGTAGGAGATCGCTCCCCACACCATGATGCCGGGTGTTGGCCCTCTGTGCCTTGGTCGTATGCAGTCCTGATTGTGGCGCTCACCTGCATGGCGCCAAACACGCATACGACCATCATTGGCACCAAGGCAGAAGCGACTCTCATCGCTGAAGGCGACACGTCTCCATTCGTCCCTCCATTCACGCCTGTCGCGACACCACTGGAGGCGGGCTGCACGATGTTGGGGCGTGAGCGGAAGACGGCCTAACGGTGTGCGGGACCATAGCCCAGCTTCATGGAGACGGTTGCGAATGGTCCTCGCCGATACCCCAGGAGCAACAGTGTCCCTAATTTGCTGGGAAGTGGCGGTGCGGTGCCCTACGGCACTGCGTAGGATCCTACGGTCTTGGCGTGCATCCGTGCGTCGCTGCGGTCCGGTCCCAGGTCTACGGGCACGTGCACCTTCCGCCGACCACTGGCGACAACATCTATGTACTGTGGAGACCTCACGCCCCACATGTTGAGCAATTCGGCGGTACGTCCACCCGGTCTCCCGCATGCCCACTATACGCCCTCGCTCAAAGTCCGTCAACTGCACATACGGTTCACGTCCACGCTGTCGCGGCATGCTACCAGTGTTAAAGACTGCGATGGAGCTCCGTATGCCACGGCAAACTGGCTGACACTGACGGCGGCGGTGCACAAATGCTGCGCAGCTAGCGCCATTCGACGGCCAACACCGCGGTTCCCGGTGTGTTCGCTGTGCCGTGCGTGTGATCATTTCTTGTACAGCCCTTTCGCAGTGTCCGGAGCAAGTATGGTGGGTCTGACACACCGGTGTCAATGTGTTCTTTTTTCCATTTCCAGGAGTGTATATAAGAAAATGAAGGTACAAAAATTGTAACTCTTGTCTCTTGTCTCTTGAGAGCGGAAGCTTTACTTACTTTTTAGCGAGTCTAGGTCGGATTAAGACGAAAAAACTTATTGATGTGCAGACGTATTGTGGAAGTTCGTATGAAATTTGGTGAATGGAAGCAGCAACGTAAAATACATTGCATTCAATATCAAGATGGTTTTAATTTGTTCTAACAACCCTATCACAACAAAGGCCAAAATTTAACAATGATTGTGATGTTCCTCACGCTGCTAAATACTGCATTTTCGGGCAACAACAAAGTTATTATGTGGCAGGTGTCATCAGAGCACAGTTAATGCAGTCATTTCATGTAATAATGAATAAACTAGGCACTCATCTTTTCGTGTTTCCCACGCTGATCTCGCTATAAAATCATGGCTCAATCGTCGAAAATCTAGGTGGTGGTGATTCCAAGCTCGGATGCAAAGAGGCCTATGTTTTATTCTGCTATATTCAAAAGTTTTGTAGATGCGCTTCACAAACCATTATTGAAGATTAAACCTTTCACAATTAGCACAACGTTGATGTAAAAAATAATCAGCACTCCGAATTTAAGTTACAGTTCCTTTTTATTACTTTTGCTGCAATATCGCGTAACACATAAAATATGACTTCACAACACAAAACATACTTGAAAACATCTTCCTCGCTGTTAAAGTTCACATTTTGTAAGCTGACTACGTTATGCGTCTTTCCAAAATGACGTCCAAGACTTGAATTTTTCAAGGTCCGACTCTCTAACAACTAACTAATAATCGCTTACGCGCCCAAAGTTACAAGTACGTCTAAGATCATAATGAAAAAGAAAGAATGCACGTAAGAATAATATCATTGCAATACAAACACATCGATGTATCAAAGTATCTCTACATTAATGAAATCAAATCTGAATGTTGTCTCAGAATTATGTAAACTACTTTACAGCAACACGGTAGAATATTCTGGTATAGAGAGGTTCAGATGAGCTGCCGTAATGGTTACGTAATTCAAGTACCATTACATTCCATACATTAGTAATTCCTGGACAATGAAATTTATTGCAAGATTTCGGAGCAACTACGACTTTTCACGCAGAACGGAAGCAGGAGATTTTTGGAGAACAAGACCTGGACGCCGCACGGAAGAAGACATGTTAACATGGTAAAGAATGAACTCTTATCTACGCCATTCGCCTCTGTTAATCGCATTTTGTTATTCTCTGTTCTCTTTCAAATAATTTTTGTAGCGAAAATTGGTTTGACTTTTGCCCACTAGGGAACCTCCCCATCGCACCCCCTTCAGATTTAGTTATAAGTTTGCACAGTGGATAGACCTTGAAACACTGAACACAGATCAATCGAGAAAGCAGGAAGAAGTTGTGTGGAACTATGAAAAAATAAGCAAAATATACAAGCTGAGTAGTCCATGTGCAAGATAAACATCAAAGACAATGTAAGCTTAGGAACGCCGTGATCCCGTGGTTAGTGTGAGCAGCTGCGTAACGAGAGGTCCTTGGTTCAAGTCTTCCCTCGAATGAAAAGTTTACTTTTTTTATTTTCGCATAGTTATGATCTGTCCGTTCGTTCATTGACGTCTCTGTTCACTGTAATAAGTTTAGTGTCTGTGTTTTGCGAACGCACCGCAAAACCGTGCGATTAGTAGACGAAAGGACGTGCCTCCCCAATGGGAACCGAAAACATTTGATCGCATGGTCATAGGTCAACCGATTCCTCCACAGGAAAACACGTCTGATATATTCTATACGACACTGGTGACGGCATGTGCGTCACACGACGGGAATATGTTGTCGACCCACCTAACTTGTACACGTGGCGAATGGGTAAAAAGATTCTTGTAGCTTGCTCGATTTAGGTGTTCTTGTGGATGTGATAATCACTCCCAAAAAAGTAATGAAAACATAAGACTTTGTCACACAAACTGCAATAAATGAATGCAACAGTTTCACAGTCGCACCGTTTTCCCTGTGCTCTGCCAAAACATGTTGTTTTTCCCTGTGTAGACCGTCAAATCCTGCATATGTCCAAGCAAAATCTGAACATGTCCTTGAATATGGAGAGTGAAATTGATTGTATAAAAATTTAAATTTTTACTTGAGGGGAGACTTGATCCAAGGACCTCCCGTTCAACAACTCCTCACGTTAACCACGGCTTTCGTAAGCTGACATGGTCATTGATGTTCCCTATCTTGCGCATGGACTACTCAGTTTGTATATTTTGCTTACTTTTTTCATAGTTTCTCACAACTTCTTCCTGTTTTCTCGATTGATCTGTGTTCAGTTTTGCAAAGCCTACCCGCTGTGCCAACTTATAGCTAAATCTGAGGGGGGTGCGATGGGGAGGTTCCCTTGTCAGAAACGCCACAAGGACCACCCCAACAACAGCTTTTCCGAATCACGAAGTCCGATAGCTTTTCTGTAATACGAAGTCCGATTTGAATTTCATTCTTTCCCTATTTCACGGTCATTAACGATTTTAAAACCCCGTTTTTATTCACCACTTCTTCCCACATCTTCAACCATTTCTTTTTCCCGCATCTCGTGGTCGTGCGGTAGCGTTCTCGCTTCCCGCGCCCGGGTTCCTGGGTTCGATTCCCGGTGGGGTAGGGATTTTCTCTGCCTCGTGATGGCTGGGTGTTGTGTGTTGTCTTTAGGTTAGTTAGGTTTACGTTGTTCTAAGTTCTAGGGGACTGATTACCATAGATGTTAAGTCCCATAGTGCTCAGAGCCATTTGAACCATTTTGAGCCTTTTCTTTACTATTCTTCTCTTTTTATTTTTTGTTAACCACTACAGGCGTTCCTTGTTCCGGCCAAAAGACGTGACGTAAGGCTTCTCCGACGCCTATTTGACGCAATAAGGGCATAATTGCCGGCTGTCGTACTGCCGCCAGCGGCGCGAGAAGGTAGAGCCTGCGAGGTCAGGGTCACGCATCTTGGAAGTAACGCGCTGCGTTCGTCCTAGAGCGCTATCTGTCCTGATTCGCTGAGCACGGAGTCTGTCGCCCGTCTAAAGGCCCTGACACCAAAGCGCTTCGCGGCCGTGGGCGTGCCTAAACACACACACCCACACGTGTATGTGCAAGCCAGGTTACTGATCTCATTAAGCACTCGTAAGAAGAGGCACGTCTTAACTTAACCGTGACCCACTGATAAATTCAGCCTATACGCACTGTACATGCGATGCTCCGTCTCTGGCCCTTTTAAGACGATGCGTACACTCACATCACAGCCATCATTCATATCATCACCTGTCTTCGAACAAGCCTAGAGGTGGCATGCATGCAAGAGTAGATCTGAAATGAAAGAAGATAATGACGAATGCTTGAAAGGAGGATATAAGATGAACATCAACAAAAGCAAAACGAGGATAATGGAATGTAGTCGAATTAAGTCGGATGATGCTGAGGGAATTAGATTAGGAAATGAAACACTTAAAGTAGCAAATAAAGGAGCAAAATAACTGACGATGGTCGGAATAGAGAGGATATAAAATGTAGACTGGCAATGGCAAGGAAAGCGTTTCTGAAGAAGAAAAAAATGGCTCTGAGCACTATGAGACTTAACTTCTGGGGTCATTAGTCCCCTAGAACTTAGAACTAATTAAATCTTACTAACCTAAGGACATCACACACATCCATGCCCGAGGCAGGATTCGAACCTGCGACCGTAGCGGTCGCGCGGTTCCAGACTGTAGCGCCTAGAGCCTCTCGGCCACTTCGGCCGCCTTCTGAAGAAGAGAAATTAGTTAACGTCGAGTACAGATTTAAGTGTCAGGAAGTCGTTTCTGAAAGTATTTGTATGGAGTATAGCCATGTATGGAAGTGAAACGTGGACGATAAATATCTTGGACAAGAAGAGAATAGAAGCTTTCGAAATGTGGTGCTACAGAAGAATGCTGAAGATTAGATGGGTAGATCACGTAACTAATGAGGAGGTATTGAATAACATTGCGGAGAAGAGGAGTTTTTGGCACAACTTGACAAGAACAAGGAACCGGTTGGTAGGGCATGTTCTGAGGCATCAAGGGATCACCAGTTCAGGATTGGAGGGCAGCGTGGAGGGTAAAAATCATAGAGGGAGACCAGGAAATGAATACACTAAGCATATTCAGAAGGATATAGGTTGCAGTAAGTACTGGGAGATGAAGAGGCTTGCACAGGATAGAGTAGCATGGAGAGCTGCATCAAACCAGTCTCAGGACTGAAGACAACAACAACAACAACAACTACAATGACGAATATGTTCGTGAATGCGAAACTATAACAAAAATTAAGAGTTCATATAGTGAGACGGACACGTACTCTGAGGGTTTCGTACAAACCTAATTGAGTACTGTATGTACAGGGCGAGAATTACTGAACTACATTAAATACACCACTGGCCATTAAAATTGCTACACCAAGAAGAAATGCAGTTGATAAACGGGTATTCATTGGACAAATATATCATACTAGAACTGACATATGATTACATTTTCACGCAGTTTGCGTGCATAGATCTTGAGAAATCAGTACCCAGAGCAACCACCTCTGGCCGTAATAACGGCCTAGATACGCCTGGGCATTGAGTCAAACAGAGCTTCATAAATTTAGGTTTAAATTTTTTTTAATGTAACGAAATATTTTCTTAAAAAATTTCATCCCCTATTGCACTCCCTTGCTAGACCTAAAAAGCCTTTAGTAGTTGTTCACTTATGTATTTGCCAAAAAGGGTTAAGTTTCTAAAGGCAGTGGAACGTGTATTTATTTATTTATGACCGAGAAACCAAATACCAATTTTCGTAGGTCCAGCTTCAAAATTGCCTTAATAGCGACATTCTTCAAAAAACGCTTCAACCGCTATTTGACCTCCTTAGTGTTGGAATCTCGAAAAATCCCTTCTTAAATGACGTCTACAGTATAAGATCTACACGATCTCGAAATTTCAAGTTTTGTCCTTAGCGGCTTCGGCCGGGCGATGATGATTCAGTCAGACATTGCCTTTTATATATTGAGATTACAGCCCTTGACAACTAAGTAGCAACCTTTATGGTGCTTCAGAAGAATGCTGCACATAGGGTGGGTAGATAATATAACTGATGAGGAAATACTGAATCGAATTAGGGAAAGAATGATTTCATGGCGCAACTGACCAAAAGAAGAGATTTGGTTGATTAGACGGTTTCTGAGGCACCAAAGAATAATTAATTTTCTTGATGGAGGGACACCGAGGGATGAATACAGTAAGCAAGTCCAGATGGATGTAGACTGTTGTGCCTATGCAGAGTCTTGCACAGGATCGAATAGCGAGCAGAGTTGCATCATCAGACCAGTCTCCGGACAGACAACAACTACGGAAAGATGAAGCACGAGCCGTTTAAACTACGCGCAATCCGAATGTTGGTAGTGGAAAACCACTCAAAACGTCGCATGTAACTGTTATAGGGCGCTTGCCAAAATAGCCTGGAGGAAGAGCTCAAACGATGTTGAAATTGCGCTGTTTCGCCACGGCAAATGTCACATCGTCGCAATAAGTAAACAACTAAGTATAGCACCGCTGTTGTGCAGGAGCTCCAGACTACAGAACGGACAAAGACCTCGTACCCATCCCAGCGTAGTGGGCGCTATTTTGTGAGTCAGTGGTAGGTTAAAACTGCGCACCAGCGCGGGATGGCAACCCACACCCTCGCCTGTGGAGGGTTGCCTACCTCGCCGGCTGATCTAGTCAGAGAGGGTTCGCGGGCCGGAGTCACGGCTTCATATCTGCCACTACCAAACTCCTAATTCTCTAACTTCTTGCCGTTTCATCTTTGGCAAAGACTTAAGAAACTCAATAATATCCCCATTAACCTTTTTCATTTCGTTTTAGCTGACGCTAAATTCATTAATTAATTACTGAGGTTCCTGCTCCAGCACTTGAACTTTGATACCAACTGCTTTAGGGGATTAACATATTTATGAACTTTTGAACTAGTCTCTATTCATGGCATCTGATGCTTCAGTAATTACTAAACAAAAGCTCTACTCTAAAAATCTGTAAAAAAAGGCAGTTTTTTTTATTTACGAGGATTGAAATGCAATACACTTAAGTTAGTTACAATAGCCGCGTGGGATTAGCCGAGCGTTCTTAGGCGCTGCAGTGTGGCTGGTTCCGGCGGAGGTTAGAGTCCTCCCTCCGGCATGGGTGTGTGTGTTTGTCCTTAGGATAATTTAGGTTAAGTAGTGTGTAAGCTTAGGGACTGATGACCTTAGCAGTTTAGTCCCATAAGATTTCAAACACATTTGAAGTTACAATAACTGCTATCAGATGAGACTTACATACTTGAAAGATTCATTACACCCTTCCAGATGTCTCGAGTTTGTCTTCCCCCCACTTTTGTTTCAGCTGTTGTTTGCTTCGGAGAATTGGTACATTTTGTGAAAAATTGTGTGGAAAAATAATTTTGTAACTATCCAGATAATTATTTATGTAACAATTTTGCTACAACAGCATAAATAACAATTGAAAGAAAATCAGCCCTCGGTTTTTAACAAATTAACCTGGTTTCGACACTGCTTGGAGTGTCTTTTTCAGAATTTAAAACAAAGAATGGTCTATCTACATCTACATCCATACTCCGCAAGCCATCTGACGGTGTGTGGCGGAGGGTAACTTGCGTACTTCTGTCGGTTCTCCCTTCTATTCTAGTCTCGTATTGCTCTTGCAAAGAAGGATTGTCGGTATGCCTCTGTGTGGGCTCTAATCTCTCTGATTTTATCCTCATGGTCTCTTCGCGAGGTATACGTAGGAGGGAGCAATATACTGCAATATACTGCTTCACTCCTCGGTGAAGCTATGTCCTCGAAACTTCAACAAAACCCGTACCGAGCTACTGAGCGTCTCTCCTGCAGAGTCTTCCACTGGAGCTTATCTATCATCTCCGTAATGCTTTCGCGATTACTAAATGATCCTGTAACGAAGCGCGCTGCTCTCCGTTGGATCTTCTCTATCTCTTCTAGCAACCCTGTTTGGTACGGATCCCACACTGTTGCGCAGTATTCAAGCAGTGGGCGAACAAGCGTACTGTAACCTACTTCCTTTGTTTTCGGATTGCATTTCCTTAGGATTCTTCCAATGAATCTCAGTCTGGCATCTGCTTTACCGACGATCGACTTTATATGATCATTCCATTTTAAATCACTCCTAATGCGAACTCCCTGATAATTTATGGAATTAACTGCTTCCAGTTGCTGACCTGCTATATTGTAGCTAAATAATAAGGGATCTTTCTTCCTATGTATTCGAGGCACATTACACTTGTCTACATTGAGATTCAACTGCCATTCCCTGCACCATGCGTCAATTCGCTGCAGATCCTCCTACATTTCATTACAGTTTTCCATTGTTACAACCTCTCGATATACCACAGCATCATCCGCAAAAAGCCTCAGTGAACTTCCGTCGTCATCCACCAGGTTATTTATATATATTGTGAATAGCAACGGTCCTACGACACTTCCCTGCGGCACACCTGAAATCACTCTTACTTCGGACGACTTCTCTCCACTGAGAATGACATGCTGGGTCTATATTCTATAACATGGTCACAGAATTATGACTAAAATATAGACCATTCTTTGTTTTAAATTCTGAGGAAGACACTCCTAGCAGTGTCTAAACCAGGTTAATTTGTTAAAAATAGTGACCGAGGGCTGATTTTCTTACAATTGTAACTATTCACGGTCACTGAACGTGCAGCCATGTACAAGATTTATCATAAATAACAGTAACTTTTTTTTCCCCACAGTTGGTTATACGTATATTTGGTTTTGCACGTTACTGGAAAGAGAACAGCCATTTCTCCAAGAAAGTAAGGGATGGTTTTCGGACTCAGGGCTGAAGGGCAATCGGATACTGAAGCTGCTAGGAAACTATCAACTGACCACAAAACCCTGGGAAATGTATTGAAGAAAGAAGTTGAAACTGGAAAGTGAAATTTGAGGCAACAAATGTGATCGGATGAAAATATACAGTCCCATATTGTGCAATGCAATGAAAATGATATCGCTGCCATCGTATTTTACGCGTAAGGACCACACAGATAGGACAATTTAGGACTCTTACGGCGATACATAGTCGTTTTTCCCTCGCTCCATTTACTAGTAAAACGGGGAAGAAAATGACTAGTACAGAGTATCCACGGCCATGTTCCGAACGATAGCTTGCGGAGTATGTGTGTAGATATACAGGGTGGTCCATTGTTAGTGACCGGGCCAAATATCTCACAAAATATGCATCAAACGAAAAAACTACAAAGAACGAAACTCGTCTAGCCATGGTTGGCCCGCTAGATGGCGCTGCCATAGGTTAAACGGATATCAGCTGCGTTTTCTTCAAATAGAAACCCCCATTTTTATTGCATATTCGTGTAGTACGCAAAGAAATATGAATGTTTTAGTTGGACCACTTTTTTCGCTTTGTGATAGATGGCGCTGTAATAGTCACAAACGTATAAGTACGTGGTATCCCGTAACATTCCGCCAGTGCTTCGTGATACATTACTCGTGTTAAAATGGACCGTTTACTAATTGCGGAAAAGGTCGATATCGTGTTGATGTATGTCTGTCATGATTAAAATGCCCGACGGGCGTGTGCTATATGTTCTGCTCGGTATCCTGGACGACATCATCCAAGTGTCCGGACCGTTCGCCGGATAGTTACGTTATTTAAGGAAACAGGAAGTGTTCAGCCACATGTGAAACGTCAACCACGACCTGCAACAAATGATGATGCCCAAGTAGAGGTTTTAGCTGCTGTCACGGCTAATCCGCACATCAGTAGCAGACAAATCGCGCGAGATCGGGAATCTCAAAAACGTCGGTGTTGAGAATGCTACATCAACATCGATTGCACCCGTACCATATTTCTGTGCACCAGGAATTGCATGGCGACGACTCTGAACGTCGTGTACAGTTCTGCCATTGGGCACAAGAGAAATTACGGGACGATGACAGATTTTTTGAACGCGTTCTATTTAGCGACGAAGCGTTATTCACCAACAGCGGTAACGTAAAGCGGCATAATATGCACTGTTGGGCAACGGAAAATCCACGATGGCCGCGAAAAGTGGAACATCAGCGACCTTGGCGGGTTAATCTATGGTGCGGCATTATGGGAGGAAAGGTAATTGCCCCCCATTTTATCGATGGCAATCTAAAAGGTGCAATGTATGGTGATTTTCTACGTAATGTTCTACCGATGTTACTACAAGATGTTTCACTGCATGGTAGAATGGCGATATATTTCCAACATGATGGATGTCCGGAACATAGCTCGCGTGCGGTTGAAGCGGTATTGAACAGCATATTTCATGACAGGTGGATTGGTCGTCGAAGCACCATACCGTGGCCCGCACGTTTACCGGAGCTGAAGTCCCCTTATACGCCAGTGGTTCATGCTGTTTCGCTAGTATTATTGCCTTTTTGGGTAACAGGAATGAAAGATTAGGAAACTAGAAATGAACAGAATATATTGTAAAGATGAAGCAAAAATGAAGGTGGTGCCGAGTAAATAGATGGCGGACAGCGAATCTGTAAACAAACTGTGGAACGTATAACAGAAGAAAAGAAAGGTTCGTTCTGTAGTTGTCTTCAGTCCGAAGACTGGCTTGATGCAGCTTTACGCGGCAATGAGTTCTGTACAATTCTCTTCGTCTCTGAATGACTACTGCAACGTACATCGATTTGAAACTGCTCACTGTTGACAAATCTTGGTAGCCCTCTACAATTTTGTTCCCTCACGGCTACCTCTGTTATCAATCTGACGATTCACTGAGGCCTCAGGATGTGTTCTATTAATCGAATCATTCTTTTAATCAATTCGTTGCCATACTTTACTTGTCTACCCAATTAGAATCAGTACCTCTTCATTACTTATTCGATTTAGCCCCCTCACCATCGACATTCTTCAGTAGCACCACAACATCTATTCTTTTCCTGTCGAAACAGCTTATCATCCACGTTACTTCCATACATGGCTACACTCCATACTAATACCTTCAGGAAACACTTTCTGGCAGTTAAACTTTTAGTCGATGTTAACAAATTTCTCTCCTTCACAAACGTGTTCCTTGCTAGTGGCCTGTGTTTTGTATATACTTCTCTTTAGTCTCACTTATTTTGTGTCAAAATAGCGATACTCTGCTACTACTCTGAACGTCTAATTTGCCCATCTAGCTCCCTCAGCATGTCATGATTTGAATCGCATGTACCAAGGAAGATTACGCAGAATGACGGAGGGATAAAAAGTGTTTATTATTGTGGTGGTCTGTCCTGTTACGTCAGAAGCCAGAAAAACGCTTGGTATCATTAGATGGTTAACTCTGGGAATGAATGGAATTCTTGTAATGCTTTGTTGGAGCCAGTATTTCAACCAAACGACGAGGACGTTAAACCTACCAGCCTTGCTCATTAAGTTTGAGCTACATTAATTAGCCAATGCCAGTTTAATCTGGCAGGAAGTTTCAATGCTACAAAATGTAAGAAATACGAAGGTTAGTCAGCTATCCTCCGTGATTGCTTGATGACTGGGCCTGCAGTGAAATATATGTTGAAAGTATATTGTAAGTGAGGTTTCTGTGTTACTGCTTAAAACACTTATTGATTATTACGGACCGGCCGGTGTGGCCGCGTGGTTCTAGGCGCTTCAGTCTGGAACCGCGCCACAGCTACGGTCGCAGGTTCGAATCCTACCTCGGGCATGGATGTGTGTGATGTCCTTAGGTTAGTCAGGTTTAAGTAGTTCTAAGTTCTAGGGGACTGATGACCTCAGATGTTAAGTTCCATAGTGCTCAGAGCCATTTGAACCATTTGATTATTACGGAAGCTGTTTCGGGAGATTTCCATTTTCAAGTCCACGTTGTCCTGAGGTATATAGGAAAGACTTATTTCAATAGTGGTACATGTCCATTACCTCCACTTTTCTGCCTAGAACGCTTCTGAAATTAATGAGCCAAACACACAGAAAGAAAGGTTCGTCTCCAGGAAGAAGCCATATGCTTGAATATTTATGGTATCTCAACTGCAGACTTTGCAGCGCTCATTTAACTTTACGACTCTGTATCTCAGAACGAACAAAAATGAACTTGCACAGCTATTGAAATAAGCCCTTCATATATAACATCTGGTGTGACTGTATGGGGCCACTGCTCTAGTTATGCTTAAAGTGAAATTCTAAAATATCGATTTACGTCGATTTTGCACAGTTTTATACAGTGTGGCGTAATATTTTGACGTAATATCGTAGACCATAGTCAGTAACTATGTAAATATAAAACATCTGTGGTGTGAACTGTCAAAAATCACAGGAAATACATGAAATATATACAATGTTACAGCAATATTATATCAAAATATTTAGCCACGCTGTATAAAACAATACAAAATCAAAGTGAAATCGATATTTTGTAATTTCACGTGATACATAACTGGAACAGTAATCAGGTACAGTCACACCAGATGTTACATATACGTCACGACAACGTAGGTGTACTTGAAAATAGAAATCTTCCGAAACACCTCTCGAAATAATCAAGAAATGTTTTTAGTTCTGATACTGTGTAATGGTACTTGAATTACGTAACCATTATGGTACCTCACCCGAACCTCTCGATACCAGTAATATTCTACTGTATTTCTGGTAACTACTTAACATATTTCTGAGACAACATTCAGATTTGATTTCACTTTTGATACATTGATATGTTTATATTGCAATGATATTATCCTTATGTGTATTCTTTGTTTTGTCACTATGATCTTTGACGTACTTGTAACTCAGATTTTTTGAAGCGTAAGCGATTGTTAGTTGGTTGTTATCTTGTTAGAGAGTCGGACCTTGAGAAAGTCAAGTCTTGGACGTCATGTAGGAAAGACGCGTATTGTAGTCAGCTTATAAAATGTGAACTTTAACAGTGACTGTGAGGAAGATGTTTTCAAGTATGTTTTGTATTGTGAAGTGATGTTTTGTGTGTTACGTGATATTGCAATAAAAGCAATTAGAAGAAAGTGTAACTTAAATTCGGAGTGCTGATTATTTTTTTACATCACCTTTGTCCAGTGAAAGCGTAAGCTACAAGAATGGTTTGTGAAGCGCATCTACAAAACTTTTGAATACAGCAGAATAAAACCTAGCCCTCTTTGCATCCGAGCTTGGAATCATAATCACCTAGATTTTCAACGATTGAGCCATGATAATACGAGACCAGCGTGGGAAACACGAAAAGATAAGTGCCTAGGTTTTTCATTATTACATGAAATGACCATTAACTGTTCTCTAATGACACCTGCCACATAATATGACTGATGTTGTCCGAAAATGCAGTATTTAGTAGCGTGATCAACACCACAATCGCTATTAAAATTTTTACCTTTGTTGTGGTAAGGTTGTTAGAACTGGAACCTGACTTACAATGGAAATGGAAATGATCGTATGGCATTGTTGGCCGGGAGGCCCCATTCGGGGGAGTTCGGCCGCCGTATTGCAAGTCCTTTTTAGTTGACGCCACTTCGGTGACTTGCAAGTCAATGATGATGAAAGATACACAACACCCAGTCCCCTGCCCGAAATCGAACCCGGGACCCCTGCGTGGTAGGCGGTAACGATTCCCCTACGCTACGGAGGCGCACCTTACAATATTCTCCGTGGGCTTGCCTATGCTCGGTGCTACGAGAATGTACGCCTGAGTCAGCGCAATCACAACTCAGCCCGTCAGAGTCGAAGGTCTCCCGCAGTAACGCGGTGACGTAAGCCCCCGTCAATGGCGAACAAAACACGAACTGCTCGTGGACGGAGCAGGAAGGTTCTATTTATAGCTATCCAGGGTAGCGGAGCGAATTTATTTCACTAAGTCTCCTTGTACCTCGTATTTAACACAATGGACAAATGGATCTCTCACATTTCCTTACGCCTCGTCACAAGGACCGTACTTTCGAACGTCAACGTTGAGTTTTCAGTGTGCAGCCTGTAACATCCTCCTCTAGTACTACTTTTCCTCAACATTAGTTGTCCTTACCAGAATTATTTTTCGAATTTTGGACAGGTCAATATTATCGCAGTTGCTTTTCTGAAAGCTGTCATATAATTTTCTACGCAGTATTTTATATTTGGGAGTGAGAAAGGGATGTAGCCACTCCCCGATGTTATTCAATCTGTATATTGAGCAAGCAGTAAAGAAAACAAAAGAAAAATTCGGAGTGGGTATTAAAATCCATGGAGAAGAAATAAAAACTTCGCTGATGACATTGTAATTCTGTCAGAGACAGCAAAGGACTTGGAAGAACAGTTGAACGGAATGACAAGTGTCTTGAAAGGAGGACATAAGATGAACATCAACAAAAGCAAAACGAGGATAATGGAATGTAGGCGAATTAACTCAGGTGATGCTGAGGGAATTAGATTACGAAATGAGACACTTAAAGTAGTAAAGGAGTTTTAATATTTGGGGAGCAAACTAACTGATGATTCTCGAAGTAGAGAGGATATAAAATGTAGACTGGCAATGGCAAGGAAAGCGATTCTGAAGAAGAGAAATTTGTGAACATCGAGTATTGATTTAAGTGTAAGGAAGTCGTTTCTGAAAGTATTTGTATGGAGTGTAGCCATGTATGGAAGTGAAACATGGACGATAAATAGTTTGGACAAGAACAGGACAGAAGCTTCCGAAATGTGGTGCTACAGAAGAATGCTGATGATTAGGTGGGTAGATCACATAACTAATGAGGAGGTACTGAATAGAATTGGGGAGGAGAGGAGTTTGTAGCACAACTTGACAAGAAGAAAGGACCGGTTGGTAGGACATGTTCTGAGCATCAAGGGATCACAAATTTAGTATTGGAGGGCAGTGTGGAGGGTAAAAATCGTAGAGGGAGACCAAGAGATGAATACACTAAGCAGATTCAGAAGGATGTAGGTAAGAGTAGGTACTGGGAGATGAAGCAGCTTGCACAGGATAGAGTAGCATGGAGAGCTGCATCAAACCAGTATCTGGACTGAAGACCACAACAACAACAACAACAACAACATGTTATATTTCAAGCATAGAATTATGAAAATGAGTTACTTTATATAAATTTTAGTCTCGTTGTTATAATCGATAAGTCTCAGTTCTGAAAATACAGATAACATTATTTTTTTAGAAAAATTTGAAATTACGAAATATGTGCACTTAAAATTTCTATTATTAATTACGCAATTCTGTACTGTATATTATATTTATTTCTGGATTTATTTATGAAATAATAGTCGAAATTAATATTGTAACAGAAAGTAGTAGAAAGTCATTTGTTAAGAAAAATTGCAAACCCGTTTGGAATATTGTTATTTCCACAGAGTGTGAGAGTCGTAAGCATGCCTCTGATGTGATCGGTCATATTTTTGTATTTGGTGCGAACAATGTAATTTCGGCTTAAATCAAGACTGTATGAGATCCTAAAGTGTGATAAGAGGGCGGACAAGCATGGTGTGGGCAGTCTCGTTAGTAGATCGGTTGCATTTTCCAAGTGTCCTCCCAACAAAACGCAGTCTTTGATTTGGAAATTATTTGCAAAGCACGTTGTTAGCCGTCAAATTCGTATACTGGTTCATTAGTCTACTGTTTCCATAAGACCGTGTTAGAACAAGCTGGATATGTAAGAATTAATAAATAAATATCGTATCCTCTGCTGGTCTTTTTGTAATTCGCTTCACTATTGTTCTGTTGCAACTTCTCTGTATTCAATAATAACACCAACAAAAATACCACGGAAAAAGTAACTATGCAAATTGAGACCCACAAAAGCATAAGCTTTCTAGATAATAAAAGAACGATCGTTGTGCAACAGCATTAATTCGAGATTTCTCGTAAACAACATACGTAAAAAGGTGTATTTTCACTCCCAGCTGTATCGAGTGTACACTGGAACGCGATGAGGTAGACGAAGCATTGGGAATTTTGCGACAAGTAGTGCAAATCAATGGTTTCAATCAACAGACTTTAGACAGAACGTTCGCAGATAAATTACCGACAAGAAGAACGCAAAGCAACACTGAAATTACCCTGCGTAGAGGAAATGAAATAGTAAGAAAAACTAGATACGCCTCGGTGCTGCATATTGATAAAATCTCGGACAGAATCTCGCGGGTTTTTAAAGAAACAAAAGTAAATATCAGCTTCTGTGCTGAGCAGCTAAGTTTGATGAGCCACACAAATAACGTTGTCAAGGTGTGGGATTTATATAATTAACTGTGACAGGTGCCAGAATATTTTCATATTGGTCACACGGGACGTAATTTTAACACAATATATAAAAAGCATATTAGGATGGCTGGGAGCAATGATTACACAGTGAAGTCACGTAAGAAAGAGACCGCTCATACTATTTCATAGGCCGGCCGGCCCTACAAGTACTACATACTTGCAAGAAAGGAGCAGATGGCAACAGACACACACGCTAAAACAGAGCGGGCAATACGTTGAACGAAGACACAATCATGTGGCGATTTTACAGATTTTCAGCTAAGTATTTGACGAAATCGAGCGCTGGCTTACAACACTGATAAGCTTGTGAAATTTTTTGGGTTCCAGTGTTTGAAAACGTTTTTGAAGTTTCGACTTCCATTTTACATACGGACTCACTATAATGACGTGAAGTAAGCCTGCCCACACATGTTTACGCAAGTTTTTTGTGTTAAGTTATTTGCTGAATGTATTCCAGTCTGTCTTCCTCTACAGTTATTACCCTTTAGTACCATGCAAGTTATTCCCCGATATCTTAAGAAATAACCTAGCATCCTGTCCCTCCTTCTTGTGCTTTCCATACGTTCCTTTCTTCTATGAAGTACTTCCTCATTCCTTACGTTATCTGTCCTCATAATTTTCAACATTCCTATGTAGCTCCACACCCCAAATGCTTCGATTCTTTTCTGTTTCGTTTTTCCACAGTCCATGTTTCACTACGATACAGTGCTGTGCTCCAAATGTACATTCTCACAAATTTCCTCCTCAAATTTAGGCCTATGTTGGATACTTGTACACATCTCTTGGCTAGCAATGCCCTGTTTACTTGTACCAATCTGCGTTTTAATTCCTTTCTTAGTCCATCATGGGTTATTTTGCTTCCAAGATGGCATAGCTCGTTATTTTTCATGGTCGCTACTTTTGATGATAAGTTTATCGCTAATCTCATTTCTCCTACTCCTCAATTATCTCGTCATTCTTCGGTTTACTCTTAGTACATGTTCCTTACTCATTCTTTACCTCTATTCAATTATACTCTTCATTTCCGCGAAGGATAGCAATCTCATCTGCGAATCTTATCATTGATTTACTTCCAACCTGATTTTTAATCCTAGTCTAGAACCTATCTTTCATTTCCATCATTGCTTTTTCAAATTATGATTAAAAAAGAAAGAACAAATTTTAATAGTTTATTACGGATAAACAATAAAAGAAACACAATGTGCATGTCACTGGAACAGAAAGGTTCAAAGTTCTTGGAATTCGTTGCGACTATTTTTTTACAGTGCCCCCAACTTGTGATGCAAAATATTGAAACCAAAGAATAATCAAACTGAAAAGCTTAACTGACTCCATTTTCATTATTTGGTTTGCGTAACAAATTTTAAGAAATGAAATTAGTAAATACGAATTTAGCCTAATATAGGGCCCTCGAAAGCCGTACTTCTGATGAATGGTTGGCTCGTTCGACCGGACACCACAGTTTTTATTTAAAAACCGGACTGCCTGGTCTAAAACCGGACGGTTGGCAACACTAGAACAAAGGACAGACTTCACCCAAATTTCAACAAGCAAAATTATCTGTTTTGGTGTTGTTGCACAGTTACAAAGAACAGCGCAGCTACGTCAGAACTTTTAAACTTCCTCTATCCGGTGACATGTGCAGTATCTATCTTGTATCGTTTTTCTGTAATAAATGATTTTATTCTGAATCACTCTGCAGATTCAACAGTAGGAGTAAAAGACTGCATCTCTATATTAAAGCCGTTTATAATGCGACCAGTTCTTCCGTTCTCACTGTTCCTTCTTGATTGTTGTACATATTGTACATTAAATATCTTTCCCTATAGCTTACACCTGTTTTTCTAAATATCTTTCCCTATAGCTTACCCCAGTTTTTCTAAGAACCTCAAATCTTGTACCAATTTAAAATGTCGAACGCTTTTCCTACGTCGACAAAATACCATCAACGTGCCTTGGTTTTTGTTAAGTCTTGCTTCTATTGTCACTCACAACGTCAGAACTTCCTTTCTGGAGCCTTCAACTTTCCCAGAGCCAAAGTCATGTCACGTAACAGATCCTCAATTTTATTTCCCATTCTTCTATAGGCCGGCCGCGGTGGTCTCGCGGTTCTAGGCGCGCAGTCCGGAACTGTGCGACTGCTACGGTCGCAGGTTCGAATCCTGCCTCGGGCATGAATGTGTGTGATGTCCTTAGGTTATTTAGGTTTAAGTAGTTCTAAGTTCTAGGGGACTAATGACCACAGCAGTTGAGTCCCATAGTGCTCAGAGCCATCTGAACCATTCTTCTATACGCAAGCTAAAAGTTACATACGATGATAATGTGAAACGTATGGATAGGATCGATCAACGTGGCAGAGGCGTATGTTGTCTGTATGCATTATAACTGCTGTTAGCTGTTGAGTGAGCACTCACGCGAACCACTAGAGAACGATGTTCTGTGCGATGTAGCATCAGGTGTTGTGCTTCCTGGCGTGCGGCACAATGCCAGAAGCGTTCTTTAGATCGTTCAGTTTGAAGTGCCTCGTTCGAGTCTGCCACAACAGTTTACACTAGGAGTCCGTAACTACCTTAACAGTTCAATAACCTTAAAACTACGCTAGATATTAACAAACGGCTTACAACTATTTTATTTTTGCCTCCTAAGCGACGCAATTTTGAGGCAAATTTGAACTTTGACACCTCATAAAATGTGGATGTCAGAGGTAAAAGATCGGTGTGTGGTCTGGTGCATACAGACGACGTCCGACCCCCAACTGCAGCGAAATTTTCGGACGTGGTATGGAAGGCAGATATCGTTCCGACCAACTATTCGGGCTTGGCATACATCTATGGAAACAGGTAGTGTTCTCCATAAAAAGGGGGCGTGCGATCTGCTTCAGACTCCGATGTGAACAGCACACGGAAGGCTTTCGACACTGTACCACACAAGCGGCTCGTAGTGAAATTGCGTGCTTATGGAATATCGTCTCAGTTATGTGACTGGATTTGCGACTTCCTGTCAGAGACGTCACAGTTCGTAGCAATTGACGGAAAGTCGTCGAGTGAAACAGAAGTGGTTTCAGGCGTTCCCCAAGGTAGTGTTATAGGCTGTTTGCTGTTCCCTATCTACCAGGTGATCAAAAAGTCAGTATAAATTTGAAAACTTAATAAACCACGGAATAGTGTAGATAGAGGGGTAAAAATTGACACACATGCTTGGAATGGCATGGGGTTTTATTAGAACAAAAAAAAGACAAAGTATTGCTAGACGCATAAAAGATCTCTTGCGCGCGTCGTTTGATGATGATCGTGTGCTCAGCCGCCACTTTCGTCATGCTCGGCCTCCCAGGTCCCCAGACCTCAGTCCTTGCGATTATTGGCTTTGGGGTTACCTGAAGTCGCAAGTGTGTCGTGATCGACCGACATCTCTAGGGATGCTGAAAGACAACATCGGACGCCAATGCCTCACCATAACTCCGGACATGCTTTACAGTGCTCTTCACAACATTATTCCTCGACTACAGCTATTGTTGAGGAATGATGGTGGACATATTGAGCATTTCCTGTGAAGAACATCATCTTTGCTTTGTCTTACTTTGTTATGCTAATTATTGCTATTCTAATCAGATGTAGCGCCATCTGTTGGACATTTTTTGAACGTTTGTATTTTTTTTCGTTCTAATAAAACCCCATGTCATTCCAGGCATGTGTGTCAATTTGTACCACTCTATCTACATTATTCCGTGATTTATTCAGTTTTCAAATTTACATTGACTTTTTGATCACCCGGTATATAAACGATATGGGAGACAATCTGAGCAGCCGTCTTCGGTTGTTTGCAAATGACGCTGTCATTTATCGACTAATAAAGTCATCAGAAGATCAAAACAAACTGCAAAACGATTTAGAAAAAATATCTGAATGGTGCGAAAAGTGGCAGTTGACCTTAAATAACGAAAAGTGTGAGGTCATTCACATAAGTGGTAAAAGGAACTCATTAAACTTCGGTTACACGATAAATCAGTCTAATCTAAAAGCCGTAAATTCAACTAAATACCTAGGTATCACAATTACGAACAACTTAAATTGGAAAGAACACATAGAAAATGTAGTGGGGAAGGCTAACCGAAGGTTCCGTTTTATTGGCAGGACACTAAGAAAATGAAACAGACCTACTAAGGAGACAGCCTACACTATGCTTGTCCGTCCTCTTTTAGAATACTGCTGCGTAGGGTGGGATCTTTACCAGGTAGGACTGACGGTGTACATCGAAAACATTCAAAGAAAGGCAGCACGTTTTGCATTATCGCGAAACATGGGAGTGTCACAGAAATGATGCAGGATTTGGGCTGGAAATCATTAGAAGAAAGGCGTTTTTCGTGGCGACGGAATCTTCTCACGAAATTCCTATCACCAACTTTCTCCTACGAATGCGAAAACATTTTGTTGACACCGACCTACATAGGGCGGAACGATCACAAAGATAAAATAAGGGAAATCAGAGCTCGTACGGAAAGATGTAGGTATTCGTTCTTTCCGCGCGCTATACGAGATTGGAATAATAGAGAATTGTGAAGGTGATTCGATGAACCCTCTACCAGGCACTTAAATGAGATTTGGAAAGTATCCATGTAGATGTAGATGTAGATATTTGCAAGGATTCCGACAAAATTGGTGCGTGCAGCGGCCATAAACTTTGGAAACGAGACAATCAACAACGCACCAAGTCTTGCATAAAGATTGCGGCTACATCCCTGCGAGGTGCAGCTGCTACAGGCATGGAGACCTACAAACGGCTATACAAACAGTTTGCAGTGGATATGCTAGACGAGACTGAGGTAAACAATGACTTTTGGAGAAGATTTCTCCGACGTGGCAACGTTTCACGTATCCGGCAAACCGAATCGTTATAACGGTCGTGTATGAGGTTCACATCATCTTGACGTTACACTTAGACTGCAAAGGGCCAGTCTCGAGGTCAATGTTTTGCGCCAACTGATGCACAATTGAATCATTTTTATAGTCTGCCGTCAACGGTAGTGTTTGCGTAGCCATTTACTGTACAAGAATATGCTGCGCCACAATTCGAACAGCTGCAAACCAGTCTAGATGAAAAGTTAAATGGGAAGGCCGATCCTACGAGATGGTCCAATTCGACTGTCACCACGATCTCCTGACCTCACACCACTAGATTTCTTCTTGTGTTCTTTTGTAAAGGAGTTGGTGTTCCGAATCAAGCTAGAGACCCCACAGGAAAAGAAGGCACGCATTTGCTAAATAGCTGATCATGCCACCGTGGAGCTCCTGACTTGTACGTGTAGAGAAATGCAATTCCGAGTAGACATTATCCGTGTCACTAAGGGTGCACTCATTGATTTGTGTGAATGAGGAAACAAAATTTTGAGTTATCTTATCACACGTTGGAATCCATTTTTTAAGATCTGGGATAGATTTAAAGTCTTAAGATATAAAGACGATTCACGGACACCCTGCTGTAAATGACAGACGTTGTTATGAGCAAGCGCTTCAAAATGGCACATTCCGGAACCAGCTCATTGTGTGAAGCAGAGTATAATCATAATACAACCACGATGGAAAATGGAAATGTCTTTTGATAAATTTGTGGCTGCGACAGCCAATGTGAAAAACCATTTCTCCAAAGGAAACCTCTTCGGTGTTCCCGTATCAATGTCTGGAAATGCACGGTGAGGTGTGTGTCCTGTGCTGTGATAGTGTCACGCAAAACAACTAGGGGTGCAAGCCCCCTCCATGAAAAACGTGACCACACCATAACACCACCGCCTCCGAACTTAACTGTTGGTACTACACAGGCTGGCAGATGACGCTCACCGGACATTCGCCATACCCACACCCCGTCATCGGATCGCCACATTGTGTACAGTGATTCGTCACTCCACACAACATTTTACCACTGTTTAATCGTCATGTGTTTACGCGCCTTACACAAAGCGAGGCGTAGTTTGGCATTTACCGGCGTGATGTGTGGCTTATGAGCAGCCGCTCGACCATCAAACCCAATTTTTCTCAACTCTTGCCTAACTGTCATAGTAGTTGCAATGGATTCTGATACTGTTTGGAATTCCTGTGTGAGTATGACGGTCTGGATAGATGTCTGCCTATTACACATTACGACCTTCTACAACTGTCGGCGGTCTCTGTCAGTCGACAGACGAGATCAGCCTGTACGCTTTTGTGCTGTACATGTCCCTTCATGTTTCCACTTCACTATGACACGGGAAACTGTGGACCTAGGGATGTTTAGGAGCGTGCAAATCTCGCGTACAGACGTATCACACAAGTGACACGCAATCACCTGACCACGTTCGAAGTTCGTGAGCTCCGCGGAGCGACCAATTCTGCTCTCTCACGATATCTAATGACTACTGAAGTCGCTGATATGGAGTACCTGGCAGTAGGTGACAGCAGAATGCACCTAATATGAAAAACGGATGTTTTTGGGGGTGTCCGGGTACTTTTGATCACATATTGTATATACGCACTACATGTAAAACAGAGCACCAAATGTCTACCATTCGGAGTGATATGTATGACAAACACGCAGTTATCGAGTTCACCTAACAGCTACTGAAACGAAACAAAATCAGAAAACATCAGAAAATGGAAAGTCTCTCACGAAACATGAATAATGAAAGTTGCCAATTTTTCTGGTGCCTATAGGAAGAAATTATTTAGGTCAGTGAGCGTAAAACATTTGAGAAACATGTTATTCCGGCTCGGTGGTTGCATCTGTCTCCGATACCCAGGAGTTGGCTGCATTCAAAACGTCATTCACCGGAGCTACGAATCCGACATTTTCAATTACTCAATACAATTTCTGTGAAAACTATATAGACAGTGGAACGGTGTCTCTACGCACTGAGTGTATTACTGACGTCAGGCAAAGACTTTTTTTCATTCATTTCTGCGTCACCGTAACTGTTGGACACAATTACAACATAGAATTACTTGCTGTCTGAAATAAGCGTCGTATCAATTTTAGTTTATAGATCACGCACTTGTATTATATTTGTCGTGCGTGTTTTTTGGTTAGTGTTTCATCGTGTATTAATGCGATGTCATTAATCAAGAAGAAGCAGAATAGAAGTACGGAAGCGTGTCGAATAAACCAGCAAATAATGCCAACGCTAACGCAGTACTGCGCACTGCTGATCTCACCGCGCTGCACGCCAGCGCGATCTGTTAGTAAGCGAACGCAGTTGTCTGTCAGAACTGCCGCCAGATGGCAGCAGTTATCAGGCACACTGTGCGACAGCTGACAAGCTAACTACGATTTCTTTACCAACATTCTTACACGAATGTCTGACGTGCACTTTTCACTATTATGGTTTCAAAATACGCACCATAAACGAATGCGCGTTTGAATTGAAACAACGGTAATTAAAGAAGTGAATCAAGTAATATTTATCTATGTCTAGAGCCATACTCTGCACTGTAAAGTGGATGGCAAAGGGTACTTTCCATTGTAGCAGTTATTATTGCTTCATCCCGTTCCATAAGCGTACGGAGCACGGGAAGAATCTGTGTAATTATTTGTGGTACATTTCTAGAGCCATCATTTAAAGTCTGTTCTTGTAACTTTGTAATCAGGCTAGTTTGCGTCTCGTGTCTATTCGTACAATCAAATACGATAGTGTCTGGATAGATTTAAGAAGTACGTGACATACTGTCTCACTACATATGGAGATAAATATTATGGTGAAGCAATTTGAGCTTCAATGAGTTTGTTTACATGGCAGTCTTCGGCAGTAGCTGCTATCATTATTGTGAATATTTCTCACTAGATGCGTGGTCATTCTGGAAATATTGATGCATAACGTGTTTTGTACATTTTCATATTTAGATATTAAAAACAGTATTTCCTTACAGAAGTGGCCTACAATTTACATGCTTAAGTCTTTCTTGCTCTTGTTTACATAGTTGTTTTCCTTCGTTGTGAGCGAAAGCTGAGATGCACAGAAACTATGTTGCATATCAACAACTCGCAAATTTTTTTCGTTTCGGACCTCACTTCTTCTTACGCTGTTGTGTTATTTCCACTTCAAGTGACTTTCGAAAAACTGCACAGGAGAAACAGTACTGCCAATTTCATGAGTTCCGCGCTCACCACAGTCTTCATGTTTTCTCATTTGTTTTCTGTGTAGGTTGTGAATGTTCCCATCCTGTGAATGCATTTCCGTCCGTTGTAGTCTCTCCCTCCCCCCCCCCCCCCCTCTCTCTCTCTCTCTCTCTCTCTGTGTGTGTGTGTGTGTGTGTGTGTGTGTGTGTGTGTGTGTGGAGGGAAAGGAATTGGAGAATGTGGTAGTAGTAAATGAAAAACTGATTGTGAGTGGTGTGGGAGAGTGGTAGTGAGTTGGTGACATTTATAGAGGTGTGGTCGAACGCCTATGTTTGTTATTCTAATGGTCTATTCATTAAGAAAAAGTGTGGTTTGCCAGGCTGGTCCAATCATTTATGAGTTGTTTCTCTCCTGTTATGGTTTTCTTAATGCGACAGTTTTCTTGCAGGGTGAGGAGGTGTTTTTTGTTTTATATCCTTATGATAAAAGGAGACAAAAAACCGTAGGTAAACTGCAAGGCAACTTTGTAAGCAAATATCGTTATTAATCTGTAAACACCAAAATGTACAGACAAATTATGTGTCCGTATTTCTAGAACGACTACAGAAGATGCTTTATATACATCTGGTGAAAAATACTCATTAATTGCAATAGACGTAAGACGGAATCAGTAATAACTGCTGCTACGAAAGATGGCCGCATACGCTAGCATATTAAAGAAGTTAATAAATACATCTTAATGTTTGTCATTATATGTAGCAAGACAGTGTCTCATACACTTCTCAACTCTATCCCGCAACTATTTGAAACTATGCTCCTGGATAGCAGCGCACCTTAGCGTTCGGAGTTAGTTTTCCTGAACGTGTTTTGGGTTGTAGAAAGCGTGATATTATAAAACTAGCATTAACACTCCCCTGCCTTTTCCCCTCCACTCTATTACGGGATTCGGAGAGCCGCAGCGGACCAAGATTGCATGCACACGACGGCGTTCGTGCCGGCCAGCCTGGATGTGGTTTTTAGGCGGTTCCCCGCATCCCACTAGATAAATACAGGGCTGGTTCCCAAGTCCCACTACCCAAACATTTAGGAAACTTTTACAGTGTCTGACATGGGATAAAACGAAATATAGACAATTTTTGCGTCTGTATATGTGGAAGGCAATGTGCTGACTGACTGACTCATCATCGCCCAGCCTAAACAGCGAATGAAAGAAACTTGAAATTTGCAGGTGTGGATCTTATGCTGTAGGCGTCGTTTAAGAACCTATTTTCCGAAATTCCAACGTAAGGGAATGGAGTTTCTTTTTTTTAATGTTGCTATTTAGGTGAAATAGGGTGAGACTGATCCTCTGACTCATATCTGAAGTTTGGAGAGAGTGTGAATCTTATGCTGTAGGCATCGTTTAAGAACCGATTTTCCTAAATTGCGCTCCTAAGGGGTTGAAACAAGGGACGAAAGGCTTCTTGAAAATATGTCGTTATTATGAGAGGTTTGTAGCTAGAACTGCAAAAACTAGTACTTGGTCTCTCAGTCAAAATAATAAAAGAAATATGCGTTTTTGCATTTTTGGAAATTCAATCGCTAAAGGGATAAAATAGCGAGACAAAGTTTTTTGAAAATAAATAAAAAATAAATAATTACTAACGAATTACTAAGGATTTTTAAGGCTTCACATACGTCAGTTTGTATTGATTCTCAGTCAGAAATAAAGAAAATGCGTGTTTAAGTGTTTCTGGAAATGCAGCCCATGAAGGAGTGCAATAGGAGATGAAAATTTTTAAGAAAGTATTTCGTTGCATTAACCAAAAATTTAAAGCCAAATTTATGAAAATTAGTATTTGAGTTCTCGATTAGATATAAAGGGGTGAAAGTTACCACGGAAATATCTGCAGAAAAACGCAAAAGGCATGATAACAAAAACTTTGGACATAAGCTGTGGTAGCCGAGCGGTTCTAGGCGCTTCAGTCCAGAACCACGCGGCTGCTATGGTCGCAGGTTCGAATCCTGCCTCGGGCATGGATGTGTGTGATGTCCTTAGCTTAGTTAGGTTTAAGTAGTTCTAAGTCTAGGGGACTGATGACCTCAGATGTCAAGTCCCCAGGTGCTTAGAGCTATTTCAACCATTTGAACATAAGTTGCCAGAATAGCTTGGTGAGAAGTACACTCGGAAAAGACCATGGTTATATGGCATTAATTAGCGCGGAAAGCTCAGAAGGCGTTGCAGTTTCTGAACAACATGAAAATTCGGTTAAATCAAAGGAAACAAAGAAAAAAAACATCCTCTCATCGCCATACGATCTATGCGAGCGAAGCAACGGGTGCAAAGCTAGTTTATTTATAGAATAAATAGCCTGTTTCTTTATAAGATTAACGGGTCCTACAATACATACAATTGCTGCTATACGCACCTGTTACAGTGTTAGAATTTAATGTTTACAGATGAGCGTTTTAGCTGCTACAATTGTGTCCTAGCCTAGCGTAAATGCAGACAGATGGGAAATATGATTGCTGTCGCACTCGAGCGAGAGGAAGGGTGGGGAAAGGGTGGGGGTTGGAATCTCACAGACTGGAGCAGAATCGTCTTTAATGGTGAGTCCCGCTTCGAACTGGGCCAGGAAAGGTGTGTGGAGACGCCCTGGACAGCGCAGGGGTACCAACCTGACTGTCGCTCGCCATATTGCCCAGTAACTAGGGGACTGCCATTCCGTTTCCTTTGATTGTCATACGCGGCACCGTAACGGCACAGCTGTACGTCGGCGATATTCTACGTTCCGTTTTGTTGTCCTTCATGGCAAAGAATCGTGGGTTTACATTGCAGCGCGACAATTCCCCGCCTCGCACGGTGAGAGTTTCTATTGTTCGTCTTCGTGCTTGCTAAACCCTGCTTTGGTCTGTTAGGTCGCTGGACGTCTCCTCAGTTGAGAATATTTGGAGCATTATTGGCTGGGTCCTTTAGCAAGCTTATATAGAAATTCTTCCAATCCATATGTGGCATACAGCAAACCAGTGCTTAACAGTATTGATTAAAAACAGTCTTGGTTGTAATTTTAGTTTTTTATTTTTCAACGACGCGTTTCGCCTTACGTAGGCGTCTTCAGGTTATCTTTTCTATATGGACACGAGAGGCACCAAGATCTGTATAACGCGTTCCTGTTCACAGGAGCGAGTAATAGAGTAATGTGGGGGCTCAGGTAGTAAGGATAATTGTTTTTAACCAATAAAGCTTATATAGGCAACTATGACGATCTATTTCAGCAAACGGACAGAATTTGGTACGATATCCCTGAAGACGACTTACAACAACTCTGCCAATCAACGCCGAGTGCTTCCATAAGGGCTAGAGGTGGACCAATGCGTTACTGACGTGCTCAATGTGTGAAGCCTTTGTCTTGGATAAATCATCCAATTTTTCTGAAATTATAATGATTTCTTTTATTGATTGGCGACTCCACAGAGTGCTGTGTGCACAACAACCATATATGTTAAATTAAAAGGAGGGTCGGCGTTGGCCCTAATATTGATGTTTTATTGATAGCAGATCTATTTTCGATCACATAGTCGTCATCTTCGGTGCTGTACAAATTAAAGACACTGGTATCAAGTTATCAATAACCAAAGCTGAGAACCGATCTCGATACCTGTTATTCAGTCCAGTGGAGAAGCTGGTCGGACGAAAGCGTGTGGCAACTACACGGAAGCGCCAAAGAAACTGGTATAGGCACGCGTATTCAAATACAGAGATACGCAAACAGGCAGAATATGGCGCTGCGTCTGGCAACGCCTATATAAGACAACAAGCCACCAAATTGCACAGAGACAAAAATTATGGAGCATATCTGGGATGCCTTGCAATGCGCTCCTCAGAAGAGGTCTCCACCCCGTCTTACTCTTACGGATTTATGGACAGCCCTGCAGGATTCGTGGCGTCAGTTCCCTCCAACACCACTTCAGACGTTGTTAGATCGCTTACTGCTGCTACAAGGGCCGCTTATCAAGATTTCAGTGAGTTTGAACGTGGTGTTATAGCCGCCGCCCGAGCGGTAAGACACACCATCTCCGACATGGCGATATAGTGGGGATTTTCCCGTACTACCATTTCCCGACTGTACCGTGAATATCAGGAATCCGGTGAAACATCAAATCTCCGACGTCGCTGCATCCGGAAAAGGATTCTGCAAGAACGGGAGCAACGACGACTGAAGAGAATCGGTCAACGTGGCAGAACTGCAACCCTTCCGTAAATTGATCCAGATTTCAACGCTACGCCATCAACATGTGTCAGCGTGCGAACCATTCAACAAAAAATCATCGATTCGGCTTTCGAAGGCCCACTCGTGTACCCTTAATGACTGCACGACACAAAGCTTTACGCCTCGACTGGGTCCGTCAACACCGACATCGGACTGTAGAAGACTGGAAACATTACCTGGTCTGCTGGGACTCGTTTCAAATTGTACCGAGCGGATGGATGTGTACGGATGTGGACACATCATCATCTACATCTACATCTACATCTACATGACTACTCTGCAATTCACATTTAAGTGCTTGGCAGAGGGTTCATCGAACCACAATCATACTATCTCTCTACTATTCCACTCCCGAACAGCGAGCGGGAAAAACGAACACCTAAACCTTTCTGTTCGAGCTCTCATTTCTCTTATTTTATTTTGATGATCATTCCTACCTATGTAGGTTGGGCTCAACAAAATATTTTCGCATTCGGAAGAGAAAGTTGGTGACTGAAATTTCGTAAAAAGGTCTCGCCGCGACGAAAAACGTCTATGCTGTAATGACTTCCATCCCAACTCGTGTATCATATCTGCCACACTCTCTCCCCTATAACTCGATAATACAAAACGAGCTGCCCTTCTTTGCACCCTCTCGATGTCCTCCGTCAATCCCACCTGGTAAGGATCCCACACCGCGCAGCAATATTCTAACAGAGGACGAACGAGTGTAGTGTAAGCTGTCTCTTTAGTGGACTTGTTGCATCTTCTAAGTGTCCTGCCAATGAAACGCAACTTTTGGCTCGCCTTCCCGACAATATTATCTATGTGGTCCTTCCAACTGAAGTTGTTCGTAATTTTAACACCCAGGTACTTAGTTGAATTGACAGCCTTGAGAATTGTCCTATTTATCGAGAAATCGAATTCCAACGGATTTCTTTTGGAACTCATGTGGATCATCTCACACTTTTCGTTATTTAGCGTCAACTGCCACCTGACACACCATACAGCAATCTTTTCTACATCGCTTTTCAGCTGATACTGGTCTTCGGAAGACCTTATTAGACGGTAAATTACAGCATCATCTGCGAACAGTCTAAGAGAACTGCTCAGATTGTCACCCAGGTCATTTATATAGATCAGGAACAGTAGAGGTCCCAGGAATCCATGGACCCTGCATGTCAGCAGGAAACAGTTCAAGTAGCTGAACACTTTGTAATGGTATGGGGCGTGTGAAGTTGGAGTGATAAGGGAGCTCTGATACGACTCTGACAGATGACATGTACGTAAGCATTTTGTCTGGTCACCCTCATCCGTTGATGCCTATAGTGCATTCCGAGGGACTTGGCCAATTCCAGCAGGACAATGCGACACCCCACAACTGCTACAGACTGGCTCCAGGAACACTCTTCTGAGTTCAAACACTTCTACTGGCTACCAAACTCCCCAGACATGAACATTGTTGAGCATATCAGAGATGCCCTGCAACGTCCTGTTCAGAAGAGATCAGCGCGCCCACGTACTCTTACGGATTAATGTCCAGCCCTGCAGGATTGATGGAGTCAGTTCCCTCCAACACTACTTCAGACATTAGTCGAGTCCATGCCGCGTCGCGTTGCGGCACTTCAGCGCACTCGCGGGTGCCCTACACGATATCAGGCAGGTGTACCAGTTTCTTTCGCTCTTCAATGTAAATGCACTCCTCGGTTAACCTTATGTGAATGGGGGGGGGGGGGGGGGTTAAGATGACGACATTGCGACGTGGGAGGCGGAACAGTGATGTTGCTAGTTTTTGTTTTTGTTTCTATTTCTGCCAGGCTGTAGCCATTCAGAGTGTACGGCAGAGATACGGGTAGGTTCGCGACCTCTGCAGATATGCGCTGACGTCAGACGCCGCATATCTGCCGTTGCGTAAGGAAACGCCCCACCGTGTTTTCGCGATACTTTCAGGGCACTACACTGACGCTGCCAGAGATGTATGTCCGTTAGTCTTCGTAATCCACTCTAACTGGAGTTGCAGGAATTTCTTTCCCCGCATTGCTAGGCAGTTTCATCTGGAAACAGTCCGCAAAACTAAAGACCTATATCTCTGACGTCGATGTGTTGTAGAATTTTAGAACTGTTTTTTTGCTCGCGTATCATGTCATTCATGGAAACCCAGAATCTACTCTGTAGGAATCAACACGGATTCCGGAAACTGCGATCGTGTGAGACCCAACTCGCTTCATTAGTTCATGAGACTTAGAAAATATTAAATACAGGCTCCCATGTAGATGCCATTTTCCTTGACTTCCGGAAGGCGTTCGATACAGTTCCGCACTGTCGCCTGATAAACAAAGTAAGAGCCTACGGAATATCAGACCAGCTGTGTGGCTGGATTGAAGAGTTTTTAGCAAACAGAAGACAGCATGTTGTTATCAATGGAGAGACGTCTACAGACGTTAAAGTAACTTCTGGCGTGCCACAGGGGAGTGTTATGGGACCATCGATTTTCACAAAATGTATAAATGATCTAGTAGATAGTGTCGGAAGTTCTATGCGGCTTTTCGCGGATGACGCTGTAGTATACAGAGAAGTTGCAGCATTAGAAAATTGCAGCGAAATGCAGGAAGATCTGCAGCGGATAGGCATTCGGTGCAAGGAGTGGCAACTGACCCTTAACATAGACATGTGTAATATATTGCGAATACATAGAAAGGAGGGTCCTTTATTGTATAATTATATGATAGCGGAACAAACACTGGTAGCAGTTACTTCTGGGAGTATGCGTGCGGAACGATCTGAAGTGGAATGATCATATAAAATTAATTGTTGGTAAGGCGGGTGCCAGGTTGAGATTTATTGGGAGAGTCCTTAGAAAATGTGGCCCATCAACAAAGGAGGTGGCTTACATAACACTCGTTCGACCTATACTTGAGTATTGCTCATCAGTGTGGGATCCGTACCAGATCGAGTTGACGGAGGAGATAGAGAAGATCCAAAGAAGAGCGGTGCGTTTCGTCACAGGGTTATTTGGTAAGCGTGACACCTTTACGGACATGTTTAGCAAACTCGAGTGGCAGACTCTGCAAGAGAGGCGCTCTGCATCGCGGTGTAGCTTGCTGTCCAGGTTTCGAGAGGGTGCGTTTCTGGATGAGGTATCGAATATATTGCTTCCCCCTACTTATACCTCCCGAGGAGATCACGAATGTAAAATTAGAGCGATTAGAGGCGCGCGGAGGCGTTCCGGCAGTCGTTCTTCCCGCGAACCATACGCGACTGGAACAGTGGCATGTAAAGTGCTCTCCGCCACACACCATTCGGTGGCTTGCGGAGAATGTAGATGTAGATGTAGCTGAGTGGTCAGCGCGACAGAATGTCAATGCTAAGGGCCCGGGTTCGATTCCCGCCTGTGTCGGAGATTTTCTCCGCTCAGGGACTGGGTGTTGCGTCGTCCTAACCATTATCATTTCATCCACATCGAAGCGCATGTCGCCAAAGTGGCGTCAAATCGAAAGACTTGCACCTGGCGAACGGTCTACCCGACAGGAGGCCCTGGTCACAAGACATTTACACGTAGAAATAAAAATATAAGTGTCCAGTTGTGATTTTGATTCATCGTCAGGAAACATTTTAGCATTCTTCTTGAGATCTAAAGCCTTTTCCCTGTGTAAACAGGGTGCTGGTGTCTCTGAACTTCGACTGATAGTCCGCGCGATATAATAATAATAATAATAATAATGGACACCACTGCTTCTGCCCCCAGCGTCGCCTAACCTACCCCAGTAAACTTGGCTGTCTCATTTGTCTATGGGTGAACAATGCCAAACAAATAAAATTAGTCTTTTGCCTCTTCAACCACAAAGGTATTACATGCTTAACGTCAGATCAAATATTTAACGTATTAACTCATGTGCAACGTAGTCTAACGTTTGAAGCTGTTATATACACAGTGATTCGATGCTTTAAAGACATGGGGCATTGGGTAGAGGAACGGAGGGAGTGTTAGTCTACTTGTTGCTTTATAACAGGACGCGATCTACAACCCAAAAAACGTTCAGGGAAACTAATCCTGGCCGCAAAATCCCACGAACGTACATCGACATCAGAGCACCCGAGCGAGACTTTCCCACTTTTCTAGTTAGTGTAGTCGTTGGGATAAGGGTAGTTGTGGAAATGACGAAAAATCAACGTTAAAAATTAACCGAACGATGTGAAATAATAATCATGAATTTATTATACCTCCTGGTAAATACACTTAAGCGCCAAAGAAACTGGTATATGCATCCGTATTCGAATACGTCTGTTGTGACGTGGATCCCATGAACCTTTATACTGTGTTCTGGGACGATTTTTTGCCTTGGAAATGCACTACCTATTTCCAGATATACACTACTGGCCATTAAAATTTCTACAGCAAGAAGAAATGGAGATGATAAACGGGTATTCATTGGACAAATATATTACACTACAACAGACATGTGATTACATTTGCACACAATCTGGGTGCATAGATTCTGAGAAATCAGTACCCAGAACATCCATCTCTGGCCGTAATACTACTTAATTGGTTTATCGTAATAAAAGCGCCGCTGAATTTTTATTACTCACCCAACGCAGTAAACTCTCTGCAGCTCTCGCAACAGACTCGATCTGAAAGATGAAGGTATAAGAATAATTTCCATTGTTTTAGCTTATATATGTGCATTTCTGCACCATGTAGAAACATATTGTAAAAAAAATTGCCTATCCACACACACACACACACACACACACACACACACACACAGGCCGGCAGCTGTGACCCAGCGGTTTCAGGAGCTTCAGTCCGGAATCGCGCGAGTGCTACGGTCGCAGTTTCGAATCCTGCCTTGGGCATTGATGTATGTGATGTCCTTAGGTTAGTTAGGTTTACGTAGTTCTAAGTTCTAGGGGACTGATGACCTCAGATGTTAAGTCCCATAGTGCTCAGAGCCATTTGAAAACACACACACACACACACACACACACATCCTGTCGGATGTAGAATTTATTTAACAGCAAATTGTTTAAATTTAACAAAACTCTGTTTGCTATGATAAATGACCATATTTCTGGTTATAAACATATGAAGTATGCATGAGGACAAGAAGGCAGTCAAACAGGTGCGAAAATAGTGCGGGACCATGTCAGTGAAGTTGAATGAGATACGAGCAGGAAGGGAGGAAGTGTGTGTGTGTGTGTGTGTGTGTGTGTGTGTGAGTGAGAGAGAGAGAGAGAGAGAGAGAGAGAGAGAGAGAGGAGGGGAGAGAAACAGACAGGGGGGGGGGAAGAGAGGTGATAGTGGGGAGGGCAGAGGAGGGGGTGGGGGTGAGAAGCAGTTGGGGGAGAGCATGCAGGTTTGTCTCGTCGTCGACTGCATCATTAGGGACGGAGGATTAGCTCGGATTGTGGAACTCTGGGGAAAGATATTAACTGTGTCACTTTCGAAGAAACTATCCCGACGTTAACCTTTCGTCCCCATCTCCAAGTAGATCGGTCACATACGAGGACAACGTGCGTGAAGTTTAGTAGGGTGGAGGTAGAAACTGTGAAGGTGTGCCGTGCGTTGTACCTGGATAGCTCAGGCGGTAAAACACTGATGGCAAAACGTGAGGTTCCCGGGGATCGAGTCCCGGCCTGACATACAATTTCAGACTCTCAGGAAGTTTCAGAACAGACGAAACTCTGTTGCAGTGTGGAATATTCAACCTAAAATATGGTTCTTGATTTGTACATTTGTTTGATGACTAAAATGGTTCAAATGGCTCTGAGCACTATGGGACTTAACTGTTACGGTCATCAATCCCATAGAACTACTTAAAGCTAACTATCCTAAGGACATCACACACATCCATTCCCGAGGCAGGATTCGAACCTGCGACAGTAGCGGTCGCGCGGTTCCAGACTGTAGCGCCTAGAAACGCTCGGTCACCCCGGCAGGCTATGACTAATGATTTGTAGTTAGCGACATGCCAAGTTGCTGAAAATCCTCACATCGTCTGTTGAGAATTAAACTGCGCAACAAAATTAAAGGATCACGTTTTAGAAACTCTGTAACTGTCACCGAGTGCGATGTATGAGTTTGAAATTTGGCTCAAAGGTGCCTATAGCCATCTTCCGTAAAGGTGCTAAAGCATGGCGTCCTGCGACATCACCCTAGGTGTCTGCGATGCTTCAAAAAGCAAGGTGTTGACACTTACGGGAAAAAAGACCACAGCTCAGAAATTCATGTGAGCTATAAGGTGGGTTAGTGATGTCACATTAGCAGCAAATTACAACGCAGTTCTGCCCAACGCCACCGTCGACGTGTCATACGGTGAGAAGGTTGTCACGTCTCCACTTATCCAACATTCCATCTCTTCTTTTGACACCTCTGCGAAGGAATTCAGAACCGCGTCAGCGTTGAAATCAGGAGGGGTTTCTTACGGGTGGCTGAGGAGAACATTTCAAACAGAATCGACACGAAAAGGCTCAGGAGGTGGCATATAGGGTCTTGATTCCGAAGAATTTAGTGGTCTAAGATGACAATTCGGAGTGCGATGACCAACATGAAGATATTCTTGATGATCTTCAGCTCTGCTGACGTCCTCGGACATTTGGCGATGGAAAAAGATAGATCACAGGGTGATGAGCAACAGCTCTTCAGTTCGACCAACACCCACATACTTTTATTGAGCATGGTCAATAAAGTGGCTGTCAGAAGCTTCGTCAGCAACTCAGCCTCGCGGTTGCTCTAGCGCCTGGGGGTCAGGCAGCTCCTCAGACATCTCTTAGTGCGGTTTGCATACATTCAGGCGGTAGAGCAGCCGCGAAGTTGAATTTGTGTCGATGTTTCTGACAAGTACATTTCTAGTGTGCAAAAGTGCGTTGGTGGCACTAAGGATGAAACTCCGCTTAGTGAAGGATGGGGAAGAAAGTCGGCCTTGCTGTTTCAAACGATCCATTCTGGCATTTGGCTGAAGCGATTTAGGGAAATCACGGAAAACATAAATCAGGATGGCTGGTTGCGGGTTTGTATCGTCGTTCTCTCGAATGCGAGTCCAGTGTGCTAACCACTACGCCACCTCACTCAGTGCTTGGAAGACCTTTCTATGAACCCTTTATATCGATGAATGGAAATATAGTGTCCATCTGGTAATTAGCGTGTTGGTCGACCCCTGGAAAGCAATACATCAGCAATTCTGTGTAACACGCATTTGACAAGTCCTTGCTAGTTTTCAGGAAAAATGTGGCACCAAATGTCTACAGGCAGGTCACGCAATTCCCATTAATTATGGGTCTGAGTCGAAACAAGGCCCCGGGAGTAGACAATATTATATTAGAACTACTGACGGCCTTGGGAGAGCCAGTCCTGACAAAACTCTACCATTTGGTGAGCAAGATGTATGAGACAGGCGAAATACCCTCAGACTTCAAGAAGAATATAATAATTCCAATCCCAAAGAATGCAGGTGTTGACAGATGTGAAAATTACCGAACTATCAGTTTAATAAGTGACAGCTGCAAAATACTAACACCAATTCTGTACAGACGAATGAAAAAACTGGTAGAAGCCTACCTAAGGGAAGATCAGTTTGGATCCCGTAGAAATGTTTGAACACGTGAGGCAATACTGATCTTACGACTTATCTTAGAAGAAGTAAAGGAGTTTTGTTATGTGGGGAGCAAAATAACTCATGATGGTCGAAGTAGAGCGGATGTAAAATGTAGACTGGCAATGGCAAGGAAAGCGTTTCTGAAGGAGAGAAATTTGTTAACATCGAATATTGATTTAAGTGTCAGGAAGTCGTTTCTGAAAGTATTTGTATGGAGTGTAGCCATGTATGGAAGTGAAACATGGACGATAAATAGTTTAGACAAGAAGAGAATAGAAGCTTTCGAAATGTAGTGCTACACAAGAATGCTGAAGATTAGCTGGGTAGATCACATAACTAATGAGGAGGTATTGAGTAGAATTGGGGAGAAGAGGAATTTCTGGCACAACTTGACTAGAAGAAGGGATCGGTCGGTAGGACATGTTCTGAGGCATCGAGGGATCACCAATTTAGTACTGGAGGGCAACATGGAGGCTAAAAATCGTAGAGGGAGACCAAGAGATGAATACACTAAGCAGATTCAGAAGGATGTAGGCTGCAGCAGGTATTGGGAGATGAAGCAGGTTGGATAGAGTAGCATGGAGAGCTGCATCAAATCAGTCTCAGGACTGAAGTCCACGACAACATGTAGTGCGAAACTGATACAGCATATGGGAATTACTCTTGGAGCAAACTTCAACGGATGGACAACGTTCGCAGAGATGAAACACAGTACGCAGTAGAAGTGATCACTAAGGCGTTCAAAAGAGAGAAAGAATGAGATCCATGCCAAATGATCAAGAAAACAATACACAGTACGAAGCAGGTTGTTCCTGATTGCTTATAAATAAAACATATAGTAAGTAATTTTCAGTCATTTCAAACTTTATAAGCTGCTTATGAAAATTAACATTTTTAGTCTCAGGAACCGCTCGCAGTGGAGTATTCATACCTCGAGGGAGATGAACATAGATACACTGAGTGTACTCAACCAGTAAAATAGGTAATGTTAAGTATGATTCTATTTATATTGGCAAAAACAAAAAGATATAGAAAACTTCAACTGAATAGCTAAAAAGAAGTATTTCTCAAGCCACTGACTGAAATGCAATGATTTTCGTTCAGTGCGCTAAGCTCATAATGTGTAATGTTGTGTAATAGTTTCATGTTAATTGCTACCGTGGTTTCTGAAATACAGGGAAACCAAGTAACGAAATTTAACGTAGTCGACACAGGGGACTCCACGTCTCCATAAACGGGGTGCATAAGCACTGCCTTGGGCGTACAGACTCGACGGGTAGCCTACCTCCTTAGGCGAAACCGAACTCTGTGCGCTTCGCATTGCTTTCTTGCTGCCGTCACATACAGTATGCGCCTCGTGCTAAAGTCCATTCATTTCTACAGATATCAGTGTAATGTGCAAGATCGCTGCCACAGCACATTAAGAAGCGGAGAAAATATAACTAGCTGTACATTGTACACATTTATGACTTGGTTGGGATGGTCGTTCCACCCTACAAGAAAACTCGCAATCCGATGCGAAGAGTTGTAAACTTATGTTAATTTTTTCTTGACATTTTATAATCATCATACTGGTTTGAAGAGGCCCGCCATAACTTCCTCGTTTGTTCCAACCTCTTCAGCTCAGAGTGGTTCTTGGACACAGTCTGCTCAGTTACTCGTTGGATATATTTCTATATTTTTTCCCTACAGTTTTTGCCCTCTACAGGTGTCTCTAATGCCAGGAAAGTTACTCCCTTGTTTCTAAATACATGTTCTATCATGCGGTCCCTACTTCTCGCTATTTTCCACTAAATCCTTTTCTTACCGATGCACCAGGGAAGTACTTCATTTCTTACTCTTTAGTCCGGTTAAGTTTCAAGATCCGTTTGCATCTACATCTACATCATCTACATGTATACTCTGCAAATCACACTTATGTGCCTGGCAGGGGGTTCATCGAACCATCTTCACTATAATTCTCTATTATTTCAATCCCGTACAGCACGAGGAAAGAACGAACACCTATATCTTTCCGTGTGAGCTCTGATTTCCCTCAATTTATTATGATGATCGTTTCTCCCTATGCAGGCTGGCGTAAACAATTTTCACATTTGGAGGAGCGACTTGGTGATTGAAATTTCGTAAAAACATTCTGCGCAACGACAAACGCCATTGTTTTAATGATGTCCACCACAAATCCTGTATTATTTCAGTGACACTCCCTCCCGTATTTCGCGATGATAGAAAACGCGCTCTCCTTTTTCGAACTTTCTCGATTTACTCCGTTAACCCTATCTGGCAAGGATCCCACACCGTGCAGCAGTACTTAGAGGACGGACAACCGTAGTGTAGGCAGTCTCTTAGCAGGTCTGTTACATTTTCTAAGTTTCCAGTCAATGAAACTCAGTTTTTGGTTTACCTTCCACACAACATTTCCTGTGTGAATGGTGAGGTCCATGTGGTTCCCAAGTTGTGGTGCGACCGTAAATCATAACATTACCAAATAAGCAGCAATCAGAAAATAAAGAAAACATGATTTTGCGAATGCTTGTTGCATATTTGATAATTTCCTGTGTGTTCTTTCCAATTTTAATGGTTCTTTATTGGAATTCCTAGATAGTTAGTTGAATGTACGGGCTTTACATTTGACTGATTTATCATGTAACAGATTCCTCTAAGCGCTCATGTGGATGACCGCACACTTTTCGTTATTTAGGGTCAATTGCCAATTTTTGAACCATACAGATATGTTTTCTAAATCGTTTTGCAGTTTGTTTTGATCTTTTGATGACTTTACTAGACGATAAACGACAGCGTCATGAGCATACAACCTACGACGGGTGCTCAGATTGTCTCCCAAATCGTTTCGATAGATAGAGAACTGCAAAGGGCCTAAAACACTGCCTTGGGGAACGTCAGAAATCACTTCTGTTTTACTCGATGACTTTCCATCAGTTACTACGAACTGTGACCTCTGCGACAGGAAATCCCGAATCCAGTCACATAACTGGGACGATATTCCATAAGCACGCAATTTCACTACAAGCAGCTACATTCACATCTACATGATTACTCTGCAATTCACATTAAGTGCTTGGCAGAGGGTTCATCGAACCACAATCATACTATCTCTCTACCATTCCACTCCCGAACAGCGCGCGGGGAAAACGAACACCTAAACCTTTCTGTTCGAGCTCTGATTTCTCTTATTTTATTTTGATGATCATTCCTACCTATGTAGGTTGGGCTCAACAAAATATTTTCGCATTCGGAAGAGAAAGTTGGTGACTGAAACTTCGTAAATAGATCTCGCCGCGACGAAAAACGTCTTTGCTTTAATGACTTCCATCCCAACTCGCGTATCATATCTGCCACATACTCTCCCCTATTAAGTGATAATACAAAACGAGCTGCCCTTTTTTGCACCCTTTCGACGTCCTCCGTCAATCCCACCTGGTAAGGATCCCACACCGCGCAGCAATATTGTAACAGAGGACGAACGAGTGTAGTGTAAGCTGTCTCTTTAGTAGACTTGTTGCATCTTCTAAGTGTCCTGCCAATGAAACGCAACCTTTGGCTCGCCTTCCCCACAATATTATATATGTGGTCTTTCCGACTGAAGTTGTTCGTAATTTTTACATACAGGTGCTGACATACTTGAGAATTGTACTATTTATCGAGTAATCGAATTCCAACGGATTTATTTTGGAACTCATGTGGATCACCTCACACTTTTCGTTATTTAGCGTCAACTGCCACCTGCCACACCAAACAGCTATCTTTTCTAAATCGCTTTGCAACTGATACTGGTCTTCGTATGACCTTACTAGACTGTAAATTATAGCATCATCTGTGACCAAGACAAGAGAACTGCTCAGATTGTCACCCAGGTCATTTATATAGATCAGGAACAGCAGAGGTCCCAGGACGCTTCCCTGGGGAACACCTGATATCACTTCAGTTTTACTCGATGATTTGCCATCTATTACTACGAACTGCGACCTTCCTGACAGGAAATCACGAATCCAGTCGCACAACTGAGACGATACCCCATAGGCCCGCAGCTTGATTAGAAGTCGCTTGTGAGGAACGGTGTCAAAAGCTTTCCGGAAATATAGAAATACGGAATCAATTTGAGATCCCCTGTCGATAGCGACCATTACTTCGTGCGATTAACGAGCTAGCTGCGTTGCACAAGAACGGTGTTTTCTGAAACCATGCTGATTACGTATCAATAGATTGTTCCCTTCGAGATGATTCATAATGTTTGAATACAGTATATGCTCCGAAACCCTACTGCAAACCGACGTCAATGATATAGGTCTGTAGTTCGATGGATTACTCCAACTACCCTTCTTAAACACTGGTGCGACCTTCGCAATTTTCCAATTTGTAGGTACAGATCTATCGGTGTGCGAGCGGTTGTATATGATTGCTAAGTAGGGAGCTATTGTATCAGCGTAATCTGAAAGGAACCTAATCGGTATACAATCTGGACCTGAAGACTTGCCCATATCAAGTGATTTGAGTTGCTTCGCAATCCCTAAGGTATCTACTTCTAAGAAACTCATGCTAGCAGGTGTTCGTGTTTCAAATTCTGGAATATTCCACTCGGCTTCCCTGGTGAAGGAATTTCGGAAAACTGCGTTCAATAACTCCGCTTTAGCGGCACAGTCGTCGGTAACAGTACCATCGGCACTGCGCAGCGAAGGTATTGACTGCGTCTTGCCGCTTGTGTACTTTACATACGAGTACGAAACATTGCCAAAAACATTCTGAAAATCTAGAAATACTGAGTCAATTTGAAATCCGTTGTCCGCTGCACTCAACATTCCATGCGAAAACCTGGTGTTCGTGCACGGCCAAGTAGGTGGAAACGCTCGAGGCAACACGGCTATGCCAGGACAAGTTCCCTCACAGACACGAATAACATCACACAACAATCCTAGCCCTTTTTGGGCGTTTGTGAGATCGTAGGTCCTCTCAGACAGACGAAAGTGCAGAGAGGTGTCCGACTGTACGCAAACCTAGATTTGGACGACCGGGTTGAGACGAGCGCCAGTAGAAGGCCC
Source organism: Schistocerca gregaria (assembly GCF_023897955.1). NCBI lineage: Eukaryota > Metazoa > Arthropoda > Insecta > Orthoptera > Acrididae > Schistocerca > Schistocerca gregaria. The sequence goes on from NC_064929.1 coordinate 78,122,877, forward strand.
AGACAAGTGGCCCGCCAACGTGGAGTAATCCGAAGCATGATCATGTGTATCCTGCATTGGACAGCATCCTATGGAGGCCGCATTCAATGTCTGTTGTGACGTGGATCCCATGGACCTCTATACTATGTGCTGGGACGATTTTTTGCCTTGCAAATTCAATACCTATTTCCGGATATACACTACTCGCCATTAAAATTGCTACAGTAAGAAGAAATGGAGATGATAAACGGGTATTCATTGGACAAATATATTACACTACAACTGACATGTGATTAGATTTCCACGCAGTTTGGGTGCATAGATCCTGAGAAATCAGTACCCAGAACAACCACCTCTGGCCGTAATAACGGCATTCATACGCCTGGGCATTGAGTCAAACAGAGCTTGGATGGCGTGTACAGGTACAACTGCCCATGCAGCTTCAACACGATATCATAGTTCATCAAGAATAGTCACTGGCGTATTGTGATGAGCCAGTTGCTCGGCCACCATTGACCGGACGTTTTCAATTGGTGAGAGATCTGGAAAATGTGCTGGCCAAGGCAGCAGTTGAACATTTTCTGTATCCAGAAAGGCCCGTACAGGACCTGCAATATGCGGTCGTGCATTATTCTGCTGAAATGTAGGGTTTCGCAGGGATCGAATGAAGGGTAGAGCCACGTGTCGTACATATCTGAAATGTAACGTTCACTGTTCAAAGTGCCGTCAGTGCGAACAAGAGGTAACCGAGACGTGTAACCAATGTCACCTCATATCATCATGCCGGGTGATACGCCAGTATGGCGATGACGAATGCACGCTTCCAATGCGCGTTCATCGAGATGACGCCAAACACGGATGCGACCATCGTGATGCTGTAAACAGAACCTGGTTTCATCCGAAAAAATGAGGTTTTGCCATTCGTGCACCCAGGTTCGACGTTGAGTACACCATCGCAGGCGCTCCTGTCTGTGATGCAGCGTCAAGGGTAACCGCAGCCACGGTCTCCGAGCTGATAGTCTATGCTGCTGCAAACGTCGTCGAACTGTTCGTGCAGATGGTTGTTGTCTTGCAAACGTCCCCGTCTGTTGACTCAGGGATCGAGACGTGGCTGCACGATCTGTTACAGCCGTGCGGATAAGATGCCTGTCATCTCGACTGCTAGTGATACGAGGCCGTTGGGATCCAGCACGGCGTTCCGTATTACCAGAATCCATCGATTCCATATTCTGCTAACAGTCATTGGATCTCGACCAACGCGAGCAGCAATGTCGCGATACGATAAAGCGCAATCGCGATATGCTACAATCCGACCTTTATCAAAGTCGGAAACGTAATGGTACGCATTTCTCCTCCTTACGCGAGGCATCACAACAACGTTTCACCAGGCAACGCCTGTCAACTGCTGTTTGTGTATGAGAAATCGGTTGCAAACTTTCTGATGTCGAGCCGGCCGCGGTGGTCTCGCGGTTCTAGGCGCGCAGTCCGGAACCGTGCGACTGCTACGGTCGCAGGTTCGAATCCTGCCTCGGGCATGGATGTGTGTGATGTCCTTAGGTTAGTTAGGTTTAAGTAGTTCTAAGTTCTAGGGGACTGATGACCACAGCAGTTGAGTCCCATAGCGCTCAGTGCCATTTGAACCAATTTTCTTTTTCCTGATGTCGTAGGTATCGCCACCGGCGCCAACCTTGTGTGAATGCTCTGAAAAGCTAATCATTTGGGTATCACATCATCTTCTTCCGGTCGGTAAAATTTCGCGTCTCTAGCACGTCATCTTCGTGGTGTAGCAATTTTAATGGCGAGTAGTGTATGTTGAAGGGAAATTTTTTCTCCATTTCCAGTCAGAATTCCGTCCCCAAAGCATGTGGGGACACACTTCGTTGCTTGTTATGCCGTGAGGCTACCTGAATGGATTATCTCCAAAGGTCACCAATGAAATTTGTGCAGTGTAGTGCGTCGCCGAGGGTAATTCAAACGGGTGTTACCGATTTTCGACGGTAGTGCCCAGGGAAACGTCACGGAACACGGGCGGTGCGGTCGCGGCGGTAGCGTCCTTCGCCGTGCGTCTGTGTTGTGCTCTGGTGTTGTGTGGCGGGAGGCGTGACCCCGCACCCGGCGTCCTTGAGAGGCTGGCGTGGGCGTGTTTGTGCCTCGCCGGAGTTGGCGGCGCCCCACGGCTCGTGGGCCGTCGACCCCAGCGGCCACTGACGGCGGCTCGTGTTTGTCTCCACCACTGTGGCGGCTCAGACACCCGCCGTGTGGACGCGTGCGTTAACCACCTTCTCTCCGGGACGGGGAGGCGCCCCGGTCGTGGGGACAGCTGCATCTATATCGATACTCCGCAATCCGCCTTATGGGCGTGGCTGAGAGCATCCCGTGGCACTATTAGTAGTTTACCACCCTATTCCACATGCAAAAACAGAACGGCGGAAAAGCGACTATCTATATGCCTCAGTGTGAGAACCTAATTTTCTGTATCTTATCGACGTGACCCTTATGTTGGAACAAAAGTATCATTCTGCGGTCAGCTTCAAATGGCGGTTCTCTGAATTTTCACAATACTACCCATGCAAAACAACGTCACCTTCCCTCTAGGAATTTCCATTTTACTCCCCGAAGCATCTGCTTACAACTAGCACGTTGTTCGAACCTACCAGTAACAAATCCAGCAGCTCGCCTCTGGATTGTCTCGATGTTGTTCTACGATCTAAAATACTTTTTTCACAGAAATTTCGAGAGCTGTGAAAATCTAGCAAGAGAAGATATCGACATTCTGTTCCACAGGTGTTTCTAATACTGGGGTACCAAACTTCGTATGAAAATACATTAAATTCGTTCTCGCAGATTTTTCAGAAAAGTAACATTTGTATTCACTTTTTGGGAAAAATTTAAACTGTTTCTAATTAAAAACTTCAATAACCATGAAAAGGTATGTCTGTATCCATGTAACATTCCTTAAAAACTGTGCCTAGTTTAGTTTCACTGTCTCGAAAGCTTTGAACTTTATCACGTTTTTTTTCAAAGTATTGCAACTTCACATACTTCCCCCTTACGAGCAGGTAGGCTTGGTTAGCACCCAGATGGGTACAGTCCGGGCCTAACGAGTGCTGTTGACAGTGGGGGGCATTCAGACCTTGTCAGACAAACTGAGGAGCTGCTTGACTGAGAAATAGCGGCTTCAGTCAGGAAAACGGACTACATCGGGGAGAACGGTGTGCTGACCACGTGCCACTCGCTATCTGCCTCCAGCGTGGCTTATCTGCTGAGGATGACACGGCGGCCGGTCGGTACCACTGGGCATTCGGAAATCTGTTCGGACGGAGTTTATGCATTATATTAGTTGCCAACCAGTAACGTCTGGTTCTTTAAAGAATCGAACTCCCTTGCTGAAAACAGCTTTGTAACTTCTGATTACCTTACAAATTACACTACTGGCCATTAAAATTGCTACACCACGAAGATGCCTTGCTACAGATGCGAAATTTAACCAAAAGGAACAAGTTGCTGTGATATGCAAATGATTAGCTTTTCAGAGCATTCACACAAGGTTAGCGCCGGTGGCGACGCCTACAACGTGCTGACATGAGGAAAGTTTCCAACCGATTTCTCATACACAAACAGCAGTTGGCCGGCGTTGCCTGGTGAAACGTTGGTGTGATGCCTCGTGTAAGGTGGAGAAATGCGTACTGCCACGTTTCAGACTTTGATAAAGGTCGGATTGTAGCCTATCGCGATTGCGCTTTATCGTATCGCGACACTGCTACTTGCGTTGGTCGAGATTCAATGACTGTTAGCAGAATATGGAATCGGTGGGTTCAGGAGGGTAATACGGAACGCCGTGCTGGATCCCACCGGCCTCGTATCACCAGCAGTCAAGATGACAGGCGTCTTATCCGCACGGCTGTAACGGATCGTGCAGCCACGTCTCGATCCCTTAGTCAACACATGCGGACGTTTGCAAGACAACAACCATCTGCACGAACAGTTCGACGACGTTTGCAGCAGCAGGGACTATCTGCTCGGAGACCGTGGCTGCGGTTACCCTTGACGCTGCATCACAGACAGGAGCGCCTGCGATGGTGTACTCGACGGCGAACCTGGGTGCACGAATGGCAAAACGTCTTTTTTCCGGATTAATCCAGGTTCTGTTTACAGCATCCTGATGGTCGCATCCGTGTTTGGCGACATCGCGGTGGACTTAAATTGGAAGCGTGTATCCGTCATCGCCATACTGGCGTATCACCCGGTGTGATGGTATGAGGTGGAATTGGTTACACGTCTCGGTCACCTCTTGTTCGCATTGACGGCACTTTGCACAGTGGACGTTACATTTCAGATGTGTTACGACCCGTGGCTCTACCCTTCATTCGATCCCTGCGAAACACTACATTTCAGCAGGATAGTGTACGACCGCATGTTGCAGGTCCTGTACGGGTCTTTCTGTATGGAGAAGATGTTAAACTGCTGCCCTGGCCAGCACATTCTCCAGATCTCTCACCAATTGAAAACGTCTGGTCAATGGTGGCCGAGCAACTGGCTCGTCACAATACGCCAGTCACTACTCTTGATGCACTGTGGTATCGTGGTGAAGCTGCATGGGCAGCTGTACCTGTGCACGCCATCCAAGCTCTGTTTGACTCAATGCCCAGGCGTATCAAAGTGGTTGTTCTGGGTACTGATTTCTAAGGATCTACGGACCCGAACTGCGTGACAATTTAATGACATGATTTCGTAGACTTTCCCGGCGTAATAACTGCTGATATTCTTCACGGGTTTGCAGCCGGATCATTTCGTCCTCCAGACACAATATTTCGGCGGACCAGCTGGCCGCCATCCTCAGGTGAGTTAATGCTGGTGCACTGCCTCGCCGGAACTGAGTTCCAGCCACAACGACGGAAACCTTTATACACCACAAACCGTTCACCGCGCATGCGCGAGAAGATAGCGCCTCCTGGCGGTAAGAAGACACGCAGCGCGCCGGTGGAGAAAGACGGCGGAAACGATAAATCGCATCAGGAAGGATCCAAAGATCGAAAAGAAGAACGTTTTTGTTTAATGTCCGACAACATCGGATTCCATATTTTGCTTAGAGGAAAACCTCTATCCCTGTTAATAATATTGCTTGCTAATCTGATTTCAATAGATTCTTTAAGAATACATTCCCAATAGCGAGAAGCAGGAGAGATCAATTGTGTCCTGTCGTACATCATTCTGTGTCCCTCGTTAAGGCAATGTTCCGCCACTGCAGATTTCTCGGGCTGGAGCAACCGAGTGTGCCGATGATGTTCCACACACCGGTCCTTAATCGTTCGAATAGTCTGACCAATGTACTTCTTTCCACAGTGACACGGGATTTCATATACACCGGGTTTCCTTAAACCCAAATTATCCTTAACTGAGCCGAGAAGGGCTCTAGTCTTGGCCACCGGCGTAAAAACACTTTTAATATCATATCTCCTTAGAATTCTTGAAATTTTAGATGATATACTTCCCGCAAAGGGTAAATAAGCAACAGCTACAAAAGTATCCTCTATAGGCTCGCGTGACGGACCAAACTGAAGAGCACGGCATATTTGTTGTTCCGTATATCCATTCTGTTTGAAAACAGTTTTCAAATGGTCAAGTTCTTCTTTCAAATGTTCCTCGTCAGAAATGGCATAAGCTCTTTTTACCAAAGTCCGCAAAACTCCACTACGTTGGTGTGGTGGATGACAGCTGGTCGCATGAAGATAACGGTCAGTATGAGTAGGTTTCCGATACACACTGTGTCCGAAAGTCCCATCGTCCTTTCTTTCAACCAAAACATCAAGAAATGGAAGTTTGCCATCACTTTCAATTTCCATGGTAAACTGAATGCTCGGATGTAGACAATTAAAGTGATCCAAAAAACGATTCAAGGCATCAATTCCATGCGGCCCATTGTCAGCAACTTGGGCGCCCCTACCTATAATTTGGCCAAATATTTAGCTTCGGTCCTCAGGCCATATGTGGGAAAATGTGAACATCACATATCTAATTCGTCTGACTTCATTCGACGATTAAAATCATTATACTCTGGTCCTTCTGACTTGCTTGTCAGCTTTGATGTTATTTCTCTTTTTACTCGGGTTCCTCTTGAAGAGTCTCTGTCACTAATCAGTGAGAAATTAGATGAAGAAACCACCAAGTTATGTCGTCATGTGTTGACTTCGACGTATTTCCTTTTTAATGATGTATATTTTGAGCAAACTGACGGAGTGGCTATGGGGAGTCCCCTCTCCCCCATAGTCGCTAACCTTTTTATGGAAGACTTTGAGGACATGGCACTCAAAACTTCGTTTCTTAAACCTAAGTGTTTTTTCAGATATGTTGATGACATTTTTATGGTTTGGCCGCATGGAATTGATGCCTTGAATCGTTTTTTGGATCACTTTAATTGTCTACATCCGAGCATTCAGTTTACCATGGAAATTGAAAGTGATGGCAAACTTCCATTTCTTGATGTTTTGGTTGAAAGAAAGGACGATGGGACTTTCGGACACAGTGTGTATCGGAAACCTACTCATACTGACCGTTATCTTCATGCGACCAGCTGTCATCCACCACACCAACGTAGTGGAGTTTTGCGGACTTTGGTAAAAAGAGCTTATGCCATTTCTGACGAGGAACATTTGAAAGAAGAACTTGACCATTTGAAAACTGTTTTCAAACAGAATGGATATACGGAACAACAAATATGCCGTGCTCTTCAGTTTGGTCCGTCACGCGAGCCTATAGAGGATACTTTTGTAGCTGTTGCTTATTTACCCTTTGCGGGAAGTATATCATCTAAAATTTCAAGAATTCTAAGGAGATATGATATTAAAAGTGTTTTTACGCCGGTGGCCAAGACTAGAGCCCTTCTCGGCTCAGTTAAGGATAATTTGGGTTTAAGGAAACCCGGTGTATATGAAATCCCGTGTCACTGTGGAAAGAAGTACATTGGTCAGACTATTCGAACGATTAAGGACCGGTGTGTGGAACATCATCGGCACACTCGGTTGCTCCAGCCCGAGAAATCTGCAGTGGCGGAACATTGCCTTAACGAGGGACACAGAATGATGTACGACAGGACACAATTGATCTCTCCTGCTTCTCGCTATTGGGAATGTATTCTTAAAGAATCTATTGAAATCAGATTAGCAAGCAATATTATTAACAGGGATAGAGGTTTTCCTCTAAGCAAAATATGGAATCCGATGTTGTCGGACATTAAACAAAAACGTTCTTCTTTTCGATCTTTGGATCCTTCCTGATGCGATTTATCGTTTCCGCCGTCTTTCTCCACCGGCGCGCTGCGTGTCTTCTTACCGCCAGGAGGCGCTATCTTCTCGCGCATGCGCGGTGAACGGTTTGTGGTGTATAAAGGTTTCCGTCGTTGTGGCTGGAACTCAGTTCCGGCGAGGCAGTGCACCAGCATTAACTCACCTGAGGATGGCGGCCAGCTGGTCCGCCGAAATATTGTGTCTGGAGGACGAAATGATCCGGCTGCAAACCCGTGAAGAATATCAATTTAATGACATGTCAGTTTTAGTTTAATATATTTGTCCAATGGATACCAGTTTATCATCTGCATTTCTTCTTGGTGTAGCAATTTTAATGGCCACTAGTGTATTTTCACAGCACATGGACTGTTTCATAAAATTTCGGGCGCCTAAGTTTCACTTCTTCTTCTAATATTTCGGCTGTGTATCGTCAGCCATTTTCAAAGTGAGCCCAGGTGTGACTCGGTCGCTACGGCAGGAAGTACGGGTGGGCGGCTATTGAAGTCTCCTGCCGGCAGGATTGTCGTTCGTCTGATTTTATGGCGAGCAGCATGACTCAACCCACGAAATACGTGGCGTGAAGACGGAACGAATACTTCTGACAATAAAAAAAGTGTGTGTTGTAAAGACGTCGTAAATCCAAGGGCTCGTTTAAATACTGCCTTGCTCCACTCGGAAAGCTTCTATCGGAGCTGGTATGCCTTACTGCAAACTCTTACTTGGCTTAGACAGTTGTTGGGGGACCTACACGTACTCCGAACGACGGTAGAAACTTCGCCTTTTTCCCATACACATGCGACGGCCAGTGAAGAAAGGAACAATAACGACTGAACACAATCGTAGAACACACTGCCAATTGAAACACGGCTGTTCCAATTTGTAGTCTGGCAGCTACCCAATTTTTCCCTTCTTTTTACGCGGTCTGCAGGTAGCATAAAAAAAAGAAAATACCCTTTGAGTCAGTAACGAATATCGTAATGTAACAATCTACACTTCAAATTGATGATAAACTCTTCTCGGGTTGACATCCGAGTCAATGCGTTGTTCTCCAGCAACGTTTCAGCAAGTTTCTTACTTGCCATCTTCAAGCGAAGAATTCGCCTGAAGATGGCAAGTAAGAAACTTGCTGAAACGTTGCTGGAGAACAACGCATTGACTCGGATGTCAACCCGAGAAGAATTTATCATAAAGTTTCGCCGAGAAAGCCTGCATTCTCATATACACTTCACATTGACTTCCTTCTTGATTTCTTAAAGTTTTAGTTTCAACTCATACGCTTTTCTTTATATCTCCTCTGTTCTTTCATTTATTAATTTTTACTATTTTCTGTCACTTTCTTTTCAATTTTTTCAATTTTTTTTATTGGGCTTCCAACCTCCTCTTAGAGGCCGTCCATAGCTCGCTTTAATTGACTTAAACGGCGTCAGGCTCTTCTTCCTTGAAAACAATTTCAAACAGTCTTGGTTGAAATTTTTTTTATTTTTCAACGACGCGTTTTCAAAAATAAAAGAAACTAAAATTGCAACCAAGAGTGTATTTAACCAATACTGTTAAACACTGGTTTGCTGTATGCCACGTATGGAATGGAAGAATTTCAAGCAGAGTATTTGCGTACGCTATTTAAGAGCATGTATTGTTAATCCATACCATTTCTTTAAAAACAAAAGTTGTTAAAATAAATTAGCAGAATGTTCTCTACTCCAAAAAGATGAATTCCTTGTTAAATGAAGCTAGTTCCTTACTCTCCAATATTTATAATTCACTGAAAGTTACTCTCAAAAACTACCCGGCCGCGGTGGCCGAGCGGTTCTAGGCGGTTTAGTCCGGAGCCGCGCGACTGCTACGGTCGCAGGTTCGAATCCTGCCTAGGGCATGGATGTGTGCCATGTCCTTAGGTTAGTTAGGTTTAAGTAGTTCTAAGTTCTAGGGGATTGGTAACCTCAAATGTTAAGTCCCATACCGCTCACAGCCATTTAAGAACTCTCAAAAACTAATTTCTGGAAATGACTATGGACTGAACTCAAGAATTTATCCACGTTCATTTTCTTCACCAACGAGAGAGGCGGGCAAGGTGGTCTTATCCTTCTCAGACTAGCCCATTTTTTTAAAAATAACTTAACTCCTGCAAATACTGTTCTCGGGTTTGCCGCCGGATTATATTGTGTAACTCGCACAATATTTCGTCGATGCAACTGCTCGACATCATCAGGTGGTGGTAGCTGCTGATATCACTGCTGCAAGGTGACCCGAGAGGAGTATTTGCAGCAGATCCGTCGGGAAAGCATGAAAAGTCACAACTTAACTCCTGTTTTCATCTTAACCGAAAATGATAATTCTTGCCCAGAAGCGCCGCTGCTGTATAGTCTCCGTAAAATAATTACCAGAGCGAAGTTGTAGTGATAAGGGATGCCTGATAGGTCTCACAGGTTACAAGCTACCAGAAGGATGAAACCTCGCCTTTCGCAAGGCAGTCGAGGCCTGGATACCTCATTTAGTGGAGAGAACTGACGGTGAAAAGCAAGCCTTATTCTTCGAATCCTGGTCCGGCATGCAATTTTAATCCACGAGGACGTTGCTAAGGTCTGCGCCTGCAAAAAGTCAACCTCAGTCTGAAATGATACAGGAATGGTGGTGTTCGGCGTAGTTAGCCGAGAATGCCGGTAAGATACTAAATACGAGATAATTATAAAGTCCACGAAACAATTTAAAACATCGGTTCAGAGAAACTGCTACACAAACGTGGCAAATGATACAGTACGTGAAAGACGAACTCTCAAAGCTTGTTTCGAACGATGTGCCTCCAAAATAGTTTGCCAAACGGCTTACAGGGGCGTCTCCGACCGTAGTTGCTGAAAATGGTGGCCAACTACAAAGAGAATTCACACGTCAGTGTTCAACACTTCCGAGAAAGTAGAATGTTCGGTGCCGTCGCCAATAAGACAGTCTACAGAACCTTTATTTTCGCTGAGAGGACTTTCAGTGGTATCACCAATCTCTAAATGCTGCACTTTAGGCTGATGTGTTAATGCTTTACGTTACTTAAAAGACATCATAGTCGCCGTTGACTGTATAAAATATTTATTGTTACTATTGCAATTCCGGCCTTATGGCCATTTTCAAGTAACACTGCAAAGTTACATTCTGTTAGAATATAAAATGCAATGCCAGAATATAGAATGCAATGCCAGAATATAGAATGTAAGTTTGCAGTGTTACTTGAAAATGGCCATAAGGTCGAAATTGCAATAGTAACAATAAATATTTTATACAGTCAACGGTGACTATTATGTCTTTTAAGAAATATTATACGACTGTGAATCCCAACCATGAGAAGCTTTACGTTACGTTATCGTTAGCTATTCACCTGCACCGACTTTTTGAAGCGCCAAACAAACTGGTATAGGTATGCGTATTCAAATACAGAAACAGGCGGAATACGGCGCTGCGGTCGGCAACGCCTGTATAAGATACCAAGTGTCTGGCGTAGTTGTTGGATTGGTTACTGCTGCTACAATGGCAGGTTATCAAGATTTAAGTGAGTTTGAACGTGGTGTTACAGTCGGCGCACGAGCGATGGGACACAGCATCTCCGAGGTAGCGATGAAGTGGACATTTTCCCGTACGACCATTTCACGAGTGTACCGTGAATATCAGGAATCCGGTAAAACATCAAATCTCCGACATCGCTGGGGAAGGAAAAGATCCTGCAAGAACGGGACCTACGACGATTGAAGAGAATCGTTTAATGTGACAGAAGTGCAACCTTTCCGCAAATTGTTGCAGTTTCAGTGCTGGGCCATCAACAATTGTCAGCGTGGGAACCATTCAACGAAACATCATCGATATGGGCTTTCTTTGCCGATGGGCAACTCGTGTACCCTTTATGACTGCACGACACATAGCTTTATGCCTCGCCTTTGCCCATCAACACCGACATTGGACTGTTGATGACTGGAAACATGTTGCCTCGTCGGGCGAGTCTCGTTTCAAATTGTATCGAGCGGATGGACGTGTACGGGTATGGAGAGAACCTCATGAATACATAGACCCAGCACTTCAGCAGGGGACTGTTCAAGCCTGTGGAGGCTCTGTAATGGTGTGGGACGTGTGCAGTTGGAGTAATATGGGACTTCTGATACGTCTAGATACGACTCTGACAGGTTACAAGTATTTAAGCATCCTGTCTGATCACCTGCATCCATTCATGTCCATCGTGCATTGCGAAGGACTTGGCCAATTCCAGCAGGACAATGCGACACCCCACAAGTCTAGAATTGCTACAGAGTGGCTCTAGGAACACACTTGCGAGTTTAAACACTTCCACTGGACACCAAAGTCTCGAGGAGCGAGCCTTGCAACGTGCTCTTGGAGAGATCTCCAACCCCTCGTACTCTTACGGATTAATAGGCAGTCCTGCACTATTCATGACGTCAGGTCCCTCGAGCAGTACTTCAGACATTAGTCGTGTTGCGGCACTTCTGCGTGCTGGCGGGGGCCCTACACGATATTAGGCAGTTGTCCAGTTTCTTTGGCTCTTCTGTGTATTACCTTCGTTTTGTGCAGTTTTTTGCTTAAACGCGCTTTTTTCGTAAAAATAAATTTCAAAATTTATTTGAATATATTTTGTGTGTGGTATTAATGTAACCTTTTATATAAAAAAGGAACGTTAATAAGTTTTTTCATTATGAGGGGCCACAGTCGTAATATATTTCTTTAAAGTCAGTACCGCCATTAGACTGTTTTTTGTTTGCAGTGTTACATTTACACATTCACGATTCCGGCTTAAAAGTCCCATTATCAAGCGTTTTAATGTCATACAGGGCCTAAGATGGCATGCTATCGTATTTGAAATTCACCATTAGACACATTGTCTATTCTGGTATATCTGGTAAAAGCCTACTGCTTTGTTTTGGTATACTCACAAGGGAACCTCCCCATCACACCTCCCTCAGATTTAGTTATAAGTTGGCAGAGTGGGTAGGCCTTGAAAGACTGAACACAGATCAATCGAGGAAACAGGAAGAAGTTGGGTGGAACTATGAAAAAAATATGCAAAATATACAAACTGAGTAGTCCATGAGCAAGATAGGCAACATCAAGGATAGGGTGATCTCAGGAGCGCCGTGGTCCCGTGGTTAGCGTGAGCAGCTGCGGAACGCGAGGTCCTTAGTTCACGTCTTCCCTCGAGGGAAGAGTTTAATTTTATATTTTCAGACAATCATTATCTGTCCGTCCGTCCGACCGATGCGAGGTAAGTGTTCCATAGTATGTATGCACAAGAAAACCTAAATCGGGCAAGGTAGAAGAATCTTTTTACCCATTCGCCACGTGTACAAGGTAGGTGGGTCGACAACATATTCCTGTCATGTGACGCACATGCCGTCTCCAGTGTCGTATAGAATATATGGGACGTGTTTTCATGTGGAGGAATCGGTTGACCTATGACCTTGTGATCAAATGTTTTCGCTTCCCATTGGGGAGGCACGTCGCAAAACACAGACCCTGAACTTATTACAGTGAACAGAGACGTTAAAGAACGAACGGACAGATCATAACTTTGCGAAAATAAAGAAAGTAAACTTTTCACTCGAGGGAAGACTTGAACCAAGGGCCTCTCGTTCCACAGCTGCTCACGCTAACCACGGGACCACGGCGCTCCTGAGCGCACTTTATCCTTGATGTTGCCTATGTTGCGCATGGACTACTCGGTTTGTATATTTTGCTTATTTTTTTCATAGTTCCACACAACTTCTTTCTGTTTTCTCGATTGATCTGTGTTCGGATTTAAAAGGCCTATCCACTGTGCTAACTAAATCTGAGGGGGGTGCGATGAGGAGGTTCCCTTGTCAGTGATGAAACAAAGCAGTAGGCTTTTACCAGAAATACCAAAACAGACAATGTGTCTAATAGTGTATTTCAAATACGACAGCATGCCATCTTAGGCACTGTATTACATTAAAAGACTTGATAATGGCACTTTGACGCCGAAGTCGTGATCGTGTAAATGTAACACTGCCAATGAAAAACAGTCTAATGGCGATACTGACTGTAAGGAACAAAAAAGGAAACTGTTCCACTGAAACTGCTGAATGCTATTCTTATGGCTGTTTAAACATGCTGGTCTGTCAGCCCGCATCCGGTACACAGTGTGACAAGAAAACGACGTCGGAAGCTCTGATTGTTTCCCAGTGAATGACGACTTCCCTGTGTAGCGCTGCAGCGCGTTGCAAGCTAGGGGCCGGCCGTTAGCCATTTTATCGTCTCCGGTCACGTGGGCAGCGGCGGTAAACAGAAGAGGCGCGAGGCCAAACAAACAGCGGACGATCGCTAAGCAGCGGCTACTGGGTCAGTCCGCTTCATTCTGGCACGGGGTCAAGTTAGCGCTACCACGCGCCTTCTCTGTTTACAGCCCTGCCCAAGCGTCTTAATAACTCGGCTTGTACTGCAAGCTTATAGGATCCACGTTGGTTAGGCCAGTATTACACTATCAAATTTCTTTGTCAAAGATTTGACCAAAGATATGATCAAATATTCCGTCAAATATATTTGACAATGATCTTTGATGTAGCGCTAGAAGGGGTATTACACTATCATCATATTTTTCATACCGAGCGAGGTGGCGCAGTGGTTGGCATCCTGATTTAGGTTTTCCGTGATTTCCCTAAATATCTCCAGGCAAATGCCGGGATGGTTCCTATGAAAGGGCACGGCTGACTTCCTTCCCTAATCCGATGAGACCGATGACCTCGCTGTTTGGTGTCTTTCCCCAAACTACCTAACCTAACCTCATATTTTTCGTCAAAGTTCAAGATGCCTGACAGCAACAACTTTTTATTAACCGCAGCAGTTGCATGTACCACAATTTCACTGTGTGCACATGCGGAAGAGAAGCGGGGGGGGGGGGGGGGGGGGGGAGGGGGGGGAGGAAACGTATCTGGGTGAAGCCGTGGGTTTCACGACCACAGATAAAAGCATTCAACAAAACTTGTTACGTGAGCTTATAGTGGAAGAAGTCAAGTTGTACATCAATTACTTAAGAATGGATGAGCATACATTGTGTATGTGCTTAATGAAGTGCATCCTCATATTACAATGCACAATATTCACTTAAGAACTGCTACATCTGCAGAAGACTGGCTCACTGTAACACTCCGATTCCTTGCTGCAGGAGAGGGTTAGGTTAGGTCAAAAAATGGCTCTGAGCACTATGGGACTTAACATCTATGGTCATCAGTCCCCTAGAACTTAGAACAACTTAAGCCTAACTAACTTAAGGACATCACACAACACCCAGCCATCACGAGACAGAGAAAATCCCTGACCCCGCGGGGAATCGAACCCGGGAACCCGGGCGTGGGAAGCGAGAACGCTACCGCACGACCACGAGATGTGGGCAGGTCGGGTCAGGTCTCCAATCTTCTTAATCTATTTGTCTGTTCAGCGTGTCTCACGTTGTAAAGCGCCTCGTCAGCTTCATACATCTCAATTAATTTTGTAGTTGTCGGCACACACCAATTGTATTTACCGGCGATGTTAATGAAAACACTACAGACGACAGAATGCTGCAGCGATGCTAGCGCTCCATGTGGTAACATGTCACATAGCAGTGAACAATAGACAAGCGACACCTTTGATCAAATCTACAGCGAGGCCCTAGATTTGATCAAATATTGGACGACATTTGACAAAGTTCCCTATTACACCATCAAGTATCTTTGACAAAGGTATTTGAGAAAGAAATTTGATAGTGTAATACCGGCCTTAGGACGGAACACCTGTCACGATCGCGTATTGCACGGAGGAGATTATCTTGTACCTCTGGGTACGGCGAACAGAAATATCTCTTTACAAAGTCCACTCGCTACTTATTTTCTACCGAGCAAGGTGGCGCAGTGGTTAGCACACTGGACTCGCATTCGGGAGGACGACGGTTCAGACCCACGATCGGCTATCCAGATTTATAAGAATTTTTAACATGTTGCAGCCCTGTCAGAAACAGTGAAAAAATAATACGCCAAAGGTCCGCCTCAGTTGGGAAAAGTTACTGGTCATTACGCAGGTTTCAGCTAGAGTAATCTAGCCTTCTTCAGAAGTATAAAATAAACCAAAACATGCCAGAATAAGGCACAGTCAAACATCAAAAGCTAAAGGAGCGTGGTACCATGTCGTTAGGTTCCTCAGCTAAGTAACGTAGCTTGACATGGCCTCAAGCCGTCGCCACACGGACCGTGCTGTCGAACGTTAACGCTGAGCGCGCCAGGTTCAACGTTTCTAGTTCGTAAACCGCACTGTTTACTCAACGGGCTGCGTAAAATTCCCACGTTAGCTCTATTAAAACGCATGTTTCCTCCATCGTCCACATTATTACACCATTCCCACATTTTAGTAAAACCGCAAGGTAAGTCTTACTTGATCACTGTACCTACCTAGTAGCAGAATCTTTGCAACGTGTGAATTACGAAGCGTAAAAAAGAAAGGAGCAAAATATCTTTATACAGGTTGCGCAAACTGTCCTGTAGATTAAGCCAATCGAACGTAGTCACACCTCAAGAAAAGGTGAACTTTATTTACATAACATCAAATATTATAGAATATACTTATATTAAACTAATAATAAAGTATCAGAACCTAATAAAAATGCGAATGTTAGGGAAAAAAATTTGGAAGTGTTAAGACGCGAACCACCGCCCCCACAAAATGACTTTCACGGCCAGAGAAGCTAATAATTACACTTCTTTTTCTGTTCTTATTTTTTCAGTCTCATTACGTTCGGGCTTAGTTCGATGCATCTGCTCGGGGCGGACGTCGTAATCTATCCGTTGAAGTTTGTTGTTGATCGATTAATGCAGTTTTATTTATTACACATTGCTGCTAATCCTCTGACCGAACACGCTGAGCTATCGTGCCAACTTACCAATACATCGATATGCGCCGTATACTAGCCCATATCGTGTTACTCTAAAAACGTTAATCGTAGATAATTACGTTACTAATTGAAATTAAATCATAACAAATTGTATCAAGAGCAATACGTTTTTGGTGGATCTTCAGTGTGTCGCTGCCTTCAAGTAGCCTACTCTCATAATACACAAGTTACAATAATTCTTTTGCGACGAAAATGATGTATCTCATTATTTTATTGGAACGAATCAAACAGCTATCAACGGGTTTTTCAGTGATTCTCAATTTGCTGGTGCTCAGAATCGTCATATATACATCCTGGCTTTAAATAAATGCCAATATGGCGCCTCACAACTCTGTACTAAAGGGAGACGGCGTGCGCGTGACGTAGGTGGCGTTGTGCCATCTCATTGGTCAACGCTCAGACGCACGCTCAGAATGTCTGACACGCCAGATATTGCTCTGCACGTTCGGAAAGACTCCCGATCGTGCTGTTCCACGCTATGACGTCAGAAACTCGGCACGCTCGCCGCTCAACGTTCGGAAGCACGGTCCGTGTGTCGACGGCTTAACGGCGAGTCGCGACACGACTAACATCGCAAATCCTGCAGCGCGCAGTCTGGACATCATTACAATAAAGTTGGGCACCTACACGCTAAATAGTTTTCCATCTACACCAGCTCAAGTAGCGTACATTGATCACTAGTCAGATGCAGCGTGTGCTCTACGAGGCGAGTTGCCCGCAAACAGAACCTCGCAGTTTCGGACACGCGAATGGCTCCCTGTTTACACGGCCATAGCAAGGCCTTCCTTCCTCGGCTACGCGTATCCGATTCCGAGTCAACAGTCAACAGCTTCGGTCTCTGTAGACGCAAGGCGTCCGTGTGTGCGGACCGCGCTTATTAGAACTCCATGTGTAGCTATTGACGCAGAAGCGGACGCGGCTGTCTTTGAAATACGAGTCTCTTACTGATTCACGATGATGAGATCTTGTTTACTGCTACACGCCTGACGAAAGTACGATCCATAAGCGCCAAGTTTACGAGCTCCGCGACGCTGTGAAGGCTTCCCCCCCCCCTTTTTTTTCTCCTACTACTTCTTCGCTCTTCCCCAGTAAACGCCAACTGCAAATAGTTTTTCCCATCGGCCGACATGCGCATAGAAAAAAATGCCGTTTATGGTGTAGAGGACTGAAGCCTTCCTTATAGTACAATGTTGCAACTACTATTGTTACCGAAGAGGAAAGAGAGGTAGAGTAACACGTAAGCATACGTGTGGAAAACATGGAGAAAGTAGTGCATTGCTATCGAAGGAATATATTCATTTCTAATCTTTCGCTGCATAACTTTAATCATTACACTATTTTATTTTATTTTTATTTTGTCTTCCTTTTTATCCTTGTTCATTTGGTATCTTTGTTCACGTAATTTGAATTATTTTTATTAAGAATCATGAAAGAAGGTTGTATACATGGAAGAACCCTGGAGATAGGTTTCAGATAGATTATATAATGGCAAGACAGAGATTTAGGAACCAGGTTTTAAATTGTAAGACATTTCCAGGGGCAGATGTGGACTCTGACCACAATCTATTGGTTATGAACTGTAGATTAAAACTGAAGAAACTGCAAAAAGGTGGGAATTTAAGGAGATGGGACCTGGATAAACTGACTAAACCACAGGTTGTACAGACTTTCAGGGAGAGCATAAGGGAACAATTGACAGGAATGGGAGAAATAAATACAGTAGAAGAAGAATGGGTAGCTTTGAGGGATAAAGTAGTGAAGGCAGCAGAGGATCAAGTAGGTAAAAAGACGAGGGTTAGTAGAAATCCTTGGGTAACAGAAGAAATATTAAATTTAATTGATGAAAGGAGAAAATATAAAAATGCAGTAAATGAAGCAGGCAAAAACGAATACAAACGTCTCAAACATGAGATCGACAGGAAGTGCAAAATGGCTAAGCAGGGATGGCTAGAGGACGAATGTAAGGATGTAGAGGCTTATCTCACTTGGGGTAAGATAGATACTGCCTACAGAAAAATTAAAGAGACCTTTGGAGAGAAGAGAACCACTTGTATGAACATCAAGAGCTCAGATGGAAACCCAGTTCTAAGCAAGGAAGGGAAAGCAGAAAGGTGGAAGGAGTATATAGAGGGTCTATACAAGGGCGATGTACTTTAGGTCAATATTATGGAAATGGAAGAGGATGTAGATGAAGACGAAATCAGAGATACGATAGTGTGTGAAGAGTTTGACAGAGCACTGAACGACCTGAGTCGAAACAAGGCCCCCGGAGTAGACAACATTGCATTGGAACTACTGACGGCCTTGGGAGAGCCAGTCCTGACAAAAATCATCTGGTGAGCAAGATGTATGAAACAGGCGACATACCCTCAGACTTCAAGAAGAATATAATAATTCCAATCCCAAAGAAAGCAGGTGTTGACAGATGTGAAAATTACCGAACAATCAGTTCAATAAGCCACAACTGAAAAATACTAACACGAATTCTTTACAGATGAATGGAAAAACTAGTAGAAGCCGACCTCGGGGAAGGTCAGTTTGGATTCCGTAGAAATACTGGAACACATGAGGCAATACTGACCCTACGACTTATCTTAGAAGAAAGATTAAGGAAAGGCAAACCTACGTTTCTAGCATTTTTAGACTTAGAGAAAGCTTTTGACAATGTTGACTGGAATACTCTCTTTCAAATTCTAAAGGTGGCAGGGGTGAAATACAGGGAGCGAAAAGCTATTTACAATTTGTACAGAAATCAGATGGCAGTTATAAGAGTCGAGGGGCATGAAAGGGAAGCAGTGGTTGGGAAGAGAGTGATACAGGGTTGTAGCCTCTCCCCAATGTTATTGAATCTGTATACTGAGCAAGCAGTGAAGGAAATAAAAGAAAAAAATCGGAGTAGGTATTAACATTTATGGAGAAGAAATAAAGATTTTGAGGTTCGCCGATGACATTGTAATTCTGTCAGAGACAGCAAAGGACTTGGAAGAGCAGTTGAACGGAAAGGACAGTGCCTTGAAAGGAGGATATAAGATGAACAACAAAAGCAAAACGAGTATAATGGGATGCAGTCGAATTAAGTCTGGCGATGCTGAGGGAATTAGATTAGGAAATGAGTTTTGCTATTTGGGGAGCAAAATAACTGATGATTGTCGAAGTAGACAGGATATAAAATGTAGACTGGCAATGGCAAGAAAAGCGTTGCTGAAGAAGAGAAATTTGTTAACATCGAGTATAGATTTAAGTGTCAGAATGTCATTTCTGAAAGTATTTGTATGGAGTGTAGCCATGTATGGAAGTGAAGCATGGACGATAAATAGTTTGGACAAGAAGAGAATAGAAGCTTTCGAAATGTGGTGCTACAGAAGAATGCTGAAGATTATATGAGTAGATCACATAACTAATGAGGAAGTATTGAATAAGATTGGGGAGAAGAGAAGTTTGTGGCACAACTTGACCAGAAGAAGGGACCGGTTGGTAGGACATGTTCTGAGGCATCATGGGATCACCAATTTAGTATTGGAGGGCAGCGTGGAGGGTAAAAATCGTTGAGGGAGACCAAGAGATGAATACACTATGCAGATTCAGAAGGATGTAGGTTGCAGTAGGTACTGGGAGATGAAGAAGCACAGGATAGAGTAGCATGGAGAGCTGCACCAAACCAGTCTTAGGACTGAAGACCACAACAACTACTGTAATGTTTAAATTCCCGATCTACCGGTTCAAAAACAAAAGACGAACTAATCTATTAATATTGGCTGTGCTGTGGTGTCATAAGTTTTAGTTTTTCTTACAAAATATATGTCTGTGGACTGTAATCGTCACAGAAATATTTGAAACGTGTATTATTTTCGCATCTTGGACAGACGAGGTTTTAATCGGAGGAAGGTAGCACAAAGAAAACAATATTCAAGCTAGATGAGTAACGGAAATATCAATTCTAATAATATGGACGAAAATATAAAATTGTAAAAATCGAGAAAATAAGTGGGAAATATGATGGCCAAGTATTTCAAATTAAAGAATGAATAAAAGAAATACAAAATGAGAGCAAATAAAAAGTTAAAGCAATGATTAACGTTATGAGCCAAAGGATTACGAATGAAAAAAGCCGGCTGGGATGGCCGAGCGGTTGTAGGCGCTACAGTCTGGAACCGCGCGACCGCTACGGTCGCAGGTTCGAACCCTGCCTCGGGCATGGGTGTGTGTGATGTTCTTAGGTTGGTTAGGTTTAAGTAGTTCTAAGTTCTAGGGGACTGATGACCTCAGAAGTTAAGTCTCATAGTGCTCAGAGGCATTTGAACCATTTTTGAATAAAAAAATTATATTTAAATGTGTTATTAAACTGAAAATAATGACCGCACTCATTTCTATAGAGGTGTAAACAAAAACAGGTAACATCTCACAGGATTCTAACCACTAACCATCAGCGTACCAAGCAGAAACCTTAACCGATAGGCTATGGCAACAGTTTGGAAATAATGCTCTATATTCCAAGCAGTTCAGAGGCGGGCTGCTAGATTTGTTACCGGTAGGTTCGAACAGTGTTACTGAGATGCTTGGGGAACTCAAATGTGAATCCCTGGAGGGGAGAGACGATCTCTGCGAAAACTCTATTGAGAAAATTTATAGAACTGGCATCTGAAGCTGACTGTCGAGAGATTTTACTGCCGCCAACATAACGCGTAAGGACTATGAAGATAAAATTCGAGAAATTACGGTTTATACGGGGGCATATAGATAGTTATTTCTCCCTCGCTATAGAAGCGAGTGGAACAGGGAATGAAATGATTGTTAGTGGTACAGTGTACCCTCCACCACGCACCGTACGGTGGCTGCGGAGTATCTGTGTAGAGGTAGATGTTGTTAACGCTCCACCGAAACAAGAAAATTTTGAAATTACTTTTTTGTCGATTACTCGCAAACGAGGGCCCATCAGAGAGATGTTTTGCGGGTTGTGATAGCTAGGACCCTGACCTACAGCAGATTACGTTGTTGTTGTGCTCTTCAGTCCGCAGGCTAGTCTGATACCGTTCTGCAAGCCTCTTCATCTCCGAACAACTACTGCAACCTACTTCCTTCTGAATCTGCTTACTGTATTCCCCCCCTCCCCCCTCCCCGCTTCCCTTCAGTACTAAACTGATGATCCCTTGATGTCACAAAACGTGTCCAGCCAACCAATCCGTTCTTTCAGTCAAGTTCTGCCACAAATTTCTTGTCTCCCCAATTCTGTTCAGTACTTCATTAGTTACGTTGTAAGTGGTTCATAATTAAAGAATTTGTTGCTAGCGCACTCGAGCTGATGTAATTTCGATGGATTGCTCACGCGCTGCCTGCGATATGCAAACTAGAAGAGAATCTGAGACCAAAGAGCAGTATTGACTGCAGTAAGAACTGTGTGTTAGTAGGAGTAAGTTGTTGCTAGTGAGCAGTCATGTCTGGTGTATCGTGTTGGCTGGGCCGGTCGTGTGCAGCGATGGCGGAGCCTGAGCGTTGTAGGATAAGGTAAAAGCAGCCTCGCGCATATGTAGTATTGTTACACCAAGTCCCATGCAAATGTTTTAAAAAAGATCTGTTAATAATAATCTTTCTCATAAAAAGTAACTTTTGACATTTATCTCAATTTAATCTGCACCAGAGTACGGGTGTTTTCGAAAAGTCGTAGCCATCCCTGAAGACCTATCTTTGTAAGTACGAGTAAGTACCGAATACTGCCGCGGTCGAAAGTGCCCGGTAATGGAAGCAAACAGATCCCAGTAAAAGATGGATCCGCCAACGGACTGTTTAGCGAGATAATTGCCGATGCGTGGTTACGGGCTGCTGTGTATCTTACACGGTTTTGCTGTGGGGCTATGGCGGCCGCGAGAGTCACTGAGGAAGAAGCGATAGTGCTAACTAAGCGAGCGGGCTGGGCTCTCTCTCCTCTTAGTGTATGCCGGCTCGCGCTCTCCACTGACGCCCTGGAACCTTGCCCGCTGATCTCTCGAGTGCTCGGGTACCGTTGTAGCCGTGGTTAGCCCGGAGGTCTCTGAACTTTCCAATGACTGTAAGCAGCAAACAAACACCTAATCAAGTGATACAAGTCTTCAAACACGCGTCAGCGCCCACACAGCAACATCCACTTGTAACGCCTGTCCATTGGGACGATACTCTCTGTTTGTTCCTTTTACCGGGCCAACTTACAGAAGTGCAGTGCGAACCTGTTCGCCTCAAGGAGGTAAACATACATTTGTTTTATAAGTGGGATAATTATCACATTTATTGTGCGAAGGTCGCTCCGGCAGCTCCTAAATATTTGGAAAAGAAGAAGAAGGAGAAGGAAAGGAAAAGGGATGTTTCAGAACCACCAAGAGCCGATGATGAAATAAAACTTTACGGACTACTACTCAATCTTCATCTGTAAGCCACATTACGGTGTGTGGTGGAGGGTAGTTTGTACACCCCTGAAGACAAATTCTATATTATCTGCCGCTCGGGATTAGCCGAGCGGTCCGGGGCGCTGCAGTCATGGACTGTGCGGCTGGTCCCGACGGAGGTTCGAGTCCTCCCTCGGGCATGGGTGTGTGTGTTTGTCCTTAGGATAGTTTATGCTAAGTAGTGTGTAATCTTAGGGACTGATGATCTTAGCTGTTAATTCCCGTAAGATTTCACACACATTTCAACATTTTCTATATTCTCTGTGAGGTACTGGATAGATTACACAAAAGGTTTCGAATGCTAGGCATATATTTTTTTTATTTAACTAAGGCGTTTGCTTGTGGTGACCACAAAATACTGCTCCAGGAGTTGGGCCATTATGGTATATGGGAAGTAGCTCACAAGTGCTTCACCTCTTACTTTAACAACAGACGGAAAAAGGTCATTATTCACCGTACTGAGAATGGCTGTGATGTGGTGTCTCAGTGGGGTTGCCCCAGGGATCAGTGTTGGGACCATTCCTGTTCCTTATTTATATTAATGATATGCCCTCTAGTGTTACAGGTAGCTCTAAAATATTTCCACATCTACATCTACATACATACTCCGCAAGCCACTATATGGTGCGCGACAGAGGGTACCTCATACCACAATTTGCATCTTCTCTCCCTGTTCCACTGCCAAACAGAACGAGGGATAATTTACTGCCTATATGCCTCTGTACGAGCCCTAATCTCTCTTATCCTATATAAGTTTGTGGCAGTAAAATTGTACTGCAGTCAGCCTCAAATGCTGGTTCTCTAAATTTCCTCAGTAGCGATTCACGAAAAGAACGCCTCCTTTCCTCTAGAGACTTCTACTAGAGTTCCTGAAGCATTTCCGTAACACTCGCGTGATGATCAAACCTACCAGTAACAAATCTAGCAGCCCGCCTCTGAATTGCTTCTATGTCCTCCCCCAATCCGACCTGATAGGGATCCAAAACGCTCGAGCAGTATTCAAGAAAAGGTCGCATTAGTGTTTTATAAGCGATCTCCTTTACAGATGAACCACATCTTCCCAAAATTCTACCAATGAACCGAAGATGACTATCCGCCTTCCCCACGATTTCTGTTTGCTGATGACACTAGATTGGTAGTAAAGGATGTTGTGTGCAACATTGGCTTGGTTTCAAATAGTGCAGTTCATGACATAAGTTCCTGACTTGTAGAAAAAAAACTAACGCTAATTCACAGTACAGCTCAGTTTTTACAGTTTCTAACCCACAATTGAACAAAACTCGAGGTTTTAATTTCACTGAATGGGGATATGATTAATGAAACTGAACATTTCAAATTTCTTTGTGTTTAAATAAACAGTAAACTGTCGTGGAAAGCCTGTGTTCAGAATCTTGTTCAAAGACTTAATACTGCCATTTTTACTATTCGAACTGTATCTGACGTAAGTGATCGTTCTACACGAAAGTTAGTCTGCTTTGTTCATTTTAATTCGTGCGGTATTATATTTTGGGGTAACTCTTCCTATTCTAAACGGATGTTTTTGGCTCAGCACCGGGCAGTTTGAACAGCAAGTTAAGTTCACGAAACTCTTGTCGCCCCCCTGTTCACGAGTCTGGGTATTTTGATATTGCCGTCTCAATATATATATTCTTTACTGTCGTTTCTTGTTCAAAATATCAGCTTATTCTCAAGATTTAGCAGCTTTCACTCAGTTAATACTCGGCATAAATCCGGTCTGCGTTTGGATCCCACTTTCTTAACACTTGTGCAGTAAAGGTGTGCAGTTTACTACTGCATCCATTTTCAATAAAGTACCACACGAATTAAAAAATCTTAACAGTTACCTACTCGGTTCGAAAGCGAAACTCCTATTCTGTTTAGGAGTTCCTTGAAAAATTAGGCTGGTTCTTATGTTATATTTTTGATTGCGTTTACTTAAACTTATGACTTGACATTTTTGGGTTCGTAAACGATTTATTTTATCTGTTATTACCTTTTTGTTGTAATTTCATGTACTGACATGTTCCATGACCATGGAGATTCGCTCCTCGTTTTGGTCCTACGGAACTAGTCGTATAAATAAAATAAATAAAACATCTGATTATAAGTACTGAATACTGTTAGCGAAGAAAGTGCACGATGATGGAAGGAAACAGGCCTGATCAGGTTTGATCTGCATATGAGCGGTTTTCTGAGATAACTGGCGATGCGCGGTTACGAGCATGTGTGTACACGTCCATGTCTGCTTCTCTGTTCCGCTGTGGGACTATGGCGGCAGCGAAAGTCACTGTTCCAGTAGCGCAAGGTTCGCGTAAAAAACGTAGCGAAACATACTGGAAACTTTGGATCAAAGCAGTCATGTAAATGCAGTATTTCTTGATTTCCGAAAAGCAGTTGACTCAGTGCCACATCCGCTCTTACTGTCGAAAGCTCAAACATATGTGGGCATCAAGTAAATTTTGTGACTGGATTGAGGACTTTTGGTGGGGAGGACACAGTGTGTTGTCTGGGATGGACAGTTATCGCGAGATGTAGAAGTGATTTCGAATGTACGTTCGGAAAGTGTGTTCGGACCATTGCTGTTCATTTTGTATGTTAAATGACGTCGAATATAATATTAATAGTTGCATATAATATCAATAGTAATCTCATAATTTCTGCAGATGACGCAGTTATCTAGAATGGAGTACTGTCTGAAAGAAGCTGCATAAATATTCATACGATTCCAAGATTGGCAACTTGCTTTAAGTGTTCAGAAATGTAAAATTGTGCACTTTGCAAAACTAAAAAAAAGTAGTATCCTGTGACTACAATTTCAATGAGTCACCGTTGGAATCGGTCAACTCGTTCAAATACCTGGATGTAGCACTTTGTAGGGACATGAAAAGGGATGACCACATAGGTTCAGTCGTGGGTAAAACAGGTGGTAGACTTCGGTTTATTGGTAGATTACAGGGGGTGTGCAATCAGTCTAGAAAGGAGTCTGCTTACAAATCTCTCTTACGATCCATTCCGTGTGTGAGACACGTACGAGATACGACTAAGAGGAGATATTGAACGTATACAGGGAAGGGCAGCACGAATGGCCACAGGTTTGTTTAATCCTTGGGAGAGTGTCACAGGGATGCTGAAGGAACTGAACTGGATGACTCTTGAAGTTAGGCGTAATCTATCCCAAGAAAATGTGTTAACAAAGTTTCAAGAACCGGCTTTAAATGATGACTCTATACCATAGTCTCCTACGTCTCGCTCACGTAAGGATCGTGAGAACAAGATTGGAATAATTACTGCACTCACAGAGGCATTCAAACGATCATTCTTCTCGCGCTTCGCACGTGAATGGAACAGGAAGAAATCCTAATAACTTGTACAATGCAACGTATTCTCTGCCATGCACCTCAAGGTGGTTTACTGAGTATGGATGTATATTGTTAAACTTCATGGTGGAACCTTCCTCTACCCTTTATTTCGCACGAATCGCTACTAATTTCGGTCAAACGATCATTAACAAACTAAGCTGTCATAAGCGCCAGGAAAGTCATACCGTAATTTGAACAGAAGTAATTTGTGATTCTTGAGTTTCTCCCGGCGTATTTGATAATCAAAATATCCACGGGTGTACTGCCGGTCAATAGTGTCCAACGGGCACAATATTTCGGGGATCAAACATGTCGCCATCATCAGGTGAACTGACGGACTGAGCTCAGTCCGTCAGTTCACCTGATGATGGCGACATGTTTGATCCCCGAAATATTGTGCCCGTTGGACACTATAGACCGGCAGTACACCCGTGGATATATTGAGAAGTAATTTGCTCTGTTCAAATTTTGTTTGTTCAAATTGCGGTATAACTTTCCTTCCGTTTATGCCAGCTTAACTTCGTAATGGTCGTTTGATCAAAACTAGTAGCGAATTGTGCGAAATAAAGGGCAGAGGAAGGTTCCACCATTATTTGGCGGCTGAATATCCCCACCTGCAAACATACGTTGATCTAGATTGCTGATAAGTTTGTGTGTCGACTCGTACCTCTCTAATTTTATCTTAGTCGTCTTCTCGAAAGATAAACGTAGGAGGAACTAATATATTGCTTGACTCTTCAAGGAACGTAGGGTCTCGGAACTTTTCACAGTTGGTCATATTGTGATGCAGAACGCCTCTTTTGCAGCGTGTGCCACTGGAGTAGGCTGAGCATTTCCATGACGCTTTCGCGGTCACTAAATGAACCGGTGACGAAACGTGTTGCCCTTCTTTGGATCTTCTCTGTTTGTTCTATCAGTCCTCTCTGGAACAGATCCCAGACTGACAAGCAATATTCAAGCGTTGGTTGCAGTAGTGTTTTGTAAGCTACTTTCTTTGATGATGGGCTACGTTTCTTGACGGTCCTTCCTATGGCCTGTACCTTACTATCGATTAATTTTATATGGTCCTTCCATTTCACATCGCTCTGTACGCGAACTCCTAGGTATTTTGTGCCAGTTAATGCTTCCAGAGAGTGTTGTGCAGCCGTGTAATCACACAACAAAGCGTAGCCTCATGGAACTCCCATCGTTAACGACTACGTGATGTACATGTATATATGGTGAAACGTAATGGTCTCATACCACTGACTTGGGCCACAGCCGAAGTTATTTTTACATTTGAAGACTTCATTCCGTTAAGAATGGCGCGCTGTTTGGTACAAATTCGTAAATTCACACGGTTCGAATGATATTTCGAAAACTCGTATTTTGTTCATTAGGCGGCCGTGCGGAATTATATCAAGCGATCATCATCATCATTATCATCATCAGGTAGAGCTACCATAAAATTGCAGTGTCCGGCAGATTAAGTGAAGTACCGAGGACAGGAGAAGAGAGCGAAATAAAACCGTGCGTTGCGATATTGTTTCAGTGATTACAAAACCAGATCAAATTTATAAAGAACTTGATAGTATGAGTCTGTATGCCATCTTTTCAGAGATGGTTGCCGGACTCGGTTGCTCAGTACAGAATGCCAAATCAAGCACCTTACTGTATACAGTAATGAACCTGTAGTCACTCCTTTAAGGGACAGTCGAAGCAAATTTCGCATTTGTTTCTCCCAGACGAGAACGACATCCAAGGAAACGGACGAAATATCGCGTCAAGTAACAAAACATCGATTTTGTTGCAATTTTATCTGTCTCGTAGAAAAAGCTTCTCATACAACATCTGTTTCTACATAATAGGATGGAAAACGACCGTTTCGGCACAAGACCGGCCGTCATGGCAAACATAAAACGAAAATCTCCTAGAACCAGAATGACATTTTCACTCTACAGCGGAGTGTGCGCTGATATGAAACTTGCTGGCGGATTAAAACTGTGTGCCGGACCAAGACTCGAACTCTGGACCTTTGCCTTTCGTGGGCAAGTGCTCTACCATCTGAGCTACCCAAGCCGACCCACGCCCCATCCTCACAGTTTTCTTTCAGGAGTGCTAGTTCTGCAAGGTTCGCAGGAGAGCTTCGGTGAAGTTTGGAAGGTAGGAGACGAGCTACTGGCAGAAGTAAAGCTGTGAGGATTAGGCAAATGTCCCGAGTTCGAGTCTCGGTCCGGCACACAGTTTTAATCTGCCAGGAAGTTTCGAAAATCTCCTTGTTTGGAGATTCCCGTACTTCCATGGCGTGGGAAGAAGATCTGGCTGTCAGATAATAGAGAATTCGTCGCAGAAAAATAAGTATATCTTGTTGAATTTATTGTTTATCAAGTGACTTCCAGAGAGGAATAGTGTTGAAACGAAAAGCTGGCAACATGTTACACTTCTCCCACATCATCTCGAGAAATTATCACAGTGAGAAAGTCAGCGACATTAGAGCTTATGATGTCATTTTCTCATTCGCCATTCTCAGATGGAGCAGAGAGTGAAAGACTGGGGGGAAGGGGGGGGGGGGGGGACTCGCACGATACCTAGCCTACGTCTCTCACCGTAAAGTGGCTTGGGGAGCTGGATGTGATTTGGCCAGCACTTACATGGATGACCGTCCGATCTGCCGAGCGCTGTTGGCAAGCGGGCTGCACTCAGCCCATCTGAGGCAAACTGAGGAGCTACTCGATTGAGAAGCAGCGGCTCCGGTTTCGTAAACTGACAACTGCCGGCAGAGAGGTGTGTTGACCACGTGACCCTCCATATCCGCATCCAGTGGAGCCTGTGCGTTGAGGGTGACACGGCGGTCGGTCGGTACCCTAGCGTCTCGAAGGCCTATTTGGACGGAGTGTGCATAAAATATGCCACGTAAACATAGCAGATCTGGAAATAAATTTGGAGATTTTCCACTGAGAGTGTGCGTATTTTTTTCCGTCTCATAATGTTGTAGTTTTTTAATAGTGGCGCAAGTTGCGCACACCGCGGCTGGCTTTTGTAAGCAGGAAGCGCCCGCATGCGTGACGAGCGGAACAGACAAACACACCTGTGATAACGCCGTACTGGGTTTCAGAGCGCTACGTGACACGAGCGAGGGCCAGCCGTTTCCTAGCAGTGCGTGCTTGCCTGAGGCGAAGCGTTACGCAGCTGGTTTCTTTCTGCGTTCACACTGCCAGCTTTTACAGACGAACGGAAAAACTGGTAGATGCTGACCTCGGGGAAGATCAGTTTGGATTCCGTAGAAATGCTGGAACACGTGAGGCAATACTGACCCTACGACTTATCTTAGAAGAAAGATTAAGGAAAGGCAAACCTACGTTTCTGGCATTTGTACAGTTAGAGAAAGCTTCTGAGAATGTTGACTCGAATACTCTCTTTCACATTCTGAAGTTCTGAAGGTGGCAGGGGTGAAATACAGGGAGCGAAAGGCTATTTCCAATTTGTACAGAGAACAGATGGGAGTTATAAGAGTCGAGGGACATGAAACGGAAGCAGCGGTTGGGAATGGAGTGAGACAGGGTTCTAGCCACTCCCCGATGCTATTCAATCTGTATATTGAGCAACCAGTCAAGGAAACAAAAGAAAAATTCGGAGTAGGTAGTAAAATCCATGGAGAAGAAATAACAACTTTCAGATAAGCCGATGACCTTGTAATTCTGTCAGAGACAGCAAAGGACTTGGAAGAGCAGTTGAACGGAATGGACAGTGTCTTGAAAGGAGGATATAAGATGAACATCAACAAAAGCAAAACCAGGATAATGGAATGTAGTCGAATTAAGTTGGGTAATGCTGAGGGAATTAGAATAGGAAATGAGACACTTAAAATAGTAAAGGAGTTTTGCTATTTGGGGAGCAAACTAACTGATGATGGTCGAAGTAGAGAGGATATAAAATGTAGATTGGCAATGGCAAGGATAGAGTTTCTGAAAAAGAGAAATTTGTTAACATCGAGTATAGATTTAAGTGTCAGGAAGTCGTTTCTGAAAGTATTTGTATGGAGTGTAGCCATGTATGGAAGTGAAAAATGGACGATAAATAGTTTGGACAAGAAGAGAATAGAAGCTTTTGATATGTGGTGCTACAGAAGAATGCTAAAGATTAGATGGGTTGATCACGTAACTAATGAGGAGTTTGTGGCACAACTTGACTAGAAGAAGGGATCGGTTAGTAGGGCATATTCTGAGGCATCAAGCGTTCACCAATTTAGTACTGGAGGGCAGCGTGGAGGGTAAAAATCGTAGAGGGAGACCAAGAGATGAATACACTAAACAGATTCAGAAGTATGTAGGCTGCAGTAGGTACTGGGAAATGAAGAAGCTTGCACAGGATAGATAGCGTGGAGAGCTGCATCAAACCAGTCTCAGGACTGAAGACCACAACAACAAACAACCAAAAAAACTGGTCCACCTGCCTAAAATCGTGTAGGGCCCCGCCATCAGGCTTAAGTGCCGCAACACGGCGTGGCATGAATGCAACTAATGTCTGTAGTAGTGCCGGAGGGAACTGACAACATGAATCCTGCAAGGCTGTCCATAAATCCTAAAGATTACGTGGGGGTAACAGCAGATCGCAAGGCATCCCAGATATGCTCAATACTGTTCACGTCTGGGGAGTATGGTGGCCAGCGGAAGTGTTTAAGCTCAGAAGAGTGTTCCTGGAGACACTGTGTAGCAATTGTGGGCGTGTGGAGTGTCGCGTTGTTCTGCTGGAATTGTCCAAGTCCGTTGGAATGCAGAGTGGACATGAATGGATGCAGGTGATCAGACAGGGTGCTTACGTACGTGTCACCTCTCAGTGTCGTCTCTAGACGTATCAGGGCTCCCATATCACTGCAACTGCACACGCCCCACACCATTACAGAGCCTCCACCAGCTTGAACAGTCTCCTGCTTACATGCAGGGTCCGTGCATTCATGAGGTTGTCTGCATACCCGTACACGTGCATCCGCTCAATACAGTTTGAAACGAGACTCGTCCAACCAGGCAACATGTTTTCAGTCACCAACAGTCCAATGTCTGTGTTTATGGGCCCAGACGAGGCGGAAAGCTTTGTGTCGTGCAGTCATGAAGGGTACACGAGTGGGCCTTCGGCTCCGAAAGCCTATATCGATGATGTTTCGTTGAATGGTTCTGACGCAGACAGTTGTTGATGGCCCAGCACTGAAATCTACAGCAATTTGCTGAAGGATTGCACTTTTAGCGCGTTGAAGGATTCTCTTTAGTCGTCGTTGGTCCCTTTCTTGGATAATCCTTTTACGGATGCAGCGACGTCGGAAATATTATCTTTTACCGGATTCCTGATATTCACGGTACACTCGTAGAATGGTCGCTACCTCGGAGATGCTGTGTCTCATCGCTCGTGCGCTGACTACAACGGTACATTTAAAGTCAGTTAAACCTTAATAACCTGCCATTTCCGGCCAGGGTGGCCGAGCGGTTCTAGACGCTACAGTCAGGAACCGCGCAACCGCTACGGTCGCAGGTTCGAATCCTGCCTCGGGCATGGAGGTGTGTGACGTCCTTAGGTTAGTTAGGTTTAAGCAGTTCAAGGGGCTGATGACCTCAGCGGTTAAGTCCCATAGTGCTCAGTGGCATTTTTAACCTGCCATTGTAGCAGCAGTTACCAGTCTAACAACTGCGCTAGACACTTGTGGTCTTATAGGCATATTGCCGACCGGCAGCGCCGTATTCTACTTGTTTACATAGATCTGTATTTGAATATGCATGACTATACCAGTTCCTTTGGCGCTACAATGTGTTATCCCAGAGGTAGCATATGCCGTCATCGGATGAGGATCTAAGTCGTCTTTCCCTGTGTACTATTTACTTTTTTTCGGCAGTGTAGATTAGGAACAGTAGAGAGCCTGTAACCGCTTCCTTGGGGAACACCAAACATAACTTCTATTTTACTCGATCACTTCTCATCAGTTACTACTAACTGTGACATTCCCGACAGGAAAGCACGATTCCAGTCGCACAACTCCACAGGCACAGGTTCGGAAGTCGCATGTGAGGAATGGAACCAAAAGTCTTCTGGAACTCTAGAAATACGGAATCAGTTAGAGATTTTCTGTCGGTAGCAATCACTGCTTCGTGTTAATAAAGCGCCAGCTGTGATTCACAAGAACGATATTTTCTCAATCCGTGTCGGCTGCTGGATGATAAATAATTTCCTTCGAGGTAATTCATAAAGATCGGACTTAGTATTTGTTCAAAAATCCTGCTGCAAATCGTCGTTAGCGATGCTGGTGTATAATTAGGCGCATTACTCCCATTTCCTTCCTCGCATATTAGTGTCGCCCGTACAACAAGTCTAAGTATGGATTTTCGTCTTGCGAGTAGCTGTACGATGAAGAGGTAGAGAAAATGGTGCATGCAAATACAGAGAAATGTAAAGAGGAAGAATATGGCAGTGCGGTCGGCAACACCAGTATAAGACAACAAGTGTATGATGCAGTTGACAGATCAGTTACTGCTGCTGCAATGGCAGCTTACCAGAGATTTATGCGAGTTTGAACGTAGTGTTGTAGTCGGGGAATGGGCCATGGGACACAGCATCTCCGAGGTAGCGGTGAAGTGGGGATTTTCCGGTACAACTATTTGGACGTGTAAGGTTATGGAGAAAGCCTCACGAGTTCAGGGACCCTGCATGTCAGCAGGGGACTGTACAAGCTGCTGGAGGTTCCGTAATGGTGTGGGGTGTGTGCAGTTGGAGTGATATGTGACCCCTGATACATCTAGATACGACTCTGGGAGGTGACACGTACGTAAGCATCCTGTCTGATCACTTGCGTCCATTCATACCCCTTGTGCAGTCCAACTGACCTGGGCAATTAGAGCAGGACAATCTGACACCCCACACTTCCAGAATTTCTCCAGGAACACTCTTCTGAGTTTAGACTTCCGCCAGCCACGAAACTCCCCAGACATGAACATTATTGAGCATATGTGGAGTTCCCTGCAACGTGCTGTTCATCAGAGATCAGCACGCCCTTTTACACTTACGGAGTTATGGGCAACCCTGCAGGATTCATGGTGTCCCTTTCCTCCATCACTACTTCACATATTAGTCGAGTTCATGACACGTCGTGTTGCGACATTTCTGCAGGTTCACACATGTCCTACATGATATTAGACAGCTGTACCAGTTTGTTTGCCTCTTCAGTGTATATGGATGCGAAGTAGCGAGGTACCGTTTCATCATACTCTGGGTGGAACCTAACTAGTATGCAATCTGGACTGGAGACCTTGCCTTTATGAACTGATTTAAGCTGCTTTGCTACACCGAAGATATCTACTTCTAAGTTATTCATGCCGGCAGCAATAAGATGGGACGGAAAACGGGAAGAAACACTGCAGACCATTCATCTACATCTACATCCATACTCTGCAAGCCACCTGACGGTGTGTGGAAGAAGGTACTTTGACTACCTCCATCGGTTGTCCCTTCTATTCCAATCTCGTATTGTTCGTGGAAAGAAAGATTGTCGGTATGCCTCTGTGTGGGCTCTAATCTCTCTGATTTTATCCTCATGGTCTCTTCGCGAGATATACGTAGGAGGGAGCAATATACTGCTTGACTCCTCGGTGAAGGTATGTTCTCTCGAAACTTCAACAAAAGCCCGTACCGAGCTACTGAGCGTCTCTCCTGCAGAGTCTTCCACTGGAATTTATCTGTCATCTCCGCAACGCTTGCGCGATTACTAAATGATGCTCTAACGAAGCGTGCTGCTCTCCGTTGGTTCTTCTCTATCTCTTCTATCAACCCTATCTGGTGCGGATCCCACACTGCTGAGCAGTATTCAAGAAGTGGGCGAACAAGCGTACTGTAACCTACTTCTTTTGTTGTCGGATTGCATTTCCTTAGGATTCTTCCAATGAATCTCAGTCTGGCATCTGCTTTATCGACGATCAACTTTATATGATCATTCCATTTTAAATCACTCCTAATGCGTACTCCCAGATAATTTATGGAATTGACTGTTTCCAGTTGCTGACCTGCTATTATGTAGCTAAATGATAAGGGATCTATCTTTCTATGTATTCGCGGCACATTAGACTTGTCTACATTGAGATTCAATTGACATTCCCTGCACCATGCGCCAATTCGCTGAAGATCCTCCTGCATTTCATAACAATTTTCCATTGTTACAACCTCTCGATATACTAGAGCATCAACCGCAAAAAGCCTGAGTGAACTTCCGAAGTTATCCACAAGGTCATTTATGTATGTTGTGAGTAGTAACGGTCCTACGACACTGCTCTGCGGCACACCTGAAATCACTCTTACTTTGGAAGACTTCTCTCCATTGAGAATGACATTGTACGTTCTGTTATCTAGGAACTCTTCAATCCAATCACACAATTGGTCTTACTTTATTCATTAAACGACTGTGGGGAACTGTATCAAACGCCTTGCGGAAGTCAAGAAACACGGTATCTACCTGGGAACTCGTGTCTATAACCCTCTGAGTCTCGTGGACGAATAGCGCGAGCTGGGTTTCACACGATCGTCTTTTTCGAAACCCATACTGATTCCTACAGAGTAGATTTCTAGCTTCCAGAAAAGTCATTATACTCAAACATAATACGTGTTCCAAAGTTCTACAACTGATAGACGACAGAGATATAGGTCTATAGTTCCGCACATCTGTTCGACGTCCCTTCTTGAAAACAGGGATGACCTGTGATCTTTTCAAATCCTTTGGAACGCTACGCTCTTCAAGAGGCCTACGGTACACTGCTGCAAGAAGGGAGGCAAGTTCCTTCGAGTAATCTGTGTAAAATAGAACTGGTATCCCATCAGGTCCACCGGCCTTTCCTCTTTTGAGCGATTTTAAGTGTTTTTCTATCCCTCTGCAATCTATTTCGATATCTACCATTTTGTCATCCTGTAAGACAATCTAGAGAAGGAACAACAGTGCGACAATGTAACTGTAGAAGGTATTTCTGGAGAGAGACGGGATGAACTACAAGGAGAAATGAGAAACCTGAAGGAAAAAAAAAGGTCGAATGAGCAGTGCTCCCGAAAGGCGAGGTTATGGGTTCGAATCCGCGTCAGGCACACAGTCTTGATGTGAAGGGAAGTTTGATACGTCTGTACTGAGTCAGTCGGATGAGAAGAAGTTGTACCGGCAGATGACGCGTCGTCTGAGTGGACAGCGCAGGAAATGCAAGCCATCTAGGTGAAGCGTTATCAGTCGCAGAGCGAGCAATGAGTCAGGGGGTGTTAGCAAAGCGGAGGGACGGACGTGCAGAAACGCCTTCATACGAGGACGTGTCGAGAGGTCGCGCTGACGCACATAAACGAAGGCGCCGTAACTCGGCGAGAATAACGAGATTCCAGATGGGTCCTGTAACAACGCGGTCTTTTGCAAAGACCCGCTCTTAAGATTATGGCCTCGGGAACATTAAAGTTCCTTTTAACCGAAGATGTGTCAGCACGAGCGCTTTTAACAGCTCATGGTACTTTACTCCTGTACAAACGAGTACGCCCTTCTCGTATCTTGGGTTCGTCACGCAACGCAAAAGTCTTTACGTAGTCCTCAGCCAAACGACGCGTCTTTCTAAACTGAAGTTATTCTTGTCTGCTTGTCACAGACACACTGGCCAGCGTCATGATTCCAGAATAAATATGTAACTTCTGCATCTCCCATCTGAAGGTGAACCTAATAAATTCTCAAAAATTAGTTTACTGAAATAATGAAGACGAGTTTGGAAAAGGCTCGAAAGCTAGTTTACTGAAACACTGAAGGGAGGCTCGAATATTCCTTTACTGAAATATTTAAGAAGGGCCTGAAAACGAAAATAAATTTATTGAAATACTGAAAGTGAGAGAAGTAATATGCTGTCAGACTCCTCCTGGAAAGTGCTGTCTTGAAATTTTCAACATTCTACAGATTGAATTCGTCAATTTGCCGTTTAGAAGTGCTTCCTCATATCCCCCGTTTTACAATCTCACCCTGCGTCTGTTGGATGCATCCACACAGGTCTATTTCGTAGAATTAGGGTATAGCAGGAAGCACTCGTAAAAGGCACATCGCCGAATTCATTTGAAAGTATTTATTTATTTATTTTTCAAGTTCAAAATGGTTCAAATGACTCTGACCACTATGGTACTTAACATCTGTGGTCATCAGTTCCCTAGAACCCAGAACTACTTAAACCTAACTAACATAAGGACATCACACACATACATGCCCGAGGCACGATTCGAACCTGCGACCGTAGCAGTCACG
The DNA here is from genome assembly GCF_023897955.1 of Schistocerca gregaria. NCBI lineage: Eukaryota > Metazoa > Arthropoda > Insecta > Orthoptera > Acrididae > Schistocerca > Schistocerca gregaria. The sequence goes on from NC_064929.1 coordinate 78,159,095, forward strand.
CGGTTCCGGACTGAAGCCCTAGAACCACACGGTCACACCGGCCGGCTTTTTTCAAGTAATAGTCGGCATGCGGACATAAATAGCCATTTCATTTTCTATAGCAGAACTTTGCAACTTAGTGATGTCCATAAAAGTATCTGAAATTCCTTGCTAAATCGCTTGTGTGTAGCGGGGTTGACGACAACGACCAACTGCGCTCTGGAAACACACAGATGACACAGAAGTCTGTGTTTGTTTTTGATGCAGTTGGGAGCCAAATTGGTTCAAATGGCTCTCAGTCCTATGGGACTTAACATCTGTCCCCTAGAGCTTAGAACTACTCAAACCTAACTAACCTAAGGGCATTACACACATCCATTCCCGAGGCAGGATTCGAACGTGCGACCGTAGCGGTCACGCGGTTCCAGACTGAAGCGCCTAGAACCGCACGGCCACACCGGCCGGCCGGAGCCAAAATAGCGGAGACTTGACATGTGTGTATGCTATTCAGTGACGTACTGAAAACCACTGGCGGTGAAAGATCGATAATTATCAAACAGGGAGTCGTTTCAGAGACATACCACATTACCACACTACACCGCATCGCCGACACTATACTCACTCAGACATCAGCAGGTGATCACCCCTCGACATTGCTTAAATCGTTGTAACGGTGCAGTAGAAGCAAATATACGTAGCGTGCTGAGAAGATCTGTGCAAAAGAGCAGTAAAAATGCCTCATTGATAGTAAGCGTTTGTTCCTGTCACAATTGGAGGAATCACATCAGTGGGATGGAAAGCGAACAGATGTTCCCCTGGGAGGTAGGCAGACCACAATACTATCGCGCATGAAGTGTCAGCTGTTAGTCGGGCTATGGATGTCCCTATTGTTAAGAACAGCCGCCTAATCAACAACATACGTGCGTACGGAATTTCAAACACATTAGAGATGTGGAGCACAAATTTAAATAAAATTAAAGTACTGTTGTTCCATTTCTCTACTGGGACGTAATGCTGTGTTGTGCGCATTATGGAAATGTTGCTCCTGAAATTCTCTTTTCTTCTGATGATGCACGGCTGTATTTATCGAAGAACCTAAGACAATGGATACTTGATTTCTCAAAATCCCAATCAGTTACGTGAAGAAACTGAGCACGTCATGGAACCAGGTCAGAAATTTGTGCAACACAGATTACTGGACCGATCTATTTTCAGCCAAACCACTGAGCTACCTGGAGCGGACCGCTGTGCGATATCATCCAAGTACGACCAAGGAGTTTAAAGGCGAGAAGCGAGTTTCCGTGTCCCGTGGCAATGCTGTCGGACACGTGTGCCCTTTTTGGTCGGACAGTAGACTGGCGCAGTGCCAGTCACAGAGTCGACAACAACACCAACAGCGCGGGCCGGCCGCTGGGCTGCTATGCATATGTGCGCCTACCACTCCTCTTGCCTGACGTGGCGAACAAATGTGGACAGCGGATGACCAGACCTGCGGATGAATAATTCATGAGCTGGCCGCAGAGCAGTGTTGTGCACGGCGTGCAGCTCTATAAGTCTACAAAATAAATGTCCTTACTTCACAGCTTCCGCAGTTCCGACCAAGCATCTTCAGCTACGACCAGAAGTCCAGGATTGGCAGTCCCCACGAGGTAGTGTTGTACGCAAGGCTGCAACTTCGTGTCTCTGAGAAACTAGGTCAAGGGCCACATCCCAGCACTTCCTGCCAACTCCATCCTTACTCATTCCCAAAGAAACCTCGGACAACTAGACCCTGACAGCCAGTTTAGTGTTAATTTGCCCTCGACGTGTAATGACCTGTCTTCAACATCGGTTAAATGACATCTTCTACATCTACATCTACATCCATACTCCGCAAGCCACCTGACGGTGTGTAGCGGAGGGTACCTTGAGTACCTCTATCGGTTTTCCCTTCTATTCCAGTCCCATATTGTTCGTGGAAAGAAAGATTATCTGTGTGGGCTCTAATCTCTCTGATTTTATCCTCATGGTCTCTTCGCGAGATATACGTAGGAGGAAGCAATATACTGCTTGACTCCTCGGTGAAGGTATGTTCTCGAAACTTCAACAAAAGCCCGTACCGAGCTACTGAGCGTCTCTCCTGCAGAGTTTTCCACAGGAGTTTATCTATCATCTCCGTAACGCTTTCGCGATTACTAAATGATCCTCTAACGAGGCGCGCTGCTCTCCGTTGGATGTTCTCTATCTCTTCTATCTGGCCACCAATGTCCCCAGACATTAACATTTTTGATAATATCTGGGATGCCTTGACACGTGCTGTTCGGAAGAGATGTACACTCCCTCGTACTCTTACGGATTTATGGACAGCGGTGGTTTCACTTCCCTCCAGCACTACTTCAGACATTAATCGAGTGAATGGCACGTCGTTTTGCGGCACTTCTGTGTATTCGTGGGGGCTCTACACGATACACAGGTGTACCAATGTCTTTAGTTCTTCAGTGCATGAGAGGTAAGGCCTATGCCACGAGTTGTATCTTTTTATACTATCGTCTGACAATGTATTATTTTTTAGTGTTGGTAACGGCTAGGCACTGGGCAAAATCTAGATTTGCTTAATAAAACCTGAAATAAAAGGACGACTGATTGCTGTGCTCCATCATTCTGAAATTGCAGTGCTGCAATCATTGACAGTTACTTGGGCTGTCATGATAATGTACAAGTTATTATAATACGGGATGGTGGGCCTCATTGTTGAGAAACACTCATGTTTAATTTATGTTCCAAACTAGTTGCACCGAAAATTTCGACATCATCAGTGGGTTTGGTTATTCTTTTTACATTTAAGTCACTGCATGGGTTCTATGGGCGTTCCCGTTTCTTCGGCGTATTTTCTGTTTGTTGCCTTTTTTTCGGCATACAAGTGTCATGTTCGTTGGTCGGCTTGAAGTTGTTCTATAGTCACAGACAAAAATAACCTAACATGTGGCAGTAATCCAAACTATTTTCTATATCTACTTGGATAGTCTGCAAATCTCATTTAAGTGACTGGCAGAGGGGCCATCGAACCACCTTCACAATTCTCTATTATTCCAATCTCGTATAGCGCGCGGAACATCTATATATTTCCGTACGAGCACTGTCGTGGCACCCTATGTAGGTCGGAGTCAACAAAATATTTTCGCATTCGGAGGAGAAAGGTGCTAATAGGAATTTCGTGAGAAGATTCCGCCGCAATGAAAAACGCCTTTCTTTTAATGTTTTCCAGCCCAAATCCTGTATCATTTCTGTGATACTCTCTCCCATGTTTCGCGATAATTCAAAACGTGCTGCCTTTCTTTGAACTTTTTCGATGTACTCCGTCAGTCCTACATGGAAAGGATCCCACACCGAGTAGCAGTATTCTAAAATAGAACGGACAAGCGGAGCGCAGGCAGTCTCCTTAGTAGGTCTGTTACAGTTACTAAGTGTCCTGCCAATAAAACGCAGTCTTTGGCTTGCCGTCTTGCTGATAATGTCCGCCCACTCAAGTGCACAACCAGAGGGTAAGATTCTGCGAAAGGAACTCGCTATAGGTTACGTATTGGTGTTCTGAAAATCGTGCGAGCCTCTTCGTACATTTTCTCACCATCCCGGTGTGCATTCATGCCAGACAACTAGTCAGCCAGCGTACTCGGTTTTCATAAACAGGAAAGTTCCAATACCACCAGGCTGGTGTTTATTAAGTTATCATGAACGAGTAAGTTACTTTATTAGAAGTTGAATAGGTTACCAACTAATGCGGTAATGCAACATTTTCTGCCACAATGATGATGATTGATTGTTTGTGGGGTGCTCTCCGCGCGACCGCTACGGTCGCAGGTACGAACCCTGCCTCGGGCATGAATGTGTGTGATGTCCTTAGGTTACTTAGCTTTAAGAAGTTCTAAGTTCTAGGGGACTGATGACCTCAGATGTTAAGTGCCATAGTGCTCAGAGCCATCTGAACCATTTTGTGGGGTGCTCAACATCGTAGACATCAGCGCCTCTCAAAATTCGCAATTTGTCCTTTTGAGCCTATCCCCCCGCTCGAATGACAATGGTGATGATGAGATGATAACAACACAAACGCCTAGTTCACGGGCGGATAAAATCTCCGACCCGGACGGGACTCCTACCAGGACCCTGTGACTCAGAAGCAGTAAGGATATCCACTAGACAACGAGCTGCAGACTCGATGATAGTGAACATATAGATTTGTATGCGAAATGGGGCAAAGTGGATTTCAGCTTCCATGACGCAATGAACTGCAGATTAAAACTGAAGAAACTGCAAAAAGGTGGGAATTTAACAAGATGAGACCTGTATAAACTAACTGTACTGATTGTACAGAGTTTCAAGGAGTTCATAAGGGAACAGTTGACAAGAATGGGGGAAACAAATACAGTAGAAGAAGAATGGTTAGCTTTGGGGATGAAGTGAAGGCAGCAAAGGATCAAGTAGGTAAAAAGACGAGGGCTAGTAGAAATCCTTGGGTAACAGAAGAAATACTAAATTTAATTGATGAAAGGAGAAAATATAAAAATGCAGTAAATGAAGCAGGCAATAAGGAATACAAACATCTCAAGTGAGATCGACAGGAAGTGCAGAATGGCTAAGCAGGGATGGCTAGTGGACAAATGTAAGGATGTAGAGGCTTATCTCACTAGGGGTAAGATAGATACTGCCTATGGGAAAATTAAAGAGACCTACGAACATCAGGAGCTCAAATGAAAACCCAGTTTTAGGCAAAGAAGGGAAAGCAGAAAGGTGGAGGAAGTATATAGGGGGTCTATGCAAGGGCGATGTACTTGCGGACAATATTATGGAAATGGAAGAGGATGTAGATGAAGATGAAATGGGAGATACGATACTGCGTGAAGAATTTGACAGAGCACTGGAAGACTTAAGTAGAAACAAGGCCCCTGGAGTAGACAACATTCCATTGGAACTACTGATGGCCTTGGGAGAGCCAGTCCTGACAAAACCATCTAGTGAGCCAGATGTATGAGACAGGCGAAATACCCTCAGACTTCAAGAAGAATATAATAATTCCAATCCCGAAGAAAGCAGGTGTTGACAGATGTGAAAATTTCCGAACTATCAGTTTAATAAGTCAGGGCTGCAAAATACTAACGCGAATTCTTTACAGACGAATGGAAAAACTGATAGAAGTCGACCTCGAGGAAGATAAGTTTGGATTCCATAGAAATGTTGGAACACGTGAGGCAATACTGACCCTACGACTTATGTTAGAAGCTAGATTAAGGAAAGGCAAACCTACGTTTCTAGCATTTGTAGGCTTAGAGAAAGCTTTTGTCAATGTTGACTGGAATACTCTCTTTCGAATTCTGAAGGTGGCAGGGGTAAAATACAGAGAGCGAAAGGCTATTTACAATTTGTACAGAAACCAGAGTTGTGTGATATGAAAGGGAAGCAGTGGTTGGAAAGGGAGTGAGACAGGGTTGTAGCCTATCCACGATGTTATTCAATATGTATACTGAGCAAGCAATAAAGGAAACAAAAGAAAAATCGGTAATTAAAATCCATGGAGAAGAACCAAAAACTTCCAGGCTAGACGATGACATTGTAATTCTGTCAGAGACAGCAAAGGACTTGGAAGCGTAGTTGAACGGAATGGACAGTGTCTTGAAAGGAGGGTATAAGATGGACATCAACAAAAGCAAAACGAGGATAATGAAATGTAGTCGAATTAAGTTGGGTGATGCTGAAAGGAGGGTATAAGATGAACATTAACAAAAGCAAAACGAGGATAAAGTCGGGTGGTGCTGAGGAAATTAGATTAGGAAATGAGCCACTTAAATTGTTAAAGGAGTTTTCCTATTTAAGGAGCAGGATAACTGATAATGGTGGAAGTACAGAGTATATAAAATGCAGACTGGCAATGGCAAGAAAAGCGTTCCTGAAGAAGAGAAATTTGTTAACATGGAGTATAGATTTAAGTGTCAGGAAGTCATTTCTGAAAGTATTTGTATGGAGCGTAGCCATGTATGTAGGTGAAACATGGACGATAAATAATTTGTATAAGAAGAGAATAGAAGCTCTCCGAATGTGGTGCTACAGAAGAATGCTGAAGATTAGATGGCTAGATCACATAACTAATAAGGAGGTACTGAATAGAATTGGAGAGGAGTTTGTGACACAGCTTGACTAGAAGAAGGGATCGGTTGGTAGGGCGTGTTCTGAGGCATCAAGGGATCACCAATTTAGTACTGGAGGGCAGTGTGGAGGGAAAAATCGTAGAGGGAGACCAAGAAATGAAAACACTAAACATATACAGAAGGAGGTAGGTTGTGGTAGGTACTGGGAAATGAAGAAGCTTGCACAGGATAGAGTAGAATGGAGAGCTGAATTAAAACAGTCTCAGGACTGAAGACAACAACAACGTCATAAGAATTGAAAAAAGAAATGTACGGCCTGTTGTAGTATAGACGAGTTAGAGGGCTAGAGCTTATGAGAGGTATCTGGCGTCTAAATTACACACCAAGTCTTTCAACCAGCTCACACTAGCAGGTGGATGGACGAATGGTGAGATATGACGTTCCTACTCACGCTGACCTTGGAAGGCAGTAGTAAAGTGGGGCGAGCAGCCGGTCAGCACATCTGGCGTCCCCTCCACGCCCTGGTTGGCAGTGTTTTCCTCTGCTCCACTCCCTGCCAACCACGGTTCGGAGCATCCCGCCGCCGTGACGAATGTTGTGTAAGCCGCTATCGGCGCGCCGAGCCGCTAATGACGCCAACGCCATGCGTTACAGTCCAGCTATCGCCGTTTGTGGATTCCAGTCCCAAGTGCTGGCGCAGGCGCTGACAAAGGAGGGGAGACTGTTCGCTTTCGCACTTTGCGACGGAGCTTGCGCCGCAAGTGAAGCTGCGGCAAGTGCCGTAACGACGGAAGACGGGTTGACTGGTGTGTAAACTATGACCAGAAGCTATATAATGTCCTGCTGCTGTGCTGTCCCTAGGAAAACGACGGAACATTTTCCGCTGTTTGCGTCCTACGAGCAGTTTCAAGGCGTCAGCAGCCAGAGGTTGTGAGGGGGGAGGGAGGGCAGCGATCGTCTAACAGAATCTAAAAGCCGAAAGAGCTAAAGCAACGATTCTGAATTGATAAGAACTCGGCCCGAAACATAGCAGATGCTGTCTGAAGAGAAAAACTTGGGTTGCTGTAAGTAGGTTTAATATAGCAAACGCCCATTACAGTAGTGTTCTTCCCAGTCGACCTACGACTAAGAATAAACAACAAGACGACCGCGTCTACTCCTCATCGAATACAGTATTGGCCATTAAATTTGCTACACCACGAAGATGACGTGCTAAAGAGGCGAAATTTAACCCACAGGAAGAAGACGCTGTGAAACGCAAATTATTTGCTTTTCAGAGCATCCACACAAGGTTGGCGCCGGCGGCGACACCTACAACGTGCTGCCATGACGAATGTTTACAACCGATTTCTCATACACAAACGGTAGTTGACGGGCGTTGCCTCGTGAAACGTTGTTATGATGCCTCGAGTAAGGTGGAGAAATGCGTACCATCACGTTTCCGACTTTGATAAAGGTCGGATTGTAGCCTGTCGCGATTCCGGTTTATCGTATCGCTACATTCAGCAATGTCAGCGTTGGTCGATATCCAATGATTGTCAGCAGAATATGGAATCGGTGGGTTCAGGACGGTAATACGGAATGCCGTGCTGGATCCCGGCGAGTCGAGATGACAGGCATCTTATCCGCATTGCAGCACCACTGACTATCATCTCGGAGTCCACGGCTGCGGTTACCCTTTACTCGGCATCACAGACAGGAGCGCCTGCGATGGTGTACTTAACGACGAACCTGGGTGGACGAAAGGCAAAACGTCATTTTTTGGATGAATCTAGGTTCTGTTGACAGCATCATGATGGTCGCATGCATCCGTGTTTGGCGACAGCCCGGTGAACTCACATTGGAAGCGTGTATTCGTCATCGCCATACTGTCGTATCACCCCGCGTGATGGTATGGGGTGCCATTGGTTACACGTCCCGGTCACCTCTTGTTCGCATTGATGGCACTTTGAACAGTGGACGTTACATTTCAGATGTGTTACGATCCGTGGCTCTATCCTTCATCCGATCCTTGCGAAACCCAACATTTCAGCAGGAAAATGCGCGACCGCATGTTGCAGGTCCTGTACGGGCCTTTGCGGTTAGAGAAAAAGTTCGACTGCTGCCCTGGCCAGCACATTTTCCTCATCTATCACTAACTGAAAACGTCTGGTCAATGGTGGCCGAGCAACTGGCTCGCCACAATACGCCAGTCACTACTCTTGATGAAGTGTGGTATCGTGTAGAAGCTGCATGGGCAGCTGTACCCGTACACGCCATCCAAGCTCTGTTTGACTCAATGCCCAGGCTTATGAAGGCCGTCATTACGGCCAGAGGTGGTTGTTCTGGGTACTGATTTCTCAGGATCTATGCTCCCAAACTGCGTTAAAATGTAATCACATGTCAGTTCTAGTATAATATATTTGTCCAATGAATACCCGTTTATCAGCTGCATTTCTTCTTCGTGTAGCAATTTTAATGGCCAGTAGTGTAAGTAATTGAGTGAGTGACCGGTACTACCCCGAGAAATCTATAGCGCAATATTTCTAAGCTAGTAAACCTAATCACAAAATACGAAGATGACAAATTTTCGAGCAGAAGCGACCGAACACACACACACACACACTCTGTCTCTCTCTCTGTAGTATCATGTCGAGAAAATTGGATATTTCATTGTATTCTCTGTCATACGACGCGTGTGCGAAAGTGGTAAAAATGCCAACGCGGTGGAAATGTTTACAATTTACAATTTAAAAGCTGGTAGTGACCAGATGTTTACTTACATATGTTTTGAAATGTAATGCACAAATGGTTTATTTATGTCCATTGTGAACGGACCTAAAAACATCAATTCATTGGTTGACTTTCAGAGATACAGTCACTGTGAGTGACGCCACAGATGCTAAAAAGAGACTGTGATACATTGTATCTCTGGCTTTGTTAACTGACTTGGATGAAATTTATATATATATATATATTTGATTTGTTTTGTGTTGTCTTCCTAGCGGGAATAGAGAGAGGTATATATTGTTGTATGAAATTGATAGTCCGCTACTGCAATCAGAATTGTGACTTAAATATTTAGTGTCTATACAGAAAAACTGGAAGGATTAAAAACCATTGTAATTCGAAAGAGCTCATCTTGATGGATAAACGGCGAATTTAATCATCGTCAAAGACAACGAAACAGGAAAAGAACCAGCAATATTAAATCGTCGATCGCAGCAGCTGTGGACTCCCGGGACCGACATCGCCGAGATTCAGAAGACGAATTCTTCCTCCAGTGAATCTCTATTGCTGCAGATACAAAAATAATGATAGCAATAATAATTATTTTCAGGGTGTCTTCAAGATTTTTGTTATGAAAAAGTCCTCCAATTAACCTCACAAACACTCACAATATTCTTGTATATTATATATATAATAATCTGCTACTTTCGTCGGTGTGTCCAGGTTTGGAGTGGAATCTCACAGTGTTTCTTGAAACAGCGACGTTGTCTCTCCAAGACAAGAACGGTGTTGTGATTGTAAGTCTCCATTTACGACTACAGGCGAAAAATAGCGCTTCCCAGCTTTCTGCAGTAACATTCTGCGAGAAATAATTTTGTTCATTCTATCGAAGTCTGACCTGGAGTGGCAATACAATTACAGGATACCTTTTGCAATTTCTGTGTAAGTGACACTGGAAGTTTCGGCTGGCATTGTCCATCTTCACAGACAGATTCATTGTTGAAGGTATGCATGACATAAAATCTGCATTACGAAAAACTACCCTCTATATCCTCGGCTGCTACTAAGTCTGTTTTATTCAATGTCTTTATATAATTTTTTAGGTCGAAGTCTTATCCAAACAACTCCGTTTCTCTCTCATATATATATATTTCTTTCAGAGCGTTCACATAACCATTTCCAGACTATTTCTCGGCCGTTCCACTCTCGAATTGCAGATGGGAAAAATGATCAGCTAAATCATCTAAACCTACATCTACATGACTACTGAGCAATCAACAGTTATGTACCTGGCAGAGGGTTCGTCGAACAACCTTAAAGATATTTGTCTGGTTTTCCGCTCTCGAACAGTGCGCTGGTGAAACGAAAGATTAAATCCTTCCGCGCGAGCCCTGACTTCTCTTATTTTATTACGATCACAAGTTCTCTCTATGCAGGTGAACGCCAACAAAATACAGTATTTTCGCAATCGGAGGAGAAAGTTGGTGACTGAAATTTCGTGAGCAGATCCCGCCACAACGAAAACCGCCTTTGATTTAATGACTGCCACACCATCTCCCATATCATACCCGTGGCACTCTCTCCTATTTCGCGATATAACAAAACGAGTTGCTCGTCTTTGAACTTTTACGATGTTCTCCGTTTATTCTAATATTTCAGAATAGGACGGGCAAGGGTAGTGCAGGCAGTCGCTTTAGTTGACCTGTAGCGTCTTCTCTGTCCTACCAATTAAACGCAGTCGGTTCTCTTTCCGCACAATATTATCTGTGTGATGGTTCAAGTTTAAGTCGTTCATAATTGTAGTCACTGAGTCACTGAGTACCTATATTTAGTTGGATTGACAGTCTTTAGATTTGCGTGATTTATCGTGTAACTGAGATTTAACAGATACCATTCAACACTTGTGTAGACGATCTCTCACTTTTCGTTATTTAGATCCATTTGCCAAAATTCACATCCCACAGTTATCTTGTATAAATCATTTTCCGATTGGTCTTGATCTTCTGATAACTTCACTGCAAGGTAAATGACATCGTCATCTGAAAATAGTCTAAGACGCTGCTCATGTTGTCTCCTACATCGTTTCTGTACATCAGGAGCAGCAGAGGGCCTACAACCGTTCCTTAGGGAACGCCAGAAATCACTTCTGTTTCACTCGTTGTCCTTCCCTCAGTTACTATGAACTGCGACCTCTCTGACAGGAAATCGCGAATCCCACAATTCAGACGATGCTGCATAGGCAAGCAGTTTGTTTGGATGTCGCTTATGAGGAATGGCGTCGAAAGTCTTCTGGAAAACTGGAAATACGGAATCAGTTTGATATCCGCTGTCAATAGTTCTCATTACTTCGTGTGAATACAGAGCTAGACGTGTTTCACAAGAACGACATCTTACGAGTCCGTGCTGAATCTGCGCGAACTATGATTTCACTCATTTTATCACAATGGTCATTTCTTCCTATGTAGGTTGCGCATCACGGAGACGTTTACTTTTGACATTTCGAGAGAGTATTTTCCGGGAAAGCTCGGACAACGTATTACTCCGTCCCTCATAAATCTGGCGAAATGATCACGTCGAGACAATTCGAAAATTAGCGGTATTACACAGGCTTACAGACAATCATACTTCATGGGAAGACCTGTTAGTGGTGCAAGGAGTACCCTCCACCACACACCGTCAGGTGATCTGCGGAGTTGTGATGTAGATGTTAAGTCAACGAAACGTTTCGTCGTTCGTAGGGCAAAATTAGATCTGGTAATTTTGTTCAAATGGTTCAAATGGCTCTGAGCACTATGGGACAACATGTGTGGTCATCAGTCCCCTAGAACTTAGAACTACTTAAACCTAACTAACCTAAGGACATCACACACATCCATGCCCGAGGCAGGATTCGAACCTGCGACCGTAGCAGTTGCGCGGTTCCGGACTGAGCGCCTTAAACGCGAAGAAACCGCGGCCGGCGGTAATTTTGCGGGAAGATCTATTCGCAAACAAAACTATGTTTTAATGATGGCCACCTCAACTAGCTTATCATTTCGTGACACTCCTCTGATAAGACGATACGAGCTTCCTTTGTTGAAACCTTTCCAATGTCCTCCGTCAATTCCATCCGATACGAGTCCCATACTACGCAGGACTACTCTAGAACTGGAGAGAGAAGCGCAATGTAGGCAATCGCTTTATAAGATCTGTCGCATCTTTTCCCTGCCAATAAAACGTGCTCTTCGGTTTACTTTCACGAGAAAATTTTCTTTTTGGTGGTTCCAATTTGCATTATTCGTTGTTGCAATCCTTTACATTTGTGAGATTTACAGTGTAACCGAAATTTATCAAAAATTTTTTAGTTCTCACGTGGACGAGGTCACTGATTTTATTGTTCAGGCAGAACTTCGATTTATCGCATCATGCAGATACCTTGCGTAAATAATTATGAAATTCGTTATCATCTTCTGACGAGTTTAGTAGACAGTAAAAGACAGCACCACCTGGAACCAAACAAACACGACTGCTCTCATACTGCAAATCGTTTACACCGACTAAGAACAGCAGGCGACCTATTACACTTCGTTGAGCAAACCCTGATACCATTTCTGTTTCACACTGTGGCTTCTCGTCAGTTACTACGAAACGTTTTGATGAGCCGTAACGGTTAAGTAACTTGAGACTCGCTACGGTCGCAGGTTCAAATCCTGCCTCGGGCATGAATGTGTGTAATGTCCTTAGGTTATTTAGGTTTAAGTACTTCTAAGTTCTAGGGAACTGATGACCTCAGAAGTTAAGTCCCATAGTTATCAGAGCCATTTGAACCATTTATGAACTTGAGACTTTCCTTTATCGCTGACAATGTTGAGTGGAATACAGTCCTTGATATTCGGAAGTTATCAGGGAAAAAATACGGAGATAGAGAGGCTATCTATAACTAGTACAAAAACCAGACTGCACATAGAAGACTCGAAGGACGTGGAAGGGAAACTAACTGAGGAGGAAGTGAGAGGGGATTGTAGTCTACCCCTTCCCCCCCCCCCCCCCCCCCCCCACTTTCGCTCCCCCGTCTGCGCTCCCCGCCATGTCGTTCAAACTCAACGTACAGCAAACAGTAAAGGCAACCAAGAACAACTTTGGAAACGGAATTAAAGTTCAGGGAGAAAACAGACAAACTTTGGCATGTGTCCATGACATTGTCAACTTGGCAGAGATTATGTTAAATCATGTTTAATATTCGCTCTTTAGGATGTTTTTGGAGAATGAGTATGTCCATAAAAGTCTACATCTACATTTATACCCCGCAAGCCACCCAACGGTGTGTGGCGGAGGGCACTTTATGTGCTACTGTCATTACCTCCCTTTCCTGTTCCAGTCACGTATGGTTCGCGGGAAGAACGACTGCCGGAAAGCCTCCGTGCGCGCTCGAATCTCTATAATTGTACATTCGTGATCTCCTCTGGAGGTATAAGTAACGGGAAGCAATATATTCGATACCTCATCCAGAAACGCACCCTACCTAAACCTGGACAGCAAGCTACGCCGCGATGCAGAGCGCCTCTCTTGCAGAGTCTGCCACTCGAGTTTGCTAAACATCTCCGTAACGCTATCACGCTCACCAAATAACCCTGTGACGAAACGAGCCGCTCTTCTTCAGATCTTCTATATCTCCTCTGTCAACCCGACCTGGTACGGATCCCACACTGATAAGCAATACTAAAGTATAGGTCGAACGAGTGTTTTGTAAGCCACCTCCTTCGTTGATGGACTACATTTTCTAAGGACTCTCCCAATGAAACTCAACCTGGCACCCGCCTTACCAACAATTAATTTTATATGATCATTCCACTTCAAATTGTTCCGTAGGCATACTCCCTAGATATTTTACAGAAGTAACTGCTACCAGTGTTTGTTCCGCTATCATATAATCATACAATAAAGGATCCTTCTTTCTATGTATTCGCAATACATTACATTTGTCTATGCTAAGGGTCAGTTGCCACTCCCTGCACCAAGTGCCTATCCGCTGCAGATATTTCTGCATTTCGCTGCAATTTTCTAATGCTGCTACTTCTCTGTATACTACAGCATCTTCCGCGAAAAGCAGCATGAAACTTCCGACAGTATCTACTAGGTCATTTATACATATTGTTAAAAGCGATGGTCCCTTTGGTTTTGGTTAAGGTTGTGTCGAAATGGTGGAATACTTGTGGACGATTGATCATACGGGCTCCGGCAGTTGTTCTCGAAAGAAAATAAATGTTACCTATTGCGCATGAATAGGTGAAGAGATCCATTAATAATCGATTACTCTGTAGGCGATAAACCAGTTAGCAGCAACTACCGTAAGATACATAGACGTAACAGTCCAGAGTAAAGCAGATGCTATGCCGAGATACGTGGCAAGGAACTTAAGGAAATGACGTAGTTCATCCACGAATGTAGTAGCTTACACACCACTTGTTCGATCGAGTGCGTCTGAAAAGCGAAGAACTGTTCGTTAATGTTTCCAGTGGAACATGCTACAAATGTGGTTCGCGGTGTTGCCGAATATAAGGGGCACAGCTCGAGACGGGAGTTCATTATCTCTATTGCAACGTAAATATCCGATTCGGGTGGGTGCTTTTTGTCCCATGTATCTTCTAATGGTCTCGTAGTCAACATGACGCGAAACCCTTAAACAGCCTTATTTCCTTTTATCCTTAACAATTCTTTGTGTGAAAAGTGTTGCGCAGACTTTCGTGAAAGTATATTATTGCGATCTGCTTTCCAAGATGTCTATAGTGGTCGATACTGGATGAACAGCGTCAAGAGAAACCGTCTGCACATAAGGACGCAACCGCTTCCACATTTCGATTTCTTGGGAGTTTTCAACGGTAAATATGCCCTCTGAGTATATTACCATTTGAGAAACTTACTGTGTCTTGAACCGATAGTAACTTGTTTGAGATATCTACATACGATAGGTACAGACAGACAGATTAATGGCGAATGAGGACCGAGGTAACGGGAATGGAAGGATGTTAAAACTGGATAAAATTCAGTATACGTCAAACAACTCTAAAAATTGGAGATCAAAAGAAGTTTCACTGAAAATCGTAAACAGTTAGAGTGAAGTTCACTGTGGAAATCTACCACAGTCGTATAAGATATTTAGACATGAACAGTTTTGAATAAAATTGGAATGTCGTATCAGACCACCACAACATCTGTTGATGAAAAGGCATTTCAGCGCCTAAAATCATTTCCAGGGTGTAAAGTTGGGAGTTAAGAAACGAATAAATTGCCCAAGAATTACTGTCGACCCAAAGAAATTAGGGGGTCGAAAATATACCAAAATATTTTGACTCAAGACGTTTTTAGTTGCATACAAACGAAAGAGGGCTTTTGATTTCAAGAACGAAGGTCACGTTTATGGGATTTATTGAAAGGACCCATAAGTTGACGTAATGTGTGCCCACGTGCACACTTCTATGGAGTTTGGAACAAATAGAGCTTAAGAACTGGGAGATTTAGATGAGTTGTTGACTCTGGTCGTTGTCATTTATACGCGGAGATGTAATAAACTGACTTAAACTGAGTTAAGCGTTTGGCGTGACAAAGGGTGCAACTGTGATCCTCTAGGATTTGGATAAATTGGGAGAAAAAGCTTGTAAAATCAAAAATCCCGTTAGATAACTCCAGAAAAAAGTATCTGCTGAAAAGTTGTATAGCTGACCACAGAACTTGTTTGGATCGCAATTTATGTATTATTACATACATTAGTTCATGCGCCACATGCTGAAACTGTTGACATAGATCGTTGTTCAGTCTATCTTTTACGTAGATCTTGGACAACGTGTTTTGCCATAGTACGTGATTTTAAACTGGTGGCGCTAGTGGTGTTGGAATCCAGAATGAAATGTTGAAACTGTGTGCCGGACCGAGACTCGAACTCAGGACCTTTGCTTTCGCGGTAATGTGCTCTCTACCAACTGAGCTACATAAGCACGACTCACGACCCGTCCTCACAGCTTCAATTCTGCCAGTACCTCGTCTCCTACCTTCCAAACTTTACAGAAGCTCTCCTGCGTACCTTGCAGAACTAGCACTGCTGGAAGAAAGGATGTTGCGGAGACAGGGCTTTGCCACAGTCTGAGGAATGTTTCCAGAGTGAAATTTTCACTCTGCAGCGAAGTGCTGCTGGAATTTAAGCTGCGAGGGCAGGTCGTGAGCCGTGCTTGGGTAGCTCAGTTGGTAGAGCACTTGCCCGCGAAAGGCAAAGGTCCCGAGTTCGAGTCTCAGTCCGGCACACAGTTTTAATCTGCCAGGAAGTTTCGTTAGCTGGAATGTTTGAATCATACACTCAAATGTGCGTTATATAAAACAAACACGACATTGCAACAAGTAAATATTTGTCATCACAGAATGGTACTTAAAAACAGTCTACAGCGTAAATTACGCACTGCCGCAGAAGAAAACTAAAATTAAACAGTTCAGCCGCTATAAAGCCAAGTACGAAATGTATGGCTACTGTGGATCTGGATTTAACAAATCTGATCAGAATGAAACCAAGATTGGGTACAAGGTCTCTCGTCAACAAAAGAACCTTACAGTGATAAGTGCACCATGATCACCATCATCCACTTCTGTAGTTGACGAGACACCTTGTATCTGCTGACTCTGTCTTCATTTGTTTTCATTTCGATTTCACGGTGGCTGTGACCGGAACAGTTCACGAGGAGGGATAAAGACGATGCGTTGCAGACAAATTGTGATAGTTAGTTTACGTAATGATGGCCGACCTCTGCACGAATTTCGAATCTTATACAGCAGAAAAAAAGTTTTTGAAATCCATCGCGGATATTGCAGAACGTTGTGGTTATACAGTAGTTGAAGGTAAATATATTTGCAGAAGAATGGAAAAAATGTAGGAGGCAACCTCGGGGTTCAAATGGTTCAAATGGCTCTGAGCTCTATGGGACTCAACTTCTGAGGTCATTAGTCCCCTAGAACTTAGAACTAGTTAAACCTAACTAACCTAAGGACATCACACACATGCATGTCCGAGGCAGGATTCGAACCTGTGACCGTAGCGGTCTCGCGGTTCCAGATTGCAGCGCCTGGAACCGCACGGCCACTTCGGCCGGCGCAACCTCGGGGAATATCATCTACATCTACTACATCTACATACATACTCCGCAATCCACCATACGGTGCGTGGCGGAGGGTACCTCATACCACAACTAGCATCTTCCTTCCCTATTCCACTCCCAAACAGAACGAGGGAAAAATGACTGCCTATATGCCTCTGTACGAGCTCTAATCTCTCTTATCTTTGTGGTCTTTCCGCGAAATATAAGTTGGCAGCAGTAAAATTGTATTGCAGTCGGCCTCAAATGCTGGTTCTCTAAATTTCCTCAGTAGCGATTCACGTAAAGAACGCCTGCTTTCCTCCAGAGACTCCCACCCGATTTCCTGAAGCATTTCCGTAACACTCGCGTGATGATCAAACCTACCAGTAACAAATCTAGCAGCCCGCCTTTGAATTGCTTCTATGTCCTCCCTCAATCCGACCTGATAGGGATCCCAAACGCTCGAGCAGTACTCAAGAATAGGTAGTATTAGTGTTTTATAAGCGCTCTCCTTTACAGATGAACCACATCTTCCAAAAATTCTACCACTGAACCGAAGACGACTATCCGCCTTCCCCACAACCGCCATTACATGCTTGTCCCACCTCATATCGCTCTGCAATGTTACGCCCAAATATGAAGTATTCAAACATTACGGGATTCTTTTTCCTATTCATCTGCATTAATTTACATTTATCTATATTTAGAGGTAGCTGCCATTCTTTACACCAATCACAAATCCTGTCCAAGTTTCTGTTTCAGAGACATGCAGGAATACTCGAGACTGTACTGACCGTATGGCATACCTTAGAAGATAACTTGAAGAAACGTAAACAAACATTTCTAGCATTTGTAGATTTAGAGAAACGTTTTGACGATGTTGACTGGAAGGCCACTGATGCCACACATTTTGATATTGCTAAACTCACTCGTCAGTACCTACATGGTACTTCTCATTGACCTAAGCATGAAAGCAAGATTTCTCAGTACAAGTAAAGAAAAAGAAATCCGAAAATTGTTAATCTGTAATAATATCACGTGAAAAAAGTATTTCTTTTGTCATTTGTTATTCGACTTCAAATTTGAAATTAAAACTTTCCTGAAAGTTGTGGAATCACTGTGACTGATTTCTTGCCAGTATCGCCGGCCGCTGTGGCCGAGCGCTTCTAGGAGCTTCAGTCCGGTACCGCGCGACCGCTACGGTCGCAGGTTCGAATCCTGCCTCGGGCATGGATGAGCGAGCCTGATGTCCTTAGGTTAGTTAGGTTTAAGTAGTTCTAAGTTCTAGGGGACTGATGACCTCCGATGTTAAGTCCCAAAGTGCTCAGAGCCATTTGAATCATTTTCTTGCCAGTACTAACGTCGATAACAGGGAAGAAATCCGTCGAGTTTCTCGATTCCTGAAATGGATGAACTGTGTGTATAAAAATAATTATGTTTGTAGGGGACCGTCAGTGCGCCAGTCCAACTCGCTCCAGACCAATTCTTAATAACTAGCAGAGGACGCTTTCGAGGGATACCTTCAAATGCGGCAATTTTTGAAAGTAAATATAGCTCAATGCCTCATTTTCTTGAAACTGTGAAGGGAATGGTAAATTGCACTGATGTGACAGAAGTCATGCACATATACAAATTTCCTGTAGCATCCCGTACACAAGGTATGAAATGGCGGTGCATTCACGGAGCTGTCATTTGTACTCAGGTGATTCATGTGGAAAGGTTTCCGAACTGATTATGGCAGCACGACGGGAATTAACAGACTCTGAACGCGGAATCCTAGTTCTGACTAGACGCATGGGACAGTTCATTTCGAAAATCGTTAGGGAATTCAGTATTCCATGATGCATAGTGTCAAGAGTGAGAATACGGCACAGGACATTAATTCACTTCGCAGACAACTGCGTTTGTGCATTGTTGCAGTGCTAACAGACACGCAACACTGCATGAAATAAGAGCAGGAATAAATGTGGGACTTACGACGAACGTATCCGCTAGGGCTGGCCGGAGTGGCTCTAGGCGCCTCAGTCTGGAACTGAGCGATCGCTACGGTCGCAGGTTCGAATCCTGCCTCGGGCATGGATGTGTGTGATGTCCTTAGGTTGGTTAGGTTTAAGTAGTTCTAAGTTCTAGGCGACTGATGACCTCAGTAGTTAAGTGCCGTAGTGCTCAGAGCCATTTGAACCATTTTTTATCCGCTAGGAGAGTGTAGGGAAATTTGGCGTTAATGGGCTACACAGCACGGCATCGCCTGCGGTGACTCTCCTGGGCCCGTGACCATATCGGTTCGACCCTAGACTCTGGAAAACCGTGCTCTGGTAAGATGACACCCGATTACAGATGGTAAGACCTGATGGTAGGATTCAAGTGCAGCGCAGAACCAGGTTGTCAACAAAGCACTGTGCAAGCAGGAGACTGCTCCATAATGGCGTGGAATGTGCTTATCTGCAATACACAGGGTGCTCTAGTACAACTGAAGCGATAATTGACTGGATATGGCGACGTTCGGCCACCATTTGTAGCCATTCATTCCAAACAATGACAAATTTTTTGTGGATCACAATGAGCGTGAATGGTTTGAAGAACGTTTTTGACAATTCCAGCGAATAATTTCGTAGACTAAGAAAAGGCAAACCTACGTTTCTAGCATTTTTAGACTTAGAGAAAGCTTCTGACAATGTTGACTGGAATACTCTCTTTCAAATTCTGAAGGTGGCAGGAGTAAAATACAGGGAGCGAAAGGGTATTTGCAATTTGTACAGAAACCAGATGGCAGTTATAAGAGTCGAGGGACATGAAGGGGAAGTAGTGGTTGGGAAGGGAGTGAGCCAGGGTTGTAGCCTCTCCCCGATGTTATTCAATCTGTATATAGAGCAAGCAGTGAAGGAAACAAAAGGAAAATTCGGAGTAGGAATTAAAATCCATCGAGAAGAAATAAAGACTTTGAGGTTCGCCGATGACATTGTAATTCTGTCAGAGACAGCAAAGGACTTGGAAGAGCAGTTGAACGGAATGGACAGTGTCTTGAAAGGAGGATATAAGATCAATATCAACAAAAGCAAAACGAGGATAATGGAATGTAGTCGAATTAAGTCGGGTGATGCTGAGGAAATCAGATTAGAGAATGAGACACTTAAAGTAGTAAAGGAGTTTTGCTATTTGGGGAGCAAAATAACTGATGATGGTCGAAGTAGAGAGCATATAAAATGTACACTGGCAAAGGAAAGGAAAGCGTTACTGAAGAAGAGAAATTTGTTAACATCGAGTATAGATTTAAGTGTCAGGAAGACGTTTCTGAAAGTATTTCTATGGAGTGTAGCCATGTATGAAAGTGAAACATGGACGGTAAATAGTTTGGACAAGAAGAGAATGGAGGCTTTCGAAATGTGGTGCTTCAGAAGAATGCCCAAGATTAGATGGGTAGATCATATAACTAATGAGGCGGTATTGAACAGAATTGGGGAGAAGAGGAGTTTGTGGCATAACTTGACCAGAAGAAGGGATCGGTTGGTAGGACATGTTCTGAGGCATCGAGGGATCACAAATTTGGTATTGGAGGGCAGCGTAGAGGGTAAAAATCGTAGAGGGAGACCAAGAGATGAAAACACTAAGCAGATTCAGAAGGATGTAGGTTGCAGTAGGTGCTGGGAGACGAAGACGCTTGCACAGGATAGAGTAGCATGGAGAGCTACATCAAACCAGTCTCAGGACCGAAGACCACAACAACAAACAAGACCTAATGGTGAGGTTCAAGTGCAGCGCAGACCCAGAATGTCAACAAAGCACTGTGCAAGCAGCAGACGGCTCCATAATGGTGTGGACTGTGTATCTCCAATACACTGGGTGCTCTGATGCAACCGAAGCAGTAATTGGCTGGAAATGGTTAAGTTCAGCTACTTGGAGACTGTCTGTAGCTATTGAATCCAAACAATGATGAAACAATTTGCCATGTCGCGAATGGTTTGAAGAACATTCTGGACAATTCGAGCGAATAATTTGGTAATCAGGATGGTCCGACATGAATCCTACCGAAGTTACTGTCGAGGGATCAGTTAATGCACAAAATCCTGCACCGCCAACAATCGTGGAATGCTACAGAGGCAGAATGGCTTAATATTTCTCCAGGGGACTTACGACTTGAGCCTATGACTTCAGCCACCACGGTGTAGACTGCAATTAAAAAAAAAAAAAGTTGCCGCGGATTTTTGTCCTCGACAACAGATGCGGAGCTCTCGTAACACCGGACAGGTTAGAGACATCGCTTGGCGCCTGCAGATATGCGTTAGCCGGTGTACCTACCTCTGATGACCGCTGGCCGCTCGACCTTGAAGCAGGAGCCTCCAGCGACCTCGACTTGGGCTGTTGGGCGGCGAACACTGAGCGCCACCGGCGATGCGGCCCCGCTTATAAACGCGCGCGTGTCGCACCAGCGGCGCCGGGAGGGGGGGACGGCGGAAGGCTCTGGTGGGGTGGAGCGTGACTCACGGAGCTTGACCGTGTCCAGCGGCCGCTGTGCGGATCACCCCAGCCGCCCAACAGCGGCCGACGGAAGAGCCCGGTTTCCTGGAACCGCCCCGATATGCTCGCCCGTCCCGCACCAACAAATCATCCTCTGCCACCTCGTCGCTCGGAGTTCAGTCGTACCGACATCCGGGGACGAGCCTACACCCGTGAGTCCGTGAGTCCTCGTACCTCGTACCAGCAGCCGCGCAGGGAGCGCGGAACGGCCTCGCCTCAAATGCCGTTCTTTTTATGACTGTTGATATTTTTAAAAATATTGAAAATCCGATATATCGATATCTAAAGAAAATATCATCGGCCGTCGCTATACAGGGAGATTAACGAAGACAGGCAAATATTTTAATACGTTATTCTACAAGTAAAGCTAGAAAAAAAAGTTCATATGAACATAGCTCCGCAAATATTTAGTTACCGAATTACCGCTAATAAAAGATTTTGCCTGAAATTTAGCAACTTCACCAATATGAAGCCATTGCAAAAATGGTTCAAATGCATCTGAGCACTATTGGACAACTTCTGAGGTCATCAGTCCCCTAGAACTTGTTGTTGTGGTCTTCAGTCCTGAGACTGGTTTGATGCAGCTCTCCATGCTACTCTATCCTGTGCAAGCTTCCTGATCTCCCAGTACTTACTGCAGCCTACATCCTTCTGAATCTGCTTAGTGTATTCATCTCTTGGTCTCCCTCTACGATTTCTGCCCTCCACCCTGCCCTCCAATGCTAAATTTGTGATCCCTTGACGCCTCAGAACATGTCCTACCAACCGGTCCCTTCTTCTGGTCAAGTTGTGCCACAAGCTCCTCTTCTCCCCAATTCTATTCAATACCTCCTCATTAGTTATGTGATCTACCCATCTAATATTCAGCATTCTTGTGGAGCACCACATTTCGAAAGCTTCTATTCTCTTCTTGTCCAAACTAGTTATCGTCCATGTTTCAGTTCCATACATGGCTACACTCCACGCAAATACTTTCAGAAACAACTTCCTGACCTTTAAATCTATACTCGATGTTAACAAATTTCTCTTCTTTAGAAACGCTTCCCTTGCCATTGCCAGTCTACGTTTTATATCCTCTCTACTTCGACCATTATCAGTTGTTTTGCTCCCCAAATAGCAAAACTCCTTTACTACTTTAAGGGTCTCATTTCCTATTCTAATTCCCTCACCATGACCCAACTTAATTCGACTACATTCCATTATCCTGGTTTTGCTTTTGTTGATGTTCATCTTATATCCTCCTTTCAAGACACTGTCCATCCCGTTCAACTGCCCTTGCAAGCCCTTTGCTGTCTCTGACAGAATTACAGTGTCATCAGTGAACCTCAACGTATTTAGGAGACTTTTTCAAATGATTCAGTTCTGCATCTCTTCACTACTTTTGTAAAGCTTAATAGCCAGTGAAATAAAAAGATACCCTATAACGTTCACCCTGTCTGCCTGAGTTGTTATTTAAATGAGCTTTTTTCATTTATTACATTATGTTGCGCAACTCTAGCTGACAAGTATCAGGGAATTACGCATCCTCGCCCCAATCGCTAGGCCATTCCTGTGAGTATGACGAATCTGAGGATGGTGACGGCGCAGTCGCTTCGCACTCGTTCCCCCTACCCCTCACTAAGACTGCGGTCACAACGCACCGGCGTCGTACGAAGACGGCCGTCCTTTATCAAACCAGTACCCCAGTGCGCCTGTACGCGCGCGCTCTCAGTACAACAGACCTCAACGCCGCAACGTACGGTCTTCGGGCGGTGTTCGGCGAGACGCATATCATTTTGTTTCGTTCGGTGGTGCTGACCGATATCCCGTTCGCAAAAAAATGGATTGTGACAAAGATTTCAGCTCAGCACTAGAAAGTAAGTTTCGATTCCGGAGGAATGTAGGGACACGCGAGGCAATATTGGCTCTTCGTCTTCTTACCTACATTTGGAGACTCAGAGAAAAGCTTTTGACATTGTTGACTGGGTTACTGTCTTTCAAATTGTAGTGGTGGCATCATCATCATCAGTGTCACGCCTAAAGGCAGGTTTTCACAATGTAGTTCTCCAGGCTGCCCGGTCTTCTGCGCCGGCCGCGGTGGTCTAGCGGTTCTAGGCGCGCAGTCCGGAACCGTGGGACTGCTACGGTCGCAGGTTCGAATCCTGCCTCGGCCATGGATGTGTGTGATGGCCTTAGGTTAGTTAGGTTTAAGTAGTTCTAGGGGACTAATGACCACAGCAGTTAAGGCTCAGAGCCATTTGAACCATTTTGAACCGGTCTTCTGCCACACTCTTCAGGTCTGCATAATTTCCTCTCCCCTTTACGTCGTCTATCACCTTGTATCTTCTTCTTCCTCTCAGTCTTCTCCCACAAACCAATCCTTCCAAAGCACCTATTAGCAAGCACTCCCTTCTCAATGAATGTCCCAACCAGTTCCTTTTCCTTCCTCTTACAACCTTCAGCAGACATCTTCTCTCACCAACCCTTTCCAATACTCTTTCATTACTCACTGTTTTTATCCAGCTTATTCTCTCCATTCTCCTCCACATCCACATCTCAAATGCTTCTAACCTTTTTTCACCGTCTCGTGTCCATGTTTCTGCTCCATATAGTGCCACACTCCAGACAAAACATTTGCCAAGCCTTTTCTTTAGTTCTTTATCTAATTTGCCACATAACAGTCTCCTCTTTCTGTTGAATGCCTCCTTCGCTATGGCAATTAGAGTTTTCACCTGCTGGTGACATCTCAAATCTTCAGTTATTGTGCTTCTGAGATATTTAAATTCACTTACTTGGCTAGTGGTAGGTCGTCCTGTTTTAATGTTGGACAGTCTGCGTCTTGTACTGATGACCATACTCTTTGTTTCTGCTGTGTTTCTTTGCATCTCATATTCCACACAAGCTTTATTCAGATCTTTGAGCATGTTATTCATTGTCCACTCACTTTCTGACACTAATACCATGTCATCAGCAAATCTTACACATTCTATTCTCTTTCCACTAATAGTGGTGGCAAGGGGTAAAATACAGGAAGCGAAAGGCAGCAGTTGAGAAGGAAGTCAGACAGGGTTGTAGCGTACCCCGATGTTATTCAATCTGTGTATCGAACAAGCATTAAAGACACCTAAGAAAAATTTGATGTAGGAATTAAAGTTCTGGGAGAAGAAATAAAAACTTTGAGGTTTGCCGATGACGTTGTAATTCTGTCAGAGACAGCAAAGGATCTCGAACAGTAGTTGAACGTAATGGACAGTGTGTTGAAAGAAGGATGTAAGATGAACAACAAAAGCAAAACAGGGATAATGGAATGTAGTCCAGTTAAATCAGGTGACGCTCAGGGAATTACATTGACGAATGAGACACTTAAAGTAGTAGATGAGTTCTGCTATTTGGGAAGCAAAAGAACTAATTATGATTCTACGTAGGGAGGATATAAAATAAAGATTGGCAATGGCGAGAGAAGCCTTTCTGAGGAAGAGAAATTTGCTAACATCGAGTATAGATTTAAGTGTCAGGAACTCTTTTCTGAAGTATTTGTATGGAGTGTAGTCATGTTCGGAAGTGAAACATGGATGATACACAATTTAGACAAGAAGAGAATCAGACTTTTGGTGCTAGAGAAGAAAGCTATAAAAATCAAATGGCCCTGAGCACTATGGGACTTAACATCTCAGGTCATTAGCCCCCTAGTACTAACAATTACTTAAACCTAACTAACCTAAGGACATCACACACATCTATGCCCGAGGCAGGATTCGAACCTGCGACCTTAGCCGTCTCGCGGTTCCAGACTGTAGCGCCTAGAACCGCTCGGCCACACCGGCCGGCAAGAATGCTATAGATTAGTTGCATAGTTACGTAACTAATGAGGAGATACTGAACAGAATTGGGGAGAAGAGAAATTCGTGGTACAAACTGACTAGAAAAAGAGATGGTTTGATAGGGCAATTTCTGACAGAGAGATCACTAGTATAGTACGCAGGGAAGTGTAGGGAGTGATGAATACAATAAGCAGATTCGGAAGTATGTACGTTGCAGCAGTTACTCAGAGATAAACAGGTCTGCACAAACAGAGTAGCATGGAGAGCTGCATCAAACTTATCTTCGGACTGGAGACCAAACAACAATAACAAAAACTAGAAAAAAGAATTCTGTGCCATCCTGAGGAAGTGTCTTGGAATCTACAGTCTGAAATCGCCACTTTATTGGAAACCACAAGTTTGCAAGAAGTTAAAAATTTAATTATAATTAATCGAACATTGCCTTATATCATGTATGTTCTGTGTGGCTGTCGTGAAATCTTAGCCTCATGTTCAATACAGGATGGCATCTGCAACACAGGAAAAATCTGTATAGGAAATTTCGAGCCTAGAGTGTAACCTCAAAAAATTGTGGGTTCAACTGGCAAAGGTGGCGCATGTCGATATTGTAGCTTAAACTTACTCTAATGCATCTTGTGTGTGTGTTGTCGTAGGTGGACAATAGCTATCTACGCATTATTATTAATGCTTACTGGTGTCTTTCAGCTCGTACTCTGGTAATGGTGTCATGAGGTCGTTTGCAAATGTGGTGTATGTTTTCCCACTTTTCGTTGCTTTAGCTGTTCTGAGACTGTTCTAAAATTTTTGTTTCTCTTTCACGCATAAGCTGCATGACAGTTATTGGTGCTTAAATGATGTGTGTCTCTTTTGCCCGCGTACGCGCATGTAACGTATATTTAAGATACATTTAATGTATTTGACAAGTATATTCCACGTGTCTCCCTAGCAAATTTTACCCTGCACTTCCGTTTCCACGCTGCTCAGTGTGTGCGACACAATATCTCCTGAACTACGTATCGTAGAATGATACAATTTTGCAGGTATATTCACTGATGTATGAGAATACTGTCTGGGGAGTGTTACACGATTGCAGTTAGTAGTAAAAAAAAATAGTAAATTAAAAAGTCGCGTTCGATACAGTAGTTTTACAGCATGATCAGCGAAAAGTAGTAAGCAATAAATTTTTTTACCTTTCATCATTTTGTGAAGATTGTCATCGAGATAAAGTTTCGTAAAGCAAAATTTTGAAAAACACAGCCCTTAGTTGCGAACTCAATTAATTTTCGACCTAGGTTCCGGAGTCACAAGGGTCACCTTCTTCAGACAAAATTAAAACTAAATGTTACAGCATAACGTACCAAAAAATACGAAAGCTGCGGTCATACCTGACAGCCACAGATAGTCAGAATTAAAATAAAATGAAACAGAGGTGCAAGCCACTAGGGACTGCCATGTGTATGACCGCAACTTTCGTGTTTTTTTGGTACGTTATGCTGTAACATTTAGTTTTAATTTTGCCCAATGAAGGTGTCCCTTGGGACCCTGAAACCTAGATCATTAAATTATTTACTTATTTCACTATTTTTAAATAGGCGCTGAAAAAATCTGGGTACTTTCCCCCCCCCCCCCTCCCGCCACCATTTGATATGTATGGGGTTCATACTTACCCAGCGATTCTCTCCAGACAGTAAGTGATATGTTTCCCAAGTATAGTTCAAATCGGTCTAGTGGCTTGGAAGGAAATGTTTAACATACATACACCGATCGGTCAGAACATTATGGCTATCTACACGATAGCTGGTATGTTCAGCTAGACACGGATAACAGCAGCGCCACATCATACCATGGACGGAATGAGGCCGTGTTAGGTCGCTCGAGGGAGCTGGGACTACATCTGCACATACAAGGCAACTAATTACCGTAAGTTCTGGAGTGGGCGCCGATGATCTTTGACGCCACGTTCAATCATATCCCAGATTTGTTTGATCGGGTTCTGATCTGGCGAGTTTAGGGGCCAGCACGTTAACTGGAAATCGCCACTGTGTTCCTCGAGTCACTCCTTGTGACATGGTGCATTATCTTGCTGAAATATGACACTGCCGTCGGGTAACGTGATCGTCAGGAAGGCGCGTACGTGGTCTGCAACCAGTGTGTGATCCTGCTTGACCGTCATGGTGCCATGCGAGAGCCCCACTTTACCTGTGGATTCCTACACCAATGTTCCCCACAGCATAATGGAACCGCTGACAGCTTGTTTCCATTTCGCAGTACAGGTGTCAAGGTGCTGTTCTACTGGAAGGTGACGGATTGGCACCCTTCCATAGGTATGATGAAGAACGTATCGGGATTCATCAGATGATGCAACACTTCACCACAGTGCCAGCGTCCAGTGCCAATGGTCACATGCCCATTCCAGTCGTAGTTGCCGAGTCATAGTTGCCGATGTTGTGGATTTAATATGGGCACATGCACAGATCGTTGGCTGCGGAGGTCCATTGTTAGGAGTGATCAGTCCACTGTGTGTTCAGACACACTTGTACTGTGTGCAATATAAAGTCTGATGTTAGTTCTGCCACAGTTCGCTGGTCGTCCTGTTTTACCAGTCTGCTCAGCCTACTTAGGTACTGAGCACCCCGGGTTTCGAATCTGCGCCACATGGCATGGAACTCGATGACCGCTACAGGTCTCTGGAGCAGTTGCGCCGCAAGCTGTGGCTGCACATGCTCCTGGCCCCGAGTCTAACGTGAGGGCGCCGCTGTGGAGCACATGGTCCCAGTGGCCAATAGCGACACACCCTGTCATGTATTGAGGCAGCTGCCTCTCACTCAGCGAGCCTTCCTCTGTCCTTTACCTGGACTCCCTCTGCCCCTTTCCATCCTCTTTTTTCGCCAACTACCCTCTCTCTGCCTCCCTTCTCTCCTCCGACTCCTATTGCGTTTCCCTCCTCTGCCTTTCCCCATTCCCTCTCGCATCTGCCCTTCCCCCTCCACCCCTTACCCCCTTACGAGTCATCTTCCTCCGTCGGTTCCGCCCTTTCGTTTTTCCTCTCCTCTTTTTTTTTCTTCCTCATGTGTCCAGCCCCCACACGTCCCTCCCCATCTGCCCTTGGCTGTGGTGTAACTTCTTCGTGCCGACATTTTAGTGCAGTGTTTCCAGTGATTGTTACGTGTTGTGCGTCTTTTCCGAAGTGTTCTGAACGGACATCATACTGTTGCTAGGTGTGATTTTTAGCCGCGCGGGATTAGCTGAGTGGGCTGAGGCGCTGCAGTCATGGACTGTGCGGCTGGTCCTGGTGGAGGTTCGAGTCCTCCCTCGGGCATGGTTGTGTGTGTTTGTCCATAAGATAATTTAGGTTAAGTAGTGTGTAAGCTTAGGGACTGATGACCTTAGCAGTTAAGTCTCATAAGATTTCACACACATTTGAACATTTGTAATTTTTATATCTCTTGCGGACAGAAATCAGACTGTCGCCATGCTTTTTTCATTGTCTGCCTATTATTTTACCTATCTTCTTCCTGTGTATTTAATTAGCATCGCCTACCATTTGTTTTATGTTTTAACACTCCACAATTTTCCGCCGTCTCGCAATTTACGTCGCCGTTTTATCGCCTGCTTTTATTGTTTTCTTTTCTTCTTATGTTTTAAAAATTCTGTAGGCTGAAGAGCAGAGTACTAAGCTACTGTCAGCCTGCCCCCCTTCGGGGGGAATCGAAATTCATTAAAGAAAAAATAAACTCAGCGAGGCAGTCTGGTATTTGCTGTGAGTCAGTTAATATCTCGCTTACAGACATGGTGTTTACGTTTTGTGTGCTTACTTCCCATTTACGAGTGGATGTTGTTTTGATTTCGTGAGATTATCTCTTATGACCTGGTTGCTTAATACTTTGTTGTTGATCTCGGTGTCTTGCTCAGCTGTCTGTCGTCGTGCTTGCCCTTCCATTCCCGTTCGTCCGTCTTGTTTGTTTGCGGGCCGCTCCCATACAGTCCTCCACGTTTTCGTTAGCAGCAACCCCGCAAACGTTCTTGTTGCAGTTGCAACACCTACGAACCTATGATATCCGACATCTGTAATGAGGGGTGGCCGCCAAACCCACGAAGTCTGGACGTCTGTAATTCTGTCAGAGACAGCAAAGGACGTGGAAGAGCAGTTGAACGGAGTGGTCAGTGTGTTGAAAGGATGACATGAGATGGACATCAACAAAAGCATAACGACGATGATGGAATGTAGTCGAATTAAGTCAGGTGATGCTGTGGGAATTACACTTCTGGCCATTAAAATGCTACGCCACGACGATAACGTGCTACAGACGCGAAATGTAACCGATAGGAAGAAGATGCTGGGATATGCAAATGATTAGGTGTTCAGAGCATTCACACTAGGTTGGCGCCGGTGGCGACACCTATAACGTGCTGACACGAGGAAAGTTACCAACCGATTTCTCATACACACACGGCAGTTGATCGGCGTTTCCTGGTGAAACGTCGTTGCGATGCCTCGTATAAGGAGGAGAAATGCGTACTATCACGTTTCCAACTTTGATAAAGGTCGGATTGTAGCCTATCGCGATTGCAGTTTATCGTATCGCGACATTGCTGCTCGCGTTGGTCGAGATCCAATGACTGTTAGCAGAATATGGAAGCGGTGGGTTTAGGAGTGTAATACGGAACGCCGTGCTGGATCCCAA
The DNA here is from genome assembly GCF_023897955.1 of Schistocerca gregaria. Lineage (NCBI taxonomy): Eukaryota > Metazoa > Arthropoda > Insecta > Orthoptera > Acrididae > Schistocerca > Schistocerca gregaria. The sequence continues at coordinate 78,188,995 of NC_064929.1, forward strand.
CGGCCTCGTATCGCTAGCAGTCGACATGACAGGCATCTTGTCCACATGGCTGTAACGGATCGTGCAGCCACGACTCCATCCCTGAGTCAACAGATGGGGACGTTTGCAAGACAACAACCATCTGCACGAACAGTTCGACGATGTTTGAAGCAGCACGGACTATCAGCTCGGAGACCATGGCTGCGGTTACCCTTGACGCTGAATCACAGACAGGAGCGCCTGCGATGGTGTACTCGACAACGAACCTGGTTACGCGTCTCGGTCACCCCTTGTTCGCATTGACGGCACTTTGAACAGTGGACGTTACATTTCAGATGTGTTACGACCCGTGGCTCTATCCTTCACTCTACCCTGCGAAACCCTACATTTCAGCAGGATAATGCACGACCGCATGTTGCAGGTCCTGTGCGGGCCTTTCTGGACACAGAAAAGGTTGGACTGCTGCCCTGGCATCTCCACATCTCTCACCAACTGAAAACGTCTGGTCAATGGCGGTCGAGCAACTGGCTCGTCAGAATACACCAGTCACTACTCTTGATGAACTGTGGTATCGTGTTGAAGCTGCACGGGGAGCTCTATCTGTACACGGCATCCAAGCCGTTATTACAGCCAGAGGTGGTTGTTCTGGGTACTGATTTCTCAGAATCTATGATCCCAAATTGCGTGAAAATGTAATCACATGTCAATTCCAGTATAATATGTTTGTCCAATGAAAACCCGTTTATTATCTGCGTTGCTTCTTGGTGTAGCAGTTTTAATGCCCAGTAGTGTAGACAAGGAAATGAGACACTTAAAGTAGGAGTTTTGGTATTTTCGCAGCCAAATAAATCATTATGATGGCCGAAGTGGAGAGGATGGCAATAGCAAGAAAAATATTTCTGAAGAAGAGAAATTTGATATTATCGCATATCAATTTAAGTGGTAGGAAGTGTCTCCTGAAGGTGTTTGTGTGGAGTGTAGCGATGTGTGGAAGTGTAACATGGACGATAAATAGTTTAGGCAAGAAGAGAACAGATACTTTTGTAATTTGGTGCTACAGAAGAATGCTAAAGACTAGACGGGTAGATCACATAACAAATGGGGAGGAAAAAATCTGTGCCACAACCTGAGTAGAAGAAGGGATCGGTTGACAGGACACATTCTAAGACATAAAAGGACCACCAATTTTGTACTGCAGGGAAGTGTGGGTGGTAAAAGCCGTATAGGAGACTAAGAGATGAATACAGTAAGCAGATGAATACATAGATGACAAATATTATGCTTTCGTTAACACATTTCTCATGCTCTTTGAGAGTTGCTTTCCATTAGAACGTTCTAACTGTGGTACTAGCAGTAAAAGGCAGCCTGGGTGGCTGACTAGTGGGATATCATGTAGATATCATGTAGAACAAAGCGGGAATTACCTCAAAATGTTAGAAGTAGTCGCAATCAAGCTACAGTAGCACATTAGAAACAGTATTGTGAGGTGCTTAAAAATGTTATTAGGAAGGCCAAGAGGATGTGGTACGCAAATAGAATAGCTAATTCACAGGATGAAATTAAAACCATATGGTCAGTTGTGAAGGAAGTGTTTGATCAGCAGCACAAGGTTGATGATATGTCAGTTCGTAGTAAAAACATTTCTGTTTATGATAAGTCAGATATGTGTACAGTATTTAACAACCATTTTCTGAGCACTGCTGGTGAATAAAATAAAAACTTAGTTTCTACAGGGAATCATATGACTGTCTTGGAAAATGCCTTTCCGAGATTGATGTCTGAAATACTCCTCTGTGATACTGACAGGGGGGAGATTGCGTCAATAATTACATCACTGAAGACTCTCACGGATATGATGGAGTGCCTAGCAGAATATTAAAGTACAATGCTGCACATGTTAGCCTTTTACTCAGCCACATCTGTAATTTTTCCTTTATTAATGGTGTATTTCCTGAACGATTAAAGTACTCAGTAGTAAAGCTGGTTCATAAAAAGGGAGAAAGGGTTAATGCAGACAATTTTAGACCTATTTCTAAGCCAGCAGTGTTTGGTACAGGCTGTGTATGTAAGGATAATTTATCATTTTATATCACAGTTCGGCTTTAAAAGTCGCTTAACAACTGAAATTGCTATATTCCCTTTTCTCTGTGAGGTACTGGATGGATTAAGCAAAAAGTTTCGAATGCTAGGCATGTTTTTTGATTTAACTAAGGCGTTTGATTGTGTTGATCACAAAATTTAGCTCCAGAAGATGGACCGTTAAGGAATACAGGGACTAGCTCACAATTGGTTCACCTCTTACTTTAACAACAGACAGCAAAAGATCACTATTCACAGTGTAGAGAATGGCTGTGATGTGGGCTCTGAGTGCGGTACAATCAAATAGGGGGTGCCCCAGGAGTCAGTTTTGGGGCCACTCCTGCTTCTTGTTTATATAAATGATACACTCTCTAGTATTACAGGTAACTTTAAAATGTTTCTGTTTGCTGATGGCGCTAGCTTGGTAGTAAGGGATGTTGTGTGCAACATTGGCTCTCTTTTTAATAGTGCAGTTCATGACATACTTTCTTGGCTTGTAGAAAATAAACTAACGCTAAATCCCAGTAAGTGTCAGTTTTTACAGTTTCTAACTCACAATTCAACAACACCCAACGTTTTAATTTCGCAGAATGGGCATATGATTAATGAAACTGACATTTCTAGGTGTTCAGACAGGTAATAAACTGTCGTGGAAAGCCGACATTCAGAACCTTGTTCAAAATCTTAATGCTGCCATTTTTACTATTCGAACGGCATGTGAAGTAAGTGACCGTTGGACACGAAAATTAGCCTACTTTACTTATTTTCATTCGCTTATGTCGTATGGCATTATATTTTGGGATAATTCTCCCCATTCTGAAAGGATATTTTTGGCTCAGTTCGGGCAATAAGTAGTGAGTTCGCGAACCTCTTGCCGAGCCCTGTTCACTAATCTGGATATTTTGACATTGGCCTCTCAGTATATACAGGATGAGTCACTTAACGTTACCGCTGGATATATTTCGTAAACCACATCAAATACTGACGAATCGATTCCACAGACCGAACGTGAGGAGAGGGGCTAGTGTAATTGGTTAATACAAACCATACAAAAATGCACGGAAGTATGTTTTTTAACACAAATCTACGTTTTTTAGATGGAACCCCGTTAGTTTTGATAGCACATCCGAACATATAAACAAATACGTAATCAGTCCCGTTTGTTGCATTGTAAAATGTTAATTACATCCAGAGATATTGTAACCTAAAGTTGACGCTTGAGTACCACTCCTCCGTTGTTCGATCGTGTGTATCGGAGAGCACCGAATTACGTAGGGATCCAAAGGGAATGGTGATGGACCTTAGGTACAGAAGAGACTGGAGCAGCACATTACGTCCACATGCTAACACCTTTTTATTGATCTTTTTCACTGACGCACATGTACATTACCATGAGGGGTGAGGTACACGTTCGACGGGCGTTTCATAGGACGTGGAGGACGCATTAATTGGCCAGTCCGTTCTCCTTTACTGTCGTTTCTTGTTAACAATATCAGTTTATTCCCATCTTTCACTCAATTAATACTTCGCGGAAATCCAACCTGCGTTTGGATCGCACTTCCTTAACTCATGTGCCGAAAGGTGTGCAGTTTACGGCTGTATTAATTTTAAATAAGTTTCTACAAGAGTTCAAAAATCTTACCAGTAATCCACACGCTTTGAAATCGAAACTGGAGTTTCCTCATGGGTCACTCCTATTGCGTCGAGGAGTTTGCCGGCCGCTGTGACCGACGCCGGCGCGGTAGCTCATCGTGTTCGGTCAGAGGGCTGTTCGCTCTCTGTAATGAAAAAACTGAGTCAAGGAATCAACGATCAACTTGAACGGATGTCTTCTGACGTCCGCCTAGACCAAACGCAACGAATATTGTGGAACAAAATGGAAGATAAAAAAAAGCGGTTCTAGGCTCTTCAGTCCGGAACCGCGCTGCTGCTACGGTTGCAGGTTCGAATCCTGCCTCGAGCATGGATGTGTGTGATGTCCTTAGGTTAGTTAGGTTTAAGTAGTTCTAAGCTCTAGGGGACTGATGACCTTAGATGTTAAGTCCCATAGCGCTCGGATCTATTTGAATGATTTTGTCGAGGAGTTCATTGAAAAATTAAGCTGACTCTTACTTTATATTGTTGTGTTTACTTAAACTTATGGCTGGACTTATTTATGTTCATAAACTTTTTATTTTTATCTGTTATTACTTTTATGTTGTAATTTCGTGTACTGACACGTTCCATGATTTTGGGGATTTGTTCTTCAATTTGGTCCTACGGAACTAGACGTGTAAGTAAATAAATAAACTAAATAAAAAGATTAAGAATAATGTAGGTTGCAGTAGTTGCTTGTAGACGAAGAGCTTGCACGGGAGAGATGCATCAAACCAGTCTTCGTACCGCAGGTTACGACAACATCAACAACAACAACAACAACAAGAACTTAACATGATTCATCACTCCCAGTCGTCCATAATAGCGTCCCTCTTTTTACACAGTCTCAGCTATCGCTTAACGTTGACTACAGCAGCTTCAAGTCGGAATGCTGTCACTGTAATTTGGAGGACGTTAAAAAGGGTAATTTCCCGTGTGCGCTAGCTCATCACATAGCGGAATGTCGTGTTTAGGGTACATTTTCAGTTTTTGTTTGTAAATTTTCGTAACCCACATTGTTTGACAATTACCGTAGTGTTGTTTCTTTATCTCGGAAATGCTTGAACTCAGGAAAGGGAGACATCACTCCTTTTTAAATACAGAATGTAAATTTCCTTTGAGGAAGAAATTTGCATGAATGTTTTGTCGAAGAACTAACTTTGTAAACTTACTGCTTAATATTGTTTTCATGGCTGTAATTTAATGCAAGCGCAGTATGTATTTTTCAGAATAAAAGTCAGGCGTCATTTGAAGTGTATTTTTGATGTACTTTACGGGCTTCAACAAATTAGTCATCATCAGAAGCCTACATAATCAGGATATTACATTTTTTGGACGTTTGTCTTCACATTTACGCGTCGTAGAAGAAGTATATTACAGAACCTCACTTAGTACTGGTTTAGCACAAGTCAATATCTTCTTCATAGACGAATAACGCTATGATGTTCCCAGGAATGTACGCACTGTTTGTGATTATTGTAAACACAGATCAACAATGAAGATGTTGACATATGCTAAAAACACACTAAGTTTCTGTAATTTACTTCTCATAGTTCACATGAATGTATAGCGAAGGTCTGAAGATTTATAATAACCTAATTTTGTTGGCTTCTGCAGCTGAGAAATAAATTTGTCGAAACTGGTAAAGTACAATAATTACATGTTTACAACTGACGACTGAAATTTACTCTTAAAACTACTGCTTATTTCCAAAATGTACCCATTTGCTAATAACAATACTCAGTAATCTAGGTATGTTTGTTGACACTTTCCAGTATGGTTAACGAATGCAAAAGTGAAGTTCAATCAGTTTACAAATTAGTCTACATTCTACCACCACATTCCACTTGTTATCCAGAAGTTTTAAAGAAAAGTGTTCCGGACTTACACTGGAGTTCGCGAGATGCGATTCTTAACTTCAGCTGGCGCAAGGTCTTCCACAGCATAAGGTAAGATTGACCAGAAAATAGTGTAAGACGTGTATATTTCTGTTGTCTATTGTCAAACCACAATTTATGAAAGATGTTTATATTTTATTAATGGGATTACGTAGGAATAATTAATATTTGTCATTTTGGAAATAATTGTGGTAACAATGTCTTCACCAAAGTGACCGCACATTGATATAATTTTAAGAAAGGGCGGGAGTGACCGCGTATGGATACATTTTAAGAAAAGAGCGCGAAAGACCGCGCATTGATACATTTTGTAATGTTAGCAGGGATTGTTTGCCCCAGAAAGCATTGTTGGCGGGAGAGACCACACTTTAGCGTTCGTAGGAAGTCAGTAGTAAGCGAGATGTGAAGCGAGTCGGTAGCAGGTCTGAAGCGAGAGGTTGAGTGGAGCGGTGTGCCTGCCAGCCACCAGCTATGATTTACAAGAGATTATAAACGGATGTACAGAGACGTCAACTATTATCATAAGAGGAACTAATATTATTGAATTACTTTTTGAGATACTCAAGACTACTGAAGGTATGTTTGGGCAATACTAATTGTAAGATTATTGTAAAAAGTAAGTCCCATTTGAACGTTTGTAAAATCATTTCATTAGCAACAGTAAATATTTGAATATAATTAATTTTCGCCAGAAATATAGCATTACTGATGGTAATCCATGCCGAAAACCATCAACGTAAAACTTTGCAAAATTTTATTGTTGTCAAGAAAAAGTTTAACTATGAATTACGTAACTTCAGTCAAACTAATCAAAGAATGACGTCAGCTTTGCTATTAAAGATTAACGTCAGCTTTGGTAGTAAATACAGCCACTTATTATGACAGCCAACCAGCAACTAATAGAGAATAGTAAAACAGAGTAAGTATATTCATATCGCAGTTCGATGTAGCAGTCAGGTGGCGATCCATTAACAGTAAAAAAGGTAAGGAACGGTTCTGGGTTATTGCAGGTAACGACTGAGAGCCACGAGGACGACACATTCTGTGTTTCGTCGAAATAATCAGAAAATCACTTTTAATAAGCAGCATTTATTATTACTGAGAAAGAGAATTAATTTCAAAGGGAAGATTTCATTTGTTATTAGTAAGCAAGAGGTAGAAATGCTAAGAGAAGGTTTCATAGGTTATTGTAGAAGCGAAGGTGCGTAACAAAACAGATATAGAGGAGACGGGAAGGTTTCAATAGCAAGCAAGCGTGATTTATTACAGGTAGGCAGTTTCCAGACAAATCATTTTGTCCGTTCGCGCACAGGTAAGACAGAGTGAGTACTAGAGCGAGAAGTGAACATTATTTATGGACTTAGGGTGGAGTGACTACCCTTTCACGTTAAATCGCATCTCGGTGAGAACAGTGAAAGAACTCAAAAATACAATACTTGAGAAAACTCGACATAAAGAATTACTTCTATATAACTTATATTGAAACAGTGCAAGGTTCTTTTAAATTTAAGCTAAGTATTGTTGACAGTAAATTCCAGTATAGTTTTCGTGTTTCGTGCACGTCGGGTCACTTAGGACGTATTCTTCGGGAAGGGGGGAACTAAATTTGCCGTTTACTGACCGACTTACATCACTTTTCGTGCCAGTACATATTCACTTTGTAATGTTGTTTAGTTCACTCACTTTGTCATTGTTTTTCCTTGGAATTGCAAGCACCGAGATGACCTGTAAAGTTTATGGAGAAACATAGTTTTGACGTATGTTAGGTCAGATGCGCATTGTTCATAAGATCTGCATACTACGTACGTGATAATGTGGACGTAGCTTCTTTAAATGCGGAAGATTCATATGCAGTAAAAGTAATAGCTGCATACAGGCAAGGGGGAGCATAAAGATGGATTATGTACGCCGTCATATTAACGTGTGAAGGTTTCATTATGATGCAAAAGTACTCCTTTGTTTTGAAATGTTGTAATATTTTTGGCTTTACAGCCACATTATTTAGCTGAAAGAACCGCCTCTTATGCAGTTGAGATGGCAGCAGTGGGAAGATGAGGTAACGTGGTGTGAGGTACCGATGGCAGATGGTTTTTCCGGCACGTGTATCGTGAGAAAGACCGCCTAAATTGTGGTCCTTCTCAGCGATTGGCTGAAGTATCACGGAAAATTTATAAACTTCTGTTATTAATATTAGAAAAACTAAACAGTAAATTTACTAGCATTTCATATATAAGCATTTCACAATAGCATGCTATCATTGTATTATTTCAAAAGTCTTAATTAAAAGCAGAATAATAAACAATTGTTAAACTAAAAGACAGACGAAGCACTTTGGAGAGCTTCCGAGCGCGTTTAACTTTGTTAGCGGGCGAAGTTGTTCGGCTGTAAGATCAGAGCTGGTTCGGCAGTCTCTGAGGGCAGATGTGTTGTCTGCCGCGGTCGGTATTGCTCAAGACTTAATTATCAATGTGTGGTTTTTTGGACATGTAATTGAGTACTAATTTGATAGTAATTACGCAAACCTGCAGTTCATTATTCTGTTTGTTGTCTGTGAAAGTGTGAAGAATGGAAATTATTTGTGGTTTATAAAGTGGACTATAATCGTGCAATTTTTTAGAATTCTGCTGATAAACAGCGAGTGGCATACCCTTCAAGGTGGTAGGATGCCAAACGGGCCGATTTGGAGCAGGAGAGGCATCACATCACATTTTAATTTCCACTGTCTAGACTTTTACAAATAAATTCATAAAACTTTGTCAGCATCACCAGAAAGGATTCAGGATTCACACCCATTGCAGTGGAAGTTGGAAAACATAACAAAATAAATTTTTTTACGTGCGAAATTTCATCATTTTTTCACTTACTAATGGCTGCATTTGTTGCTATAGGTACACTTTTCTTCATAAGTTAGAGAGATTCTTCGATGAATTTTGCACAGCATACAAACCATACTTAAAGGTTTATGAAACTCTAGAATTTACCAAACCTATTAAAAACTGTGATAAGAATTGAGATATTAAAGTATAAAATTTGAGTTTTTTCTAACCATGAAGTTTCAAATGTGACAGCCGATTCATTTTTTCATAAACGTGTTGTTGCGGCACTTTTGTGTGCTCACCGGGGCCCTATACGATATTAGCAGGTTTACTAGTTTTTCTGGCTCTTCGGTGTATGTAGATGTCACATGGTTACTACGATAGGAATGGTGTCAGAGAATGGTCGCCCAATCTTCCTGGTGTCAACAACGGTACAGTCAGCAAGTCAGCACCGGTGCACGGTGATCAGGGGACTAAAGAATTAAGTCGGAATGTCCTGACACACCTGCGACATTTCCGGTTCTTCTTCGGTTCGGCGACCTTACTGAATGGCTGTCTGCAGTCGCGGAAGCCACTGGCCGATGGGCTCCGTCGTATTCAAAACTTCGCGCCGAGAGTTTAAAAACCGATCCGTGACCGATTTTAGCTTTTTCCCCTGTCGCCTCGGCTGTGATACGCCGCTTCACTGCCACCAGGCAGTCCACTTCTTTGGCGTTTCCCGGTTCTGCACAGGGACTCACTCAAAAACGTCGTTCTTCGCCATTCGGACCTGCCTGCGCCACCTTACGACTGTGTCATGTGAAGGGTCAACATCTCACATTTGTAACTAGAATGAATAAAACAGTATGCGAGATGCCTTTAATAGGTTCCACAACGAAACATTGTCTCGAAATTTGGTAGAAAATCCGAAGAAATTCTGGTCGTATGTAAAGTACACAAGCGGCAGAACCAGTCAATGCCTTCGCTGCGCAGTGCTGATGGTACTGTTACCGACGACTGTGCCGCCAAAGCGGAGTTATTGAACGCAGTTTCCCGAAATTCCTTCATCAGGGAAGGCGAATGGAATATTCCAGAATTTGAAACACGAACAGCTGCTATGATGAGTTTCTTAGAAGTAGATACCTTAGGGGTTGCGAAGCAACTCAAATCGCTTGACACGGGCAATTCTTCACGTCCAGATCGTATACCGATTAGGTTAGTTTCCGGTAACGCTGATACCACAGCTCCCTACTTAGCAATCACATACAAACGCTCGCTCACCCATAGATCTGTACCTACAGATTGGAAAATTGCGCAGGTCGCACCAGTGTTTAAGATGGGTAGTAGGAGTAATCCATCGGACTACAGACGTCGGTTTGCAGTAGGGTTTTGGAGCATATACTTTTTTCAAACATTATGGATCACCTCGAAGGTTGCTTGGTTTGTGGGATTAAAGGGACCAGACTACTATGGTCATTGGTCTCACCTCTAAGGGAACGATCTATCGATACGTAATCAGCATGGTTTCAGAAAACATCGTTCTTGTGCAACGCAGCTAGCTCTTTATTCGCACGAAGTAATGGCCGCTATCGACAAGGGATCTCAAGTTGATTCCGTATTTATAGATTTCCGGAAAGCTTTTGACACCGTTCCTCACAAGCGATTTCTAATCATGCTCCGGGCCTATAGGGTATCGTCTCAGTTGTGCGACTGGATTCGTGATTTCCTGTGAGGAAGGTCGCACTTCGTAGTAATAGACGGCAAATCATCGAGTAAAACTGAATTGATATCAGGTGTTCCCCACGGAAGCGTCCTGGGACCTCTGCTGTTCCTGATCTATATAAATGACCTGGGTGACAATCTGAGCAGTTCTCTTAGGTTGTTCGCAGATGATGCTGTAATTTACCGTCTAGTAAGGTCATCCGAAGACCAGTATCAGTTGCAAAGCGTTTTAGAAAAGATTGCTGTATTGTGTGGCAGGTGGCAGTTGACGCTAAATAACGAAAAGTGTGAGGTGATCCACACGAGTTCCAAAAGAAATTCGTTGGAATTCGATTACTCGATAAATAGTACAATTCTCAAGGCTGTCAGTACTTGGGTGTAAAAATTGCGAACAACTTCAGTTGGAAAGACCACATAGATAATATTGTGGAGAAGGCGAGCCAAGGGTTGCGTTTCATTGGCAGGACACTTAGAAGATGCAACCAGTCCACTAAAGAGACAGCTTACACTACACTCGTTCGTCCTCTGTTAGAATATTGCTGCGCGGTGTGGGATCCTTACCAAGTGGGATTGACGGAGGACATCGAAAGGGTGCAAAAAAGGGCAGCTCGTTTTGTATTATCACTTAATAGGGGAGAAAGTGTGGCAGGTATGATACGCAAGTTGGGATGGAAGTCATTAAAGCAAAGACGTTTTTCGTCGCGGCATGATGCATTTACGAAATTTCAGTCACCAAGTTTCTCTTCCGAATGCGGAAATATTTTGTCGAGCCCAACCTACATAGGCAGGAATGATCATCAAAATAAAATAAGAGAAATCGGAGCTCGAACAGAAAGGTTTAGGTGTTCGTTTTTCCCGCGCGCTGTTCGGGAGTGGAATGGCAGAGAGATAGTATGATTGTGGTTCGATAAACCCTCTGCCAAGCACTTAAATGTGAATTACAGAGTAGTCATGTAGATGTAGATGTAGAGGCAGGATTCAAACCTGCGACCCTAGCAGCTGCGTGGTTTCGAACTGAAATGCCTAAAACCACTCGGTCACAACGGCCGGCTCATGTCATTGTAATGGCTCGACTTTCTTACGCATATTGAATATGCTATTCAATACCGCTTCAACCGCACGCGAGCTATCTTCCGCACATCCATCATGTTGGAAATATATCGCCATTCTGCCATGCAGTGAAACATCTTGTAGTAACATCGGTAGAACATTACGTAGAAAATAAGCACACAGTGCACCATTTAGATTGCCATCGATGAAATGGGGGCCAATTATCCTTCCTCCCACAATGCCGAACCATACATTAAGCCGCCAAGGTCGCTGATGTTGCAATTGCAGCCATCGTGGATTTTCAGTTTCCCAATAGTGCATATTATACCGGTTTACGTTACCGCTGTTGGTGAATGACGCATCGTCGCTAAATAGAACGCGTGCAAAAAAAGCTGTCATCGTCCCGTAATTTCTCTTGTGCCCAGTGGCAGAACTGTACACGACGTTCAATGTCGTCGCCATGCAGTTCCTGGTGCATAGAAATATGGTACGGCTGCAATCGATGTTGATGTAGCATTCTCAACACCGACGTTTTTGAGATTCCCTATTCTCGAACAATTTGTCTGCTACTGATGTGCAGATTAGCCGCGACAACAGATAAAACACCTACTTGGGCATCATCATTTGTTGCAGGTCGTGGTTGGCGTTTCACATGTGGCTGAACACTAACTGTTTCCTTAAACAACGTAACTATCCGGCGAACGGTCCGGACACTTGAATGATGTCGTCCAGGATATCGAGCAGCATACATGCCCGTTGGGCATTTTGATCACAATAGCCATACATCAACACGATATCGACCTTTTCGCAGTTGGTAAACGGTCCATTTTAACACGGGTAACGTATCACGAAGCAAATACCGTCCGCACTGGCGGAATATTACCTGATACCACGTACTTATACCTTTGTGACTATTACAGCGCCATCTATCACAAAGCGTAATAAGTGGTCCAACTGAAACATTCATAGTTCTTTACGTACTACACGAATATGTAATAAAACATGGGGTTCCTCTTTTAAAGAAACGCAGTTGATATCCGTTTGACCTATGGCAGCGCCATCTAGCGGGCCAACCAGAGCGCCATCTTGTTGCCCCCTTCAAGCTAGACTAGTTTCGTTCTCTGTAGTTTTTTTGTTTGACGCGTATTTCATGAGATATTTGGCCCGGTCACGTTCAGTGGACCAACATATAATGTAAGTTCAAACAATTCCGTAACTTGGTTCACAAAATTTTTCTACACTTATCTTTTACTTATTGTGCATGGTCTGCTTCGAAATACTCTCCTCCAGTATTGATACACCGCTCATAACGCCGTTTCCACTTCCAGAAGCAGTCTTGGTACGCCTCTTGCTGGATCGAGCGAAGCGCCGTCTTAGAATTTTCTTTTATCTGGTTGCAAATCTTCGTCCTTTCAACAGGGTGATTTCGTTTCTCGTGCAGTAGTGGCGCACCGACAGGGATGCATGTGCGGGTGCGTTATCGTGATGGAAGTGTCATGAATTGTGTAATATGGCAAGAACCATGCCCCTTTACATGAAGTCATTAAAGATCACGAAACTCACGTTGAGCGAACAGTAGGGCTGAACAAAATGACTGACAAGGCAGAACGCATCTTGTAGATGGTATAGTATGGACGTAGTGAAATAATTAATGTCAGGTGATGGTTTAAAGTAATTCACACGACGTGAAAAAATTGTGGAAGCGCGTCGATTTACTGGAGGCTAGTTTATCCCAGGGAAGTACTCAGAATTGACCGTGGCCGCCGGGGGAGCGGCTAAGGGAAGCGGCAGTAGGAAGCTTAGGGCGGCTCAAGCTCTGAGAAAGCGGTAACGGGGCGTGACCTCCAGCTGCCTTAAGATGAGTGACAGTGAGTGGGTGGTTGACCCCATGCTGGTGTACATGGAAGCAGACGGAGAACTTTTATGCCTGTTGATAAATGTCTGTCTTGCTGTTTTCAGTGAAACATGAGGGAAAGCCACGTAAAGCTACGGTGGAGTGGTCAACAGAGGTCAAAATATGCGTTTTCATGAATATAGCAACTTCACGCTAAATTCATGGTCCGCAGACTCTGAAGAGAATCAGGTGTAACTGCGAGCCGGGGTTGTGCTGTGCGGGTTCTGTACAGACGTAATTATGTATATACATAATAATAATGATAATAATAATAATAATAATAATAATAGCTGCGCGGGATTAGCCGAGCGGTCTTAGGCGCAGCAGTCATGGACTGTGCGGCTGGTCCCGGCGGAGGTTCGAGTCCTCCCTCGGGCATGGATGTGTGTGTTTGTCCTTAGGGTAATTTAGGTTAAGTAGTGTGTAAGCTTAGGAACTGATGACCTTAGCAGTTAAGACCCATAAGATTTCACACACATCTGAACATTTTTTGAATAATAATAATAATAATTTCGTGCGGCTCTGTAGCGTGATGCGAATGTTTCTACTGCAGGCCACTTCGGCGACTTGCGTGTTCCTAACCCATGCAAGTTATCCAACCAGGGAAGCGGGAACTATAGTTGAACGTCGGATTCGATCAGCGCGTAATTTCTGGCGACTACTCACATCGTTGAGAGGTGAAAGCTGTGTCCGCGACCGTGATTCCATCTCGTGACCCTTCGGTTTCGAGACCGCTAGACCATCAACGCCGGCTTGTGTGTGCATAATTCCTCTGTAGGTTTTGGTGAATCAGCTTGCGAGTATCAAAATATGTGACAAAAGCCCGTAACTATAGCGCTAAAGCTACAGCTTGTACTAAGATATGCACGCAGTGTTTTATAGTATACAGTGTTGCAAGTCATCACTCGCTTGAATCATAAATATATCTCTGAGTGAAGTTACTCATCTACCGCCACAAGAAAATAAAAACAGAGAATAGTATAGGGAGTATGAATGAGATCAATGACGTATTCACTTTTACAAAATAATGACAAATTTTATTCAAATGGTTCAAATGGCTCTAAGCACTATGGGACTTAACTGCTGAGGTCATCAGTCCCCTACAACTTAGAACTACTTAAACCTAACCAACCTATAGACAGCACACACATCCATGCCCAAGGCAGGCTTCGAACCTGCGACCGTAGCGGTCGCGCGGTTCCAGACTGTAGCGCCTAGAACCGCTCGGCCAACTCGGCCGGCTGTCCTGTTACAGGCCGAACTTTACCAAATGGAAACAACTACGAGCAACTACGACACAAACTATGGGTCACCTGAGAACAGTGTGCTATGAATATCACTTAAAAACCATACGACGGTGCAAGCAGTACTTTACTCAGGCGTCTGCAGGAAACGGCGGGCTATGGGCTAGGAGCGGCTGCTCCGGCAGCTGTGACGTTCTGACGCGTCCACGAAAATATCCGAACTACGTGGCTTTGCGTTCTGGTTATCAGAACGTGGGGAACCTTACACTGAAATCTGACTGAATTTCAGGACTCTGATAGGGAAGTTTTTTTATTTTAAAAAATAAAATAAAATAAAAATCTTACATATCAGAACCCTGAAATTCAGGCAGATTTCAGTGTGAGGTGCACCCATTCACCAGCCTGGCCAAACCAATTTGATTCACAGGCAATTGTCAAACGTCAGAATGGCGACTCAGCACTTTCGTGACACACGGTGTGTCCGAGATGAAAGGCAGTTACACTGTCAGTACATTTGGAAACTGCTTCAGGCTCTTAGTCCATCACGAGACACAGACCACAAGTCTCTTCCTTTAGGGACAGACCTGAAGTTCCCCACTACGGGAGGACCAGAAGACGAAAGTCCTCAGTCAACGCCTCTCTCCACCAAGCCTCGCTGCAGGAGCGGAATTAGCAAAACGAAGCTACTCCCACAGTTCACAAACAAATCGAACTACCCTCTACTCAATGAACCTCCCTTCTTGACTGTTCTGTCGATTTGATAGCCAATGCAGACACAGCAAGACAATGCGGCAAGACGCAGTCAATACCTTCGCTGCGCAGTGCCGATGGTACTGTTATCGACGACTGTGCCGCTAAAGCGGAGTTATTGAACGCAGTTTTCCGAAATTCCTTCACCAGGGAAGTCGAATGGAATATTCCAGAATTTGAAACACGAACATCTGCTAGCATGAGTTTCTTAGAAGTAGATACCTTAGGGGTTGCGAAGCAACTCAAATCGCTTGATACGGGCAAGTCTTCAGGTCCAGATTGTATACCGATTAGGTTCCTTTCAGATTACGCTGATACTATAGCTCCCTACTTAGCACTCATATACAACCGCTCGCTCAGCGATAGATCTGTACCTACAGATTGGAAAATTGCGCAGGTCGCACCAGTGTTCAAGAAGGGTAGTAGGAGTAATCCATTTAACTACAGACCTATATTATTGACGTCGGTTTGCAGTAGGGTTTTGGAGCATATACTGTATTCAAACATTATGAATCACCTCGAAGGGAACGATCTATTGACACGTAATCAGCATGGCTTCAGAAAACATCGCTCTTGTGCAACGCAGCTAGCTCTTTATTCGCACGAAGTAATGGCCGCTATCTCAAGTTGATTCCGTATTTCTAGATTTCCGGAAAGCTTTTGACACCGTTCCTCACAAGCGACTTCTAATCAAGCTGCGGAGCTATGGGGTATCGTCTCAGTTGTGCGACTGGATTCGTGGTTTCCTGTCAGGAAGGTCGCAGTTCGTAGTAATAGACGGCAAATCATCGAGTAAAACTGAAGTGATATCAGGTGTTCCCCAGGGAAGCGTCCTGGGACCTCTACTGTTCCTGATCTATATAAATGACCTGGGTGACAATCTGAGCAGTTCTCTTAGACTGTTCGCAGATGATGCTGTAATTTACCGTCTAGTAAGGTCATCCGAAGACCAGTATCAGCTGCAAAGCGATTTAGAAAAGATTGCTGTATGGTGTGTCAGGTGGCAGTTGACGCTAAATAACGAGATGATCCACATGAGTTCCAAAAGAAATCCGTTGGAATTCGATTACTCGATAAATAGTACAATTCTCAAGGCTGTCAATTCAACTAAGTACCTGGGTGTTAAAATTACGAACAACTTCAGTTGGAAGGACCACATAGATAATATTGTCGGGAAGGCGAGCCAAAGGCTGCGTTTCATTGGCAGGACACTTAGAAGATGCAACAAGTCCACTAAAGAGACAGCTTACACTACACTCGTTCGTCCTCTGTTAGAATATTGCTGCGTGGTGTGGGATCCTTACGAGGTGGGATTGACGGAGGACATCGAAAGGGTGCAAAAAAGGGCAGCTCGTTTTGTATTATCGCGTTATAGGGGAGAGAGTGTGGCAGATATGATACACGAGTTGGGATGGAAGTCATTAAAGCATAGACGTTTTTCGTCGTTGCGAGATGTATTTACGAAATTTCAGTCACCAACTTTCTCTTCCGAATGCGAAAATATATTGTTGAGCCCAACCTACATAGGTAGGAGTGATCATCAAAATAAAATAAGAGAAATCAGAGCTCGAACAGAAAGGTTTAGGTGTTCGTTTTTCCCGCTCGCTGTTCGGGAGTGGAATAGTAGAGAGATAGTATGATTGTGGTTCGATGAACCCTCTGCCAAGCACTTAAATGTGAATTGCAGAGTAGTCATGTAGATGTAGATGTAGATGTAGCGCTGGGTTCCCACGCTGGGGAAGTAACCCTCTATTTTGCACACCCTGAGAGAAGCCAATTAGCGAATCCCATTCACCCTTGAGTGAAAAAGAAGGTTTTGGAATAGGGAGGCGCCGTTCTCATTGTAAGCATGGCCTCGACGGGGCAAAAAATATGTACATAGATTTACAGAGTGTTCTAACCTTTCCGTGCCTAACATTTCCTATATCAAAAAGAAGACTGTTAAACCAATCAGTCATGTCCATGAAATGTATCTTTTTGTAGCTCACTAAAGGAACCTGGCAACTTCCTGAGGGTGGGGTTTACAGTCCTGTCGCTACTAAACATATATGTCAGCCACTCTGTCCAAATCGTCCCAGCTTCGAGCATGAGAATGAACAAAGTTTATGGCTGTTGTGTACATAGTTCCGCGTAGTCAGCGCGTACACAACTTTCCCACTAGAGCGCGCCGCGCTAAGCACTACAGCGCAGGCGGAGTGCTCGTCCATCTCGCACTACGAGATGGCGCTGCCTTAGAGACGGACCAAATTCTGCTTCCGCCGATCCGCGTATTAATATGTAACGCAGCCAATGAGATTGCTGCTAACGTAGAACCTTTTCTCTTTGTGGATCACGCTTGCGCAATGGTACCTGAACGCTCGAGGTATTATAACAAGTGTACAGACCTCCGATTAGCCAGTCTGCATCAGTCTGCCTTAGTCTGCATTTGTCTGCATTAGTCTGTACCAGTCTATAGTCAAGTTTCAGTCTGCGCCTAATACGATTATCATATTCACGTACATAGCCATGAAGACAAATGTATATACACTTTGTCAAGGATCAGAGATATGTGAGAATAAGATTAACGTACCAAGACGAATGGAGCTTCAGATTGTCAATTGTAAATAGCATGCAGAACCAAGTTAAGTTATTATTATGCTACTTCCTGGCAGATTAAAACTGTGTGCCCGACCGAGACTCGAACTCGGGACCTTTGCCTTTTGAGGGCAAGTGCTCTATCATCTGAGCTACCGAAGCACGACTCATGCTCGGTACTCACAGCTTTACTTCTGCCAGTATCCGTCTCCTGCCTTCCAAACTTTACAGCTCTCCTGCGAACGTTGCAGAACTAGCACTCCTGAAAGAAAGGATACTGCGGAGACATGGCTCAGCCACGGCCTGGGAGATGTTTCCAGAATGAGATTTTCACTCTGCAGCGGAGTGTGCGCTGATATGAAACTTCCTGGCAGATTAAAACTGCGTGCCCGACCGAGACTCGAACTCGGGGCCTTTGCCTTTCGCGGGCAAGTGCTCTACCATCTGAGCTACCGAAGCACGACTCACGCCTGGTACTCACAGCTTTACTTCTGCCAGTATCCGTCTCCTACCTTCCAAACTTTACAGAAGCTCTCCTGCAGTTTGTTCCAGAGGCGGACAGCGGCAACTGAGAAGCAGTTTGCAGAAGTTTTTGTTTTGTGAGTGGGCACAGTTAGGATACCAAATAAGAGTGACCTCGTGTTTCGATTATGATGGAATGACAGGTTTTTAATCTCTGAAGCAAGGTACTGGGGTGCTTGCGCGACGAGGAGTCGGTGAAGTAGACGTAGAGTGTGGTAGTCACGCAGTTTGTCCAGCCGCAGCCACTCTAGCTCGGCGTATGAAGCACTAACGTGATCATATCGGCGAATGTTGCAGGTGTAATTTATTCATATAGATGACCAGATTCGGCAGTCATCTGTTCCCAACTCCCGATATGTTTACAACATTACATAATGTCCTCAATCAGTAAAGTAAGCGGTGCTACTCGGTATGTGTCCTTGTTGGTATCGTCAACCACTGTGAAAGTCGGTGTGCCAATTTCAAAATAACAGCCACGTACACACGTGTTGTATGGAGATCTGTCAGTTGTAAAGTGCTGATGAATGTCAGATACATGGCTGTTACTTGAAATTGGACAGGCCGACTTCTAGAGCAGCTCACCATATCAAGATACACATTCATTGTGTAGCACCACTTACTGTACCGTTAGAGGACATTATGTAATGATGTAAACACAGATCCGAAGGTGCCAACAGAGAATTGCCAAAGCCGGTCATCTATATGAATAAATGATTTTAGCGATCTTGGCAGTTGAGAATTTATTCATAATACTACAGATCGTCCTCACGCTGACGATGTCACAAAGTTATGTATGTATTATCAACTTTCAATATTTAGTACATGACGGATCACTAACTATATCTTTGTTTTGGTTTTTTTAATAACACACTTCAATGATCGATTACTCTTTGACTTGTTTACAAATGCACTAGACACTGCCTAACCCGGCCGCTCTTTGCACATATGGCAGCCGGATGCGGGGTTATTGAGAATGTCTTAAATTTAAACACATAGGAACTGTACCTCCTTCAAACCAAAGATACATTTATTTTCATAGAAAACTTTCTCCTTGAAACATATACAATAGTATCATTCACTATGAGACATGTCAAACATTTTTAGTTGGCGCAATGATGATAATGTGAGTGGAGAATGCTTCATCACACAGCGGCTTTCTAACCATTCTAACCATTAAATCGGTACTTCCCGTTTCTCATCGTTGCAGAATGTACTCCAGGTAGATTTCTGCTTCAGCGCCAGCAGTGACAGAGATCTTCATGCTCTTTGCGACTACGTCCTCTTTCTCACCACTTTCATGGTAACTTCTCTGTACGCTTTTGATTATTTCTTCGTCTGTTAAAGTTTGGCCATAAACAGGTGCTCGTCCAACAACGTACTCGGCAGCAAAGGCTTTCTACGAAGAACCTCATTTCGACTCATCTCCTTCTGCTTGATGTCTGCCATAACACGTTTCGTTTTAGAAGCCATCATACTGAACAGTAAAGAAAGCCGCAATTTCAGACACGTGTAGCAATTCAGGAAACATCATGTCGTAAATTTGTTACGTGTTTCTGGGAAGACTGTTTGATAAAAAGAAGAAACAACCAAAACTCTGAGGTGTGTAAATATTAAGGTACCATATATAAAAATCTCTCCACTTGAGCGTCTCTCCCCTTGAACGTGTTACACCGTGTAAATATACAAGTAATAGAACTAAAACACATGCGAAATTCGCAAATAAAATTATAATAGATAAGGCCATTCCCGTATGCCTAAAGAATGGACCACGTCATAGGTGCTGTAAAAAAGAAACCACCCTTTAAAATGGGAAATAAAGTGGTAAACGTTGTATGTTATGCCTATTCTGCTGTACTGATGACAAATAATGAGCATAATTTACAAAGGTTACTCCACCAATTTACTAAAACGCCTAAACAATATATCATGGACACCTTTTCCAAAAAACTAAGGTATGGTAATAACGGAAACATCTGTAAGATGTAGTTGGAAGCAAATATCCATTTTCCTATAAGTTTGTTTTTCTGATTTCCATGCCAACTTTTATATCCTAAGTATCAGCCAATGTCCACGATATTTTTGCAGGAAGTAGTCTTCGGATATTTCCATGCTTCTTTGCACTAATATGATGGAAAATATAGTTTGTTTATTTTATCATCATATTTATGTTACGGTAAGTCAAGAAAATTAAACTTTGAATCTTGAAAAAAAATACCGAAAGGAAAATAATAATATTTGTCATAAAATGAATGCTTGTAACTGTTGAACTATGTCTTGTGAACGTAAGTAAAAAATCTAGAATGTGGGAAGTGAGGACAGAGTATCAAAACTTGGTTTTCAAAAGTATCATTAAAGTCGTGTTAAAAATTCACAACTCAAAAACCAATGAAGTTCTGGATTTCAAAGCTTTGTTCTTTACGTGTGTAACGTTCCCTCTTTCTGTTTATTTAGGTTTGATTTGTTTGATTGTTATTCTTTATTTCTATTATTCGGAATCTTTTTTTTTATTAAATTGAGCCTGAAACTTACGTAATAAATACTTCGCGTGAAGTACGATTTGCAGCATAAACAAAAATTAATTTCGTAAATGTAATCCACTGAATATTAAAAGTAAAGCTTTTGAACAACGCGCGTGACTGACTAGACACATTCAGAGGGTACGTACATTCGCGTGCGAGTGGTTGCGGTCTGATGAGAAATTTTCATTGTGAAATAATTTCGTCGTAACACACTCGGAGAGTGCGAACGTACATTCAGAGTAGAGGCACGTACGTTCTATCATTCCCCGTGGCCTGGGTAAAAGAATGGCAGTTATTTAAATCTAAGAGTATTTCTTTTGCATCGGACTAGTATTTTTATAAGAAAAAGAAGATTGCAGGTTCTGAATGTCTCGGCAAAACGAATCGGAAGTAATTTTAGCGGCCACGAAAGGAAAGTAGAGAGCACAATCACGTACCTCTATTGTTGAGCAGCGCCGTTTTGAAGATCTTCGGTTCCATCTAAAACTCGCCTTCTCTGCTTAACATAAATACTCCATAGGCATGGGAATAAGGCTTGTTGTGCGATGAAAATAATATAAAACACATCTTGCGTCTTTTAACTCATTCATTTACCACACACACACACACACTAGTAATTAGACAGTACGACATCCCACCAGCCCATCAGAACAAAAAGTAGTCGTTCATACAAGAAATAAAAAACGAAGGGCGAAATTGTTCCTATGTCTCTCAAAGATAAAAAGATTACCAGATATTTCTCTGGTGTGTCACTGGAACAATTTTTCAGCACCTCTGCGATTAAATCACAATATTTTCAGTTCCTTTACACGTGACAGACATGATTTCAAAATTCGGTTGAAACTGGCAAAGTGGAAGAAAAGTTAAGTTTTTGGGTAGGAGTCTGCCCTTGATATCAACATGTTGGAGTCCATATATTAGATAACGTTGAACCCTGACACCAGCCGTAACATCTCAGACGTCTGCTTCGTCGCCAGCTGTGGCGAGCGAACTGGGCGAGGAATTTGGATCGTTCGTCATGCGTGAAGTCCTGTGATGTGATGGACAGCCACGCCGCTGCTGGAGTTTTGCCACGTCACCAAACCGCCTCATGGCACGCCGGACAACAGCTGCTCGCCATGAATCACCGTAGCGGCCAGCCGACAGAAATGAGCCTTACATGTTCTGTGACTCAAGCAAACTAATAACCCGTCCATTGCCTGAAGGACACGTCAACGTACGGAGAACGTCCATCGTTTCTGTGGAGGTGAGTGTAATGCTCTGTTTGTGACTTTGGTTTTTTCTTGGCAACTCTGTGTTTGCTGCCTGTTCTTGTTGCTTTCATGGTTGACAAGGGGACATACCCAGGTGCAAATAAACGATCCTGATGAAAATTATTGCGTATGTAGTGGGGCCAAAACAATGCAACACATATCTTTTAGTTTTCACCTTTAGGAAGAAAAACACACTCCGAAAGGTAATTTGGCGTATTAGATTTATAGGGAATATTTTCAAAACCATGAAAAATAAGGAAATGTCTTTCACATAAAATTTGAAATTTAAGGGGAGTAGGACGTCAAACGGACCGACTTGGAGCAGGGAAGGCACCACAGGACATTCTAATTGCCACTTTGTCAGCGTGACCAGGAAGGGTTTAGGATTCTCGCTCATAGCAGTGGAAGTTCAAAAATATAAAAAAATATATTTTTTTACAAGTGAAATGTCATCATTTTTTCAATTACGATAGGCTGCATTCGTTGCTATAGGTACACTTTTCTTCATAAGTGAGGGAGATTCTTCTATGAATTTTGCACGGCATACAAACCATACTTACAGGTGTATGAAACTCTAGAATTTTCCAAATCTATTAAAAGCTCTGCTAAAAATTGAGATAATTAACTATAAAATTTGATTTTCTTATAAACATGAAGTTTAAAATGTAACAGCTCATTCATTTTTTCATTAATTGAAGAAATACACCTGTAACTATGGTTTGCATGCTGTGCAAAACTCATAGACGAATCTCTCTTCCTTGTGAAGAAAAGTGTACCTATAGCAACAAATGCAGCCAATAGTAAGTGAAAAAATGATGAAATTTCACATTTAAAAAAATTATTTTTTATAGTTTTGAACTTACATTGCTATGAGTATGAATGCTGAATCGTTCCTGGTCGTGTTGACAAAGTTTTATGAATTTATTTGTGAAAGTATACACAGTGGAAATTAAAATGTCGTGTGGTGCCTCTCCTGATCCAAGTTGGCCCGTTTGACGTCCTACACCCCTCAATTAATGTTCTTCAAAACTGTATAAGCAACTATTTCAATGATATGAAATTTTACAGAATACCCCACCACCATTAATTTTTTTTAAAAAATGAAAACTTTTGTTATAACAATAATTAAAGAACCTTTCATGCCATAAACAACCACACATAACAATGCTAGTCTCTGAAATACCATTTTGGAAAATGAGTTGTACACAATGTCAGAGTATTTTCAACATACCTAATCAAAATATGAAAATATTCATTACTATTCCAAATATTTATTTTACTTTTTTCATTTCATCTTTTAAATTAACGATTTTTTTGTTTTGTTTTTAGCTTATCGTTTCACATTCTTATAATTTCTACTTTAGAAATACACATAACTCATTATTATAATACAAAATCACTACATTGATGACAGTCTATAAGGAAATACTTGAAACAAAGTTTTTTTTACGCTATATGCATGAAATGAACGATATTTCTCCACATAATACTCACGATGGACAAATCAATATGAAACAAAGTTTTGCAGGCTTTCAGAAGTTGTGGGGAGCAATCCTCCTAATATCCTGTTTTATAGCAAGGCATACTTGAGTACATTCGAAAATCATGCCAAAGAGAACTGATTATGTACTAGTGACTGCATTGTATCTCAAGTGTAGATCTGCATTATTTCTCAACTGGAGACTAACGTCATAACCATTCAGCAGAATTAGAGCTGAAAACCTTCTCAAAAACTTTCTGCAACATCAAATGCCATATTCATATCTATATCTGTCCCGTCGAGCCTTCTCGTTATCACCAGACGAACGAGTTCCTTCTCCTCTGGTACGACGCTCAAAACAGCTCTTTGAAGTTGACCACCCCAAGAAGAATGCAACAAGAACTTCTATCAGATACCTTTTGACGCCGTCCGACGTTAGTTTACCACATTTAGATGACATTACATGAACACCTGGGGCTACAAAAGACATTGCCGAATTCAAGGTTCGAACTCTCCACTAGTTTCTTTTAACACTATGAAAAGGGTGGTGGTCTAAGCCTAATGTTCCAAGAACATTACAGGTTTGTTTTTACCGCTTAAAAGCAGAATTGGACAAGAACGAAAAAGTATGTACCCGTACTGCATTATTTTGACTCCCTCTACTTATCTGGCAGATTTCATTAGAATCATTTATTTACACCTCGGAATGTTCTCTTTCGACTTACATCACCACATTTGAGCAAATTAGTTTGCAGTTTGTCAAATTACATTTTGAAGGTATCCACCCACTTAGAAACAAAGTAAAGCCACATATATATATATATATATATATATATATATATATATATATATATACTCCTGGAAATGGAAAAAAAACACATTCACACCGGTGTGTCAGACCCACCATACTTGCTCCGGACACTGCGAGAGGGCTGTACAAGCAATGATCACACGCACGGCACAGCAGACACACCAGGAACCGCGGTGTTGGCCGTCGAATGGCGCTAGCTGTGCAGCATTTGTGCACCGCCGCCGTCAGTGTCTGCCGTGGCATACGGAGCTCCATCGCAGTCTTTAACACTGGTAGCATGCCGCGACAGCGTGGACGTGAACCGTATGTGCAGTTGACGGACTTTGAGCGAGGGCGTATAGTGGGCATGCGGGAGGCCGGGTGGACGTACCGCCGAATTGCTCAACACGTGGGGCGTGAGGTCTCCACAGTACATCGATGTTGTCGCCAGTGGTCGGCGGAAGGTGCACGTGCCCGTCGACCTGGGACCGGACCGCAGCGACGCACGGATGCACGCCAAGACCGTAGGATCCTACGCAGTGCCGTAGGGGACCGCACCGCCACTTCCCAGCAAATTAGGGACACTGTTGCTCCTGGGGTATCGGCGAGGACCATTCGCAACCGTCTCCATGAAGCTGGGCTACGGTCCCGCACACCGTTAGGCCGTCTTCCGCTCACGCCCCAACATCGTTCAGCCCACCTCCAGTGGTGTCGCGACAGGCGTGAATGGAGGGACGAATGGAGACGTGTCGTCTTCAGCGATGAGAGTCGCTTCTGCCTTGGTGCCAATGATGGTCGTATGCGTGTTTGGCGCCGTGCAGGTGAGCGCCACAATCAGGACTGCATACGACCGAGGCACACAGGGCCAACACCCGGCATGATGGTGTGGGGAGCGATCTCCTACACTGGCCGTACACCTCTGGTGATCGCCGAGGGGACACTGAATAGTGCACGGTACATCCAAACCGTCATCGAACCCATCGTTCTACCATTCCTAGACCGGCAAGGGAACTTGCTGTTCCAACAGGACAATGCACGTCCGCATGTATCCCGTGCCACCCAACGTGCTCTAGAAGGTGTAAGTCAACTACCCTGGGCAGCAAGATCTCCGGATCTGTCCCCCATTGAGCATGTTTGGGACTGGATGAAGCGTCGTCTCACGCGGTCTGCACGTCCAGCACGAACGCTGGTCCAACTGAGGCGCCAGGTGGAAATGGCAAGACTACATCCAGCATCTCTACGATCGTCTCCATGGGAGAATAGCAGCCTGCATTGTTGCGAAAGGTGGATATACTCTGTACTAGTGCCGACATTGTGCATGCTCTGTTGCCCGTGTCTATGTGCCTGTGGTTCTGTCAGTGTGATCATGTGATGTATCTGACCCCAGGAATGTGTCAATAAAGTTTCCCCTTCCTGGGACAATGAATTCACGGTGTTCGTATTTCAATTTCTAGGAGTATATATATATATATATATATATATATATATATATATATATATATATATATAGCGCAAGGAAAATAAAACTAACCTCTAAGAAAAAATCGCATCACGCTGGAATTATTGGTACGGGACGGATATCGGTAGATGTGTTGTCCATACACCGACAAACCCGTTCAAGAGAAAATGCTTCACAGACCGAGCAAGTAAATAACGCAATGATCTACCTGTAGCTCTCATACAGTGTTCTGCTTGGCATTGATTGACAAAATTGCTGGACTATATCCTGAGGAATATCGTGCCAGACTCTGTCCACTTGGTGCGTTACATCATCAAAATCTCAAGCTGGTTGGAGGGCCCTCCCGATATTCTACTTAAGTGCTCAACTGGGGAGAGATCCGGCCACCTTCCTCATAATGAGCAGTAGAAACTTCTCACTGTGTGCGGAAGGGCATTATCTTGCTGAAATGTAAGCTCAGGGTGGCTTACCATGAAGGGCAACAAAGCGAGGCGTAGAATATTGTCGACGTACTGCTGCGATGTGAAGGACAACCAAAGGAATCTTGTTGTTAAATGAAATGAAATGGAATCCGAGACCATAACTCCCGGCTGTCGGGCCGTTCATCGGGCGACAGCCAGGTTGGTATCCCAACGCTGCCCACAGCTTCACCAGAAACGTTTTGGCCTAGAATCTCATTGACTGGAGTGTAATTGCCTTCAATGATGAGTCCCGCTTCGAAATGAGGACCGTTGGCCAGGGAAGACGTGCCTAAGGACGCTGTGGAGAGCAGTGGTCTAGCAACGTGAGTGTCTGGGGTGGCATTTCTTTTTGGTTGTCATCTGCAGGAGCCTTACAGGACAGTGGTACGTCTATGACATTCTACGACCTGTTTGGTTGACCTCCGTGGCAAGCTGTTGCGGGATTACATTTCAGCAAGATAATGCCCTACGTCCCCCTCTCCCCTGTACACGGCCAGACGCTGTGGACAGCGTTGGGATACGAGCCTGAGTGTCGCCCGCAATAGGACAGAGAGCCGGGAGTTATGGTCTGGGGTGCCATTCCATTTCACATCTGGATTCCTTTAGTTGTCCCTTGTGGTACAGCATTACATGGACGAAACTCTACCCTCCTTTTTGATACCGTTCATTACATTTCAGCAAGATAATGCCCTCCCACACAGGGTGAGTTTCTACTGTTTGTCTTTGTGCTTGCCGCGCGGGATTAGCCGAGCGGTCTCGGGCGCTGCAGTCATGGACTGTGTGGCTGATCCCGGCGGAGGTTCGAGTCCTCCCTCGGGCATGGGTGTGTGTGTTTGTCCTTAGGATAATTTAGGTTAAGTTTGTGTGTAAGCTTAGGGACTGATGACCTTAGCAGTTAAGTCCCAAAAGATTTCACACACATATGAACATATTTTTCTTCGTGCTTGCCAAACCCACTCGCTCTCCAATTGCACGCTTTGGGAACAAAAGGGGTAAATTCCTCCAACCAGCTTGAAATTTTGGTGATCTAACACGGAAGTTGGACAGAATTTGGCATGATATCCCTCAGGATACCATCGAGCAACACTGTCAACGCCGAATAGCTGCGTGCGTAACTGCCAGAGGTGGATCAACACGTTATTGCGCGGCTCAGTTTGCGAGGTTCTGTCTCTTAAATAAAGTATCCAATTTTTAGGGACCTGTGCCTCAGTCGGTAAAAATGAAAGTGTTATAGGATCACTTCATTGTCCGTCCGTCTCTCTCTCTCTCTCTCTCTCTCTCTCTCTCTCTCTCTCTCTCTCTCTCTCTCTGTCTATCTGTATGTGCACCTGTTAAAAACCAATTTCGTGACGTATAGGCGGAAATATCAAGTTGAAGTTTGTCACATAGAAGAGCCTACGGTTCCTTGGCAGAGTGAGAAACTGAAGCTTCCAAGTGAATGCCATCAAAAGATATGGCCATTCGTGTAGCATATGTTGCTGCTCGCAAACGCATACAGCAAAACCTATAGAGATCTTTTCGTTGACCCAGAATAACCAGATTTGATAGGGATCAAGGTTTAACAGTACAAATGAAGAAAATTCTAAAAGTGTTAATTTGTAATTACAACACACGAAACAAATCCTTTTGTCGTTTATGTGACTGCCTGCCTGCCTGTCTGTCCGTCTGTTAAGACCCCCTTTTTTCTCATCAACTGGTACGAGTATCAAGTTGGAATTTAAGTCGCGTACTAAGGTCTATAGTCCTTTGGCGATGTAATAAATGTAAGCTTGTAAGTCAATGCAGTCGAAGAGTACGGCCATTTATATCACATATTTTGATAAGTGCAAAGTCATCAATATCAATAGAGTACTTACTTCCTGTTGTCCCAGAATCGTGATATTTGGCAAGAGGCAAGGTTTCACAGTAGATGCAAAGGATAAAATTTGAAACTGTTACTTTGTATGGAAGCCACATTAAAGAAATTTTCTGCCACTTGTTATCCTACTGTCTGTCCTTCTTTCTGTTGATACCTTTTTCTCTGTAATGGGTAGACGTTATCTGAATTCTCGGACTAGACGGTCTATATACGAGGGTGGCAACTACACTCCTGGAAATTGAAATACGAACACCGTGAATTCATTGTCCCAGGAAGGGGAAACTTTATTGACACATTTCTGGGGTCAGATACATCACATGATCACACTGACAAAACCACAGGCACATAGACACAGGCAACAGAGCATGCACAATGTCGGCACTAGTACAGTGTATATCCACCTTTCGCAGCAATGCAGGCTCCTATTCTCCCACGGAGACGATCGTAGAGATACCGGATGTAGTCCTGTGGAACGGCTTGCCATGCCATTTCCACCTGGCGCCTCAGTTGGACCAGCGTTCGTGCTGGACGTGCAGACCGCGTGAGACGACGCTTCATCCAGTCCCAAACATGCTCAATGGGGGACAGATCCGGAGATCTTGCTGGCCAGGGTAGTTCACTTACACCTTCTAGAGCACGTTGGGTGGCACAGGATACATGCGGACGTGCATTGTCCTGTTGGAACAGCAAGTTCCCTTGCCGGTCTAGGAATGGTAGAACGATGGGTTCGATGACGGTTTGGATGTACCGTGCACTATTCAGTGTCCCCTCGACGATCACCAGAGGTGTACGGCCAGTGTAGGAGATCGCTCCCCACACCATGATGCTGGGTGTTGGCCCTGTGTGCCTCGGTCGTATGCAGTCCTGATTGTGGCGCTCACCTGCACGGCGCCAAACACGCATACGACCATCATTGGGACCAAGGCAGAAGCGACTCTCATCGCCGAAGACGACACGTCTCCATTCGTCCCTCCATTCACGCCTGTCGCGACACCACTGGAGGCGGGCTGCACGATGTTGGGACGTGAGCGGAAGACGGCCTAACCGTGTGCGGGACCGTAGCCCAGCTTCATGGAGACGGTTGCGAATGGTCCTCGCCGATACCCCAGGAGCAACAGTGTCCCTAATTTGCTGGGAAGTGGCGGTGCGGTCCCCTACGGCACTGCGTAGGATCCTACGGTCTTGGCGTGCATCCGTGCGTCGCTGCGGTCCGGTCCCAGGTCGACGGGCACGTGCACCTTCCGCCGACCACTGGCGACAACATCGATGTACTGTGGAGACCTCACGCCCCACGTGTTGAGCAATTCGGCGGTACGTCCACCCGGCCTCCCGCATGCCCACTATACGCCCTCGTTCAAAGTCCGTCAACTGCTCATACGGTTCACGTCCACGGCATGCTAACAGTGTTAAAGACTGCGATGGAGCTCCGTATGCCACGGCAAACTGGCTGACACTGACGGCGGCGGTGCACAAATGCTGCACAGCTAGCGCCATTCGACGGCCAACAGCGCGGTTCCTGGTGTGTCCGCTGTGCCGTGCGTGTGATCATTTCTTGTACAGCCCTCTCGCAGTGTCCGGAGCAAGTATGGTGGGTCTGACACACCGGTGTCAATGTGTTCTTTTTTCCATTTCCAGGAGTGTATTTGTTTATTGCTCGTACAAAAGAGATACGTGTTTCAAAGTTTTACTGATCTTCATAGTAGTCACCAGCATTGTGTATAACCCGTTGCCAGCGATGTGGAAGTCGTAGGATACTCTTAGCAGTGCCAGTTGTGTTGACAGTTCGAGCGGCGCGGTCTACTGGCCGACGAATTCGTAGCAATACTGAAGTCAATGCTGTGGAGTATTTTCTTCAGTTTAGAAATCGAGTTGAACTCACGAGGGCTGACATTGGTATGATCCTTCTTCATTAACGCCACAGAAGATGCTGGAAACGACCTCCATTCAGGATGGTACAGTGAGGTGCTCGATTTAGTAGACGTTGAGACACGCGTATCTCCTCTGCCTGACGGACGGACGCAATAGCATTTTCAGTACGTTGATGATTTTTACTTTGGCCTGCTTAATTACACTCAATGAAACACAATTATCGTGCCATACGCCTTCCGCCGTTATTCTTTGTAAGGCATCTTCAGTGGCAGGTTTCAAGGATGTGTTTCTACAAGTGTTTTTGTTCTATTTTCTGCGCTGTTCTTTTTCTTCTAATTGCCATTTGAATTTTTGTTTTCCAGAATTCACAGCCCTAGGAAGTGAATAGTTGTTTTGATGCTGTGTTTTGGTTGCCGATTGCGTTTTCATTGTTCTTCTGTAACTCTTCCAGTGTGTGAGGACTATCGGAGTACAAAAGAATTGTTCAAATGGCTCTGAGCACTATGGGACTTAACATCTATGGTCATCAGTCCCCTAGAACTTAGAACTACTTAAACATAACTATCCTAAGGACATCACACACATCCATGCCCGAGGCAGGATTCGAACCTGCGACCGTAGAGGTCACGCGGTTCCAGACTGAAACGCCTAGAACCGCTCGGCCACTCCGGCCGGCTATCTGAGTACAAATGGCCCTTGAGTTTGTCCCACAGGTAGAAATCAAGGGCGATCGAGATGGCCAGGACACTGCTCTGCCTCTGCTGATGGTCCTCTTGTAAGTAGGCTGTTTAGGTTTTTATATTGGTAACGCCATGTAGCGCTCTGTATGAAAATCGCTGACTGTGCTGTGTGCAGTCTGTGGCTGATTTGCACTGTTGGAATATTTTGCTACGTATTGTAGTGTTGCGCAGTTGGATGTGAACAGTCCGTAGCGTTGCGCAGTTGGAGGTGAGCCGCCAGCAGTGGTGGATGTGGGGAAAGAGATGGCAGAATTTTAAGAGCTGACGATCTGGACATCTGTCCATCAGAGAAAAGAAGTTTGTAAGACTGGATGTCATGAACTGGTATATATATTAGGACTTTTGAACACTATTAAGGTAAATACATTGTTTGTTCTCTATCAACATCTTTCATTTGCTGACTATGCCTATCAGTAGTTAGTGCCTTCAGTAGTTTGAATCTTTTATTTAGCTGGCAGTAGTGGCGCTCGCTGTATTGCAGTAGTTTGAGTAAGAAGACTTTTGCTAGGTAAGTGATTCATGAAAGGTATAGGTTATTGTTAGTCAGGGTCATCCTTTTGTAGGGATTATTCAAAGTCAGACTGGTTTGTGCTAGCAATATTGTGTGTCAGTTTAGTGATGATCAGATTAAGTAAAGAGAGAAATGACTGAGACTTTCAGTTCTGCTCAGCTGTTTGAAAATCAAATAACGTAAGAGGTTTACCAGTACAGTAATACATAAATTTTTGTAAGGGGATGTTTCACTTTCTTCACCCAACACTTTATCCACTCTTCACAAGGTAGTGAAGGAGGTGTGTGCTTATGCCTCATCTTTCAGAAGAATAAAAAATCATTCGTTCATTTGTTGTGATCTGATTCACATATGGGTTACACTTTTTCTGGATATACCATTTGCATTAACAGTTTGATGAAAGAATCGTACTATGAGTCTGACATCAGAAATCGTTCAAAGAACATCAAACTTGAGCCTGTGCAATAGCCCAACAAAGAACCGATGGGGATTTTGTCTGCAAAAGGGCAATTGTACTGCCAGTTCACACTCATTGACAGCCTCAGCCAAGCTTCATCTAAGGAAATAAATGTCGATCCGAACATCATGATCCCACTTAGAAACGACCTGAAGAAGCCAACACGCGAAAGTACATCTGGACTCTGGACACTGTAGCTCATACATTTCGTGTGATGTGCGGTTCTCCTGTTCATTCCTTTATGCCGAGTAATCAGTCATCTGACTAGTTTGATGCGGCCAATAACTAATTCCTCTCTCGTGCCACCCTGTTCATCTCAGAGTAGCACTTACAAACCTACCTCCTCAATTATTTGTTGGATGTATTGCATCTCTCCTCCACAGTTTTTACCCTCTACAGCTTCCTCTACTACCATGGAAGTCATTCCCTGATGTCTTAACACAAGATTTACCATCATTTCCCCTCTTCTTGTTATCGTTTTACGCATATTCCTTTCTTCGCCGATGGTGCTGACAACAACCTGATTCTCAACAATCTTCTGTAGCACCATATCTCAAATGCTTCGCTCCTCTTCTGTTCGGGTTTCGCCACAGTCCATGTTTCACTATCATACAATCCTGTGCTCCCAACATACACTATCAGAATTTACTACCTCAAATAAAGGCAGACGTTTGACACCAGTAGAATATTTGATCCAGAAATTCCCTCTTTCCCAATGCTCGTCTGCTTTTTATGTTTTCTTTGGTTCATCCGTCATGAATTCTATTACTTCCAAGGTAGCAGAATTCCTTAACCTCACCTACTTCGTGATAACCAATTTTGTGTTAAGCTTCTTGCTATTCTCACTTCCGCTACTTCTCATTACTTTGCTCTTTTTCTGGTTTACTCTTAATCTATGTTCTGCATTCTTTAAACTGTTTGTTCCATTCAACACATCCAGTAATCCATTTTCTCTTTCACTGAAGATACCAATATCATCAGTGAATCTTGTCATTGAAATCCCTTCACCACACATTATAATTCCACTCCTAAACATTATTCTGTTTGCATCATTCCTTTTTCAATGCATAGATGGAACAGAAGGGGCGAAAGACCGGATGTGTCTTAGACCCTTTTTACTCTGAACACTTCGTTCTTGGTCACCCAGTTTTATTGTCCTGCTTGTTCTTGTACATATTGCATATCACCAGTCCTTCCCTGTAGCTTACTCCTGTTCTTCTCAGAATTTCAAACACCTTCCACCCTGTGACATTGTCAAACGCTTTTTCTAGATCGACAAATCCTATGAACGTGCCTTCATTTTCCTTCAGCCTTGCTTCCATTATCAACTGCAACGCCACAACTGCTACTCTCGACCGCTACGGTCGGAGGTTCGAATCCTGCCTCGGGCATGGATGTGTGTGATGTGCTTAGGTTAGTTAGGTTTAAGTAGTTGTGAGTTCTAGGGGACTGATGACCTCAGACATTAAGTCCCATAGTGCTCAGAGCCATCTGAACCATTTGAACTGCTACTCTGGTGCCTTTGGCTTTCCTTAAGTGCAATTGATAGTCATCTAACTGATCCTTAATTTCCTTTTCCGTTTTTATGTATATTATCCATGTCAGCAGCTTGGATGTATGAGGTCTTAAGCTGATCATGCCTTAGGTTTCGCACTTATCTGCCGTAGCTATCTTCGGAATTGCATGGATAATATTTTTCCTAACGTCTGGTGGAGTATACATTCTATACAACAGCTTAAATAATCGTTTGTTTCCGATTTCCTCTGATTAAATGATATGTATCACTTGTGCTTTATTTGATCCTAGATTTTCGAGAACTCTTCTAAATCCAGAATCCTCTATTTCTTCTTAATCGACTTATCTTCTACCACGTCATCAGGTAAGTCCTCCTCTTCCTAGAGGTCCTCAATGTACTCTCTGTGTCTATCTGTTCTCTTCTCCACCTTTAACTTTGGAATTCCCATTGTGGTCCTAATGTTCCCACTTTTAGATTCACCGACCGTTGTTTCGACTTTTCTATATGGTGAGTCAGTCCTTCGTCTGTAACGCATATGCAAGTAATATGTAACGTGTAACTCTTCAGGCTTTCCCAGCGAGATCTTGACATGTGGAACAATCGGGTCTACTATGGATGTTTGCGAGGCTCTGGCACAATATTTCGGCCACGTAACTCGTTGCCTTCCTCAGGTGCTACCTGAGACTGCCGTGTTGGAGGATCTTGTCCAGTATTTATGCCCAGAGGGCGCTGGGGAACACCGGGCAAGAGACAACACATTACAAGCAGCGCCAGGCGGGCGCGGACGGCAAAGAAAACACCCAGCGCCCTCTGGGCATAAATACTGGACATGATCCTCCAACACAGCAGTTTCAGGTAGCACCTGAAGATGGCAACGAGTTACGTGGCCGAAATATTGTGCCAGAGCGGCACAAACATCCGCAGTAGACCCGATTGTTCCACATGTCAATATGTAACGTAGCTATATGCCTATGTTCGTCTGTGAAAATGATCTCGATAAGCAACCTGAGGTATCAGTAATCGGAATCTAACCTACATAACACTATGTGCGTGTTGTATGCGTGTCATTTTCACTGTCCTTTAAGTTCTCAACAGATGGTTACACGAAAAACTCAAAACAAACATTTGGAAAGATATATTACTGTGCATTTGAATAAGAAAAACTACAGCAACAAACGAACCTGTTGCAGCAGGGCGGTTATGTACAGTTTTTCGTTCGTCGTACTGCTGAACATTGAACGTCTACCTATCTCAGTACGGCGTCCGCTCTCTGTTCCTTTTCTCTGCAAGCGTAGATACTTACTAGACGACAGAAAAGTAGTGTTGAAGAAATACGTCGCCTAATATCTATCCTGCAAACTGCGCATAAACTCTAGTAGTATTTCACGTCCTCAAATCTCTCTTTTATCGAAATTTCGTGTGGTAATATGATGCATTTGACTGAAATGAACGTCCTACAATTTTCAGGCCAGTAAAATTTATTGCTGAATAACAAGAGTTTACGCGCTACCAAGTCCGACTTTAGTGAAAAAGTATTAAGTCATTCTTAATACTCAGTCAAACCTGACACGCAAAGCAGCCAGGATTTTACACAAATCCTAGCCGACTGAAGACGCGATCTCACAGACAGGGATTCACTACTATAAATGAGGCTCACATTCGGTGCTTTTCAGTGGATTACTTTAAAAGAATACTCCATAAATGAGCAGAATACTCCTCGCGGAATGTTTAGAAAGGCCGAAAGTTCACACGATAATAACTTTCCAACAAAACAATCCAAAAACTCATCAATTTCATCAAACTGTCTGTAATTGCAACGGCCTCTGTTAAGACTCGTTTTAAGCGCGCAGTACTCAATAATTCTTCACCTTACACGTAATGAACACTGAGACATTTAACATGACCCTTGCGTGTCCGAAGCTGGCCTGCGACTGTCTCGATACACTCTCACTGATTGGCTGATCAGTCTGACGGACCAATCAGAACGATCCTTCGAGATCATTCTGTAAGGTGTCAGGTAAATCCAACACCTTCCATGAAAAACCCTGACATAATAAGCAAATCTACTAGTATGTCACATAGCTCCGAATAAATCGTAACATTAAATTAACCAAAGTAATACAAGTAACGAGTGAGCAAATGAAATGCCACATACTAACACAAGAATGCCTAAATGCATGTCGTAATTCCCACCGTGAGGCAGACGCAGTTCCGAGGGGAGAAACGAGGACAGAAGCCGAGAGCAGAACCGTGTTAAGCTAGAAGGCCCTACGATAAGGAACGGACGGGCCAGCCTACCTGTACGACTACCACCTGCACGTTTTAGCGTGAGACTTTTTCGCGTCCCTGTCATGTCAAGGACCACCCCCCCAGCCCATGTTAGAAGCTAGAGCCCTCCAGAAAAACAGTATAGATCTTACGATAACACAAAAAGGGCCACTACCACCCGCAAGTTTTAGCGTGAGACTTTTTCGTGTCTCAGGTACGTCAAGGACCACCCCCCAGCCCATGTTAAAAGATAGAGCCCTCCAGAAGAACAGTACAGATCTTACGATAACGCTAAAAGGACCACACTAGCTGCAGGTTTTAGCGTGAGACTTTTTAGCGTCTCTGTTACGTTGCAAACTTTAAAAACATTGCCCCACCACGAAAAGTATAACGTTTCTCATTGGATAGACAGAATTTTTGTAGGCGGAGCTTAAGGTTAACATTGAGACCCTGATTGGTCGGATAAAAACACAGCCAGATAGTTTCTTTAAACCAACTTCGGTAAATTGTCGTAAGGAGAAGTTAGATGGAGAGTTAGTTCCGAGACGGCGAGCTGGATGGCTGCTGCGCCGGCCGCTGCCGCCCTGACGCTGCTTAAACACCAACAAGGTAATGAACGCACGCGATGCCGCATTTTTGAGCGCATAAGGCTTCACTCAGAACTGCAGAAGTCTCATCTATTACACCCCATTTTTTGCGTAATGGTAGTGTCGATCTTTAATTAAAACTCATGGTGTTCACATTTGCCACTTGAAGTAAAGATCTGAAACGCGATGATTTTTCTATTTTATAGTTATTGAGAAGCCACATCAGCCACTGTAATTTACGACAGGTTAGATTAGTAATTAAAGATAATTGATGGTCACTGTAGACCATTTTGATAGTTTTCTCTTTTGTGAAACTTAAATTAAACCTAGATTATAGATGTGATATGGCATAGGTCATCCTTCGATCGATTGTAGAACTTGGAAACCCATTCAGGGAATATTCGTTCACATTTTTGTTGAACACAGTTGATTTTTACCATCCTGTATTAAAACATTTCCTTTTATCAATAGTGCAATTTATAAATGATGTTTTGTGAGTAGAATAAAATTTCCAATGGTAAACTTAACTGCTTTTTCGACGTTATTTTACCTGCTATCTAAAAATAGTAAAGCCTTGAACCCTTTCCTCTAAATTTAGTTAGTATTAATATTCTTTTACAGGGATTGCAGTGGAGCTGACGCTGAGATCATTTAGTATTTGGTTATATCATCGCTAGTCTCACTGAACTCTTCTGAATTCTACATGTCATGTGTGGTCTGGCGTCTCCTTACCAGCAACAGGTCCCAGGTTCAAACTAGTTAATTCCCTAAAAAACACGCTCAGAGCGTCGTTGCGTGAAAGTGGTAGGGAGACACGATATAGTACAAACAGACACCACCATGAATGTTTAGAAAATGGCGACCTTGCCAGGATGGTAAAATACCATGATTGAAGGTCGACCACATGCCTAACTAGGTCAGAAAAATATCCTGCTCAAAAAAATTTTCGTAGTAAAAAAAAAATTTCTAAAGATATACATAGTCGAAAACTATCTATAGCGATAGATAGTAAAAGTATTCAAAAAAGGGAGAATTCTAGCAGAGACAATAGCATAATTAAGTTATGAATTTTGAAAATTGTTAGAATTAAGTTTTCTCTCCAATGCAAGCGCACAGGTAGCGGATACATCGTTGACAAGTTGGTTCTGACCCAACAAGTAAGTGAATGGTTTGTCAAGTCGTGTGAATAAAACGTTTATGAAACGCGTGAGATCGTATGAGCACATGATGACGCTAAGTAGGGCGCGTGAATTGCTTTTAAAACAGAAAATAAGGGATTCGGAAAGATTAGCTATGGCAGATCGAGACCTTGACAGAATTGAGGTAGAGACCCAGCATGAAAATGGACACAGAATAGAGGACAGTACAACAAACTATGCAGTATCGCGAGAAATAGTACATATAACGCACCATAACGAGGATAATGTACGTCGAGGCATAGAAAACCTAGGTCAACATACGACAGAGGAGCAGGAAAGTAGTGAGACAGTCGATGAGGATTCTAACTTGCGTCTTGAATACGTAGAACCCATAGTACAAGTAATCAGAGCTCCCTCACCACAGAGTACAAGGAATGCGAGCAGAAACGTGTCACAGCACAGTTCAATGCAATTGGTTGCGAACCAACACTTGGCGAAAACACAGAGCGTATGACGTCGGAAGAAAACGCAATAGGACCCACCAATCTGGCAGAATTATTACAACAAATTACGGAAACCATCACAAGGCAATATAAAGAAATTGCGAACCAAATTAAAATTCAGAATGAGGAAACCACGAGGCAAATGCGTGAGATTAAAGAACAAAACAAAAAAATTCAGCTACACCTAAGTCATATTGAAGACGAGGCAAAAGAATCTCGTGAAGTGATAGGAAACTTAATAATAGGTCACAATCAATTGAGAACAGACATTGACAAGGTACAAGTGGACGTACAAACATTGCGTAATGTCATTCAGGACGAGATCAAAACATTACGTAACAACACCCAGGCAGAAGTCAAGAAACTGATTACTAGACAAGCAGCAGGTACAGCGCGTGAAATTGTTGAAAAAAGTGTGTTGCACAAACGTATCACAAGAGCAGCGCTGAAAAGATATGATAACCGCATAGTCAAAATGGAAGCGCAAACGAAGCGACAATTTCAGAAATTGCGAACAGAGTTGTTGCAAACCATTGAAGAGCGTAGTGAACAGGATCGAACAAGCACAGAGTCTGTAACAGCACCGGAAAAACAAGCAATTAACGAAGATATTACGCATTTGCGATTCCAATCACAGGCGGAAAGTAACATACGTGAAATCAGACAGCCTGCACCGCGGGTACGCGAAAGTTACAGTGGACAATATCCAATGGATCTACCACAACAGGAAAGAACGACGAGAGAAATGATCAGAAACAAAAGTGGCGAAGAATCGCGAATTTCATATGGAACTATGACGAAGTACGACAACGATCATTTCCTCACAGTCAGAAAATTTCAACACTTTCGAGAAGGAAACTCATTACATCCACGAATTTCATTGATCAATTCCGAGTAGGATTACCAGAACACTAGACTTTATATGTGCACACATGTCAGGAACAGTCGCAGAAACCATGCAGAATGTTGCAGCGACATGCCGATCGTACGAAGATTTCAGAGAGAAGTTTCTCTCACGATATTGGTCCAGCGATACACAGAACAGAGTGAAGTACGGATTATTACAGAACCCATATTTTGAAAATTCAGGAGAGAAGAGTCCCGTGAAATTTTTCGAAGTAATGGCAAACAAAAATCAATGCTTAGATGTACCATACAGTGGCGGAGAGTTGATTAAATTATGCGCGATGAAGCTACCATTGAAATACCAGCAGTCATTAGTAGGTCACGGAGGCAATGACGTCGAAGCATTTAAAGGTATTGTAAGGGAACTAGAGTTCATATTTTCGGAAGATGAAGCAAGAAAAAGACGAAACGCACGTGAAAACGAAAGCAAAAAGCAGTGGAATCCACAAGACACAGTACGAAGAAACAATAATTACGAACCACGTGATAACTTCGCACCAAGAAACGACAATAGGTTTCAACAAAGAACCGGTTATGGATTTAGAAGAGAATATGGCAATAACTATAATTCACCCAGGAACGGCAACAACTATTACAGAGGGAATAACGACAACTGGAACGGGTACTGGAGAACCAATAGACCGACAAATTATCAACAAAGAAACCACTATCAACAAGCTGAACAAGGAAAACGAATACAGATAGAAGAGGTGGAGGTAAGACCACCCAACCCCGATAAACGTTCGAATTGACAGCTACGCGCCCATGCCAAAGAGAATGACGCACCGACCCAGGACAATTGCAGCACCTTGAACTGAGAAGTAAAAATCTTATCACGAGAAGAGAAGAAGGAAGAAACAAATCCGCAGGGACCAGATGAAAAAGAAGACAAGAAAATAAGAATATCATGTTGAGACGAAATTAATTTGGAGAATACTGACGAGGAAGATGAATTACCAGAGGCATGCACAACGAATGTAGGAGGAAAGGACGAAGTAATGAGTATTGCAGAGCTATTTGAGATGGAAACCAGGGAAAGCGAATTCAATGAGGATAATGCGCAGTCGACAGAAGTTGAAAATAAGTTACAAGTGGGCATACAACCCAACGTATATAATGAAGGAAGTTATGAAGCGATAATTAGAGCATTTAGATGCGATTATGTGGAAGGAGCGACGAAGATAGACGAGGATGAGGAAAAAGTTGAGGATGTAGAAGAAAGCGTAAATGAAGGAAGAAATAGAGAAGAGGAAATAAAAGAGAGAGAAGTAGCAGTCGAAGCTTATCCTACAGAAAGTTCGAATTCACAAGAGAAATTCCTAAAAAGACTCATATATGATTCAGTGGAGAGAGAGAAGTAGCAGTCGAAGCTTATCCTACAGAAAGTTCGAATTCACAAGAGAAATTCCTAAAAAGACTCATATATGATTCAGTGGAGGATTCGTTGATGCAAGAAGAAGAAGAACAGAACCAACCCTTTCAAATTCAACCAATTGTGAAGGCCATGGTAAATAATATCCCAGTCAATATTGTAATTGATAGCGGAAGTGAACTGACAGCGATTTCAGAAAATTTATTCATGCAGTGTAATGCCAATGAGGAATTTCCAGTTCTGAAAACACGTAAGATTAAAGTAAGAGGTCCTATTAGAAACAATTCTGCAGAAGTTACGAGACAAACAAAGTTAACTCTTTCGTGCCAAGGTCAAAAGATCGAAGCCAACTTCGTGATTATACCTAAACTAACTGTAGATTTGATTATAGGTGCAGATTTTTTAAATGAGAGACGAGCGATAATAGATATGGGGAAAGGTAGCGTAACATTCGGGAATGTCACACTTCTCTTTGAGCAAAAGCTAAATTTAGAAGTAGTACCAGTTATAAACAAACAATTAAGAATGATGCGAGATAAAGAGGATGAAGAATTAGAATTGTATGCACAAAAGAAGGAATCGCCTCAACTCATGTTAGAAGTCCATAAAGAAATCGACGAAAAATTACAAGAAGTACAAGGTATTTCGGAACACAGCAAAAGAGAATTAGAGGGTATTTTACGAGATGAAGCAGAGGTACATTTACCTAAGACTGGTAGTATTACACACTTTCAGTACAAGTTTGAAGATTAATTTTATTACTGGTAAATAATCAGCACAATATTTCAAGATTGTGTTGCAGATAAGATCGTCAGGTGAAAGAAGAATGAAGAGAGAGGAAGGTGGGAAAAAGAAAGTTTCAATAATAACACCAATAGTACCTTAGATTAAGGTGAAGGGATAAAGCGTAGATAGTCTAACAGCATGAAATACTAATATGCTATACACCACGACACTACAAAAAAAAAAAAAAAACGAATTTAAGGATTCTTGAGTAGACGTTAAGACTCCAAATATCATAGAATTGTAACGTGGAAATTGCGCCGAAATTTGTAAAGCTTTTTAAGAAGGCGTATAACAAGTAGATACTAGACATATGTTAGATGATTATAAGTAAAACTTTTTGTAAGAACCATTGTAAAAACTCCAGCAAGGAAGAGATGCAATGACCCACAAGTTGCAAGGCGAGATGTATCAAGAAAGAAAAGGACGTAATTAGCAAGACACGATTCCTACATAGCAGGAGCGTCGAGAGAAGGGAAAGGCGAAACTAACAGACGGCCCTTGTAGCGAAAGTGGGCAATAAATGTGCCCTCTAGGTGTAACCCTGCTGGGATGGACAGTGACAGAGCCCTGCGGAAACGTCGGGACGCCGATCGTCAGAAGGGTGCATGGTCAGACAAGAAGACACCCCACTTTCGCCGCTCGTAAACCCCAGGGCGCCCCCGACTCAGCGGAGCGAGCAAAAAACGGCCGGACGAGAAGACCGCTTGGGCAAGCCACCACTGGCAAAAAAATATGCGTAAAAGTCACACTGCTGCTATTAAACAGCACGCTGATGCACGAAACTGAAGAAAACTTCCACAAAGTAAAAATGACGCGCCCAAACAATTTATAAAACTGTTACTAGGACGAGAACTTCAAAGCGACTAGTTATCAATAAATATTTCCATATCCTGCCCAGAGAAGAACCAAGAAGCAAGTAAGAAGCAGAGAAAAAGCAGGAAGAACAGAAGTTGAAGATTCAAAGAGATTGAGACCAAGAAAGAAGATGGGTGAAGAATAGACGATGTACCTTCCCAAATCCCTATCCTATTGTAAACTAGTCGTCTGCGAAGTATTACAACGAAAAACGACCGCATTCAGCGACACATAACGATGACTTTCATCCATGCAAAGCCAGTAAACCACGAGATTGTGCACTCAAAGCTCCATTCTATTATGGGACCTCCACAACCGCAACACACTTGCAAAGCCAACAAGGAACGATGAACGAAGCTGTACATCAAATACTTGCCCACATCCACCTCGCTCAAGTCCATCACCTTCATGCAAAAACATTCGCCAACCTCATGCTTAAACATTCATAGGATTGTGTGAATGTGTGAAATCAAATTATGTGATGTTGGAATTGTGCAAAAGAAACGTGAGAAAAACTAAATACGTTAAGCACACCAGACACCTAATAAACTACAAAATTACAGTCATTGACTATGGACTTAAGTAAAAAGTAGACTGTCGATAAAAATAAGTCATTAGTTCTGAAATGGACAGTATATAAAGAAACAATATGCCACTTATTTTCTTCTCATAAAAATAAAAGAATAACTATATTCTTCTTATTTTCTCCTTATAAAAACAAAGAATAAAAATTATATTGTTGGATGTTTCCCTTTTTTTAAGCATTTGTACCATTTATTAGAATAATATTTCAGTATTTGTGTATGTATATTTCTTTGTCAAAGCAATTCTTGGAAATAAT
The DNA here is from genome assembly GCF_023897955.1 of Schistocerca gregaria. NCBI lineage: Eukaryota > Metazoa > Arthropoda > Insecta > Orthoptera > Acrididae > Schistocerca > Schistocerca gregaria. Next base: position 78,231,307 of record NC_064929.1, read on the forward strand.
TCTTATTTGTTAGGGTAACAATGTTGAAATGAGTGTCTAGAAACAAAAGCATTTTTCTTATACATGATATTTAGAAAATGTGTTAGGAATAGATTTTACTTAATTACTACATTTATAAAAACAATATTTCTAAGAAAATCGATGTGAAAGACTCCTCACTTTCAACAACAAACTTCTTAAAAAACAAACTTCACACTCAAAAAAAGAAAGAAAATAATTAAAAATTAATAATAGCATAAAAATATTCTTCTCTTGTCATTTTTAATTATAATGTGGAAGAATATAAAAATATAAATTAGTAATACAAATTAGCATAGAACAGAATAATGTGGCTGAACAGTACGCAACAAAATTTAGATAAATTAGAAAATTTTTGACTGACTTAGACAACGATTCAATCATTGCCTAAATTCAGTGCAAAAATTAAGTTCGAAGGATGGTGATATGTAAGGTGTCAGGTAAATACAACACCTTCCATGAAAAACCCTGACATAATAAGCAAATATACTAGTATGTCACATAGCTCCGAATAAATCGTGACATTAAATTAACCAAAGTAATACAAGTAACGAGTGAGCACATGGAATGCCACAGACTAACACAAGAATGCCTAAATGCATGTCGTACCTTCCCACCGTGAGGCAGACGCAGTTCCAAGGGGAGAAACGAGGATAGAAGCCGAGAGCAAAACCGTGTTAAGCTAGAAGGCCCTACGATAAGGGACGGACGGGCCAGCCTACCTGTATGACTACCACCTGCACATTTTAGCGTGAGACTTTTTCGCGTCCCTGTTACGTCAAGGACCACCCCCCCAGCCCACGTTAAAAGCTAGAGCCCTCCAGAAAAACAGTATAGATCTTATGATAACACAAAAAGGGGCACTACCACCCACAAGTTTTAGCGTGAGACTTTTTCGTGTCTCAGGTACGTCAAGGACCAACCCCCAGCCCATGTTAAAAGATAGAGCCCTCCAGAAGAACAGTATAGATCTTACGATAACACAAAAAGGGGCACTACCACCCACAAGTTTTAGCGTGAGACTTTTTCGTGTCTCAGGTACGTCAAGGACCAACCCCCAGCCCATGTTAAAAGATAGAGCCCTCCAGAAGAACAGTACAGATCTTACGATAACGCGAAAAGGGCCACACTGGCTGCAGGTTTTAGCGTGAGACTTTTTAACGTCTCTCTTACGTTGCAAACTTTAAAAACATTGCCCCACCACCAAAAGTATAACGTTTCTCATTGGATAGACAGAATTTTTGTAGGCGGAGCTTAAGGTTAACATTGAGACCCTGACTGGTCGGATAAAAACACAGCCAGATAGTTTTTTTGAAACCAACTTCGGTAAATTGTAGTAAGGAGAAGTTAGAAAGAGTTGGTTCCGAGACGGCGAGCTGGATGGCTGCTGCGCCGGCCCCTGCCGCCCTGACGCTGCTTAAACACCAACAAGGTAATGAACGCACGCGATGCCGCATTTTTGAGCGCATAAGGCTTCACTCACAACTGCAGAAGTCTGTTACACCCCTTTTTTGCGTAATAGTAGTGTCGATCGTTAATTAAAACTCATGGTGTTCACATTTGCCACCTGAAGTAAAGATCTGAAACGCGATGATTTTTCTATTTTATAATTATTGAGAAGCCACATCAGCCACTGTAATTTACGACAGGTTAGATTAGTAATTAAAGATAATTGAGAGTCACTGTAGACCATTTTGATAGTTTTCTCTTTTGAGAAACTTAAATTAAACCTAGATTATAGATGTGATATGGCATAGGTCATCCTTCGATCGATTGTAGAACTTGGAAACCCATTCAGGGAATATTCGTTCACATTTTTGTTGAACGCAGTTGGTTTTTACCATCCTGTATTAAAACATTTCCTTTTATCAATAATGCAATTTATAAATTTTTTGTGAGTAGAATAAAATTTCCAATGGTAAACTTAACTGCTTTTTCGACGTTATTTTACCAGCTAACTAAAAATAGGAAAGCCTTGAACCCTTTCCTCTAAATTTAGTTAGTATTAAGTTTCTTTTACAGGGAGTGCAGTGGAGCTGACGCTGAGATCATTTAGTATTTGGTTATATCATCGCTAGTCTCACTGAACTCTTCTGAATTCTTCATGTCATGTGTGGTCTGGCGTCTCCTTACCAGCAACAGGTCCCAGGTTCAAACTAGTTAATTCCCTAAAAAACACGCTCAGAGCGTCGTTGCGCGAAAGTGGTAGGGAGACACGATATAGTACAAACAGGTACCACCATGAATGTTTAGAATTCTCACGGCGAAACTCGCCTAAGCCAATCACTATTCAGAAACGCATTTGTGTCTTCCAAAATGCAAACACTAACACAATGTTAATTGTAACAAAACGAAAATAAAACTAATCTTGAAAATAACTTAGAAAACGATTGCACTTTAAACTTATATTCTGGTTGCCTTCGTACAAAAGCAACCACGCCTAGTCATACGTCATCAGCAATGTGGGTAAAAGTGATGTTTCCCACATTCCAATGACGTAATGTTGTACATACTATAATATTGAATTTTTTAAAGTATGTCCCACATACACGCTCTCACTCACTCCCATATATTCACACAACCACATCATAAAGAGATATAAATTTTTCCTGAATTTTAATCTACAGAATAAAAAGTAATTAAAGTTTCGAAAATAAAAATTCAAATAAATTGATTGGCTTGTGAATCATGGCTAAGACACAAGTCTGCAGTCTCCTGTACGTTTATCCCATTATAACTTCCGATGTCGCACTGTAGCAATGAATACCTTAACTATCCGACTTCGTTCATGAACAAGAATTTACAAGTGCTATAGAATCTGGCTTGTGCAACGAAATTTACTGGATCAGACGATTTGACATGTTGAGGTGTGTCAGTGTCTCTGCTCACCTCATTAGATGACTGCCTTTTCCCATGTGGCTCACAGCAATCCGCTGCAGCATGCAGCACCTACATCTACATCTACATCCATGCTTCGCAAACCGCCTGACGGTGTGTGGCGGAGGGTACCCTGAGTACCTCTATCGGTTCTCCCTTCTATTCCAGTCTCGTATTGTTCGTGGATAGAAGGACTGTCGGTATGGCTCTGTGTGAGCTCTAATCTCACTGATTTTATCCTCAAGGTCTCTTCGCGAGGTATACGTAGGAGGGAGAAATATACTGCTTGACTCCTCGGTGAAGGTATGTTCTCGAAACTTCAACAAAAGCCCGTTCCAAGCTACTGAGCGTCTCTCCTGCAGAGTCTTCCACTGGAGTTTATCTATCATCTATGTAACGCTTTCGCGATTACTAAAAGATGCTGTAATGAAGCGCGCTGCTCTCCGTTGGATCTTCTCTATCTCTTCTATCAACCCTACCTGGTACGGATCCCACACCGGTGAGCAGTATTGAAGCAGTGGGCGAACAAGCGTACTGTAACCTACTTCCTATGTTTTCGGATTGCATTTCCTTAGGATTCTTCCAATGAATCTCAGTCTGGCATCTCCTTTACCGACGATCAACTTTATATGATCATTCCATTTTAAATCACTCCTAATGCGTACTCACAGATAATTTATGGAATTAACTGCTTCCAGTTGCTGACCTGCTATTTTATAGCTAAATGATAAGGGATCTATCTTTCTATGTATTCGCAGCACATTGAGATTCAATTGCCATTCCCTACACCATGCGTCAATTCGCTGCAGACTCTCCTGCATTTCAGTACAATTTTCGATTATTACAACCTCTCGATACACCACAGCAGCATCTCACGGTCCTATGACACTCCCCTGCGGCACACCTGAAATCACTCTTACTTCGGAAGACTTCTCTCCATTGAGAATGACATGCTGCGTTCTGTTACGTAGGAACTCTTCAATCCAATCACACAATTGGTCTTTGTTCATTAAACGACTGTGGGGAACTGTGTCAAACGCCTTGCGGAAGTCAAGAAACACGGCATCTACCTGTGAACCCGTGTCTATGGCCCTCTGAGTCTCGTGGACGAATAGCGCGAGCTGGGTTTCACACGACCGTCTTTCTCGAAACCCATGCTGATTCCTACAGAGTAGATTTCTAGTCTCCAGAAAAGCCTAACGTGTTCCAAAATTCTACAACTGATCGACGTTAGAGATATAGGTCTATAGTTCTGCACATCTGTTCGACGTCTCTTCTTGAAAACGGGGATGACCTGTACCCTTTTCCAATCCTTTGGAACTCTACGCTCTTCTAGAGACCTACGGTACATCGCTGCAAGAAGGGGGGCAAGTTCCTTCGCGTACTTTGTGTAAAATTGAACTGGTATCCCATCAGGTCCAGCGGCCTTTCCTCTTTTGAGCGATTTTAATTGTTTCTCTATCCGTCTGTCGTCTATTTCGATATCTACCATTTTGTCATCTGTGCGACAATCTAGAGAATGAACTACAGTACAGTCTTCCTCTGTGAAATAGCTTTGGAAGAAGACATTTAGTATTTCGGCCTTTAGTCTGTCATCCTCTGTTTCAGTACCATTTTGGTCACAGAGTGTCTGGACATTTTGTTTCGATCCACCTACCGCTTTGACGTAAGACCAAAATTTGTTAGGATTTTCTGCTAAGTCAGTACATAGAACTACTTTCGAATTCGTAGAACGCCTCTCGCATAGCCCTCCTCACACTACATTTCGCTTCGCGTAATTTTTGTTTGTCTGCAAGGCTTTGGCTATGTTTATGTTTGCTGTGAAGTTCCCTTTGCTTCCGCAGCAGTTTTCTAACTCGGTTGTTGTACCACTGTGGCTCTTTTCCATCTCTCACGATCTTCCTTGGCACATACTCATCTAACGCATATTGTACGATGGATTTGAACTTTGTCCACTGATCCTCAACACTATCTGTACCTGAGACAAAACTTTTGTGTTGAGCCGTCACTTAACTGCAGCAGCGGTTATTGTTACTAAGAATGAATTTAATAAAAATGTGTTTGTTTAGGTCTTGCTATCTACTAAATAACTCTTGAGAAAGGATTTCATATATGAAGTCTATTTAAAACTTCAGAATAGTCGTGACAGTGACATAGGTGTCTGAGTACCAGATTAACAAATTATTTCCTTTTCAAAGTTACATTAACATTTAGTAACCACAGCATATTATTTAGATGTGGAGAATAATTATTATTATTTGGAGGATAAGGAAGCTTCTTTAATTGACAAACAAAACATGCGGTTACTGCAAACTCGCACTAACAATCACGAGCCTAAGGCTGCAATTGTTTTTGCGCTATGCTTGCAAATTTTACAACTGCATCTTCAAACGTACCTACACCATCTAAACCTCTGCTGGACATGTAAATGAAGTCAGGCCTTGAGTGTGGTAAGGTCTGCCATCACCGACGTGAGCCGGCCGGAGTGGCCGAGCGGTTCTAGGCGCTCAGTCCGAAACCGCGCGACTGCTACGATCACAGGTTCGAATCCTGCCTCGGGCATGGATGTGTGTGATGTCCTTAGGTTAGTTAGGTTTACGTAGTTCTAAGTTCTAGGGGACTGATGGCCTCAGAAGTTGAGTCCCATAGTGATAAGATCCATTTGAACCGACGTGGGGGCAGCTTGACGCGTCTTCTGTCTCCGAACTCTAGACCGACACCACTATCCCACCCTCGCAGACAGATCTCGTCTCCCAACAGTGCTTAGAATCGCGCTCCCATGTTTCGCCCTCAGTTTGTTACTATCGATATCAGAGTGCTTACACAATGCAAAGAATAGCTTTAAGTTGGATATATTGTTTTGAATGTAATGGAGAGTTCTGACACACTCCTTACAGTCTTCATTAAAAATGTTGAATTGCGCCAGAGTCTAATAAACATTCTCCGGGCCAGTTGGAATTTTTACACCTTGAATTTGTTAAATGCCACAGCTCCAGTGTTAGTCAGCTGCGTCGTTGTAAGTGGTTTTCTTTCTTTCGTGTACAAAGGCACCTTTCCTTCGTGACGTGTGAAGGTTGTACGAAAATGACAGTGTGTCCATAAAGTCCCGTTACAACTTCAAAATTTTATTACAACGGCAGTTGTTGAAATATTTTAACAAGATTTCCTGACACCTTGGGCAAATGTATCGACCTGCCCCGCTCGCCTTCAACATCATGCGTGTTTGAGGGCTGTGATTGTCACTCCACCGTACTGTACTTGGCATGGAGCAAGTGAAGGAAACAGTTGCGCGCGTAAGTTTAAAAGCTGTACCTTCACAGCATCGTAACTACCTACTGGCAGAATTATGGCACATAATTTCATGCGGGATGGATTGCTGGAGCTCCTATTTTGCAAGTGTGCTCCTGTTTTCTCCTTGAATTACAAGTTGGTGATGTTTTCTTGGCAGAGACAGCTAATTAGAATCCTGCTGGTGGCAGTAACTTCCACAGCGTAAGTTTGGCAGACTGAGTGTGGTGGTGGGGTGATGTCCTTGATTACTGTTTTCTCCACAGCGTCACATGAAGAGAGGATCATCCAAATGGCCAGAAGGTATCCTAAAAATGGTTGACACCTTGTCTCTGTCATAAGGAGCAGCCGAGATATGATCCACTGACACAATAGCATTTTCACGATCGGGTTATGGGAATATACCGGCCCGTGCACTGTCGTGCAACTAAGTATACAGCATTTGTAGGCCTAGAGCAGGCTTTTGACAATGGTGAGTGGAATACTCTGTTTGAAATTCTGGAGGTAGCAGAGGTAAAATACAGGGAATAAAGGCTATTTAAAATTTGTATAGGAACCTGATGGCAGTTAAAACAGTTGAGGTGCATGAAAGGGAAGCAGTGGTCGAAAAGGGAGTGAGACAGGGCTGTAGCCTCTGTACATTATGCAAGCAGTAAAGGAAAGCAAAGAAAAATTTGGAGTGTGAACTAAAGTTCTGGGACAAGAAGTAAAAACTCTGGGATTTTCAGATGTCAGATACAGCTAAGGACTTGGAAGAGCAGTCGAACGGAGTGGACATTGTCTTCAAACTATGGTATAAGATGAATATCAATAAAAGCAAAACATGGATACTGGAATGTACTGGAATTATGTCTGGCGATGCAGCCGGAATTACGGAATCAGGCGCTCAAAGTAGTAGAGGAAATTTCCTACTTGGGCAGCAAAATAACTCATAACGATGGCCGAAGTAGAGAGGATATGAAATATACACTCCTGGAAATTGAAATACGAACACCGTGAATTCATTGTCCCAGGAAGGGGAAACTTTATTGACACATTCCTGGGGTCAGATACATCACATGATCACACTGACAGAACCACAGGCACATAGACACAGACAACAGAGCATGTACAATGCCGGCACTAGTACAGGGTATATCCACCTTTCGCAGCAATGCAGGCTGCTATTCTCCCATGGAGACGATCGTAGAGATGCTCGATGTAGTCCTGTGGAACGGCTTGCCATGCCATTTCCACCTGGCGCCTCAGTTGGACCAGCGTTCGTGCTGGACGTGCAGACCGCGTGAGACGACGCTTCATCCAGTCCCAAACATGCTCAATGGGGGACAGATCCGGAGACCTTGCTGGCCAGGGTAGTTGACTTACACCTTCTGGAGCACGTTGGGTGGCACGGGATACATGCGGACGTGCATTGTCCTGTTGGAACAGCAAGTTCCCTTGCCGGTCTAGGAATGGTAGAACGATGGGTTCGATGACGGTTTGGATGTACCGTGCACTATTCAGTGTCCCCTCGACGATCACCAGAGGTGTACGGCCAGTGTAGGAGATCGCTCCCCACACCATGATGCCGGGTGTTGGCCCTGTGTGCCTCGGTCGTATGCAGTCCTGATTGTGGCGCTCACCTGCACGGCACCAAACACGCATACGACCATCATTGGCACCAAGGCAGAAGCGACTCTCATCGCTGAAGACGACACGTCTCCATTCGTCCCTCCATTCACGTCTGTCGCGACACCACTGGAGGCGGGCTGCACGATGTTGGGGCGTGAGCGGAAGACGGCCTAACGGTGTGCGGGACCGTAGCCCAGCTTCATGGCGACGGCTGCGAATGGTCCTCGCCAATACCCCAGGAGCAATAGCGTCGCTAATTTGCTGGGAAGTGGCGGTGCGGTCCCCTACGGCACTGCGTAGGATCCTACGGTCTTGGCGTGCATCCGTGCGTCGCTGCGGTCCGGTCCCAGGTCGACGGGCACGTGCACCTTCCGCCGACCACTGGCGACAACATCGATGTACTGTGGAGACCTCACGCCCCACGTGTTGAGCAATTCGGCGGTACGTCCACCCGGCCTCCTGCATGTCCATTATACGCCCTCGCTCAAAGTCCGTCAACTGCACATACGGTTCACGTTCACGCTGTCGCGGCATTCTACCAGTGTTAAAGACTGCGATGGAGCTCCGTATGCCACGGCAAACTGGCTGACACTGACGGCAGCGGTGCACAAATGCTGCGCAGCTAGCGCCATTCGACGGCCAACACCGCGGTTCCTGGTGTGTCCGCTGTGCCGTGCGTGTGATCATTGCTTTTACAGCCCTCTCGCAGTGTCCGGAGCAACTATGGTGGGTCTGACACACCGGTGTCAATGTGTTCTTTTTTCTATCTCCAGGAGTGTAGACTGGCAATGGCAAGAAACACGTTTCTGAAGAAAAGAAATTCGTTACCATCGCATATAGATTTAAGTGCTTGGAAGTGTTCTCTGGAAGTATTTGTGTCGGGTGTAGCCATGTGTGGAAGCGTAACATAGACGATAAATAGTTTAGACAGGAAGAGAATAGAAGAGTGCTGTAGATTAGATGGATAGATCACGTAACTAAAGAGGAGGTGCCGAATAGAATTGGGGAGAAGATGAATTTGTGGCACAACATGAGTAGAAGAAGGGATCGGTTGACAGGAATCATTCTGAGACATAAAGGGATCACAAATGTTGTACAGCAAGGAAGTGTGGGGGGAGCAAATCGTAGAGGAGACTAAGAGATGAACACAGTAAGCAGATGAATACATATATGACAAATGTAATGCTTTCCTTAACGTATCTCTCATGGTCTTTGAGAGTTACTTTCTATTACAACTTTCTAAACGGGGTTCTAGCAATAAAAGGCAGCCTGGGTGGATGACTAGTGTGATAAGTATATCATGTAGGACAAAGGAGAATTATATAAAAATGTTAGAAGTAGTCACAAACTCTCTCCGTCTTCAGGCCACGAGTGGCCTACCGGGGCCATCCGAACGCCGTGTCAACCTCAGTGGATGATGTGGATAAGAGGGGCGTGTGGGCAGCACACTGCTCTCCCGGTCGTTACGATGGTATTTTTGACCGAAGCCGCTACTATTCGGTCGAGTAGCTCCTCAGCTGACATCACGAGGCTGAATGCACCCCGCAAAATGGCAACAACGCATGGCGGCTGGATGGTTACCCATCCAAGCGCCGGCCACGCCCAAGAACGCTTAACGTCGGTAATCTCACAGGAACCGGTGTATCCACTGCGGCAAGGCCGTTACCGCAACCAAATTCCAGTAGCCCATTACAAACTGTATTGTAAGGTGCTTAAAATGTTATTAGGATGGCAACGAGAATGTGGTATGGAATTAGAATAGCCAATTCACAGGATAGAATTGAAACCACATGGTCATTTGTGAAGGAAGTGTTTGTTCAGCAGCAAGAGGTCGATGATATAAAGTCAGTTCGTAGTAAAAATATTTCTGTTTGATGAGATATGTGTACAGTATTTAATAATAATTTTCTGAGCATTGCTGGTGAATTAAATACAAACTTAGTTTCTACTGGGAATCATATAACTGTCTTGGAAAATGCGTTTCCGAGAATGATGTTTGATTCAAATGGTTCTGAGCACTATCGGATTTAACATCTGAGGTCATCAGTCCCCTAGAACTTAGAACTACTTAAACCTAACTAACCTAAGGACATCACACACATCCATGCCGGAGGCAGGATTCGATCCTGCGACCGTAGCAGTCCCGCGGTTCCGGACTGAGCGCCTAGAACCGCGAGACCACCGCGGCCGGCAATGATGTTTGAAATACTCCTCTGTGATACAGACAAGGGGGAGATTGCGCCAATAATTAAATCAGTGAAGACTCTCACGGATATGATGGAGTGCCTGGCAGAATATTAAAGTACTGTGCTGCACATGTTAACCCTGTACTCAGCCACATTTGTAATTTTTCCTTAACGATTAATGTACTCAGTAGTAAAGCCGCTTTATAAAAAGGGAGAAAGGGATCATGTAGACAATTTTCTAAGCCATCAGTGTTTGCTAAAGGCTGTGTATGTAAGGATAATTGATCATTTTATATCACATGATTGCTATCAGATGAATAGTTCGGCTTCAGAAGTCGTTTAACAACTGAAAATGCTGTACGCTCTTTTCTCTGTGAGGTACTGGGTGGATTAAACAATAGATTTTGTAACGCCAGGCATATTTTTTGATTTGACTAAGGCGTTTGTGTTGATCACAAAATATTGCTCCAGAAGTTGGACCAGTACAGAATACAGAGAGTAGCTCACAACTGTATTGGAAGTGTTGAGAATGGCTGTGATGTGGGGTCTGTGTCGGGTACAGTGAAATGGGGGTGCCCCAGGGATCAGTGTTGGGACCAGTGATGTTGCCTATATATAAATGATATGCGCTCTAGTATTGCAGTTAATTCTAAAATATTTCTGTTTGCTGATGACGCTAGTTTGGTAGTAAAGGATGTTAGGTGCAACGTTTGCTTTGTATCAAATAGTGCAGTTCGTGACGTAAGTGCATGGCTTCTAGTAAATAAAGTAATGTTAAGGACATAGACGCACAATTCAACAAAACCCGACATTTTAATTTCACCGAATAGTCATATTGTTAGTGAAACTGAATAGTTAAAATTTTCAGGTGTTGAGATAGATAGTCAACTGTCGTGGAAAGCAGACGTCCAGAATCTTCTTCAAAGACTTTATACTGCCATTTTTACTATTCAAACGACATCAGAAGTAACTGATCGTTCGACACGATAGTTAGTCTTACTTTGCTTATTTTCATTCGCTATTGTCGTGTGGTATTATATTTCGGGATAACTCTTCCCACTTTAAAATGATATTTTTGGCGCAGTTCGGGCAACAATTGGCGTCAGTTGGCGAACCTCTTGTCGACCCCTGTTCACTGCTCTGGCTATTTTGACATTGGCCTCTCAATATAAATATTCTTTATTGTCGCTTTTTGTTAACAATATCTGCTTATTCCCAAGAATTAGCAACTTTCCTTCAATTAATACTTGGCAGAAATCCAAACTGTGCCTAGATCGGACTTCCTTGACTCTTGTACAGAAATGTATGCAGTATACTGCTGCATCCGTTTTCAGTGAGCTACCATAAAAGAGTTCAAAAATCTTAGCAGTAATCCACGCGCTTCCAAATAGAAACTGAAGAGTTTCCTCATCGGTCACTCGTTCTATCCTGTTGAGGAGTTCGTTGAAATATTAAGCTGATTCTTACGTTATATTGTTTACTGCGTTAACTGAAACTTACAGCTTGAATTTTTGGGTCCATACACATTAAAAAAAATTGTTATTACTTTTACGTTGTAATTTCATATACTGACACGTTCCATGACCTTTAGATTTGCTGCTCTAGACGTGTAAATAAATAAACAAACTTAATAAAAAGATTAGGAAGAAAGTAGGTTGCAGTAGGTGCTCGGAGACGAAGAGCTTCCACAAGACAGCTGCATCAGACCAGTCTTCGTACTGCAGACGACGACGACGACAACAACAACAACAACAACAACAACAACAACAACTTAACATGATTCATCGCTCCAGATCAATAGTTCCCAGTCGTCATAATTGCGTCCCTCTTTTTACAGTCTCAGTTATCGCTTAACGTTGATTACAGCAGCCTCAAATCGGAATGCTGTCACTGTAATTTGGAAGATGTTAAAAAGGGTAATTTCCCGTGTGCTCTAGCTTATCGCATAGCGGAATGTCGTGTTTAGGGAACGTTTTCAGTTTTTGTTTGTAAATTCTCGTAATTAGCATTGTTTTACTATTACGGTAGTATTTGTTCTTTATCTCGGAAGTGCTTGAACTCTGGAAAGGGAGACATGACTCCATTTTAAATGCAGAATGTAAATTTCGTATGACGAATTAATTTGCATGAACGTTTTGTCGAAGAGCTAACTTTGTTAACTTGCTGCTTAATACTGTATTCACGGCTGTAATTTTTAAAGACTGCACTATGTATTTTCAGAATAAAAGTCAGGCGTCATTTGAAATGTATTTTTGACGTATTTTATGGGCTCCAACAAATTAGTCATCATCCGAAGCCTACAAAATAAGGGTATTACATATCTTTGGACCTTGACTTCACATATATGTGAAGTATAAGTATTACAGAAACTTACTTAGTAGAGGTTTAGCAGATGTCAATTACATCTTCGTAGAAGCATAATAACCTGATATGTCCAGATTTGTACATACCGTTTGTGACTATTGTAAACACAGATCAACAATGAAGTAGATATTGAATATGCTAAACCAGTACTAAGTGAGTTTCTGAAATCTACTTCTTATATTCCACCTAAATGTATAGTCAAGGACTATATATATATATATATATATATATATATATATATATATATATATATATATATATATCATCCCTAATTTTGTAGGATTATAATGAAGATGAATAATTTATCGACAGCGGTATATCAGAGTGAAAATATATTTTCAACTGACGACTGAAATTAAATCTGAAAAACTACTGCTTATTTCCAAACTATACGCATTTACTAATAACAATGTCCAATGATGTAGGTATGTTCGTTCGCATTTTCTAATTTGATTAATAAACATGAAATTGAAGTTATAACAGTTTGGAAATTATTCGAAATCAAGCCTCTCCATCCCTCTTCGAACTACTTCGAACTTTCATTGTAATTCACGGGATTCGTCAATTAAGTTTAGCTGGAGTAAGATCTTGGGTAGTACGTAGAAAGACCAGTTAATAGCAAGCAGCGTGATTTGTTAATGGTGGGCAGTTTCAAGACAAAGCAGTATGTCCATCGGCGCACTGGTAAGGCAAAGTGATTATTAGGGCGAGAAGTGAACATTGTTTTGTGGACATGGGGTAGAGTGATTATCCGTTCAGATTATATTGCATCCCTTCAAGAAAAGTGGAAAAACTAAAAAATACAGTAGGTGAGAAAGTTCGACTCAGGGGATTAATTCTACACTGAAGCGCCAAAGAAACTTGTAGAGGCATGCTTATTCAAATACAGAGATATGTAAACAGACAGGACACGACGTTGCGCTCGGTAACGCCTATATAGGACAACAAGTGTCTGACGCAGTTGTCACATCGGTTACTGGTGCCACAACTGCAGGTTACCTAGACATAAGTGACTTTGAACGTGGTGTTATAATCGACGCACGAGCTGTGGGACACAGAATCTCCGAGGTAACGATATACGTAAGTGTTGTGTGACGAGGACCTCCCGTCGGGTAGACCGTTCGCCAGGTGCAAGTCTTTCAATTTGGCGCCACTTCGGCGACTTGAGCGTCGATGTGGATGAAATGATGATGATTAGGACAACATAACACCCAGTCCCTGAGCGGAGATAATCTCCGACCCAGCCGGAAATCGAACCCGGGCCCTTAGGATTGACATTCTGTCACGCTGGCCACTCAGATACTGGGGGCGGACGAAGTAACGATGAAGTGGGGATTTTCCCGTATGACCGTTTCACGAGTGTATTGTGAATGTCAGAAATCCGGTAAAACATCATATCTGCTGCATAGCTGCGGCCGGAGATAGATCCTGCAAGAACGGGACCAGCGACGACTGAAGAGAATCGTTCAGCGTGACAGAAGTGCATCCCTCCGCAAATTGCTGTTGATTTCAATGTTGGGCCATCAACAGGTAACAGCGTACGAACCATTCAAAGAAACATCATCGATATGCGCTTTCGGATTCAAAGGACCACCCGTGCACTCTTGACGACTGCACGACAAAAAATTTGACGTCTCGCCTGGACCCGTCAATAGCGACATCGGATTGTTAATGACTAGAAACATGTTGGCTGGTCGGACGAGTTCGTTTCAAATTGTATCGAGCGGATGGACGTGCACGGGTGTGGAGACAACCTCATGAATCCGTTGACCCTGCATGTCAGCAGAGGGCTGATCAAGCTGGTGGACGCTCTGTAAAGGGGTGGGGCGTGTGCAGTTGGATTGATATGGCACCCCTGATACTTCTAGATGGTACTCTCAGGTGAAACGTAAGCAAGCATCCTGTCTGATCACCTGCATCCATTCATGTCCACTGTGCATTCCGACAGTCTTGGGTGATTCTAGCAGGACAACGCAACACGGCACAAGTCCATAATTGGTACAGAGTGGCTCCAGGAACACATTTATGAGTTTAAACACTTCCGCCGGCCACCAAATTCTCTAGACATGACCCTTATTCAGCTTATCTTGGGTGCCTTGCAACGTGCTGTTCAGAAGAGATCTCCATTCTCTCGTACTGTTACGAATTTATGGAGAGTTCTGCAGGATTCATCGTTCCCGTTCCCTGTAGCACTACCTCAGACATTAGTCGAGTCCACGCCACGTCGTGTTGAGGCACTTCTGCATGTTCGCGGGGGCCCTACGCGATATTAGGCAGGTGTGCCAGTTTCTTTTGTCTCTTCATTGTATCTAGAAGTAGAGCTACATACACGCTACGGGATAAATGGCGGCAGCAGAATGGTCGCCCAGTCTTCCTGGTGTCCACAGCGGAACAGCCAGCTCTGGTGCACCGTGATTAGGCGACTAAAGTATTCAGTTCGAGTGTCCTGACACGCCCGCAACATTTCCGGTTCGTCTTCGGTTCGGCGGCCTTAGTGAATGGGTGCGGGCGGTCGCTGAAGCCACTCGCCGATGGCCTCCGTCGTATTCAGAAGTTCGTGCCGAGGGTTTAAAAACCGATCCGTGACCGATTTTTACTTGTTCCGCCAGTCACCTCGCCTGTGACACACCGCTTCACTGCCACCAGGCCGTTCACTTCTTTTGCGATTCCCGGTTCTGCACGGAGAGTCGTTCTTCGTCAATCAGACTTGCCTCTATCACTAAACCACCATGCCATATGAAGGGTCAAAATCAGACATTTGTAAGTAGAGCGAAGAAACAGTGTATCTCTATTTGGACTGGAATGATATAAATGTACCGGGTGATGAAAAACTGAGTATAAATTTGAAAACGGAATAAATCACGCAATAATGTAGATAGAGAGGTGCAAATTGACACACATTCTTGGAATGACATGGGGTTTTATTAGAACCAAAAAAATACAAAGGTTCAAAAAATGTCCGACAGATGGCGCTTCATCTGATCACAATAGCAATAACTAGCATAACAAAATTAAGACAAAGCAAAGATGATGTTCTTTACAGGAAATGCTCAATATGCCTACCAATATTCCTCAACAATAGCTGTAGTCGAGGAATAATGTTGCCAGCAGCACTGTAAAGCATGTCCGGAGTTACGGTGAGGCATTGGCGTCGGATGTTGTCTTTCAGCATCCCTAGAGATGTCGGTCGATCACGATACACTTGCGACTTCAAGTAACCCCAAAGCCAATAATCGCACGGACTGTGGTCTGGGGACCTGGGAGGCCAAGCATGACGAAAGTTGCGGCTGAGCACACGATCATCACCAAACGACGCGTGCAAATCTTTCACGCCTCTAGGAATATGGGGTGGAGCGCCATCCTGCATAAACATCGTACGTTCTAGCAGGTGTTTATCAGCCAGGCTGGGGATGATGCGATTCTGTTACATATCGGCATTTTTGCTGTCTAGCGCCATCTGTCGGACATTTTGTGCACTTGTTTTTTTTTGTTCTAATAAAACCTCATGCCATTCCAAGCATGTGTGTCAATTTTTACCTCTCTATCTACATTATTCCGCGGTTTATTAGGTTTTCAAATTTATACTGAATTTTTGATCACCCGGTGTATAGGTCTGTTGAAAAAATGAGGTTTTCATTCTGCAGCGGAGTGTGCGCTGATATGAAACTTCCTGGCAGATTAAAACTGTGTGCCGGACCGAGACTCGAACTCGGGACCTGTTCGCAGGAGAGCTTCTGTAAAGTTTGGATGGTAGGAGACGAGATATTAGTAGAAATAAATTTGTGAGGACGGGTTGTGAGTCGTGCTTGGGTAGAGCACTTGCCCGCGGAAAGCAAAGGTTCCGAGTTCGAGTCTCGGTCCGGCACACAGTTTTGATCTGCCTGGAAGTTTAATTCCGGAGGTTCGTTCACAAAATTTTTCTACGATACCTTTTACTTCTTGTGCATGGTCTCTTATGAAATACTCTCCTCCACTATTTATGCACCCCTTCCAACGCCGTTTTCCACTTCCGGAAGCAGTCTGGTACTCCTCTTGCTGGATCGCGGGAACCGCTGCCTGCGAATTCCTACGATCTCGTCTATCGTAGCAATTCTTCGTCCTTTCTACAGGGCTTTCAGCTTTGGAAATAAACAAAAGTCCACAGGGGCCAGGTCTGGAGAGTACAGAGGATGAGGCACGACAGTGATTTTGTTTTTTGTGCAACAGTCACGCTCCAACAGGGATGAATGTGCGGGTGCGTTATCGTGAAGCAAGAGCCATGAATTGTCTCGTCACATTTCAGGCCATTTCCTTCTCACATTTTCTCGCAGGTGTCGCAACACATCCCGATAGTACCATTGGTTAACAGTTTGTCCTTGTGGCACGAATTCATCGTGAACTAATCCTGCAAAGTCAAAGAAAACTATCAGCATGGCTTTGACATTTGACCTTACCTGACGAGCTTTTCTTTGGTCTTGTAGAACTATTCCATCCCGGCCCATTGTGAAGAGTGAACCTTGGTCGCAAAATCATAACTGTAGGCCCACATCTCATCCTCTATGATGATTCTCTCAAGGAACATTGCGAGGTGGCGGCGCTAGCAGTGTATTTAACACTAAATTCTTCTAGAGTCTTCATATGGAAATGATGCTCTAAACCCCCCCCCCCCCTTTCTAACTCCGGCTTTTGCTGTTGCACATGGATTAAGAAGAAACGCGCACTGACCGTAATCGACCCCCCATGTGGAGTAGAAAAGAGTTTGGCACCTGCAATAATTTAATTGGACAGAAATTAATTAGGTAAAGGAAAGTTTCATTAACGTAGTGAGAAATGAAAGGGATGCTCTACCGATTAACAGAATGAAAGTTCTGTCCAAAATAACAATTTTATTTTTCATGACTTAACTCAAATTAATAAACAAAACACATGATACATTTACAATACATCAAATTGGATACTCAAGTAATTGCTGTGAAGGTGAAGTTGTCCATAAACCAGATTGTGACATTTATGACGAAGTGGTATGTGGAGCCAATTCGTTGCAACTCAAATGTTAAGAGAAACACCCATCCAACCCAATATTAATTGCTGTTACGGTAGTGATAACTCAGACAATGACCATCCAAGGGAGAACAGTTAGAAAAGACGATAAGGCGCTCTCTGCTGAGCTCTGATTATCACCTAGCAAAATTAGCTGATTGCCGGTGCTGCAGACGTACATTACCGAGCTGTCTTCTTAACTGCAAGGACACGATCTGGCGTACCGGAGGCGATGGCTGGTTGCTTCGACGTCCCGTCGTGATGATAATGTCGTGAGTATAGCCCGAAACAAATTCTCCTGGTCTGGTTGTTCCAGACTAAAGACTTCCTAGCAGCACAAATACGCCTCTGAGGGAGACGAAGAAGCCTCGCTGCACAATCACTGACGGTTCAGTGATTGATTTTAACAAGCGAAGTCACACAGTAACTCCGGTACAGCCAACATTAGCCAAAACTGCTCAAGACGGACAACATAGGCCGCTTGTACGCAGAACGCTCAATTGCCAACTGTACTCGGCAAGTTACGTTGACGTCGAAACTTCAGCAATATCGTCAAACAGTTACAATTAAATGAAAGTATATTAGAACGCCAACGGAAGGCAGATTGGCCAGAGCAGCGAGAGCTCAGTCTTGTAACATACTCCGACCGAAAGCCGAGAGCCAGCTCACTCAAGATCGTGCGGTAGCGTTCTCGCTTCCCGCGCCCGGGTTTCCGGGTTCGATTCCCGGCGGGGTCAGGTATTTTCTCTGCCTCGCGATGCTCGGTGTTGTGTGATGTCCTTAGGTTAGTTAGGTTTAAGTAGTTCTAAGTTCTAGAGGACTGATGACCATAGATGTTAAGTCCCATAGTGCTCAGAGCCATTTCAACCATTTTTGAACTCACTCAAGAGCACCCGTACAAGCCGAACACACATTCCCACCCCCACGACAGAGGCCATCGTTATACTTCCAATTGGCAGAAAATTCTACTCTATTGGCGACGCACTACTATTTCACCAATGGAGATA
Organism: Schistocerca gregaria; assembly: GCF_023897955.1. NCBI lineage: Eukaryota > Metazoa > Arthropoda > Insecta > Orthoptera > Acrididae > Schistocerca > Schistocerca gregaria. The sequence continues at coordinate 78,249,677 of NC_064929.1, forward strand.
CTTAGCGCCAATTTCTGCGCCTATTTTGCTACGTCACGGAGCTATCCCCTGAGCAAGCCAATCACAGTGATTATTTTGCAGAAAATACGGAAATTTGCCCGCCAAGACTGCCTGGGAACACAACTCATTCCCATGCCTCGCTGGTAGCCCGCCAGAAAGTGTTTTCACTAAGTTTCTTCAAAGTAACGGAATCTCTAGCTCAGCCGATCCGCCAGGCCCCTGTGGACGTATCGCCGCCGCTCTTATGACAATGTCGGCTCTCTGGAAAGCATCAACTCCACTCCCTCACACCCGTCGGCTTAATCGTTTCATGCTCAGCATATCTCGCCTGCCACTGGACCACCCGGGTAACGAGAGACGCTGCTTGGGAAGTCCAAGTGTGAAGGAATAGCAACTTTTCACCACATGCAACTAGAGAGGAAAATCGAATTACTCAGAGTAAGACAGAAATTTGAGAGGGGGCTCATGCCACTTCTCAACATCTCGTTCTCATTTGCGTGATCCTAAGGCTCGTCATACATTACGAGGCGAAGATCTTTCTCATCTTGACTCACGAGCTGTAGGACTAACGTGGCGGCAACAGAATGCATTTATAGCTGCTGTGTCAGGATTTCATGACATGACCCGACTGAAATTTACATTCTTCTGCCAGGTCTCGGACAGTCAGTCTTGCATTGCATCGTACAATATAGTCGGTAGATGTCGAAGGGTGTCCCGAACGAGGGTAATGTTTAACATCTTTCCGGCCGTTTTTTAACCATGTGAACCATTTTTACTCCGATTACGGCTTAGGCATTCATCACCGTAGGCTTCCTGCATCATTTGGCGTGTGCTTGTAGAGGTTTCCTTGAGTCTCACGTAAAATTTAATGCAGATGTGTTGCTCCTCTAACTCTACCTTCTCGAAATTCGCAAACTGTGTGACAAAACATTCTACTCAATACAGCACTGAGCTCGGCCGTTAACCAGCCGTGCCAGCCGTGTGCAGGGATGCCAACCGCATTTCGCTCCAAGACACTACTGGCGCAAAATTACGAATGTTTAGGGCGCTCATGACCACGCTGTTCAGAGCCCGAAAACCTCAAACCACACACACACACACGAATGTTCGGAATTTTTTGAACCGACCTTATATACAGCGTGCTACAAAAAGGTACGGCCAAACTTTCAGGAAACATTCCTCACACACAAAGAAAGAAAATATGTTGTGTGGACATGTGTCCGGAAACGCTTAATTTCCATGTTAGAGCTCATTTTAGTTTCGTCGGTATGTACTGTACTTCCTTGGTTTACCGCCTGTTGGCCCAACTGAAGGAAGGTAATGTTGACTTCGGTGCTTGGGTTGACATGCGACTCATTGCTCTACAGTACTAGCATCGAGCACATCAGTACGTAGCATCAACAGGTTAGAGTTCATCACTAAAGTGGTTTTGGAGTCAGTGCAATGTTCACAAATGCGGAGTTGGCAGATGCCCATTTGATGTATGGATTAGCACGGGGTAATAGCCGTGGCGCGGTACGTTTGTATCGAGACAGATTTCCAGAACGAAAGTGTCCCGATAAAAACACGTTCGAAGCAATTGATCGGCGTCTTAGGGAGCACGGAACATTCCAGCCTATGACTCGCGACTGGGGAAGACCTAGAACGGCAAGGACACCTGCAATGGACGAGGCAATTCTTCGTGCAGTTGACGATAACGCTAATGTCAGCGTTACAGAAGTTTCTGCTGTACGAGGGAACGTTCACCACGTCACTGTATGGAGATTGCTACGGGAGAACCAGTTGTTTCCGTACCGTGTACAGCGTGTGCAGGCACTATCAGCAGCTGATTGGCCTCCACGGCTACACTTCTGCGAATGGTTCATCCAAAAATGTGTCAATTCTCATTTCTGTACAAATGTTCTGTTTACGGATGAGACTTCATTCCAACGTGATCAAATTGTAAATTTTCACATTCAAAATGTGTGTGCTGACGAGAATCCGCAACGCAACTGTGCAATCACGTCATCGACACAGATTTTCTGTGAACGTTTGGGCAGGCATTGTTGGTGATGTCTGGATTTCTCCCCATGTTCTTCCACCTACGCTCAATGGAGCACGTTATCATGATTTCATACGGGATACTCTACCTGTGCTGCTAGAACATGTGCCATTACTAGTACGAGACAACATGTGGTTCATGCACGATGGAGCTCCTGCACATTTCAGTCGAAGTGTTCGTACAGTTCTCAACAACAGATTCGGTGACCGATGGATTGGTAGAGGCGGACCAATTCTGTGGCCTCCACGCTCTCCTGACCTCAACCCTCTTGACTTTCATTTATGGGGGCATTTGAAAGCTCTTGTCTACGCAACCCCGGTACCAAATGCAGAGACTCTTCGTGCTCGGATTGTGGACGGCTGTGATACAATACGCCATATAATAATAACAATTATTATTACTATTTCGTGTGGCTCAGCAGCGTGCTGCGAATGTTTCTGCAGGAGGCCACTTCGGCGAATTGCACACCCCCAACCCATCCCAATTATTTAACTCTTAGAAACATTATGACTGAGCAAAACTGAACGTACTCAGACAGTACTCTCTTCACTTACTCTGATCATCGCTAAATTGACACACAATATTACTAGCGCAGCGCAATCTGACTTTCAACAATCCCTACAAAAGAATGGCCCTGACTAATAATAATCTATACCTTATATGAATCACTTACCTCACAAAAATCTTCGTCACTCGAACTACTGCAATACAGTGAGGACCAATACTGCCAGTTAAGTAAAAGATTCAGACTACTGACTGCACTAACTACTGAAATGCATAGTTAGTAAATGAAAGATTTTGATAGAGAAGAAGCAATGTATTTACCTCAATAATGTTCAAAAGTCATAATTTTGTGACATCCAATTAAATATTATCCTTTTTCTGACGGACACCTGTGCAGATCGTCCGCTCTCAAACCTCCGCCATCTCTCTCCCCAAATCCACCACTGCTGGCGGCTCACCTCCAACTGCGCAAAGCTACGCGCTTTTCACATCCAACTGCCCAACACTACAATAGCGAATATTCCAACAATGCAAACCAGCCACAGACTGCACACAGCACAGTCAGTGATTTTCATACAGAGCGCTACGTGACGTTAGCAACATAAAAACCGAAACAGCCTACTTACTAGGTGAAGGCTGGGTTAATATGAAGAAAGAAAAATACATGTCACGACCGTGACTCGATCCCGCGAGCTTTCGCTTTCGAGACCGCTAGATGCCCACCACGGCGGGCTTGTGTATGGATAATTCGTCTATAGATTTTGCCGACTTAGTTTTGGAGTATCAAAGTATGTGATATAAAAGCCCGTTAACTTTTGATTGGATTGACTTGGAAGCTTTAATTTTTCACATCCCTGAGGGACCATAGACCTTTGTGTGTGAAATAATTTTTGATACCTCACGTCGTTCCTGAAGAAAAATAAGGTTCTTAACAGTGGGAGACAGGCAATAAAGTGATCCTGTGAGGGTTCCGTTACTACTGACCCCATTCTGATATGAGAAAATTACGCTGCTCGGCATATCACTGCCAAACTATAGCAGGACAATTTACAAAATAAATACTTTATTGAGAACTGCTAAGTGGCATACGAGGGAACCGATCGCGTCTAAGAGCCAATAAATATATTTTTATTCCGATTCAAAAAATGGCTCTGAGCACTATGGGACTCAACTGCTGTGGTCATTAGTCCCCTAGAACTTAGAACTACTTAAACCTAACTAACCTAAGGACATCAGACACATCCATGCCCGAGGCAGGATTCGAACCTGCGACCGTAGCAGATGCACGGGTCCGGACTGCGCGCCTAGAACCGCTAGACCACCGCGGCCGGCTATTCCGATTCCCATTCATATTGAGGCACTATGTTTTACTTGGTATAAAACAAGGACAGAAACGGAGCAGTAAGTTTTTAACAAGTAGAACTGCCGACAAGAATGAGCACGTGTCACATCTTTTAAATCCACAATGGAGCGTTTCTTGGCACGATGGCTATGAGTCGCCCACTGACGCATTTTGGAACGCTTTCTGCACGATGTGACGGCCGGACCAACCCAGGGACATGAAACAGAGAACCGATAACACAATAGCATTGCAAACGCGATTTGTGGAAAAATGGCGCTTAAAACATTTGCAAATGGAATTTTTATGTTCTGGCGCACTGAAATCATACACATTCGCCAACCCAGCATGGAGTGTTGCAGCCTTATTTCAGCCTCCAACGCCAGAAACGAAATGCCGTACCATTATTCACTTCATCAGTGAGTGGCAGTCTTGTATTGTGGCCCTTCTTGTGTCACCAGATCAGAATCGTAGCAGGAATTGCATTTACAAGGGGAGGACAAAATTATGGAAACACGGCGAGAGATGCGTGCTTGTTCACAAATGCAGGTGCTAACAAAGCCTGCGGGTTATATTAGCTACGGGCGCCACCTGCGCCATGTCTTCAGTAACGTCGGAAGTGTCAGTCATGTCCACAACAGTGTCCTATGCGCTTGTGACGGAATTGTGCTCCACCAAAGTAAATCCGAACGTGTGCACATTGATGGTGGTTTCTCTGGTGAGCTTTCCGTAACCAGGCTATGTGAAGTGTTTTAAGAAGAATCGTATCGACGATTTATACCGCATGCAGGGAAACTGGAAAAACGTCGTCTTCAAAAACAAAAAAAAAAAAAAAAAGCCGGGTGGGGGGGAATGAAACTGTATTTTATCCTGATGGACAGTCATTGTAGGTGGTTGTGACTAAAAGTAAGAGGACGACGGCTGCAAAAGTCTCTGCACAACTGAATGTCGCAGTCGGAAAGGTCCTACATAAGCTGGAAATTGCATGTGGAGCTGGAATTCCAAAACCAGTCATCAGGATGCAAATATATGTAACAGGATGGCGTGGTGCCGTCGTCATAAAGCCTAGATGATGGAGAAATGCAAGATAGTCATTAGGTCGGATAAGTCTTGTTCGACAACGTTTCTAACATCTGGCCGTGTTTACGTCCAAGAAGTGTAACATGTCCGGGGTCCGGTGATTATTTAGGCAGCCACATCGTGGCTTTCCGCGAGCTCCATGGCTATTCTGCAAGATCGAAATAATGGATAGGATTATATAACCATTTTGGCTGATCAGGTATAATGTTTGTTCCGTAATGGTGATTTTGTGTTCCAAGAGGACACGGTTCCGATTCACACAGCCTGCGTTGCCTGCAGTGTCCCCACAGTCATCAGAGATAAATATTATTGAGGTGAGATGGGTGCGTCGTCATTATACGTCCCATCTTCATTAACTGCAAATGCCAGTATTTTGCAGAATGGATGATATAAGATTTCCTTGAAAACCATATAGGACCTGTATCCATCCATTGTCCGACGAATGGAAGCTGTTTGGAATGGCAGTGGTTTTCCTAAACCGTATTAGACATGGAAATGTACTGTGCTTTTCGATTTTCGGTATCTTAGTCCACCTCCAGTAGCTTTCTCTTTTTCTGGTAATTGTCTCCCCTGCCGTGTTTCGTAGTATATATTTACCTCATTTGTTTAAGTCAGGTATGAAAGTACAGTTACAACTGACCGTCAGTCCGGCTCCATAGCTGAGTGGTCAGTGCGGCAGAATGGCCTGTGGGTGTTCCGGTTTCGATTCCCGGCTGAATTGATTGTTTCCTCTCGGGCACTTGCGTTGCGTCGTCATCATGATCATTTCACCCTCACCTACCCGGCAGTCGCCGCAGTCTCGTCAACTGAGGAGACTTGCACCAGGCAACTGGGCTCGCCGTTAGTGGAGGAGTCGTCATAGCCACAGGGAATTACCATAACTGACAGCTCACTCTAAATAATCGAGGATGTGAGTTACGAAAAGCGAACCAAAGTGAAGATATGGCTAGTGCTACTACATGCATGTGTTTTATAGTATACAGTGTTTGCAAGCCATCACTCGCTTTAATCATAAATATATGTCTGAGTGAAGCTGCTCATGAACCACAACAATAAAATAAAGACAGTGAATAGTAGAGGGAGTATGAATTAGGTCAGTGGCACATTAAAGTTTACAAAATAATGACAACTTCTATTAAACCTCTAGTAGCTACAACTAGCTGGTAAATCTTGCACAAAAAAGACAAAAACAAATCGCATAAGGAAAGGTTTTTAGCAGGCAAAGCATACATAGGGGTAGAACCAATGAAAATTCACTTTCCTGAACTGCAATGCAATCTCACTTTGTTTGCATGAAATCACTGTGAGGTCTGTAATGTTCCCCCTGATTCCTAATTCCATCTATCGTCCAATTTAGTCGTTTATGAAGATTTGAGAGGAGCGAAGATTACAATAAATTTTCTAGTTTACTTACAGCTTTTCATGTAGAGTTGGCTTCAGTTCATCTTGTCTAGGGCTCTGATACTTGAAGCTGAAAATGCTACGTTTTAGGTCCCGACACGGTTAGACTAACCTACATAAATTTGAAGATTGTTGTTACAGAATTTCTGTCTTTGCGTTAATATATATTTTCTCATTTATTATATGATACAGTCTTGATTTTCACATTAACAAAGCCGTAATTACATTGTTCGCTCAAAACACAAAGGTGCGTCCGATCACATCAAAGGCTTGGTTACGACTCACAGACTCTGCGGAAATAACAATATTGCAGGGGGCTTACTATTTTTCTTGACAAATGAATTTCTAGTAGCCTTAATTTCAATTATTGTTTCATAAATAAATCCACAAATAAACATAGTAAACCAGTACAGTATTGCGTATTTAATAACACAAATTTTAAGTGTGCCAATAGTTCGTAATTTCAAATGTTTTTAAAAAATAATTTTAACTGTACATTCAGAACTGGCACTTATCAATTATAACATCGAAAATAAAGTAATTTATTTTCACAAATATTAGCTTGAAATATACTAAAGTTTTCAGAGAAGCAACTGAGATAATATTCACTTGTCGAAAATTCGAAAAATAATAGTGGTATCGACAACTACTGTTGAAAAAAGTAATGTTAGAAGAATACGTCCTGTTAGAGGCCCAACTCTGTTGAAATGGAATCAACTACGAGCAGCTATACCATAAACTATGGTCCACCAGAGAACAGTGTGCTGGGAATATCATTCAACAACCCTACGACGGTGCAGCCGTAGTTGACCCTTTCGCCTTGACCGGGGGCGGGCAAACGTTGCACGCGGCTCGTGAGCGCACAGCGCTGCACGTGTGCTGCTCGCGTGCACCCGTCGAATGGGGCAGTGGCCACAGCCGGCAGGTTGCGGCGGTGCAGTGCCAGGCTGAGCTGCGGACGTTGAAGCGAAGAGACCACTACGTACTGAGCGATGTATTTCAAGAACCGGAAAATTCAGAGTGAATCTAGGAAACGGAGAAGCGGAGATTTGCTATCTTTTAAAAAGGAATGGGAGAATCATTTTTTCTTTGTGCAAAAACGTGAAAATTCGAAATGTATAATATGTGGCAGTATTCTCGCTGGTCAGCGGAAGTTTAGTATTGAAGGCCATTATAACAAATTTCACAAGAACGAGTACAATTTATTGTCGGATTCTGAGCGGATGGGGAAATTGACTACGCTTCATAAGAGCGACCTGACGATATTAGAATGGCTCTGAGCACTATGGGACTTAACATCTTAGGTCATCAGTGCCCTAGAACTTAGAACTACTTAAACGTAACTAACCTAAGGACATCACACACATCCATGCCCGAGGCAGGATTCGAACCTGCGACCGTAGCAGTCCCGTGACGATATTAGATGCATCCGTCCCAGTTGCCGTTGTCACCAGAGATCTGCGACTTTCTTTCGTCATGTCTCTTATCCAGCTGATTTAACATTTTATGGAGCACTGTTTTCAATTTTTCAGGAGGACAACAATAATAGCCCAGCGGTACGTGCAAGCTATAAAATTGCGCTTAATATAGCGAGAGCTGGAAAACCATTTGCTAAATTAATAAGCCTCGGTTAAGAGCAAACATAAGTAACTGTTTGCGTTTGTCCGTATGCAGAAATTTTCTTCCAGTGCCTGTGATAATTAAATAAAACGTATTGTAGTTAATAGGTACTTTTTCAAACCATGATTTACTTCAAGCACTCCTGCTAACCTTATTCCATCATTCAGTAGCGCAAGCTAGAAAAACAAAACGCATTACAGAGGAAGGAGCGGAGAGAAGGTATGGTGGGGAGGGGAGACACGCGGGTGGCCAGCTTGCCCCTGTGTGCCCGCAGAACACCTGTTAACTGCACACGTGCGAGTGCACCGCACACGTGCAGGATCCCTGCCCGCCCCTGGCCTTGACTGGCGGCAGCAGGAATCAGCGCGCTATGGGTGAGGAGCGGCCGCTGCGACGTTCTGACGCGTCCACGAAAATATCCGAACTACGCGGCCTCGCGTCCTGATGATCAGAACGCGGGGAAGTTCGCTATCAGAGACCTCAAATTCGGCAGATTTCAGTGTGGGGTGTACCCGTTCACTAGTCTGGCCACACCACTTTGACTCAGAGGCGCGGCTCTGTGTGCTGCAATCGTTAAACGTCAGACCGCCGACTCAGGGCGAATAACTTGACACACAATATGCCCTAGATGATATTTAGTTCTACTGTCAGTAGCGTTGTGAACTGCCACAGGGTACAGACCACAAGTCTCACCTGCTAGGGAAAGACCTGAGGTTCTCCACCAGGGGAGGACCAGAAGACGAAAGTCCTCCAAAAATCGCGACCACTTCCCACCAAGTGTCGGTACTGGAGCTCAATTAGCAAAACGAAGCCATCCTCACATTTCACAAACCAATCGAACTATCCTCTGGTCATAGAATATCCCATCTTGACGGTTATGTCGGTTTGATAACCAATCCCGACACTGTGTTGCCAAGGTGCATATTCTGAGAGGACCGAATCAGCGAATCCAATTCTCCGTTTTAAATAAAGATTTTAGACTAGGGAGGCGCCTGTCTGATGGTAAGCATGGCCATGTTTTGGCAAAAAACATCTGTCTAGGCGGGATTCAGTCTCTCGTTTACAGGGCGACCCAATCTTTCGTCGCCTACCATTTCCAATTTCTGAAAGAAGGCTGTTTAGCCTCCGATGCAGTAATGTCTGTTATGTTTTAGCCGCTCAATAAAAGAACCTGGCTACTTTCTGGCGTCAAGGGGGGGGGGGGGGGGGTTACAGTATTCTCTCTACTATACACTCTGTCCAAATCGTCCCAGCTTCCAACATGAGAATGCACGGAGTTTTATGAGGTTCCCACCGTTTGTACAATAGCTGATTTTACAGCAGTCTCTCTTAAGTGACTTCTTCCGTCTCCATTCAGTCGTCTTGCTGTCTTCTACGATGGCCTGTCTCAGGTAAAATGTTTAACGGCCTGCCGCCTTTCTGTCCGACCCTATGAGGAAGGAGGAGAGAATTTCGTCCAGAAGTCGCTCTGCAGGTAATAACCACTGAAAACTGTTTCCCAGAACCACTCTCACGGCCTGGTCATCGCGCTCAGCATTTATGGCCCCCAATTCATCTCGCTCCCTGTTCTCAGATCACCTCTGCTATGGACTCCGAGTACAAGTTTTCTACAGGTTACACATGCAGTTACAAGAACATCCTGCCCACAATTTTCTCACGTAGAAATAGTCACTAACCACTTGTAGCAAATGTAGAACTCAGGAACACAGAGATCATATCCTAAAATATGAATGCTGACAGTGTTGTTTAAGTGAAAGAGTGGCATGCCACCTGTCAGTATATGTATCCTGTTTCTGTATGTATGGTCTATTTTTTGTAACTTGTGTCAGTAATATAAACACTGAATGAATTATGAACTGCCAAGCTCGGTAAAATAATTTATTCATATAGATGACCAGTTTCGTCAATCGCCAACTTCTGATATGTCTGAATCATTACATAATGTCCTCCATCAGTACAATAACTGGACCGAGCGAGGTGGCGCAGTGGTTAGCACACTGGACTCGCATTCGGGAGGACGACGGTTCAATCCCGTCTCCGGCCATCCTGATTTAGGTTTTCCGTGATTTCCCTAAATCGTATCAGGCAAATGCCGGGATGGTTCCTTTGAAAGGGCACGGCCAATTTCCTTCCCCATCCTTCCCTGAGCTTGCGCTCCGTCTCTAATGACCTCGTTGTCGACGGGACGTTAAACACCACTAACCTAACCTAACCTACAATAAGTGGTGCTATACAAGGTGTGTCCTTGTTGCTATAGTGAGCCACTCTGGAAGGCGGCATGTCAGTTTTAAAATAACAGCTATGTATACACATATTATATAGGGATCTGTCAGTTGTCAATTGGTGACGAATGTGAGCACTTGCAAACGGCGCAATAATATGTGTGTACATACATGTTATTTTAAAATTCACATATAGACTGCTAGAGCAGCTTACAATATCAAGATGGACATTCACTATGTAGCACCACTTACTGCACTGTTAGAGTATATTATGTAATGATCTAATCACAGATCTGAAGGTGGCAACAGAGAATTGCCAAAACCAGTCATCTACATGAATAAATTATTTATGCGATCTTAGCAGTTGGGAATTTATTCATTGTTCATAATGCTACACATCGCCCTAACACGATGTCACAAATTTATATATGTATTAGCAACTTTCAATATTTAGCACATGAGAGATCATTAACTATATCTTTGTTTTGGTTTGTTTTTTTAAAACACACGTCAATGATCGGTTACTCTTTGACTTGTTTACAACTACACTAGACTTTTGCTAACACGGGCACTCTGCACATATGACAGCTGGAGGCCGGATTATTGAGAATGTCTTAAATTTAAACACACACGGATTATACTTCCTTCAAAGATACATTTATTTTCATAGAAAACGTTCTCTTTGAGTGTAGTGTCTTTCACTATGAGACATGTTCAATATATTTAGTTGGTGCAATGATGATATGTGACTCGAGTATGCTTTATCACGCAATGGCTTTCTAAGCATTAAATCGGTACTCTGTTCCTGATCGTTGCAGAATGTGCTCCAGGAAGATTTCTGCTCCAGCACCAGCAGTGACAGAGATCTTCATGTTCTTTCCTCCTATGTGCTCTTTCTCACCACTTTCATCATAACTTCTCTGTACACTTTTGATTATTTCTTCGCGTGTTAAAGTTTGGACAAAAACAGTTGCTCGTCCAACAACGTACTCGGCAGCAAAGGCTTTCTGCGAAGAACCTCAGTTCAACTCATCTCCAATTACGAGTTTCTGCTTGATGTCTTCCATAAAATGTTTCGTTTTAGAAGCCGTGTACTTAACCGTTAAGAAAGCCGCAATTTCAGACACGTGTAGCATTTCACGAAACACCACATGGTAAATTTGTTACGTGTTTCTGGGAACACTGTTTTATAAAGGGAAGAAACAACAACACCACTGCTGTGTGTAAATATTAAGGTTCAAAAATGGCTCTGAGCACTATGCGACTTAACTTCTGAGGTCATCAGTCGCCTAGAACTTAGAACTTATTAAACCTAAGTAACCTAAGGACATCACACAGATCCATGCCCGAGGCAGGATTCGAACCTGCGACCGTAGCGGTTGCTCGGCTCCAGACTGTAGCGCCTAGATCCGCACGGCCACTCCGACCGGCTAAATACTAAGGTACCATATCTAAAAATCTCTCAACTCTCACCTGTTTCACCCTGTAAATATACAAGTAATAGAACGAGAGTTAAAACACATGCGCAACTCACAGGTGAAGCTATAATAGATAAGGGAATTATATAAGGAGATCATTAAGCCCATTCCCGTTCACCTAAATAATGGACGAAGTCATAGATGCTGTAAGAGACAAACCAGCCTTTAAAATGGTAAATAGAGTAGTAAATGTTATAAATTATGACGATTTTTCTGTACTGATAGCAAAAAAGTAGTATTATTTACAAAGGTTACTCGATCAACTAAATAAAACAGTTAAGCAGTATAACATGGAAACCTTGTCCTACAATACTAAGCGTGTGTTAATAAAACACCTGTAGGATGTAGTTAGAAGCAGGTGACGTGTCAACTGAACAAATAACGACGTTTAATTAACTAGGGACTGTTACCAACACCTATAAAGACTTAATTGTGAAATTGCAAAACCAAGTGACAAAGCAGTAAGGGACACCAGACGGCAGCAGAATAGTGTTTGCCGAAAGAAATTTATGACAGCTGAGAGGAAAATAAAAACATAAAAACAATGGTGCGTCTGCTTATGACGTATGCAGCAGAAACGAAAACGTTAAAACAAAAGTAAATAGCAATGTAAATGAAGCAATCAGTAACTGTGCGGGACAAAAGAACAAATGTATCAATAAGGGAACAGTTTGGAACACAAGGTATAAATAGATTGATGAATACAAGGAAAAGAAATCGGGAGAATCATGTGGAAACAATGCACCCCATAGGACTCGCTAAAATTTTTAAAAATGGACGACGGCAAGGGAAATGACTACTTGGACGAACACCTGAGAGATGGAACAGTAGTTAGTACGGTACATCCACGAAATAACGCAGACAAACAGGGAAAATTCCAGGTAGCAGCAGAAGAAGACGAAAAAGAAAAAGAAGAATAAGCGCTCACACGGAAAGATTTAAGTTTTCGTTTTTCCCCACATACTACTCAAGAGTGGAATGGTAGAGGAATTGAAAGAGGATCTATAAACCTTCTTCCAAAAATTTAAGGGTGTTTTGGAAAGTACTTACGTAGATGTAGATGCAATTGAAACCTTCGGAAGATGCAGCAATTTCCCTCCTTTGTGCTGTGTCGCTAACGACCCAGTGGATGGTACGCTAAAACCTCGATCTCTCTACTTTCTTTCTCAGTCCTTGAGGCAAATAGCAATACATCGCAAGTCTCAATCCGCTAGTGGAACAGACATAGGGTTTTGGTTTTAGAAAACGTGCCAGAAAAATATGCACAGGAACAATGACCTGAAAATCTAAAGAACAGTTTCCTCTCCTTTCATTCAATGAAGCCGGACGTAGCTTTGCTCCTACAACACGAGGATCATTCTGCGATTAAAGCTGCTTGCGGCTTTATTGCCAATGAGCCATTCATATGCAAATGACTGATGCTGTATGAATCAGACGAGGTCATATGTTTGGCCTGTAGAGGTCTCATTCATTCTGCCGTTGTGGTCATTTAGCTAAATAACTTTTAACGATGTAAGGGTACGAGACAGGCAGTTCTGACATTGCGACTGATAATGGATACAAGGCTTACGAAATATCGAGACACGTTCCACAGCCTTTGTCGACGTGGAAAGAGGGCTCAATAATGTGAAATGGTGGAAGATGTTTAATATTCTTAGCAAAACACGAGTAGACTGGAGGGAACATCTACAATCCGTACAAAACGCTAGCGTCTGGATGATCCGTAGGTTAGGTCTCACACAGGTGATCAGACTGATAATAACTGCAGAACTTCATTTAGAAATTCAGAAAACATACTTCCCACAAATATGCGAGAACAGGAACGGTCCAGATATCGAACCATGCGGAACACTGTCCACAATTCGTCCACACTGACATCGATCACCAAATCTACACGAAATATCTAATGAGATCCCTTTTATCAGTTTCACATGTAATGCGTCAGTTACTCATCATATCGGAAGAGCCATAAACTTCAAATTCCTGCAAAAGATAATGTAACGTGCACAGCGGAATGTCTAAGATCACACAAAGTCCCATTAGTTGGAAATCTGTGTTTTAATACACAGTCACTGAAATGGTAAAGAATATACCCAGTGGAGAGACCATTTTAGTCATACATTTGATGCGTGGTTTGCTTCACATACACTATGTAATCAAAAGTATCCGGACACCTAGCTGAAAATGACTTACAAGTTCGTGGCGCCCTCCATCGGTAATGCTGGAATTCAGTATGGTGTTGGCCCACCCTTAGCCTTGATGACAGCTTCCACTCTCGCAGCAGCGTGGTTCCGGACTGAAATGCCTAAAACCACTCGGTCACAACGGCTGGCTCATGTCATTGTAATGGCTCGACTTTCTTACGCATATTGTTTAGTCCTAAGGCTACAGAGTGGTTTGAACACTGTTTGACTGGCCGGGTCTATGAATCTGAAGATGGCAATACATGTTACGGAAACGAGTGACCCAGTAATTGTGTTAACATCGCGATCTAGGCCAATAAATTCGCTATCGCAAAGAAGACTACAGGACGAAGAATAATAAGATTTCACCGAGCGAGGAACTGGCATAATTTTTGAATACATATATCCCAGATTAGTGTAGTTTCAGCACAACGTTTATTAATCTTTTTCGTTCACGTTATTAAAAAAAAACCTGTGTGTTGTGTTACTTCACTTGCCTCCTTTTGCTTGCAATTTTGGGACGAAATATCTATGTAGGTGATCCTCAATAATAAGGAATATTGCAGCAGACAGATGTATTGTAACGCTTTATTGCAGTACCATGTCAACTAAATTTGAATTGTTTGCTATTTTTAGTAGCTTTTCTAGTTCTAGTACATAAGACGATACGTTTTTGTGAGTGGAATTAACCCGCTTGGTCACGTTGTGGACGCCTCTTTGATATAATTACCATTTATATCTTTCACATAGATCCTACCTGTCTTATCTTAATTTACGTCCCGATGTATCAGCGCGAATACTCTCTGACGTGCTTCACATTTTCAGAATTCATTCTGGAATTTTTTTTAACAAAGTATAAATTTGTCAACAAAACCAGTTAATTTGAAAAGAAATATATGACGTTCATGTTTTTAATGACGTCAAGAGCAAGCGTCATATTCAGGAATGCAATATTATTGTTGATAGATCAGTACAGTTTCTTGTCTGACCTATGTTACGGCCGTTTTTATGTGACCTGAAACCAGGATCTGGTACTGAATCAGTCCGACAATGGACTCTGCTGTGACTAAAACATTTTCGTTTCTCCTCCTTTACTCAGATCGCATACAAGCGAGGTTATTGTGACACTGTAGCCCTCCCCCAAGTACGTCTCATCAGGGGCCCTTTCGGCCCTGACGTCACTTAAGATCCAAAGAAACTGGTACACATGCTTAATATCGCGTAGCCCCCACCCTCCAGCACGCAGAAGTGCTGCAACACGACATGATATGGACTAATGTCAGAAGTAGTTCTGGAGGGAATTGACATCGTGAATTCTTCAAAGTTGTCCATGTATACGTAAGAGTACGAGGGCTAGAGATCTCTTCTGAACAGCACGTTTGAAGGCATCCAAGATACGCTCAATATTATTGGTGGCCAGTGGGAGTGTTTAAACTCAGAAAAGTGTTCCTGGAGCCACTGTGTATCAATTCTGGACGTGTGGGGTGTCTCATTGTCCTGCTGGAATTGCCCTAGTCCGTCGGAATGCACAATGGCCACGAATGTTAAGACAGGATGCTTACGTACGTGTCATCTGTCAGGGTCACATACAGACGTGTCAGGGGTCCCATATCGCTCCACCTGCACACCCGCACACCACTATAGAGCCTCCACCAGCTTGAACTGTCTCCTGCTGACATGGAGGGTCCATAGATTTATGAAGTTGTCTCCATACCCGTACACGCCGATCCACTCGATGCAATTTGAAACGAGATTCGTCCGACCAGGCAACATGTTTCCAGTCATCAACAATCCAATGTCGGTGTTGACGGGTCCAGACGAGGCGTAAAGCTTTGTGTTGTTTAGTTCACAAGAGTGCACGAGTGGGTCATCGGCTCCGAAAGCCCACATCGATGATGTTTCCTTGAATGGTTCGCACGTTGACAATTGTTGATGGCGCAGCACTGAAGTCTGCAGCAATTTGCGGAAGGGTTGCACCATTGTAACGCTGAACGATTCTCTTCAGTCGTCATTGCAGGATATTTTCCCGGTCGCAGCGATACCGGAAAAAAATGTTCAAATTAGTGTGAAATATTATGGGACTTAACTGCTAGGGTCATCAGTCTCTAAGCTTACACACTACTTAACCTAAATTACCCTAAGGACAAACACACTCACCCATGCCCGAGGGAGAACTCGAACCTCCGCCGGGACCCAGCGATATCGGAGATTTGATGTTTTACCTGATTCCTTATTATCACGGTACACTCCTGAAACAGTGGTAAAGGAAAATCTCCATCATGGGATGTGTTAGTGAGTCGTACTGCACCAATGTCAACCGTCCAGCAGTCGGGAATGCGTCAGGGGATGAACGGGACGCCTCGCTACCACAACGCCTTACCCGAGTCGTGGACAGTATGGGGCTCCGTTGCAGAGCATTCTCTGCCGTCCGTGGCTGATCACGTCCCACATTAAGAACTGTGTTCCGTCTTTTGTGACGCCCAGGGGCCCACCAGAACAATACTTCAGTGTTATTATCGTCTTTGAATAAAAATGTCACTTTCATATGTCCAGTTGCATATTTCTTTCAGTTATCCTCTCCACTATACTGCAGTACACTACTGGCCATTAAAATTGCTACACCAAGAAGAAATGCAGAACGGGTATTCATTGGACAAATATATTATACTAGAAATGAAACGTGATTACATTTTCAAGGAAATATGGGTGCATAGATCCTGAGAAATCAGTACCCAGAACAACCACCTCTGGCCGTAATAACGGCCTTGACACGCCTGGGCACTGAGTCAAACAGACCTTGCATGGCGTATACAGGTACAGCTGCCCATGCAGCTTCAACACGATACCACAGTTCACCAAGAGTGTGACGAGCCAGTTGCTCGGCCACCATTGACCAGACGATTTCAATTGGTGAGAGAGCTGGAGAATGTGCTGGCCAGGGCAGCAGTCGAACATTTTCTGTATCCAGAAAGGCCCGTACAGGACCTGCAACATACGGTCCTGCAATATCCTGGTGAAATGTAGGGTTTCGCAGGGATCGAATAAAGGGTAGAGCCTTGGGCCGTAACACATGTGAAATGTCACGTCCACTGTTGAAAGTGCCATAAATGCGAACAAGAGGTGACCGAGACGTGTAACCAATGGCACCCCATACCATCACGCCGGGTGATACGCCAGTATGGCGATGACGAATACACGCTTCCAATGTGCGTTCACCGCGATGTCGCGAAAGCCGAATGCGACCATCATGAAGCTCTAAACAGAATCTGGATTCATCCGAAAAAATGACGTTTTGCCATTCGTGCACCCAGGTTCGTCGTTGAGTACACCAATGCAGACCCTCCTGTCTGTGATACAGCGTCAAGGGCAACCACAGCCACGGTCTCTGAGCTGATAGTCCGTGCTGCTGCAAACGTCGTCGAACTGTTCGTTCAGATGGTTGTTGCCTTGCAAACGTCCCCATCTGTTGACTCAGGGATCGAGACGTGGCTGCACGATCCGTTACAGCCGTGCGGAGAAGATGCCTGTCATCTCGACTGCTAGTGATACGAGGCCGTTGGAATCCAGCATGGCGTTCCGCATTGCCCTCCTGAACCCACCGATTCCATATTCTGCTAACAGTTATTGGATCTCGACCAACGCGAGCAGCCATGTGGCGACACGATATACCGCAATCGCGATACGCTACAATCCGACCTTTATCAAAGTCGGAAACGTATGCATTTCTCTTCTTTACACGAGGCAACACAACAACGCTGGTCAACTGCTGTTTGTGTATGAGAAATTTGTTGGAAACTTTCCTTATGTCAGCACGTTGTAGGTGTCGCCACCGGCGCCAACCTTGTGTGAATGCTCTGAAAAGCTAATCATTTGCATATCACAGCATCTTCTTCCTGTCGGTTAAATTTCGCATCTGTAACACGCCATCTTCGTGGTGTAGCAATTTTAATGGCCAATAGAGCAGTTCTTAGTAATTTGCAGTCCAAGTTTCATTCAGCTACGTTATCTAGCACACACGCAGGACGTAAAAGTTATCTGCGTCCTAAAGTTTCCCACACCGATGCAAATTCTATATTCCCCTCTTTGAAAAGATGACTAATGACATAAAATAAGTGAAACACAATGCAGTCCGAACTAATTCTTAGGAATACCAGTACCAAACGTGAGTTAATCGAACGATAGTGACTAAATGTGTGCTGCGGTCCAACGAGCGGCTTTCCGGAGTGGGAAGGAGAGCCTGGTCCCCGGCACGAATCCGCCCGGCGGAGTTGTGTCGAGGTCCGGTGAACCGGCCAGTCTGTAGATGGTTTTTAGGCGGTTTTCCATCTGCGTCGGCGAATGCGGGCTGGTCCCCCTTATTCCGCCTCAGCTCAGTAGTCGGTTTCTGCGCAAACAAGTTCTCCACGTACGCGTACACCACCATTACTCTACCACGCAATCATAGCGGCTACACTCGTCTGGTGTGAGGCGTTCCCTGTGGGGTCCACCGGGGGCCGGACCGCACAATAACCCTGGGTTCGGTGTGGGACGGCAGAGGGGTGAAGTGGACTGCGGTAGTCGTCGTGGGGTTGTAGACCACTGCGGCTGCGGCGGGGACGGAGCCTCTGCGTTTCTAGGCCCCCAGTTAACATACAATGCAATACAAAATGTATGCTACGGGCTACATTTCAGTATCTCGCCAGACAAGGCAAATTGTATTTTTACAAGCGCTCGTAGCGGGCTGGAAGATCGTCATGCACTGCTAGCGGGTCATCTTGATGGATGGTGCAGTTAGTTCAGTTAGGGGTTTCTCCGAAGCGACTTTCGTGTGTGGGAATTCCACTGACAGATGAGAACGATCATAAACTTTGCTCGACAATAGATGTAAGGAAGCTTATGATGTGCAGATGCCTCCCACATCAGTAGGAAAAAATGTGTCCCATACCAGTTGAGCAGGGGTACTAAGTGTTGCGATTATTACACTATGGAACACAGGAAAAATATACGAGACGGTGTACTTGTAGTGATCCTAGTGCTACGAAGGAGAGGAGAAACTATACATTACCTCTGCACTGCTTGAAAAAAAAAAAAAAATGAAAAGGTACAGACAAGACGAGACGTGGTCGTGTGTAAGTGTTTCGAGAATAAGTTTTGGATGACAGGCAAAACGGTCTCTACAGTGCGTTAATGTGCTTCATGTTGTGTTGTTACCTTGCACGGTATGGTGTATAAGGCGCGCGAACTGCGCCAGATGTTGAGTGATCACTTTGAAGGACAAGAAGATGCTGTACACTTGTGTGAGTTGGCATTATCAGCACCTGGCACAGCTTGAAAGGAGCTCGTTGTTGATCTACAAACTGGCCATCCGGTAGAACAGTGCAATATACGCTGGGAAGCCAAACCTGCCCAACGCCACTTTGAGCGGCGCCTGGTGGCGTTGCGGACAAGTGACGTGGTAACAAAAGTATGGAAGTGGAGCACACACGGGCGGGGGATGACCATAGCGAAGATGTCGGTTGCAAATGGGAAATCCATTGAGATAATTGACTCTGTCACACGGCAGATTATTATTACGCAGAGCTTGTGAACGAGTACCTCTAAAACGGCGAAACTGGTCGAATGTTCACGTGCTACTGTCCTGAGCATCTACGGAAAGAGGTAGAAGGACTGTGAAACAAGCACTGGGCGCTAAGTGGTTGGACGTTCACTACTCTTCACAGAAAGTGGGGTTCGGAGGCTTGTCTGACCTGTAAAGTAGGACAGATGATGATCTGTGGTATCTCTGCCGAAAGAGTACAATGCTGGAGCACGCACAAGTGTTTCAGAGCTCACCGTTCATCGTACTTTGTTGAACATGGAGCTCGGCAGCAGACTATACCTACGTGTTCACATGTTGACCTGACGACATCGTCAATTACAACTGCAGTGGGTGTGGAACCATCGGCATTCGAGCGTCGATCCATGGAAACCTGTCGGCTCCTCGGGTGAATCACATTCTTGCTACACTAGGTCGAACGCCGTCTCTACAAACGCCCTCAGGGAGATGAACGGCGGCTCGAAACGTGTAGCGCGCCACGGACGCACGCCGGTTGGAGCAGTATTATGCTGTGGGAGACATTCTCCCGCGCTTGTATGGGACCTGTGGTAGCAATCGAAGACACGCTGACAGCTACGAAGCTGCTTCATGACTGGTGTCTTTCCTGACAGCGATGTCATATTTCAGCAGTATAACTTTGGTTTGAGGAGCATTATAGTGAACTTACTTTGTTGTCTCGGCGACCAAATGTAAACTCAGTGGAACCCATCTGGGTCGCAATCGGGCATGATCACCGAATACACAATACGCGAATTACGTGACCTGTTCTAATGACACGTACCTCCACAAACCTGCCAATAAACCTGTTACACAGACTCAGTGATTTATTTCGTTCCAAATGGTTCAAATGGCTCTGAGCACCATGGGTCTTAGCATCTAAGGTCATCAGTCCCCTAGAACCTAGAACTACTTAAACCTAACTAACCTTACGACATCACACACATCCAATCCCGAGGCAGGATTCGAACCTGCGACCGTAGCGGTCGTGCGGTTCCAGACTGAAGCGCCTAGAACCGGTCGGTCACAACGGCCAGCTAGCGTTCCAAAGACGGACAGGCAAGCTATTAAGCAGGTGGTCATAATATTCTGTGTGTAGATTTGTGTGGCATTCGGATGAGTGGTCCAGTGATGAACTTCTTGGAAACGTTTCAGCAAGAATACTCATCGTCAAGTGTCTGGTTCACCAGTTCTGACCACCAACAAGGGAGGATCGTTGTACTGTCTGCTGGGCACATGGTAATCGCTTCACATCTGCGCCTGCTATCCGAAAACAACTCTCCCTGCTACATTGTGTCAAACTGTGCCGATGTTGAGAGACAAGCAGCAGACGGACTTAAGGATAGTCGTCTCATATGTGGAGATCCATCAACGTCGCAATACAGGCTGCTGCGTTTGGAGTGGTCCCATGACTGAGGAACATGGGATGCTGATGAAAGGTGTAGCAGTCTGTTCAGAGACGAACCACGGGTCTGTACTAATGTGGGTGACCATCGTTCACGAGTATGGTGGCTTCCTGAGGAGGGGTTTCACTATTCCATTGTTTTGTAGCGGTGTTACTCCTAATGTCACGGAGAATGATTGCTTGGTTGGTTGGAAAATGGAAATGCTGTGTAGCTAGGGCCTGCAATCGGGTAGACCAGTCGCCTGGTTCATGTTCTTTGAGGTGACGCCACTTCTGCTACTTGCGTGTCGATGGGGATGAAATGCTGATGGTAAGGACAACACAACACCAAGTCCCTCACTGGAGAAAATCTCCAACCCAGCCGGGAATCGAACCCGGGCCGTTGGGTATGATAGTCCGTCGGGCTGACCTCTCAGCTAACAGGGGCGGACAGGTTGATTACAGGGGAGCTGACCAGATTTTCGGTCCCAATTTGCGGGGTGAGCCATCGGCTATACGGCTAGTAGGAACTAACGGGAACTCTGACAGAACAGCTGTAAGTCACGGACATGTTGAGTCCTCATGTGTTATCGCTCATACGAAATAGCCATGGTGCCGTTTTTCAACAGGACAACCCTCGTATAAAAAGAAGTCATTGTCGGAAGGACAGAATCAGCACACAGGAATGTTAAAACAATCTTCAGCGACATTAAAAGCAAGGGTGGTAGGGCGTACGATTCAGAGTGAGACGGGAATTCCACAGTTGAACGTACAGCGGACAGGTGGAAAATATGCGATGAAAGCCACTATGACGGGGAAGATTTATCTGATGTGATAGAAGAAGAAACAGGAGTAGATTTAGAAGAGATGGAGGATCAAGTATTAGGATCAGAATTTAAAATAGCTTTGGACGACTTAACACCAAGTAAGACAGAAGGGATAACATTCCATCACAATTTCTAAAATCATTAGGGGAAGTGGCAACAAAACGACTATTGACGTTGGTGTGTAGAATATATGAGTCTGGCGACATACCATCTGACTTTCGGAAAAATATCATCCACACAATTCCGAAGACTGGAAGAGATGACAAGTGCCAGAATTATCACACAATCAGCTTATCAATTCATGGTGACAAGTTGCTGACGAGAATGATATATACAGAAGAACGGAAAATAAAATTGAGGATGTGTTAGATGGCGATCAGTTTGACTTTAGGAAAAGTAAAGCCACGCCAGAGGGAATTTTGACGTTGCGGTTGATAATGGAAGCAAGGCTAAAGAAAAATCAAGACGTTCACAGGATTTGTCGACCTGGAGAAAGCGTTCGACAATGTAAAATGGTGCAAGATGTGCAAATTCTGAGAAAAATAGCGTTGGTTCAAATGACTCTGAGCACTATGGGACTTAACATCGGAGGTGATAAGTTCCCTAGAACTTAGAACTACTTAAACCAAACTAACCAAAGGACATCACTCACATCAATACCCGAGACAGGATTAGAACCTGCAACCGTAGCGGTCGCGCAGTTCCAGACTGTAGCGCCTAGAAGCTCTCAGCCACCCCGGTTGGCTGAAAAATACGGGTAAGCTATAGGGAGAGACGGGTCATACACAATACGTACAAGAGCCAAGAAGGAATAATAAGAGTGGACGACCAAGAACGAAATGATCGGATTAGAATGGCTGTTAAGACAGGGATGTAGTCTTTCCCCCCTACTGTTCAATCTGTACATCGAAGAAGCAATAACGGAAATAAAGGAAAAGTTGAGAAGTGGAACTAAAATTGAAGGTGAAAGGATGCCAGTGATACAATTCGCTGACGACATTGCTATCCTGAGTGAAAGTGAAGAAGAATTACATGATATGCTGCATGGAATGAACAATCTAATGAGTACAGAGTATGGACTGAGAGTAAATCGAAGAAAGACGAAAGTAGTGAGAACTCGTAGAAATAAGAACAGTGAGAAACTTAACATCAGGATTGATGGTCACGATGTAGATGAAGTTAAGGAAAGCAGATTAGCAATGACAAAAAGGGCATTTCTGGCCAAGAGAAGTCTACTAGTATCAAATATAGGCCTTAATTTGAGGAAGAAATTTCTGAGAATGTACATGTGGAGTACAGCATTGTAGGAGTATGTTATAGTGCGCATCATTTATGACGGCGGCCGAATTTAAGTTCGTTGTGCGCATCTGACGTCACAAAACACAGTCAGCCAATGAACAGAGAACGACGTTGCCAGATCTCGATTGCAGTGCAGAGCACGGACGAGTGCCTTCAGTTTTAGAAACGTTCAGTCATAAATAAAGTAATAGAACAAAAGCAATATAAGCAATATCTTGATAGCAGACTTACTTTTATAGGAAGCTTGGAAAAATCATTCTTTACACCAGTTGTTTCATATCCTATTAATTAATTAAACTAAACAAGCAATAAGCCTCATAATTCAGGCATTAGCAGGGAAATTCATTCTCACTAACCGCTTTTTCGCAATAAAGAACAGCGGTAATTGTTTATTTCCTATTGTACTTTGACGAGGCGTGAGTATTTCATAGTCATACAAACAGTATTTGTTGGTATTTTGAGTGACTTTTTAAAGTCCTCAATGAGTTCTATTGCTGTAACAGCTGCGCTATTGTAACGGTTAAGATGTTGGGCTGCTAATCGAAAGGTTTTGAGTTCAAACCTTGTAAGGTGTTTAATATTTTCTTTATTTAAAAACAATATCGAAGTGTATTACTTCATGAATTTTATTCGTTTGAATGTAATTTTTTGAAATTTCTAGTGCTTTGTCTCTTCATTAACCCTTTCGCTGCTACAGAGACGTGCTCGCCTGTGCTGACACACGGTGTTCCGACTGCTTTGACACACTTATCATTCGATTTCACAAAAACTATTTGGCCCAAAAATTTGATTTTTACACATCTTCTTGACTGATACCTTCCACCCATAAATGACTTAATTTTGTTTCGATGTTCAACGCAATTATCGTGCAGCATTAAATGTAGTGGACCATTGCACGAAATTTTGAAGTCTGCAGAGGTAAAAGTCCATAGCGTATACTTTCCGTATGGTCGATTTTAGTTGCCACAATGTTGAGAATGAAATGTGGACAAGATACCTAAATTTCATATAAAATTTACTGTGTAACAATATCTCATTTAATTTAAGTACCACATAGGTGTCGTATGTAATATTGAGAAATATACCGTCTTTCACGACTGTAACAAAAATATTATTTACACTGGGCGCGTTTGAATTTATTTTAAAGCACTTCAATCAATGAAAGGTATGGCACATACACAATGGTACTCATGTTCTCTTTCTTGTTTTTGTTCCACAGTCGCAGTTTTACCAATGGTATTGAAATATATTCCTCTTCTGCAACTGTAGTAAGTGTCTTATTTAGACCAGACGCGTTTTTCTCTTTTGAATCATCTTAAGTGGAGAGTATTTTGTCTCCTCGATTGCCAAGTCACCTTTCGTAGTTTGTGCTGCGGTAACACAGTATTCAACGTTTGAGTCGGCTGATCAGTGTATTAGCAAATAAATGCTGTTTGTGTGTGCCACACACAAAAATTATATTTGACATAGCTCTTAGCACTTCACTGATAGACGGTATATTCAAGTCCTCATGTTTTTGTAAGTCCACAGTTTTGTTTAATGTATTTTGTCTACTTCCTTTTGACTGACTGAAGTGCTTTAAAATAAAGCCAAAGGCGCCCGGTGTAAATAAAACTTTTGTTACAGCCGCGAAAGACCGAATGTTTCTCAGTATTACATACGACACATATGTGGTACTTTAAATTAAATGAGATAATGTTATACAGTAAATTTTATATGAACTTTAGGTATCTTATCCACATTTCATTCTCAACATTGTGGCAACTAAGATCGACCATACGGAAAGTATACGCTATGGACTTTTACCTCTGCAGACTTTTCCAAATTTCGTGCAACGGTTTACTACATTTAATGCTGCACAATAAGTAGGGGTAAGCTATAGGGAGAGACGGGTCATATACAATATATACAACAACCAAGAGGGAATAATAAGAGTGGACGATCAAGAACGAAGTGCCCGTATTAAGAAGGGAGTAAGACAAGGCTGTAGCCTTTCGCCCCTACTCTTCAATCTGTACATCGAGGAAGCAATGATGGAAATAAAAGAAAGATTAAAGAGTGGAATTGAAATACAAGGTGAAAGGATATCAATGATACGATTCGCTGATGACATTGCTATCCTGAGTGAAAGTGAATTAAATGATATGCTGAACGGAATGAACAGTCTAATGAGTACACAGTATGGTTTGAAAGTAAATCGGAGAAAGACGAAGGTAATGAGAAGCAGTAGAAATGAGAACAGCGAGAAACTTAACATCAGGATTGATGGTCACGAAGTCAATGAAGTTAAAGAATTCTGCTACCTAGGCAGTAAAATAACCAATGACGGACAGAGCAAGGAGGACATGAAAAGCAGACTCGCTATGGCAAAAAAGGCATTTCTGGCCAAGAGGTCTACTAATATCAAATACCGGCCTTAATTTGAGGAAGAAATTTCTGAGGATGTACGTCTGGAGTACAGCATTGTATGGTAGTGAAACATGGACTGTGGGAAAACCGGAACAGAAGAGAATCGAAGCATTTGAGATGTGGTGCTATAGACGAATGTTGAAAATTAGGTGGACTGATAAGGTAAGGAATGAGGAGGTTCTACGCAGAATCGGAGAGGAAAGGAATATGTGGAAAACACTGATAAGGAGAAGGGGCAGGATGATAGGAAATCTGCTAAGACATGAGGGAATGACTTCCATGGTACTAGAGGGAGCTGTAGAGGGCAAAAACTGTAGAGGAAGACAGAGATTGGAATACGTCAAGCAAATAATTGAGGACGTAGGTTGCAAGTGCTACTCTGAGATGAAGAGGTTAGCACAGGAAAGGAATTCGTGGCGGGCCGCATCAAAACAGTCAGTAGACTGATGACCAAACTGAGTGGCTCGTGTTTTTTGTCTGGCAGTGTACATCACCTGTTGCACTTTGGAACGCACGCTCTCATCGAGTCAGTTGTGATCCTCTCCGTTATACGTAACGCCTCTCCTGTACAGCCTGCCACCGTTTTCTGATAACTCTCTTGCACTTGTTAGACGAATTCGTAACGAAACGCACCACTTTTTATTTTATCTTCTCTCTCTCCTCTATCAGTGATGAGCAATTTAGAAGAAGCGGTAGACGGAAGGTTCTGAAAGTCACTCCAACCGCGAATAACTATCATTTCTCTAGGATTATCCCAATGGACCGCTGCCAGCCCTAACCTTTACCTTCAAGTACGAGGTCGTTCAATAAGTAACGTAATACATTTATTTTGTGGGCTAATGTCGGTTGCAAAAATGCAAAAATGTTGTGAGACATGTTGGAAGATTTCCGCTTCAGCCCCTGAAGTGTCATGAATTTCTGACAGGCGGCAGCGCTGTATGTAGCCTTCAAAATGGCGTCTGTAGCGGAGATGCGCTAAAAGGAGAGATGTGTCACTGAGCTTTTTCTGGTGAAAAACCACAGCATTGCAGATATTCATTGGCGATTGCAGGATGTCTACGGAGAGCTGGCATGGAAAAAAAGCACGGTGAGTTGTCGGGCGAGGTGTCTGTCATCTTCGCAAGAAGTTGGCGTAAACTTGTCCGATCTGCCGTGCGCCGGCCGCCCGCACGCAGCTGTGATTCCTGGAACGTGCGGACACTCTCATTTGAGGCGATCGACACATCACAAAAAACCTTGCTTCACAACTGTACGTCTCTGATGATAGTGCTGAAGCACTCGTCACCAGTTGGAGCAGCCAAAGGTACGTGCCGCCGGTTTCCATAAAGAGCAACGAAAGACCATCAATGCGTAGCTGCTTGCGCGTAACGACGTTGATTACTACAGTATTTTGTCGAACATCGTCAGAGATGGTGAAACATGGGTTCATTACTTCGAACTGGAAACAAAACGGCACTCCATGGAAAGGCGCCACAACACCCCCTCCCCCCCCCCCCCCCCCCCCCCCGCACCCTCGGCTGCGATAGAGATAGCGACGGTCTTCTGTTTGATGTCCTCCCTCTTGATGCAACGATCAAGTTTGAAGTATTGTTATACCCACAGGAACCTGAAGAAACGGCTTCACCGCGCTTGTCGCAATGAAATGCAAACGAACTTCTTCTCCATCACAGCAGAAGTCCACACACAAGGCAGTCCATCCGAAAGGAGCTCACGAGACTTAATTGGTGCTTTCTCATCCACTCTAGAGCCGGGGTCTCGCGATTTCCATCTGCCTCGCCTAACAGGGTGCACTTGGAAGTGGTGTGTGTGTGTGTGCGTGTGTTTGTGTGTGTGTGTGTGTGTGTGTGTGTGTGTGCGCCTACGTGCGTGCGTGCGTGCGTCTGGGTGATGGGGAGACTACTGATCCAACAAGGTGCTGGACCCGAAGTGGACCAGTAGAGAGGTACCATGCAAGGAGATCATTATGAAAAATACTGTTTTGTAGCCAGAAGAGTGGAGAATAATATGACGTATAGGGATCCTGAATAACACCAACCTGCTTTGAGAAAAAAAATATGTTCCATTACTTATTGAAATGTCCCTAGTGGTTTTATGCCGTAGTTCCACTTTTACGATTTTTACTGGGTGTAGTGATCTGTCGCAATTGAAGACTGACGAGCCGCACTCCGCCTTTCTGCGCAGTGCGCTTCATTTACTTTCTTTGGAGCCAACTGACGGTCCCCACACCAACCGTCCATCCTCTGAAGGTTTTCCTGCATTCCGCTGCAATTCGGTAGCGTCGCGACTTTGCGACACACGTCACTGAACATAAACTGAGTCACACGGCTTATAACGTTATCCAGCAGTCCACTCGCGTATAACGTGTACATTGTCCGTTTAACACTCTCTTTAGATACTAAGGAAGTTGGTGTACGTGGGACCATGAAGAATGGCAGAAGGTTGGTCAAAGTTGTTCTTTTGCACCTACTTTAATTAATATGTATTCAAATCACGAAATTAAATGCTGCTTCGAAAAAAGAAATGGTGTGACAATAGTGGAAACAATGCAAGACTAACAGCACTGGTGTAATATTCTACAGTACTCATTATTTGTTACACGAACCTGTTTTCGGATGTCACGCAATCATCAGCTATCAAGGATGTGGTGGAGTGAAATTTTGCTGGACCAAAGGTTTTTAACTAGTGCATGTAGAGAGAGCGTCCCCACTTCCAGAGGCGAAAAATGTTAATGTCTGAATTTGAAATACAACAAACGGTATTATTTCAGTGTAAATGCGATGTAAGATTATTTAATTAAGATAACATATGTAATACATTAACTAATGAATTATAGACAAATTACAACAGTTGTACATAAGAAAAAGAATTGGCTAGTACACTGGATGAGAAAAGACTGTATAATGAGCGATTCTTTAGAAGGAATGATGACTATAGGAAGAAGAAGATACCGGCTCATTGACATCGAGAGTTGCAGAGCCTGGCGAAAAGATGACCAAAAACCATGGCGACTACACAGTGATGAATCTGCAGGGACGGGCTAATGAGCAGATCATCATCATCATCATCATCATCATCATCATCATGGGACGCACCACCTGCAAACTTCAGTTTCTCTTTTCCAAAAAATTTTAACGGCTTTTTCATATCTTTGGAGTATTTACTCTTAGATCCCAAACAATTTGGCTACATTCGAGTGTCAAGTACTCCTAAGAAATATTTGAAGCATGAACTGCAAGAGGGACTGTGGAATACTGACCACTGCTAAAGTTGCAATACCGAACTATCAGAGACTTGCAACCGATATACCACTGGCAAGATGCACTGATGGCAAGAAACAAAATGCAAATAAAAATGGGCATACTGTCATTTGGTCCAAGTGTCCCAAGGAAGAACAAAGAAGGAAATAGATACTTTCGGGTCTTGTAAAAGCTGTTTCTCAGTTTAATATGGAATGTGAGAGGACTGAAGAAAGCACGAATCCCAGCACTCATTTATCGCCCTCACAGAAGATCAGAGGGGAACCGCAGATCAAGCAGACCGCAAGACGCTGCCAGGAGAAAGAAATATTGAAGGAAAAGTCTACCCTGAACTGGTGTGATCGAGCGGCTCTAGGCGCTTCAATCTGGAACCGAGCGACCGCTACGCTCGCAGCTTCGAATCCTGCCTCTGGCATGGATGTGTGTGATGTCCTTAGGTTATTTAGGTTTAAGTAGTTCTAAGTTCTAGGGGACTGATGACATCAGATGTTAAGTCCCATAGTGCTCAGAGCCATTTGAAGAATTTAAAATCCTTTTTTCTGCAAGCTTGTTTTTCTGATTCCAATGCCAACTTTTATAGCCTAAATATTGCCCACATCTCGGTGATATTTTTGCAAGTAGTCTTGAGCTACTTCCTTGGTTCCGTGCACTAATATAATCGAAAATATGGTTTGTTTATTTTATCATCAAGTTTATGTTCCGGTAAGTCAAGAAAATTTAAGATTGACATTTGAAAAAAGTACAGAAAGAAAATTAATAATACTTCACACCCAATGAATGCGTAGAACTGTTGACTACGTCTTGTGAATGTAACTAAAAGATGTGGAGAGTGGAAACTGAGGTTGGAATACCAAAAGCTGGTTTTCAAAAGTATTAAAATCAAATCCAAAATTCGAAATTCAAAAACCAATATAATTTCGGACTTCAAATCTCAGATATTGCTACATCTTTAGGTGATACATACGATTTTAAAATTCGGTTGAAATGGACAAAGTAGAAGAAAAGTTAAATTTTTGAGTGAATTCTCTTCTTAATATCGACACGTTGGACTCAGTGTGCTAGAAGTATTGAACCCAGACACCAGTCGTAACATCTCAAACGTCTGCTTCCTCGCTAGCTCTGTGCTTCGAATGCGCAGAAAAACTCTGGCTGCTCAGATTTACATCGATACCCTTGTAAGTGCCTGGCAGAGGATTCATCGAACCACCTTCACAATTCTCTATTATTCCAATCTCGTATAGCGCGCGGAAGGAATGAACACCTGTATCTTTCCGTACGAGCTCTTCCATTATTTTATCGCAGTGATCGTTCTGCCCCGTGTACGTCAGTGCCAACAAAATATTTTCTCATTCGGAGGTGGAAGTTGGTAATTGAAATTTTGTTAGAAGATTCCGTGGCATCGAAAAACGCCTTTCTTTTAGGGATTTCCAGCCGAAATCCTGTATCATTTCTGTGACGCTCTCTCCCATATTTCGCGATATACAAAACGGACTGTCTTCCTTTGAACTTTTTCGATGTACTCCGTCATTCCTATATGGTAAGGATCCCACACTGCGCAGCAGATTTCTAAAAGAGGACAGACAAGCGTAGTGTAGGCAGTCTCCTTAGTAGGTCTGTTACATTTTCTAAGTGTCCTGCCAATAAAACGCAGTCTTTGGTTAGCGTTCTCCACAACTTTTTCTGTGTGTTCTTTCCAATGTAAGTTGTTCTTAATTGTAGTGCCTAGGTATTTAGTTGAATTTACGGCTTTTAGATCGTTGAGTGCCACACGTTTTTGCACCGACGGCCCAAGGCTGTTGCGTGGCGAGCGAACGGGGCGAGGAATTTGGATCGTTCGTCATGCGTGAAGTCCTGTGATGTGATGGACAGCCGCGCCCCCTGTTGGACGTTCGCCACGTCACCAGACTGCCTCATGGCTAGCCGGACAACAGCTGCTCGCCATGAATCACCCACCGTAGCGGCCGACCGACAGAAATCGGCGTTACACGTTCTGTGACTCAAGGGAAGTAATAACACGTCCATTGCCCGAAGGTCACTGGAATCAGCTGTAACACCCCACCCGTCACTTATCTGGTTTTGGCGTGTGTTCACCCCAGCTAATTGACTAACAGATCAACAGAGAGTGCAAAACCGCCGCAATATCGGATAACACAAAGAAAGTAATAAGGCCCTGTAACTCCTGATTCAACTGCGGTGGCAGTGTTGACATTAATTGATACAGAATTGATCACTTTTAATTAAAAAGGGGTGCACATTGATGTTATATGCAGCTATTGAACACCAGATGCAAATGTGGAACATAAAATTAATTAAGAAAGTGACTTGGGATTTCAACTACTTGATTGAAAACAGATGCAGTCGATTAGCACAAATTTATTTTAACTCACGACCCTCAATCATCTCAATACATGACTCTCCTACTAGGCAGTGGTAATAAATTGCGTTTGAGTGGAGTAAAGCTCGATGACTCAAAAGTAATTCCTATCGACTGACCCAGGCGTAATGCGAAGTTCGAGAAGAAGTCTACCGAACACGGCCCATGAAACCCTCGAGGAAACTTTGCCAACGTGATCCAACAAATTAATCAGTGGCCGGAGCGGGCGCAATATCACCGAATACAGAGTGGCGGAGCGGCGTCGTTGTGTGAACGTCGGCCGACCTCGTGGTGCTGCAAGGCTGCGCTCGTCTATTCACTCCTAGCTATCTTGCTCAGTACGGAGCTGAACCAAAACTTTCTATCTTCAAGCTCAATCGTTCCATTTGCTGAGTCCTAAACTGCAGAGATGCTCACTCTTTCTAAGGCAAGCTGAGTAAAGAACGCCACGTCCGTACTCTAGGCAAGCTGGGAACAGAAGACCTTTACGGAGACTTCTCACAGTCCGCTCTTCGCCTCGGTTTCCCCTCCAGCACTTACGCCGATTGCAGCGCAAGTCATGTTAATTATGCCTCGCTTCCCATTGCCGACCAATGCCTGCTCTGGGAAGTGAACAAATTTCCACAAAATTTCCCTTCTTTTCAACTTCTGCTATATAACTCCTCCGAGGCCACCCATCAAGGTTAGTGTCTGCACAAACACCAATTTTTCCGGAATTCTGACTCCCAGGAGAGTACTTCAAATTCCTCAGTCCTAGGTCCCCATTGGAGGCCGGCGTATTTCATTCTGTCGCTCTTCACCTGATTTACTTCAGGCTTTGCGGAGCGTGAATTCACCGTGAAGTAGCTATAGTCACAAACACGCATATTTTGACCTCTGTTGACCGCTCCACTGTAGCTTTGCGCGGCTTTCTCGCATGTTTCACAGAAAATGGGACGATGGACATTTATCATCAGGCGTAAAGTTCTCCGTTTGCTTCCCGGTACACCAGCATGGAGTTGTGATCAACCACCCACTCACTGTCACTCATCTTAAGGCAGCTGGAGGCCGCACTGCGTTACCGCTTTCTCAGAGCTTGAGCCACCCTAAGCTGCCTATTAATGAACTTCTGGATGACATCGGAAGTTCACTTAGGCCTTTTGCGGATGATGCTGTGGTATATCGAGAGGTTGTAACAATGGAAAATTGCACTGAAATGCAGGAGAATCTGCAGCGAATTGACGCATGGTGCAGGGAATGGCAATTGAATCTCAATGTAGACAAGAGTAATGTGCTGCGAATACATGGAAAAAAGATCCCTTATCATTTAGCTACAGTATAGCAGGTCAGCAACTGGAAGCAGTTAATTCCATAAATTATCTGGGAGTACGCATTAGGAGTGATTTAAAATGGAATGATCTTACAAAGTTGATCGTCGGTAAAGCAGATGCCAGACTGAGATTCATTGGAAGAATCGGAAGTAAATGCAATCCGATAACAAAGGAAGTAGGTTACAGTACACTTGTTCGCCCACTGCTTGAATACTGCTCAGCAGTGTGGGATCCGTACCAGATAGGGTTGATAGAAGAGATAGAGAAGATCCAACGGAGAGCAGCGCGCTTCGTTACAGGATCATTTAGTAATCGCGAAAGCGTTATGGAGATGATAGATAAATTCTGCAGGAGAGACGCTCAGTAGCTCGGTACGGGCTTTTGTTGAAGTTTCGAGAACATACCTTCACCGAGGAGTCAAGCAGTACATTGCTCCCTCCTACGTATATCTCGCGAAGAGACCATGAGGATAAAATCAGAGAGATTAGAGAGCCCACACAGAGGCATACCGACTTCTTTCCACGAGCAATACGAGACTGGAATAGAAGGGAGAACCGATAGAAGTACTCAATGTACCCTCCGCCACACACCGTCGGGTGGCTTGCTGAGTATGGTTGTAGATGCAGATGTAGATGTAGAGCGTACGTACGTTGTTTTCTCGTTTCTGCGCGGTCAGTGTGATGGTCTAATGTTAATTATGGATTTTACAAGTGAACCCCCGTGTCTTCTGCAAGTTTCTATCTTAGTTTCATAGCTGACAAGGGGAGATGCCCATCGGATTAGTGTAGGGTTCCGCTGTGCCGACCAGCCTGTGGATGGTTTTTAAGGCGCTTTGCCCTCTACCTCGGCGAATGTGGGCTGGTTCCCCTTATTCCGTCTTTGTTACACTGTGTCAGTGTAGGTGTGTGTTGGACTGATGTTTCCTGTTGTGGGGTTGTGAACCACTGAGGGCTACGGCGAGTCGAAGCGTCTCCGTCGTATCTAGGTCCCCGGTTTAATAAATACATACATACTACAGATATTTTTCCTTTTTCACTTTTAGGTAGTACAACACACCCCGAAAGGTAATTTGGCGTATTAGGATTAGATGGATTTGTTGTTGTTGTTGTGGTCTTCAGTCCAGAGACTGGTTTGATGCAGCTCACCATGCTACTCTATCCTGTGCAAGCTTCTTCATCTCCCAGTACCTACTGCAGACTACATCCTAATGAATCTGCTTAGTGTATTGATCTCTTGGTCTCCCTCTACGATTTTTACCCTCCACGCTGCAATCCAATATTAAATTGATGATCCCTCGATGTCTCCGAATTTGTCCTACCAACCGTTCCTATCTTCTTGTCAAGTTGTGCCACAATCTCTCCTTCTCTCCAATTCTATTCAATACCTCGTCATTATTTATGTGATACTTCGACAGAGTCAATTGGAATATATTGATGCACATCCTTAAGGAAATAGGAATCAACTGTCAAGAGATCGGAGACTTATAAAGAACTTGTATGTGAGAGAAAGGGTAAAGGTACGACTGAACTGTGGAGAAACGAAGAGTGTGGAAATGGGAAGGGGAGTGAGACAAAGGTGTTGTCTGTCCCCAAGTCTCTTCAAACCGGTATGGAGAAATGCTGGTGAGAGAAGCGCTGAAAGGATGCGGAAACTTCAAAGTAGGCGGACGTCTCATCAACACCATCAAGTATGCAGGCGACCTGGTAGTGGTGGCCAAAAGTCAGAAACAGCTGGAACACACGATGAACAATTTGGTGGAAATGGGAAGAAAATACGGCACGGAAGTCAACATCGAAAAATCAAAAGTGATGCGCATACCAAAACGTGAGAAACACTTGAAGACAACTGTTGACAATCGGGAACTGGAACATGTGAATCAGTTCAAGTGGCTGGGAAGTTTTGTCACGAAGGATGCCCACTGCACCATCGAAATCCGAGCAAGAGTCGCCGCGGCCAAAGCTGCTTTCAACAAGAAGAGAACTCTGCTAACCAGCAAGTTGAGTTTAGCGTTGAGGAAAAAAAGTGATAAAGTGCTACATTTGGAGCATTGCACTGTATGGAGCAGAGACATGGAGAAGGAGAAAAAATACTTAGAGAGCTTTGAAATGCGGTGCTGGAGGAGAATGGAAAAGATCAAGTGGACAGATCGCGTAAAAAATGACGTACTGGAAAGAGTAGGAGAGAAGAGAAATATCCTGCGTACAATTCTTCAGAGAAAGGCCAACTGGATTGGACATGTACTTAGACACGAGGGACTCATACATGATGTCATCGAAGGGAAACTCAGAAGAAACGCAGGACGAGGAAGAAGAAGAATTGAACATCTGGACGACATGAATGATGGAGACACAACAGACTGAAGGAAGAAGCTAAAGATAGGGAACAGTGGAATCAGAAATTCTCCGTACGAAGTAATGGACCTGCCACTAGGCAGAATACTGCATAATAATAATAACAATAATAATAACAGACATAACGTCTGAGAAACGAAAGAAATAACACTAATAATACTTACAATATTAAGTTTTGAAAATAGATGTAACACATTATTATAATACAAAATCACTACAATCATAATAATAATACACAAAGAAATGCTTAAAACATAACCTTTTTTACACTATAAACATAAAATGAACGATATTTCCTCACATAAAACTCGTGTTGTACAAATCAATATGAAGCAAAAATTTAGTAGGCTTCGCAAAGCTGTGGGGGACGATCCTCTAAATATCCTGATTTATACAATGCATACTTGAGTACATTCGAAAAGCTTCCCATAGAGAACTGATTATGTACTAATGACTGCACCTTGATTACATTGTTTCTCAGGTGGAGACTGACACCATAGCCATTCAGCAGAATTAGAACTGAAAATCTCACGAACTTCTTCCACCATCAAATGCCATATCAATCCAACGGATAAATCACCAGATTAACAAGCTTTCTCCTCCGGTACGATGCTCAGAACAGTTCTTTCACATTGACCTCCCCAAGAATGTAACAGTAATAGGGAAACCTTCTGTCAAATATCTTTTGGTACGGGCCGAAGTTAGTTTATCACATTTCGATGACATCACAAGAACATGTGTGGCTTCAAAAAGACGTTGTGGAATTCTCGGTCCTAACTCTCCATCAGTTTATTTTGAAACTTTGGAATGAAGCGGCACCCCTGACATAACTCCCATCTGATAATTAAATCGACACCCTAGCTGCAAGCAGGCGTTGATATACATCACTGGGGACAGATGAAAACGTGTGCCCCAATCGGAACTCGAACCCGGTTCCTCCTGCTTACATGGCAGATGCTCTATACATCTGAGCCACCGAGGGCACAGGGGATAGTGCGACTGCAGGGACGTATCCCTTGCACGCTCCCCGTGAGACCCACATTCACAAAATAATGTCCACACAGTACATTGGTAGTGCGCGTAATGCGGCCATTAATGAGTGTGGTGGGCAAACATTGATTAGGTGCACTACGAATGTAGTGGTTCAAAAATGGCTCTGAGCACCATGGGACTTAACTTCTGAGGTCATCAGTCCCCTAGAGCTTAGAACTACTTAAGCCTAACTAACCTAAGGACATCATACACGTCCATGCCCGAGGCAGGATTCGAGCCTGCGACCGTAGCGGTCGCGCGGTTCCCGACTGAAGCGCCTAGAACCGCTCGGCTACCCCGGCCGGCTCTTGTCAAGTATAACCGCAAACCGGCTTGTGTGCGGACACAGAACGATAAAGACTAATGATACAGTTTAACTGATGACACGGTTTCCATTCACTTCTCTTTGTTTTTTTCACTGAGTAGGTACAAGTGATTATGACATAATGCCTGCAAATGCAGCAAGAATCCCAAATGCACGAGCAGTACTCAAGAATAGGTCGCACCAGCGTTCTATATGCGGTCTCCTTTACAGATGAACCACACCTTCCCAAAATTCTACCAATGAACCGAAGACAACTATCCGCCTTCCCCACAACTGTCGTTACATGCTTGTCCCACTTCATATCGCCCTGCAATGTTACTCGCAAATATTTAATCGATGTGACTGTGGCAAGCGCTACACTACTAATGGAGTATTCAAAACATTACGGGATTCTTTTTCCTATTCATCTGCATTAGTTTACATTTATCTACATTTATAGTTATCTGCTATTCTTTACACCAATCATAAATCCTACCCAAGTCATCTTGTATGCTCCTACAGTCACTCAACGACGGCACCTTCACGTACACCACAGCATCATCAGCAAACGGCCGAACATTGCTATCCACCCTATCATTTATGTAGATAGAAAACAACAGTGGACCTACCACACTTCTCTGGGGCACTCCAGATGATATCCTCACCTCCGATGAACACTCACCATCGAGGACAACGTACTGGGCTCTGTTACTTAATACGTTCCACCAAAGTGTTGTTGACCTGCTCACTTTGTGGCTTTGAGAAGCTTTTGCACTCCGGTATTGCGTCGCTCGAGAACAAGCGATAGCCGATGACTTGGCGATCTGAGGACAGTGGCTGCTTGCAGTGCTGCAACTGCGGTCCAGCGATCCAGGGACTGCGCCCTGGACCGGATCGGCGTTGCACTGCAGTCGCGGTCTGGCGCTGCCCTCTGAGACAGAGGCCTGCAAGGCCGTTCCAGTTCCTCTGGAGCCTCGCTTAGCGGCTGGAAAGTGTCGCTGGGGCGCTCTACGGAGCCAGAGGTCGCTCATCTCGTGTTCCAGGCTGCTGCCTCCGACATCGGACTACATTACTGGTGATTTCTCAAACTGGGGAACAATCAAGAATGAGGTACCGCAAGGTTCAGTCTTGGGTCCTCTGCTTTTCGAAATATATATTAATCACTTGTCATTCTATATTCACGAAGATGCAAAGCTGGTACTTTTTGCCGATGGTACAAGTATACCTATCACACCCGACAGACAAGAAGTAACTGGTGAAATTGTAAACGATACTTTTCAATAACTCATTAAGTGGTTATCTGCAATTGGGCTCTCATTAAACTTTGGCAAAACACAGTATATACATTCCACACAGTAAATGGAATGATACCATTAATAAATATAGAATTCGATCAGAAGTCGGTAGCTAAGGTAGAATATTCAAAATTTCTAGGTGGATGCATTGATGAGGGGTTGAACTGGAAAAACACACTGAGGATCTGCTGAAACGATTGAGTTCAGCTACCTATGCTGTTAGGGTCATTGCAAATTTTGGCGATATACATCTGAGTAAATTAGCTTGCAACACCTGTTTTCATTCTCTGCTTTCGTATGGCATCATATTATGGGGTAACTCATCATTGAGTAAAAGAGTGTTCACTGCACAAAAGCGTGTAGTCAGAATAATTGCTGGACCTCATCCAAGATTATCCTGCAGACACTTATTTAAAGAGCTAATGATCTTCACTTATGAAATTTCTTATTAACAATCCGAATGAATTCAAAAATAATAGCAGTGTACATGGCTACAACACTAGGAGAAAGGATGATCTTCACTACTCAAGGTTAAATCTAACTGTGGCTCAGATGGGGTAAATTATGCTGCCACAAAAGTCTTTGGTCATTTACTGGACAGATAGCCATATAGCAATTAAAAGAAAATTTTAAAAAAAATTATGGCAACTCCTTCTACTCATTAGATGAATTTTTGGATATAGTTGTTGTTGTTGTTCCTATTGTGGTCATCAGTCGAGAGACTGGTCTGATGCAGCTCTCCATGCAAGCTTCTTCATCTCCCAGTAACTACTGCAACCTACATCGTTCTGTATCTGTTTAGTGTATTCATCTCTTGGACTCCCTCTACGATTTTTACCCTCCACGCTGCCCTCCAATGCTAAATTTGTGATCCCCTGATGCATCAGAACATGTCCTACCAACCGATTACTTCTTCTGGTCTAGTTGTGCCACAAACTTCTCTTCTCCCCAATCCTATTCAATACTTCTTCATTAGTTATGTGATCTACCCATCTAAACTTCAGCATTCTTCTATAGCACCACATTTCGAGAGCTTCTATTCTCTTTTTGTCCAAACTATTTATCGTCCATGTTTCACTTCCATACATGGCTACACTCCATACAAATACTCTCAGAAACGACTTCCTGACACTTAAATCTATACTCGATGTTAACAAATTTCTCTTCTTCAGAAACGCTTTCCTTGCCATTGCCAGTTTACATTGTATAGCCTCTCTATTTCAACCATCATCAGTTATTTCGCTCCTCAAATAGCAAAACTCCTTGACTACTTTAAGCGTCTCATTTCCTAATCTAATACCCTCAGCATCACCCGACATTCCATTATCCTTGTTTTACTTTTGTTGATGTTCATCTTATGTCCTATCCCTTCCGTTCAGCTCCTCTTCCAAGTCGTTTGCTGTCTCTGACAGAATTACAATGTCATCGGCGAACCTCAAAGTTTTTATTTCTTCTCCATGGATTTTAATACCTATTCCAAATTTTTCTTTTGTTTCCTTTACTGCTTGCTCAATATACAGATTGAACAATGTCGGGAAGAGGCTACAACCCTGTCTCACTCCATTCCCAACCACTGCTTCCCTTTGATATCCCTCGACTCTTATAACTGCCATCTGGTTTCTGTACAAATTTAAATAGCTTTTCGCTCCCTGTATTTTACCCCTGCCACCTTCAGAATTTGAAAAAGAGTGTTCCAGTCAACATTGTCAAAAGCTTTCTCTAAGTCTACAAATGCTAGAAACGTAGGTTTGCCTTTCCTTAATCTTTCTTCTAAGATAAGTCGTAGGGTCAGTATTGCCTCACGTGCTCCAATATTTCTACGGTATCCAAACTGATCTTCCCCAAGGTCGGCTTCTACTAGTTTTTCCATTCGTCTGTAATGAATTCGTGTTAGTATTTTGCATCTGTGACTTATTAAACTGATAGTTCGGTAATTTTCACATCTGTCAACACCTGCTTTCTTTGGCATTAGAATTATTATATTCTTCTTGAAGTCTGAAGGTATTTCGCCTGTCTCATACATCTTGCTCACCAGATGGTAGAGTTTTGTCAGGACTGGCTCTCCCAAGGCTTTCAGTAGTTCTAATGGAATGTTGTCTACTCCCGAAGCTTTTTTGCGACTTAGGTCTTTCAGTGCTCCGTCAAACTCTTCACGCAGTATCATATCTCCCATTTCATCTTCATCTACATCCTCTTCCATTTTCATAATATTGTCATCAGGAACATCGCTCTTGTATAGACCCTCTATGTACTCCTTCCACCTTTCTTCTTTCCCTTCTTTGGTTAGAACTGAGTTTCCATCTGAGCTCTTGATATTCATACAAGTGGCTCTCTTTTCTCCAAAGGTCTCTTTAATTTTCCTGTAGGCAGTATCTATCTTACCTCTAGTGAGATAAGCCTCTACATCCTTACATTTGTCCTGTAGCCATCACTGCTTAGCCATTTTGCACTTCCTGTCGATCTCATTTTTGAGACGTTTGTGTCCCTTTTTGCCTGCTTCATTTATTGCATTTTTATATTTTCTCCTTTCATCAATTAAATTCAATTTTTCTTCTGTTACCCAAGGATTTCTTCTAGCCGTCGGCTTTTTACCTACTTGACCCTATGCTGCCTTCACTACTTCATCCCTCAGAGCTACTTATTCTTCTTCTACTTTTTTTTCACCATTCCTGTCAATTGTTCCCGTATGCTTTCCCTGAAACTCTGTACAACCTCTGGTTCTTTCAGTTTATCCAGGTCCCATCTCCTTGAATTCCCACCTTTTTGCAGTTTCTTCAGTTTTAATCTACAGGTCATAACTAATAGATTGTGGTCAGAGTCCACATCTGCCCCTGGAAATGTCTTACAATTTAAAACGTGTTTCCTAAATCTCTGTCTTACCATTATATAATCTATCTGACACCTTCTAGTATCTCCCGGATTCTTCCATGTATACAAGCTTCTTTTATGATTCTTGAACCATGTGTTAGCTATGATTAGGTTGTGCTCTGTGCAAAATTCTACCAGGTGGGTTCCTCTTTCGTTTCTTACCCCCAATCCATATTCACCTACTACGTTTCCTTCTCTCCCTTTTCCTACACTCGAATTCCAGTCACCCATGACTATTAAATGTTCGTCTCCCTTCACTATCTGAATAATTTCTTTTATTTCATCATACATTTCTTCAATTTCTTCATCATCTGCAGAGCGAGTTGGCACATACTACTGTGGTAGGCGTGGGCTTCGTGTCTATCTTGGCCACAACAATGTGTTCGCTGTGCTGTTTGTAGTAGCTTACCCACATTCCTATTGCTTTATTCATTATTAAATCTACTCCTTCCTTACCCCTATTTGATTTTGTGTTTATAACCCTGTAGTCACCTGAGCAGAAGTCTCGTTCCTCCTGCCACGGAACGTCACTAATTCCCACTATATGTAACTTAAACCTATCCATTTCCCTTTTTAAATTTTCTAACCTACCTGCCCGATTAAGGGATCTGACATTCCACGCTCTGATACGTAGAACGCCAGTTTTCTTTCTCCTGATAACGATGTCCTCTTGAGTAGTTCCCGCCCGGAGATTCGAATGGGGGACTACTTTACCTCCGGAATATTTTACCCAAGAGGACGCCATCATCATTTAACCATACAGTAAAGCTGCATGCACTCGGGAAAAATTACGGCTGTAGTTTCCCCTTGCTTTCAGGCGTTCGCAGCACCAGCACAGCAAGGCCGTTTTGGTTAATGTTGCAAGGCCAGATCAGTCAATCATCCAGACTGTTGCACCTGCAACTGCTGAAAAGGCTACTGCCCCTCTTCAGGAACCACACGTTTGTCTGGCCTCTCAACAGATACCCCTCCGTTGTGGTTGCACCTACGGTACGGCTATCTGCATCGCTGAGGCACGCAAGCCTCCCCACCAACGGCAAGGTCCATGGTTCATGGGGGTATGCTTTCCTGCGTAAACTAAAGGAAAAGAACTTCATCCACTTTATCGTACTGGACCTGTTTCAAAGTGTGCCGAATTCGAGTGTTTTCCCGAAGTTGATGTACAGGTTTAAGCTTCACTCGGTTCTTCTTCCAATCACAAATAATTGCTTTACCAACACCCAGTTCCACTGGCAGTTTAGATACATTCTCACCATTGTCTATCCGCTTCAGAGCATTCAGTTTTTCTTTGAGAGTGTTGTATGTTTCCGTTTAGTCATGACGAAAATACGTACACCACTATACCTGAACGAATACAATACAACTGTTACGCGTGCCAGCGATTGACAACTAACATAAGCTAGCGCTTTGCGAGGCAACAGGCAGTGCACTGACCTCAGATAGTACCAGGTTCTCAACAATGCACAACAACAAGGTCAGGGACTGAGAGTAAGCCATTCTTCCCACACCTCTTCCTTTCTATTACGATAGTATAGATAAGCAACAGCTGCAAAATACTAAGGTGAATTCTTTACAGACGAATGGAAAAACTAGTAGAAGCCAACCTTGGGGAAGATAAGCTTGGATTCCATAGAAATGTTGGAATACGTGTGGTAATACTGACCCTACGGCTTATCTTAGAAGAAAGATTAAGGAAAGGCAATCCTACGTTTCTAGGATTTGTAGACTTAGAAAAAGCTCTTGACAATGTTGACTGGAATACTCTCTTTCAAATTCTGAAGGTGGTAGGGGTAAAATACAGGGTGCGAAAGGCTATTTAAAATTTGTACAGAAACCAGATGGCAGTTATAAGAGTCGAGGGGCATGAAAGGGAAGCATTGGTTGGGAAGGGAGTGAGACAGGGTTGTAGCCTCTCTCCTATGTTATTCAATCTGTATACTGAGCAAGCAGTAAAGAAAACGAAAGAAAAGTTCGGAGTAGGTATTAAAATCCATGGAGAAGAAATAAAATTTTGAGTTTCGCCAATGTAATGCTGTCAGAGACAGCAAAGGGCTTGGAAGAGCAGTTGAACGGAATGGACATAGGATACAAGATGAAAATCAACAAAAGCAATACTAGGATAATGGAATGTAGTCGAACTAAGTCGGGTGATGCTGAGGGAATTAGATTGGGAAATGAAACACTTAAAATAGAAAAGGAGTTTTGTTATTTGGGAGCAAAATAACTGATGATGGTCGAAGTAGAGAGGATATAAAATGTAGACTGGCAATGGCAAGGAAAGCGTTTCTGAAGAAGAGAAATTTGTTAACATCGAGTATAGATTTAAGTGTCAGGAAGTCGTTTCTGAAAGTATTTGTATGGAGTGTAGCCATGTATGGAAGTGAAACATAGACGATAAATAGTTTGGACAAGAAGAGAATAGAAGCTTTTGAAATGTGGTGCTACAGAAGAATGCTGAAGATTAGATGGGTAGATCACGTAACTAATGAGGAGGTATTGAATAGAATTGGGGAGAACAGGAGTTTGTGGCACAACTTGACCAGAAGAAGGGACCGGTTGGTAGGTCACGTTCTGAGGCATCAAGGGATCAAAAATTTAGCATTGGGGGGCAGCTTGGAGGGTAAAAATCGTAGAGGGAGACCAAGAGATGAATATACTAAGCAGATTCAGAAGAATGTAGGTTGCAGGAACTACTGGGAGACGAAGAAGCTTGCACAGGATAGAGTAACATGGAGAGCTGCATCAAACCAGTCTCTGGACTGAAGACAACAACAACAACATAAGTATATATGTTGCCAAAGAATACAATTATACAGTGGAGTCCCGTTAATCAGAACTAATTGGAACCGAACCTTGTTCGGATTACCGATTTGTTCGGATTAGCCGGAATTACGGCGACGAATTTCTAGAATGAAGTACACCGAGCCGATAAGTATATATCGGCCGATAAGTATATATCGGCTCGGTATACTTCATTCTAGAAACTCGTCGCCGTAATTCCGGCTAATCCGAACAAATCGGTAATCCGAACAAGGTTCGGTTCCAATTAGTTCGGATTAACGGGACTCTACTGTATAATTGTATTCTTTGCCACGGTAGGGGCGTGGGTGTGAGAAGAGGTCAGCGGGGGCTTAATCGCGCGTTTTCGGTTACTACAGTGTTGTCAGAGAACGCCAGCAAGTAAGGACGTGGTTATTGTCTTCGCGCTTCGCTCTGAGCGAGCATAAAAAGGACAACTTTCTTAAAAGATGTGTGCAGCCTTCCACGTCTGATGCAAGTCGCAGTGGCGGAACCGAATCAAAATCGGAAACAATTGACTTTGTGGCGACACATATCTGAAGTATGGTTTTACTGTCATGAACAACAAACCTCAATGTGTAATTTGCTGTGAAGTATTGTC
Organism: Schistocerca gregaria; assembly: GCF_023897955.1. Classification (NCBI taxonomy): domain Eukaryota; kingdom Metazoa; phylum Arthropoda; class Insecta; order Orthoptera; family Acrididae; genus Schistocerca; species Schistocerca gregaria. The sequence goes on from NC_064929.1 coordinate 78,293,227, forward strand.
ACGTGAGAGAGTGAAACCATGAAAACTTCTGCGTCACCTCTCAACTAAAGATTTCAAGGGAGCTAATGAGCCGTTAGATTTCTTCGAAACGAAACTGAAAATATTTAACTGGCAGCAAACTACTATGACTTAAGTAATAAAATAGTAATGTTATCTGTTGATTTAAAATAGTATTAATATTTGTGATTTCACAATACTGTTTATTTGATTTTAGGCATTCAGCGTCAACGAGAAAGTGTTACTAGCCAGCTGCCGAGTCGCATTCCGAGTCGCTGAAGCAGGGAAGCCGCATACAGATGCAGAGCAGCCCTGGATATGGTTGAAAATTACGTTTGGTAAGCAAGAGGCAAACAAGCTAAAAACCATACCAGTTTCTGATAATACGACTGAACGCAGAATAAACGATATGGCCGGTGACACTGGAGAACAGTTGGTCGAAAAATTAATGAAGAGCCGACATTTTGGTTTCCAGTTTGTTGAATCTATTGATGTTTCGGATTGTGTTCAATTCATAGTACTTATAGTTTTGCGCTTTGAAGCAGGTGGAAGTATCATGGAACACATTTTATTTTGCAAAGAACTTGCTGCGAACACTTCTGGCCAATGTTTGTATGAAATGCTTTTAGAAAGCAGTCGCAATTACGATTCTGATGGGACTAAATGTATAACCATGCGTAGTGACGGTGCTAAAGCTACCACTGGGCTCGTCACGAAATTAAAATCGACAATGCCAAATTTTTCGTGGGCGCACTGCTTTCTCCATCGATTAGCTCTCGCAGCCACGACTTTCAATTCTGATTTAAATGATTTGCTTAAAGAGGTGATAGAAGTGCTTTCCCCTGTGACCGCGGCACCCTGAGTATAGCTTTGCAACCCCCAGGGGGTCGCGACCCCCAGGTAGAAAAACATTCCTTCAGGTGATCTGTTACCCTCTGCAGGGACATTTGACTTGAAATTGAGAAAAAAACGTCGTGACTGAAACAAAATCCAAGGATACTACATGAAAGCTTCAGAAGACGTCACGGTCATCTTCTGCACTTGTAATGAAACTCTCGTCTTGAACACAAAATACTGACTTCATTTCTTCCTGGTACGTTTCGGCGTTATGCCGTTGTCAAAAGAACTGACAAGGAATGGAGGCACACACAATAAGATACGTGTTTACGTAAAGTGAATGCAATAGTACTGAGAGTAGAACGAGCACCTACTACACTGCTGGCCATTAAATTTGCTACACCACGAAGATGACGTGCTACAGACGCGAAATTTAACCGACAGGAAGGAGTGCTGTGATATGCAAATGATTAGCTTCTCAGAGCATTCACACAAGGTTGGCGCCGCTGGCGACACCTACAACGTGCTGACATGAGAAAAGTTTGCAACCGATTTCTCATACACAAACAGCAGCTCACCGGCGTTGCCTGGTGAAACGTTGTTGTGATGCCTCGTGTAGGGATGAGAAATGCGTACCATCACGTTTCCGACGTTGATAATGGTCGGATTGTAGCCTATCGCGATTGCGGTTTATCGTATCGCGACACTGCTGCTCGCGTTGGTTGAGATCAAATGACTGTCACCAGAATATGGAATCGGTGGGTTCAGGAGGGTAATCCGGAACGCCGTGTTGGATCCCAACGGCCTCGTATCACTAGCAGTTGAGATGATAGGCATCTTATCCGCACGGCTGTAACGGATCGTGCAAGCCACGTCTCGATCCGTGAGTCAACACATGGGGACGTTTGCAAGACAACAACCATCTCCACGAACAATTCGACGACGTTTGCAGTAGCATGGACTATCAGCTCGGAGACCGTGGCTGTGGTTACCCTTGACGCTGCATCACACACAGGAGCGACTGCGATGGTGTACTCAACGACGAACCTGGGTTCACGAATGGGAAAACGTAATTTTGTCGGATGAATCCAGGTTGTGTTTGCAGCATCACGATGGTCGCATCCGTGTTTGGCGACATCGTGGTGAGCGCACATTGGAAGCGTGTATTCGTAATTGCCATAGCGGCGTATCACCCGGCGTGATGGTATGTGGTGCTATTGGTTACAAGTCTCGGGCACCTCTTGTTCGCATTGACGGCACTCTGAACAGTGGACGTTACATTTCAGATGTGTAACGACCCGTGGCTCTACCCTTCATTCGATCCCTGCGAAACCTTATATTTCAGCACGATAATGCTCGACAGCATGTTGTATTTTCTGGATACAGAAAATGTTCGACTGCTGCCCTGGCGAGCACATTCTCCAGATCTCTCACCAACTGAAAACGTCTGATCAATCGTGGGCGAGCAACTGACTCGTCACACTAGGCCAGTCACTACTCTTGATGAACTGTGGTATCGTGTTGAAGCTGCATGGACAGCTGTACCTGTACACACCATCCAAGCTCTGTTTGACTCAATGCCCAGGCGTTTCAAGGCCGTTATTACGGCCAGAGGTGGTTGTTCTGGGTACTGATTTCTCAGTATCTATGCACCCAAATTGCGTGAAAATGTAATCACATGTCAGTTCTAGTATAGTATATTCGTCCAATGAATACCAGTTTATCATCTGCATTTCTTCTTTGTGTAGCAATTTTAATGGCCAGTAGGCCATACTGTACATCGTTTCAGGTAACAAAACGGCGTATCAGCTTAATTCATTATTTCGATAAACAGCAGAAGAAATACTTGTAAAAGGGCAAGACTTTTTGTTATTACACATGCAAAGAACGTCGTCACGGCATACACGAGTGGTCATTTTCGGTGTTTTTTTGCTCCAAGGTAAAAGACCGAGTTCATTTTTATGGAAGGCAGACCGACTTACAACCGAATGAAGCCCGCGCTTCGTAATAGAGCGTCTGGTGTCACATGATCTAAAGCGGATGTAACTCCTACAATATTATTTCAGCTGTACAGGGTGGCGCAGGAAACATCGGCCCGAGTACTAGATTGCTCGTTGTCGCTTGCCAGTCGTCGTCTATTGTTTCCAAGTTGTTTGCATTAGCTTATTTGTTACTTCTTCACTGCCTAATTATTAGATGTCTATCTATTCTGCTCGTAGCGGTCAACAAATCGTGCGTAATTGGTGAGTAGTCTGTACCCGGGGCCGGGTTTTCGTGCGCCACCTTGCATCACTTCACTGCGGTCACCCACATAACGCTACAGTTGGCTAAACGAGATGTTTTGTACAGTCACGAAAATTACACGTATGTGAGAATTCTGTTATGAATAAAAACTCTGTACTCCAGGGGGGAGGAAAGTGCCCCCTCTTGGCACCTTCGCCGGCCGCTGTGGTCGAACGGTTCTTGGCGCTTCAGTCCGGAGATGCGCTGCTGCTACGATCGCAGGTTCGAATCCTGCTTCGGGCATGGATGTGTGTGATGTCCTTAGGTTAGTTAGGCAAAGTTCTAGGGGACTGATGATTCAAAATGGTTCAAATGGCTCCGAGCACTATGGGACTTAACTTCTGAGGTCATCAGTCCTCTAGAACTTAAAACTACTTAAACCTAACTAACCTAAGGACATCACACACACCAATGCCCGAGGCAGGATTCGAACCTGCGACCGTAGAGGTCGCGCGGTTCCAGACTGTAGAGCCTAGAACCGCTCGGCCACTCTGGCCGGCCAAGGGACTGATGACCTCAGATGTTATGTCCCATAGTCCTTAGAGCCATCTGAACAATTTTTTGGCGCCTTCCATCTTCTGTCACCTATGCTACTAATTTTCAATTTTTCATAAGAACCATATACCAAGCACAAATGAACGGCGAACGAGTAAAAATGAACGGTTCCGAAAGAAGAGAGATCACCGGTGAACTAGTTCCCTAAGGATAAACGACTTCGGCTATCTCTAATCCTGTCCCGTCTTGCTGTCAGTCTTTTCCACATGTTCTTTTTCCCCTCCGATTCTACGCAGACCCCCCTCATTCGGAACTTTATCAGTCCACCTAATTTTCGACATTCGCCTGTAGCACCACATCTCAAATGTTTCGATTCTCTTCTGGTCCGGTTTTCCCACACTCCATGTTTAATTACCATTAAATGCTGCACTCGAAACGTACATCCTCAGGAATTTCTTCGTCAAGTTACAGGATGGTAATGCGAGGATCGCGGGCTCGGTATCTCTATGCGGAAGCTTCTTTATTTATTTTCAGTTTTTCCGTTACTTACACTGCTAATAAACTGAAATAACACTCAGTATACTGTATTTATTAATATTTTCTCAAAAGGCGTGAAAATGGAATCGATAGAAAATTTTTGATTGCAAATGAAGTTCAGGCAAGGGATTGCAAGGTGTACATGAAAACCTCCTCTGCACAATTAGGCTGGCCGCGGTGGCCGTGCGGTTCTGGCGCTGCAGTCCGGAACCGCGGGTCTGCTACGGTCGCAGGTTCGAATCCTGCCTCGGGCATTGGTGTGTGTGATGTCCTTAGGTTAGTTAGGTTTAAGTAATTCTAAGTTCTGGTGGACTTATGAGCTAAGATGTTGAGTCCCATAGTGCTCAGAGCCATTTTTTGCAAAATTAGGCACTTTTATTTTTTTACATTTCATGATTTACACCTGAAATTCGTCGTAAGTAAAGGGGAAGAAGCAGTAATTATCTCGATGTCTTGCACACGCCATAAACGCCGTATTTTTACAGTTGCGTCGTTTTTTAAGGTTTTCATAGAAAAACAAACTTGGTTTACATTCATAAGGCTCGCTCTCATCGCATAGCTTAGCAACAAACCACGCGTAATGAATCATTTTGCGAAATAATGGTGGGGCGCATTTTGATGCGGTCTTCTCGTGACGCGATTTCTTTTTCGCTGTCGAGATAACTGCAATTTTAAAGCTTTCCTCTTCATACCTTTTATTAAAATATTAATTATACGATACAATGGGTATTATTTACGCTTAGTTTCAGAATAATTAATACAGAAATTCAGAATAAAAGACTCTACCACCGACCGTCGGATTACCCTTCGGTACTCTCTCCGCTGTCTGGAAACAATGCTGACGTAAATGGCTCATGCCTCGCTGACCCGCACCAAAAATGATATTTTTTTTCTAGCCGTTTGGCCGTCTCGAGCTCACACATCCATTACTTTCAGCTGTGGCCAAGCCCTGCATACACCATAAACGTGACTAAATCGGTGATCACGAAAAGGTGCGGTGCCCTTGTTAGTACGTTACTGCCAGTTTCATATGTTACTAAGTTGGCACCAGCTGCTTCGCTCACGTCCTGGGACCTCTGCTGTTCCTGATCTATATAAATGACCTGGGTGACAATCTGAGCAGTTCTCTTAGATTGCTCGCAGATGATGCTGTAATTTACCGTCTAGTAAGGTCATCCGAAGACCAGTATCAGTTGCAAAGCGATTTAGAAAAGATTGCTGTATGGTGTGTCAGGTGGCAGTTGACGCTAAATAACGAAAAGTGTGAGATGATCCACACGAGTTCCAAAAGAAATCCGTTGGAATTCGATTACTCGATAAATAGTACAATTCTCAAGGCTGTCAATTCAACTAAGTACCTGGGTGTTAAAATTACGAACAACTTCAGTTGGAAGGACCACATAGATAATATTGTCGGGAAGGCGAGCCAAAGGTTGCGTTTCATTGGCAGGACACTTAGAAGATGCAACAAGTTCACTAAAGAGACAGCTTACACTACACTCGTTCGTCCTCTGTTAGAATATTGCTGCGCGGTGTGGGATCCTTACCAGGTGGGATTGACGGAGGACATCGAAAGAGTGCAGAAAAGGGCAGCTCGTTTTGTATTATCACGTTATAGGGGAGAGAGTGTGGCAGATATGATACAGCATAGACGTTTTTCGTCGCAGCGAGACCTTTTTACGAAATTTCAGTCACCAACTTTATCTTCCGATTGCGAAAATATTTTGTTGAGCCCAACCTGGATAGGTAGGAATGATCATCAAAATAAAATATGAGAAATCAGAGCTCGGACAGAAAGGTTTAGGTGTTCGTTTGTCCCGCTCGCTGTTCGGGAGTGGAATAGTAGAGAGATGTATGATTGTGGTTCGATGAACCCTCTCCTAAGCACTTAAATGTGAATTGCAGAGTAGTCATGTACACTCCTGGAAATGGAAAAAAGAACACATTGACACCGGTGTGTCAGACCCACCATACTTGCTCCAGACACTGCGAGAGGGCTGTACAAGCAATGATCACACGCACGGCACAGCGGACACACCAGGAACCGCGGTGTTGGCCGTCGAATGGCGCTAGCTGCGCAGCATTTGTGCACCGCCGCCGTCAGTGTCAGCCAGGTTGCCGTGGCATACGGAGCTCCATCGCAGTCTTTAACACTGGTAGCATGCCGCGACAGCGTGGACGTGAACCGTATGTGCAGTTGACGGACTTTGAGCGAGGGCGTATAGTGGGCATGCGGGAGGCCGGGTGGACGTACCGCCGAATTGCTCAACACGTGGGGCGTGAGGTCTCCACAGTACATCGATGTTGTCGCCTGTGGTCGGCGGAAGGTGCACGTGCCCGTCGACCTGGGACCGGACCGCAGCGACGCACGGATGCATGCTAAGATCGTAGGATCCTACGCAGTGCCGTAGGGGACCGCACCGCCACTTCCCAGCAAATTAGGGACACTGTTGCTCCTGGGGTATCGGCGAGGACCATTCGCAACCGTCTCCATGAAGCTGGGCTACGGTCCCGCACACCGTTAGCCCGTCTTCCACTCACGCCTCAACATCGTGCAGCCCGGCTCCAGTGGTGTCGCGACAGGCCTGAATGGAGGGACGAATGGAGACGTGTCGCCTTCAGCGATGAGAGTCGCTTCTGCCTTGGTGCCAATGATGGTCGTATGCGTGTTTGGCGCCGTGCAGGTGAGCGCCACAATCAGGACTGCATACGACCGAGGCACACAGGGCCAACACCCTCCATCATGGTGTAGGGAGCGATCTCCTACACTGGCTGTACACCTCTGGTGATCGTCGAGGGGACACTGAATAGTGCACGGTACATCCAAACCGTCATCGAACCCATCGTTCTACCATTCCTAGACCGGCAAGGGAACTTGCTGTTTCAACAGGACAATGCACGTCCGCATGTATCCAGTGCCACCCAACGTGCTCTAGAAGGTGTAAGTCAACTACCATGGCCAGCACGATCTCCGGATCTGTCCCCCATTGAGCATGTTTGGGACTGGATGAAGCGTCGTCTCACGCGGTCTGCACGTCCAGCACGAACGCTGGTCCAACTGAGGCGCCAGGTGGAAATGGCATGGCAAGCCGTTCCACAGGACTACATCCAGCATCTCTACGATCGTCTCCATGGGAGAATAGCAGCCTGCATTGCTGCGAAAGGTGGATATACACTGTACTAGTGCCGACATTGTGCATGCTCTGTTGCCTGTGTCTATGTGCCTGTGGTTTCTTTAATCGTATTTATACCAACGGACTTGCCGCAGCGGTAACATCGGTTGCCGTCAGATCACCGAAGTTGAGCGCTATCGGGCTTGGCTATCACTTGTATGGGTGACGATCCATGTTTGCCGAGCGCTGTTGGCATGCGGGGTGCACTCAGCCCTTATGAGCAAAACTGCGGAACTACTTGACTGAGAAACAGGGACTCCGGTCTCCTAAACCGACATACGGCCGGGAGAGCGGTGTGCTGACCACATGTCCCTCCATATCCGCATCCAGTGACGCCTGTGGGCTGAGGATGACACGGCGGCCGATCGGTACCGTTGGGCCTTCCGACCGAGTTTTACTTTGTATTTGAATTTATATGTTGTTGTGCTCATCGCTCATGTGTAAATATACTGTAAGGTGGTTAGTGACTTACGTGGCTGTCAGCCTTTGCAATATTAAATTGTTCCGACAGGTTTAATTTAATTTCATATAGGGAGTTAAAGAGAAGAAAGTGACAAATCGGATAACTGGTTCTATAGTTATCAGAACCAGTCTTACACCCTATACTGAGTTCTCTCATCCCAAACGGATATCCCTCTACATGGAACCGTATGTTTCATAACGTCCATTTGTCGTCGTGACTGTCAAAAAGCTTTCTTAGATTTAGTTTACACAGGTTGAATTTGCAAAAACACGAAAGTCGTATTTTTTTATTTCTAACTGAGAAGTCAAATGCCAATTCTCTTAGATGTAGCTCTAAAAATGCTTCAGCAGTTCTTTAATAATGGCAATAACGATTTATTTTTAAGAAAGTTTCCATCTGCCATTTTGTTCGCTTAGCTGTTGAATTTCCAATAATGCTGAAGCAAGTATTTTTTTATTTCTGCCCGAGAAACCAAATACCAGTTTTCGTAGTTCTAACACCAAACTTGCCTCAATGGCGACGTACTTTCAAAAAATCTTTCATCCCCTATTTCACTCCCTTAGAGGTGGAATTAGGAAAAAAAATCCCTTCTTAAACGACACCTACAGTATAAGATTAGCACACTGTGCATATTTCAAATCTGCAGTAACGGCCGGGTGACGTTCAGTCAGTGAATCAGTCTGGACACCTCGTTTTATATACAAAGAGATTTCACGCTTGTACAGCTCCTGCGGGCCAAAAGTCACTGTTGATAACTTTAACGGTTTGAGCGAATTTTGTTACGCGATGTTTTTCTATTTATCGGAGTATTATGTATTGCACACCAGGCCTTAGAACTACGCCTTTGAGTGTGTTTTATTTTATATTGAGGGTGGACCATTTTAATCCAAAATGGGGATAGTGATGGGATACCGCAAAACGTTATACATAAAAGTTGTAGATGGCAAAGAGGGTTACGCGTTTCCAGTAAAATCGTGACCTTGAACGTGATTTGCAAGAGGATTTGGAGGTTATAGTGATTATTTACGTGTATTTGATTCAAGATTTGGAAATAGCGACAAATGTTACATACAAAATGTTATTCAAACTCATGGTAAGGTTCAATGCAGGTCAAATAAGAGAATACGTTTTTAGTTACAGATGAATTGGGAATAGAAGAGGACACGACAACATACGTTAGATGCAAATTGGATGGAACATAATGGGTCACGTTTCACTACCAGTATGCATGAACTTAAAGGTAACCATCAAACGTCATTGGAAGGTCGTGGTTTGTTTTAATGGAAACCTCTATTTGGAATGTTGCAATCAAGTTTTCGAATGAAGCACTTCGTACACGGTTTGAATTCACAACATCCAGGAATATAAGGCATTCTATGGCAATATCGTTCATTTTTTAGAGATGCATATGGGGCCTGAAGATGCCATAGTGGAATGCCGCAACTGGTAGTCAAAATGAAATAAAACAACATCTCAATTACGCGGCTATTTGCGAATTCCATTGATAATTACTCTGTGCCGTAGAATATGGAAAGTGAGAACAGACATTTGAACTTTAAATTTTAATTGCCGTGTTTATCGACAAAATATAATATATCGCAAAATATAAATGTTATTGTAACATTTTCAATATAGAAAAAACATCCAGATTGATGCACCTCAAGTGGAATGTAGCGATGAAGAGAAGACAGACTTTCAAAATGAGTTAGAGAACCATACGGAGAGCGCTAATATAGTGATGGAAGATTTCAATGCACAGGTAGGCAAAGATAGAAAGGGATTTGAGCGAGTGTTGGGATGTTTTTGATACGGAGGCAGAAATGAAGAAGGGGAAAGACTCCTGGATTTGTGTCAGAGGAATGGAATGAAAGTAGCAAACAGCTGGTTTATGAAGAGAGAAAGTCATGTCATCACCAGATACAATTGGGATGGAAGAAAGAAGAGTGTAATTGATTAAATTCTAGTAAACAGGGAATGGATACATAAAGTAACAAATGTGAAGGTAATTCCAAGTGTGAGTGCAGATCAAGACCATAGCTTACTGGTGGGACAATGGGAAATGAATCAGTGTGTGAAAAATAGAAAACAGGAGAAAGTAAGGAGGATACGGGATTGGAAACTGAAGGGGAGTGAAAGTGCTGACAAGTATAGAGAATTAATCACACAAAAATTTCCGAAAGAAGCTTCCTGCGACGTAGAAAAAGAATGGAGTTTATTCAAAGACACTTTAGCCAAAGCAGCACAAAAAGTATGTGGCAGAACATCTGGAAAGGAAAAAGTAAGACAGACAAGTTGGTGGGATGATACCACAATCCAAGCAGTTAGAAGAAAAAATGAAGCATGGAGAAAGTAGTAGAAAACAAAAAAGACGATGACCATAAAAATATATAGAGGAAAAAAGAAGTGCAAAGAAATAGTGGAAACAACGAAGAAAAACTCATGGAAAGAGTTTACAAAATAGCTTGAAGAAGATGTGAAGAGCAATAAGAAAAGGTTCTATAAAATAATGTAAAATGAAAGGAAGGCTTCTGAAGTACCAAGATGGAAACAGAGGATGGTACTGTGATTGTAGATCCAGGGATTATAAAAGATCTCTGGAGAGAACAATTTAAGAAACTGTTAAACGCTGAGGAGCAGGTACACGAGGAAACAACAAATAATGGAGAAACTGAGAGAGATTGGGAAGCAGAATTTGGGCAAATTACACGGGAAGAAATGGAAATAGCTGTGATGAAGATGAATGGGGGGAAAGCCCCAGGACCTGATGAAGTATCAGTGGACATGATAAGAGCAGCAGGTCCAGTGGGAATGCAGTGGCTGTATAGAGTACTATCGAGTGTGTGGAGAAATAGTACAATACTTGACGATTGGAGAAGAGGAGACATTGTTCCCATCTTCAAAAAAGGCAATAAAACACTTTGTGGAATCTACAGGGGAATAACCCTTATGAGATATACAGCCAAGATTTTTGAAAGAATTTTACTAAATTGAATAAGTGAGAAGATAGAAAAGGAGCTGAGTGAAGAAAAGCATGGGTTTAGGAAAGGAAGAAGCACGATCAACCTGACATTTTCTATCCGTCAACTCATGGAAAAGAAATTGGGAGTATAACAAAAGGGTAATAATGGTTTTTATAGACATAGAAAAGGCATATGACTCAGTTAACAGCGAAAGACTCTAGGAAGAAATGAAGAAGATAGGTATAGAAGATGGACACATTAATGTAATGAAGACAATGTACTGAGGACACAGTTGTAGAATTAGAACACCATTGGGGAACTCCGAATACTTCGAAATAAGACAAGGACTTAAACAAGGAAGTACTATACCTATTGCACTTTTTAATGTTGTGATGGAGAGAATGAACAGGGCAGTTAAATAAAGATATAGTAAAAAAAGTTAAAAAGATGATTTTTGCTGATGGTAATATGGGGCGATAAAGAGGTAGATGTACAGTTACAGCTTGATGCATGGAAGGGAATAATGAGAAGATATGGATTAAAAATAAATAAAGATAAGATTGAAGTAATGGTATTTGGAAGAGACAAAGGGATCAACGGGAATATTACTTTGAATAGAGAACACCCTCAAAGTGGTAGACAGTTTCACCTATTTAAGGAGTGAAATATCTAGTGATGGAAGAATAGGCAACGAAATTAATAGGAAGTTACAGATGGGAGGCAATTTCTACCAAACAATTAAACACCTGATTTGGAACAAGGAAGTTTCAGAAAAACCAAAACTCCTTATGTATAATACTTATTACTTCCCTATTGTCACCTATGGAGGAGAAGCATGGACAATGAGAGAAAGGGACTGGAGCAGACTGCAAGCAGGGGAAATGAAATTTCCCAGAGCAGTTAAGGGAAAAACAAGAATGGACAGAGTAAGCAATATTAGAACGGAACTTTAGTGAGAAAGTATGAAGAAATTGAAAAAAAGAGATTAAGATGGTGTAATGGCAGAGACTTCCCAAAATTATCGAAGAACTAAAGACGGATGGGAAAAGACCTAGAGGGCGCCCAAGAACACGGTGGAGTGAGAATATCTGTTGAAAGGAGAGGTGTGACCTGGCAGCAAGTGGAGGAAGGAAAGTGGTGGGAGGACCGAGCCAAATGGAGAGGACTCGTCAGCACCCAGACCCGGCAGTAGATGGAGCGGGTTCCGGATACAACAACAAAAAATTTTAAACGTAGGTCATTGATTTACAAGTCGTGAAGTGAGTCGTCCTGCTCTCACTGGTCGGGATACCCCTTCGAATGTGTATCTAACACTGTATTTTTCTGTATCCCTTCCCTATTTCTAGTTATAGAACTAGAAACATATTTGCTTATTCGACCTTCACTGAACCTAGCCATGGCCTTGATTAATGAATAATTTTATACGTAAAAGTTGCCGCTCTTTTGAAATCTTAAGTAAAATATTTGGGTTCCCATTTTAAGGAATCACGTAACCTCCAAATCACCTTGAAAATCACGTTCAATTAGGCCGGTATTAAACTATCAAATTTATTTGTCAAAGTTTTGATCAAAGATGTGATCAAATATTCCGACAAATATATTTGACAAAGATCTTTGTCGTAGCGTTAGAAGGGGTATTACACCGTCATTATATTTTTCGTCAAAGTTCAAGATGGCTGACAACAACAACTTGTTATTAACCGCAGCAGTTGCATGTACCACAAATGAACTGTGTGCACGTGTGGGAGAGAAGCGGAGGGAAAAAAGGAAACAAACCTGGGTGAAGCCGTGGGTTTTACGACGACACGATAAAAGCATTCAACAAAACGTGTTACGTGAACTTATAGTGGAGGACGTCACGTCGTACATCAATTACTTAAGAATGGATGAGCACACATTTCTGTATGTGCTCAGTGAAGTGTATCCTCATAACACAAAGCACAATATTCACTCAAGAACTGCTACATCTGCAGAAGGCAGGCTGACTGTAACACCCTGATTCCTTGCTGCAGGGGAGGGTTATGTTAGGTTTGGTTAGTTCAGGTCTCCAATCTTCGTAATTTTTTTTTTTTTTTTTTTTGTATTCAGCGTGCCTTACGTTGTAAAGCGCCTCATCAGCTTCATACATCTCATTAATTTTGTAGTTGTCAGCACACACCAATTGTATTTACCGGCAATGTTTATAAAAACACTACAGATGACAGAATGCAGCGATGCTAGCTCTCCATGTGGTAACATGACATTGCGGTAAACATAAGACAAGCCACTTCTTTTATCAAATCTACAGGGAGGCCCTGGATTTGATCAAATATTGGACGACATTTGACAAAGTTCCCTATTACACCGTCAAATATCTTTGACAACCATGCTGCGGTCCGGTCCCAGGTCGACGGGCACGTGCACCTTCTGCCGACCACTGGCGACAACATCGATGTACTGTGGAGACCTCACGCCCCACGTGTTGAGCAATTCGGCGGTACGTCCACCCGGCCTCCCGCATGCCCACTATACGCCCTCGCTCAAAGTCCGTCAACTGCACATACGGTTCACGTCCACGCTATCGCGGCATGCTACCAGTGTTAAAGACTGCGATGGAGCTCCGTATGCCACGGCAAACTGGCTGACACTGACGGTGGCGGTGCACAAATGCTGCGCAGGTAGCGCCATTCGACGGCCAACACCGCGGTTCCTGGTGTGTCCGCTGTGCCGTGCGTGTGATCATTGCTTGTACAGCCCTCTCGCAGTGTCCGGAGCAAGTATGGTGGGTCTGACACACCGGTGTCAATGTGTTCTTTTTTCCATTTCCAGGAGTCTATATTCCCAGACAATGCATGAGACCAATCATAAACCAATCTGACCTTCCGGCTAAGCTTGCAAGGTGTAGCGAAAATAGGGAAACGTACTCTAAAGTAACACAACGGAGTATTCAACAAGTACATGAACACACCACATGCGACAGAATCTCCAAGTGTGTTAAATCGCACTTTAGTGTTCAGATTTATGTTAGAAAAAATGTTTTTATCACCTGTTACCTATGTTGCATAATAACGTGTGAAAGTTTAGCTTGTGTGGTGAATCCCATATGTGCTGTTACTTAGTATCAGCAGCAGGGAAATTTAGAATAATAGCAGCAGCAACAACTTGTCTGGTTTGCTGAAAATCTTTTACCCAACAAGAAATTTCAGTTGAGAATAAAGTGCAACACAAATGCAACGAACACATTCCCCACGAATCTAGCCTCCTATAGTAAAACCTCCTTCATACAGGCATAGGTTTTATTGTTGTTGTTGTTGTTGTGGTCTTCAGTCCTGAGACTGGTTTGATACAGCTCTCCATGCTACTCTATCCTGTGCAAGCTTATTTCCCAGTACCTACTGCAACATAGATCCTTCTGAATCTCCTTAGTGTATTCATTTCTTGGTCTCCCTCTACGATTTTTACCCTCTACGCTGCCTTCCAATACTAAATTGGTGATCCGTTGATGCCTCAGAACATGTTCTACCAATCGATACCTTCTTCTAGTCAAGTTGTGCCACAAACTGCTCTTCTCGCCAATCCTATTCAATGCCTTCTTATTAGTTATGTGATCTACCCATCTAATCTTCAGTATTCTTCTGTAGCACCACATTTCGAAAGATTCTATTCTCTTCTTGTCCAAACTATTTATCGTCCATGTTTCACTTCCATACATGGCTACACTCCATACAAATACTTTCAGAAACGACTTCCTGACACTTGAATCTATGCTCGATGTTAACAAGTTTCTCTTCCTCAGAAACGCTTTCCTTGCCATTGCCAGTCTACATTTTATATCCTCTCTACTTCGACCATCATCAGTTATTTTGCTCCCCAAATAGCAAAACTCCTTTACTACTTTAAGTGCCTCATTTCCTAATCTAAAATCCTCAGCATCTCCCGACTTAATTCGACTACATTCCATTATCCTCGTTTTGCTTTTATTGGTGTTCATCTTATATCCTCCTCTCAAGACGCTATCCATTCCGTTGAACTGCTCTTCCAAGTCCTTTGCTGTCTCTGACAGAATTACAATGTCATCGGTGAACCTCAAGGTTTTTATTTCTTCTGCATGGATTTTAATACCTACTCCGGATTTTTATTACAATTTTTAAAAAAGAAAATAAAGCATTGACGAAGGAAAAGTGCATCACATAGGCGACAACAAGAGAATGATAACATTATAGCTGTCTGACCTGGAAACTATGAGCTGAATTAAGGTCAATTTCTCTCGCTGCGTTATTAATATTACAAACATCAAAAAACCATTTTCCATCACCTCAGTTTCGAGTACCGAAGCCTCTACACAAAATTGGAATACAGATGAACATAAACATCATTTACGCCGTTTTTATTGGTCGTGAAAACCACACATTGCATGTTGTACAACCATACAGCGAGACCTTCAGAGGTGGTGGTCCAGATTGCTGTACACACTGGTACCTGTAATACCCTACAGCACGTCCTCTTGCATTGATGCGTGCCTATATTCGTCGTGGCATACTATCCACAAGTTCATCAAGGCACTGGTGGTCCAGACTGTCCCTCCTCAACTGCGATTCGGCGTAAATCCCTCAGAGTGGTTGGTGGGTCACGTCGTCCATGAACAGCTCTTTTCAGTCTATCCCAGGCATCCAGAATGAGATTTTTACTCTGCAGCAGAGTGTGCGCTCAGTTTTAATCTGCCAGGAAGTTTCACATCAGCGCTATCCCAGGCATGTTCGATTGGTTTCATGTCTGGAGAACATGCTGGCCACTCTAGTCGAGCGGTGTCGTTATCCTGAAGGAAGTCATTCACAAGATGTGCACGATGGGGGCGCGAATTGTCGTCCATTAAGACGATTGCCTCTTCAATATGCTGCCGATATGGTTGCACTATCGGTCGGAGGATGGCATTCACGTACTGTACAGCCGTTACGGCGCCTTCCGTGACTACCAGCGGCGTACGTCGGCCCCACATAATGCCACTGCAAAACAGGAGGGAACCTCCACCTTGCTGCACTCTCTGGGCAGTGTGTCTAAAGCGTTCAGCCTGACCGGGTTGCCTCCAAACACGTCTCCGACGATTGTATGGTTGAAGGCATATGCGACACACATCGGTGAAGAGAATGTGATGCCAATCCTGAGCGGTCCATTCGGCATGTTGTTGGGCCCAGCTATACCGCGCTGCATGGTGTCGTGGTTGCAAAGATGGACCTCGCCATGGACGTCGGGAGTGAAGTTGCGCACAGTTTGAGTCGTAACACGACGTCCTGTGGGTGCACGAAAAGCATTATTCAACATGGTGGCGTTGCTGTCAGGGTTCCCCCAAGCCATAATCCGTAGGTAGCGGTCATCAACTGTTGTAGTAGCCCTTGGGCGGCCTGAGCGAGGCATGTCATCGACAGTTCCTGTCTCTCTGTATCTCCTCCATCTCCGAACATCGCTTTTGTTCAGTCCGAGACGCCTGGACACTTACCTTGTTGAGAGCCCTTCCTGGCACAAAGCAACAATGTGGATCGAACCGTGGTATTGACCGTTTAGGCATGGTTGAACTACAGACAACACGAGCCTTGTTGTCCCTTCCTAATGGAATGAGTGCAACTAATCGGCTATCGGACCCCCTCCATCTAATAGGCGCTGCTCATACATGGTTGTTTACGTCTTTAGGCTGGTTTAGTGATATCTCTGGACAGTCAAAGGGACAATATACACAGTCCACGTCTATCTTCATGAGTTCTGGGAACCGGGGTGATGCAAAACTGGTTTGGTGTGTGTATTTGTATCAGGGGCAGAGGTCGTCGTTGGTAAGCGGTAAGATTCTGACACAAAACTCTATTACTGTTAACTTTAAGTGCAAAGAAATGATTGGATAATAATAGGTATGCATGCGACAGCATGCGTACCTAATGTGTGCCAAAACGCCACGCATAAAAACGGGATTTTCCCGTGCTCATATATCTGCTTCTGTTCGTGACAGAAAGGTACGATCAAGTGATTTGGATATCAGTTGTGCTAGAGACCATTGCTAGAGAACATCAGTATACCCAACAGAGGGATCGTCTTAGTTCACTATGCTACAGTACAAGGTCGAAGTATGAATATTACAAACTTCCTCCTGCTTACTCAAATGGAGGAAACCGGTTGGTTATTTTTGCATTTGATGTGGTCTACGGTGCGACCGATGAGACGTACAGAGGCATCGTTGGTTCACAACAGTTTCCTCAGAAAGTCCATAATAGGTTTTTTTTGCTGTGTTTTTGCCATCACCACCGGACCAAAACACAGAAGAGGATTCGAGCACGCTTATGCGCGGAAAATGCCTGAAATTTTTACTTTATATTCCTAATATTACGATCTCGAATAACAATGAAAATTTTCTTGATATCTTTATCCGTTTCCAAGGCACAGAGGTTCAACTTTACCCTACTTATACACGTAAAATACGCACTTTAACTGTGGTGTGTGAGGCGAAAACGTAATTTATAAAGTGATGTAGCACGGAGAAAAATGTGAAATGTCTCCGTTATCATTTGGAAACCCCGTGTTGCAGCACCAAAACAGATTCAAAATTTTTTTCCACACGTAAAATGCGGTCGGAGGTGTAAAATAAGTTTTTCGTTATTTCTGTTTTATATAAGTAAACTATTTAACGTTCCTGACCAGAACATTTCTTTGCATATGACTTTAAGGCTCTGCTGCAGCAGTGAAAAGCAGAGAACAAGCAGAACAATGTTCCTATTGGAGCATAAAAAAAGGAGATATGTTCTTACTTATTTGAGATCTGACTGAAAACTGGCGTACCAACAACCTCACTCTACCTTCCCCAGAAGCTTTAAAAATTCTCACGAAATTTTTGGCATGTGAGCATTTTCACACATTTTTATGCTGACAGAGGAGAAGACGGTAGTGGTGGCAAAGAGTTGGGGAAGTTATAAATACTGTGGTGATTCGTGTTGCGGCTCGCATAGTGCCGTTGGTGGGTTGGCATCACGAAATAGCAACAGTGGCGTCTGGTTGTGTTTACTACGTTTGCTAGCGTTGTCTGTCCGTGAGTGGCAGCAGCAGCGGTTATCGATATCTAGTTCGGAGCTTCTATCTTCGGAGGGACGCCAAGTGTTTGTGGGTGACAGTGTGTCGCTCAGTTCGGCGGGGACGGAGCTGTGGTGAGGGGCGGCGGTGCGCTGACGTGGTGGGACCGCTGGCGACGCCCAGGCACTGCCAGACAGAGGGTCCGCATTTGTGAGGGCCGCAACCTCGTTGGCCACCGAACCCAGCACGTCTGAGCTGAGTGAACATTAACCCAGTAGCGAAGCCTCCACTATTTTGAGATCACGCCGTCTGTGCACGAGTTGCTGCTCGCAGGGTCGCTGAGATGAAGAGCAACGAGTGGAGTGTTTGGAGTTGCTGAGATTAATTACCCAGCCTCCACTTCTTATTATTAATCATTGAATTCCTTGTGTTTATTGACGAAGTTCAACCAAAGGTATTTTTCTGCCCAGTGGCCGCTAACTACCCAGTTATCTGCCCTGGAGGTTAATGTACACTCCTGCAAAAGAACACATTGACACCGGTGTGTCAGACCCACCATACTTGCTCCGGACACTGCGAGAGGGCTGTACAAGCAATGATCACACGCACGGCACAGCGGACACACCAGGAACCGCGGTGTTGGCCGTCGAATGGCGCTAGCTGCGCAGCATTTGTGCACCGCCGCCGTCAGTGTCAGCCAGTTTGCCGTGGCATACGGAGCTCCATCGCCGTCTTCAACACTGGTAGCATGCCGCGGCAGCGTGGATGTGAACCGTAGGTGCAGTTGACGGACTTTGAGCGAGGGCGTATAGTGGGCATGCGGGAGGCCGGGTGGACGTACCGCCGAATTGCTCAACACGTGGGGCGTGAGGTCTCCACAGTACATCGATATTGTCGTCAGTGGTCGGCGGAAGGTGCGCGTGCCCGTCGACCTAGGGCCGGACCGCAGCGACGCACGGATGCACGCCAAGACCGTAGGATCCTACGCAGTGCCGTAGGGGACCGCACCGCCACTTCCCAGCAAATTAGGGACACTGTTGCTCCTGGGGTATCGGCGAGGACCATTCGCAACCGTCTCCATGAAGCTGGGCTACGGTCCCGCACACCGTTAGACCGTCTTCCGCTCACGCCCCAACATCGTGCAGCCCGCCTCCAGTGGTGTCGCGACAGGCCTGAATGGAGGGACGAATGGAGACGTGTCGTCTTCAGCGATGACAGTCGCTTCTGCCTTGGTGCCAATGATGGTCGTATGCGTGTTTGGCTCCGTGCAGGTGAGCGCCACAATCAGGACTGCATACGACCGAGGCACACAGGGCCAACACCCGGCATCATGGTGTGGGGAGCGATCTCCTACACTGGCTGTACACCTCTGGTGATCGTCGAGGGGACACTGAATAGTGCACGGTACATCCAGACCGTCATCGAACCCATCGTTCTACCATTCCTAGACCGGCATGGGAACTTGCTGTTCCAACAGGACAATGCACGTCCGCATGTATCCTGTGCCACCCAACGTGCTCTAGAAGGTGTAAGTCAACTACCCTGGCCAGCAAGATCTCCGGATCTGTCCCCCATTGAGCATGTTTGGGACTGGATGAAGCGTCGTCTCACGCGGTCTCTACGTCCAGCACGAACGCTGGTCCAACTGAGGCGCCAGGTGGAAATGACATGGCAAGCCGTTCCAGAGGACTACATCCAGCATCTCTACGATCGTCTCCATGGGAGAATAGCAGCCTACATTGCTGCGAAAAGTGGATATACACTGTACTAGTGCCGACATTGTGCATGCTCTGTTGCCTGTGTCTATGTGCCTGTGGTTCTGTCAGTGTGATCATGTGATGTATCTGACCCCAGGAATGTGTCAATAAAGTTTCCCATTCCTGGGACAATGAATTCACGGTGTTCTTATTTCAATTTCCAGGAGTGTATTTTCGTGGCAGTGTGCCTGTCCTCGCCTTGCCACTGCTGTCCGGCAAGACGTGAAGTTCAACAGCCCCCTTGATTGTGGTTCGGATATTTTGTTTTTTTTTGGACTACCTTGGTTGTAGTGGGTCCTTCTTCTTCTTGATGTTCTAAACACCGGATTCTGGAGACGCAATGCTGTCCGCCGGTTCCCCCTTGCATGGGTTATTCCATCATTGTGTTTGTTACCAGACGTTAGGTAGATTTTGCAAGACTGTTGCTCTCAGTTAAAACTGTCAGTAGTTTGAGTTGCCATCCGGTTAAGTGAATACAATTCTTGGCTGCCTGTCTCATCGGTTACGAAGTTCACCAACTTTCCCAGGCCAATCCTTGGAGCACTCTCTGAGGCTCATTTCTCTCTTGATTTGGTCAGGTTTTGATGATTGCGTTTTTTAAAAATATTTTAATATCCCTTGGGGAACTTAAATGTTCTTAAGAATTTACTATCCAGGCCGTCAGCCGATAATTGTTTTTTGAGTTATTACTACTGGGACACTCAGCCGACAAATAATTTGAATTTCTGGTCAATAACGCCTACAGCCGTGGATGCAATTTGTCTTAAGAATTTTTAATTACATATTATCTCTTAATAGTGAAAACTTGATGATTTCATTTAAAAAATATTTTAGTATCTCTTGGAGAAGTTAATTATTTTAAGAATCTCCCATATAGGACTTCAGCCGTTAAATTGTTTTTTGAATTATTACTATTGGGCCCTTCAGCCGACAAATAATTTAAATTTCTGGTCAATAAGGCCTTCAGCGGTGAGAGCAACTTGCTTAGGAATTTTTATTAGACATTGTCTCTTAACAGTAAAATTTCATAATTGTTCCTTATTTTCAACCTTATTTGCAGCTGGTTCGAAATAAAGTGTACATGAGTAACCAATGGTAACTGAGTACGGCCCCTTCCACTCCGAATCGTGCCTTTCCCCTAAGTCCCATGTCTCAAGTAGACAGTGATTGTGTTATAGAAAGAGCTTAAGAAACGAGCGGTTCTAGGCGCTTCATTCTGGAACCGCGCGACCGCTATGGTCGCAGGTTCGCATCCTGCCTCAGGCATGGATATGTGTGATGTCCTTAGGTTAGTTAGGTTTAAGTAGTTCTAAGATCTAAGGGACTGATGACCTTAGATGTTATGTCCCATAGTGCTCAGAACCATTTTTGAACCACTACATTCGTAGTGCACCTAATCAATGTTTGCCCACCTCACTTTTTTTTAGCTTAAGAGACAACAGCGGTATATGTGTGTGTGTGTGTGTGTGTGTGTGAGAGAGAGAGAGAGAGAGAGAGAGAGAGAGAGAGAGAGAGAGAGAGAGTGAGAGAGAGTGGTGGCAGGAGGGGGGGGGGGGGGGGAGGGTGGAGAATGGCAGTGGAACACAGTTGAGAGTGACAGAACAGTGATAGAAAAAGAGTGAAGGAGCGATATGAGAGGGGGAGGAACAAAACGCTCAGTAGCTCGGTACGGGCTCTTGTTGAAGTTTCGGGAGCATACCTTCACCGAGGAGTCAAACACTATATTGCTCCCTCCTACCTATATCTCGCGAAGAGACCTTGAGGATAAAATCAGAGAGATTAGAGCCCACACAGAGGCGTAACGACAATCCTTCTTTCCACGAACAATACTAGAATAGAAGGGAGAACCGATAGAGGTACTCAAGGTACCCTCCGCCACACACCGTCAGGTGGCTTGCGGAGTATGGATGTAGATGTAGATGTAATGGCAATGAGTTGGGCTGAATGAGTGAGTGAGAAAGGTCAGGTGGGAGGAGATCGGTGTGAGCGACTTACATTGATGGGCTAGTGGGTGTGAGCAAGTTACAGTCGGGGCAGCTTGTGCGAGTTTTAGGTGAGGTGCATGTTAAACACAGAGCGAATATGTTCACATGCAAAAATTTTCGGGAATATTTAAG
Source organism: Schistocerca gregaria (assembly GCF_023897955.1). Lineage (NCBI taxonomy): Eukaryota > Metazoa > Arthropoda > Insecta > Orthoptera > Acrididae > Schistocerca > Schistocerca gregaria. The sequence goes on from NC_064929.1 coordinate 78,314,872, forward strand.
CGCTGAGGAAGGCAGAATGTGGCAGCTGGTGTCCCACTTTTGACTTAGAGTCTATTAAACGAGGAGGAACAAATTCGCGTTTTTTCTACTTCGACAGAAGAACATTTCCGCTGATAATAATAATGATCGGTCATTCTGCTACAGACACATATTGCACGGTCTCTTTACAAATACTGAAACGCATAAGTGACTGCATTCTTATGACGAGCGATCGCTGCATCACCAAACCGACCACCTCCAGCGTATTTCAAAGTCTCAAAAACATGCAGGGAGATGAGTCATTAGTAAAGAACAGAAATGACTCAGTACGATTAAATAAGAACACATTTATCCGCAGCCGGCTGGTGTGGCCGAGCGGTTCTAGGCGCTTCAGTCTGGAACCGCGCGACCGCTACGGTCGCAGGTTCGAATCCTGCCTCGGGCATGGATGTGTGTGATGTCCTTAAGTTAGTTAGGTTTAAGTAGTTCTACGTTCTAGGGGATTGATGACCTCAGATGTTAAGTCCCATGCTGCTCTGAGTCATTTGAACCAATTTTGAACATTTATCCTTCCCCAGTAGCTGAGTGGTCAGCGCGACAGAATGTCAATCCTAAGGGCCCGGGTTCGATTCACGACTTTGTCGGAGATTTTCTCCGCTCAGGGACTGGGTGCGGTGTTGTCCTAATCATCATCATTTCATCCCCATCGAAACGCAAGTCTCCAAAGTGGGGTCAAATCGAAGGACTTGCACCGGGCGAACGGTCTACCCGAGGGGAAGCAAGAAGAATAAAGAAGACGATTTGCACTCTTTGTATTTTATAAACACAAGACTATGACAATTAACGCAGATAATTTTAGCGTTGAATTATAGTTCGTATGATAAGACACAATTTCATAGCTGAAACCATAGGAACACAATGGTTTGTTTTACTACATAAGAATTCTAACATGTGGGCGAAAATATCTGGCAGAAATTGGTAATTACAGGAGTAAGTTAATGAATTCGCGAAGTCAGGCAGCAAAGAAACAGTATAATTTACAAGTAGCTTACGCATTCTCTACCGTGGTGACGATAAATGAACATCGTGTGGGAGTATGTTATCTTCCTTCTGAACATCATCTCAGAATCACAAGAGAAATAACATAGCAGATCATCTGAAAACATCGTCGCTAGTGGGTTGAGGTGTTTGTAAGTCACTTGAATTTACAGACCCCTCATTCAGTCATCCACATGTATTCCGAATTAGTTGCAAATGTTCGCAAAGACGTGACATTTTCACTCAAGGGGCACACGAAAAAGATACGCGTTTACCTAACCTGACTACAATCATGGTTCTCAGTTACATGAAAGCTACGGCAATGCTTGCGCTTCTCTACGCTCCCACCATTCTACCGAACTTCGCTGGTCAAATGCGCCCACATTAGCGCCAGACGAAAGCCTGCAGAACAGTTTTCTACAGCCTGTTGCTGCAGGCGAAAGACAAAACTAAAATATCTTTGTGGAAGCTTTTACCTTGTGGTACGGGCACTTTCCCGTTTTGAGAAAGATAGCACGCTGTGATGGATAGATATGATTTGCTATTCACTGTCTGCGATCAAACAAGTGACTTCCTCTGAGCGTAGTGCGACGCTGCGGTGCGTGAAATGCGCTCGTTCCGAAACGATAACCTTACAGGTGATTGGAAGAAAAAGACTGAGTAACCAACGAAAGGGTAACGTTCTTCGAGTAGGATTGTGAAATCCTGGAAAAGGAATTAAAATTCTTGTAGATGGCATACGAAGTGTACTGCTTCCCAATGGTATTATTATTCTGTAGAGTCGGAATAACGTGGAACATCAGGTGAGCGAAATGAACTTAATCTTGAAAGGAGGTAATCCAATCCAGTCGAATTAAATAGGGATGATAGGGACTGAGGTAAATTAAGTGATGAGACGTTACAAACAGTACTTTTGTTTTTTGGGCAGCAAAACAACTGACAGCCGCAGAAGTATAGAGAATATAAAAATTTAGGGTTAGCAATAAGGAAAGGGTTTTGTGAAAAAGAGAATTTTAACATCACAATACGTATACGAATGTGCCAGTGCAATAAACAGTAACAATCATTAAACATAACATACTGCAGATCAGAGAAACATCAATCGTTGCGGCACATGTATTTATATCTCAAAATTACTTCGGATATTCCTCAACAACCTATAACAAAAAGTCTTCACTTGTAACTCTCCTAAATTAGAAAAAGAGCATTTTATGTTAACATAGATACGTGAACTACACCACTTTGCTAATTAATGGGACTCAGGCAGATATTCAAGAAATTCATCAGGCCTTAAACAGCCTACGTCCAAAAATCAAATTCACGATGGAAAAAGACACACAATGCCGTAAATGTTTCGACCTCACAATGAGATGAAAGGATGCATACCTGAAATTTAACATTTATAGAAAGCCTACTTCCATGGACTGTATCATAAATGAAAATTCCTGCAACCCAGTGTCACAAATACTCGCATATTTTCGCTCCATGCTAAACAGACTGAAAAATCTACCACCAGAAGCGTAGATAATTCAAAAAGACATGGATTCACTCCAATACATACAGTAAATACGTGAGTTATACAGTAAGTACGTGACACGCAAGCCCAACACTGTACACAGCGAAATACAACTAGTCAAAGAAACAATATCTAGAAAGAAAACAAAATGCATACCTACTGTTTATGGGTCCAGTCTCGAACAAAGTTAACGCACTATCAGACCTCAAATATAAAGCTAGTTTTCCGGACCACTAACAACATGAAACTGAAATTGCGATTAGGTTAACAGAAAACCACGAATCTATGCTAGCCTCATATATGCAAAATCACATGTAAGGGCTGTAATAATTACTACAAGGCCAGACCAAAAGAAACTATCAAACGATCTAAAAAACACATTAGAAATAGTGATAAGAAGCGATCAAAATTTTTTCGCCATCTAAAGGGTAGTCAACACACGTTAGATACAACTAAAATGAATTGCAGGTACTTCAATAAAATCTCGAGAGGCCCTCCCATGAACATTCTTGAGGAACTTGATATTTATATAGACATAAGAAACTAACCACAACACGTACTCAACAAACAGAGGGATCTATTATTTTAAAAATGATTTGAAATACTCGAAAAAGAAAGCGCACTACACAACCAAAGATGACTCACACCAAGACAGAACGTTATCATCGTTGATCATTCACATACTTTGGATGCATATATCAGAGTGTCACTGTAGTATGTACGAGAAAAGATATTTTTCCTGTAAGTAATGTGAAAGTAGAAGTTGACAAAACCTTATGTGTCAAATAAAGAGCACCTACCTGATAAACACCTGTAAGTTAATAGCACTTACGATCGCTGTAAATCATGGACTGTGCGGCTGGTCCGGCGGAGGTTCGAGTCCTCCCTCGGGCATGGGTGTGTGTGTTTGTCTTTGGGATAATTTAGGTTAAGTAGCGTGTAAGCTTAGGGACTGATGACCATAGCAGTTAAGTCCCATAAGATTTCACACACATTTGAACATTTTTTTGATCGCTGTAAACATAGACTATTACAAACGGACAGTAACCACAGGTACAAATAATGTATATATCTTCTCTGTAAGAGTGTCTATACTTCGTAAACATATGACATCGTAGCTGCCAAACTGTCAGTTTACTGACCTAAAAATTAATGACAACTTAATTCACCAATCGAAACATTCACCAGTCGAAGTATAGTTGCCAACGATATTACGAGGGTTATTCGGGAAATAAGTACGCCCGTTGATCGCATCACGTCGTTTTTGTCAGTTCTGAGCTCACAGTGTGAATGTAAATATGGGTAGAAAATAGTGTCTCCAGCCATGTTTGTAGGCCTGGCGAAAGATTTCGCCTGAAGCTATGCAATCCACATAACTGTCATGCGGTTCGTTGTACCAACTTTTCAATTCCCTCGCTATATAATCCAGTCAAATAGTAGATATATCTTGCAAAAGGTGGGGTAGAAGAGTTTATTTTTTCAACTCGTTCATATGGTTGGAAAGATTAGAAAACCAAGTTTTGCCAACAACATTTCGCTTGGGAAAACTTTCTGCATTCTAAAAACTTCGGAAATTTCGGACGTTTTTCAGTTTTTTCAAAATATCTGAGTTTCATTTACTCCTATCGCTTTAACGTCTGTTTTCTTGTTTAAAGAGCACAAAATTGTCTACAAATTTGATTGTTACCATTTTTTCTACTCCCAGTATCTAAGGCGCTACAGCGCATCAAAAAATACCAATTTTTCAAATTTGAGCAAACAATAGTTGGTGACAATTTCCACGATGTAAAGTTCCGTAGAAAAGATAAAGTTGTGACTCTCCTTTCTGAATTCAATTCTGTAAAAGCTGGGAGCACTAAAATTACTCCTGTTGATCCTTTAACTCTTTTCCAAAGGATTTGTTTAATGAAACAAAGTGAAGAAGAGTTAAAAATTTTCTGAAATATGAACTTGCTCCTTACCCAATGACTCTCAGAAAATGTCATGCGAAAAGGAACAAAATCTTCATTCTACAATGCCTTCGTTCCAGTGGAAGATGTGAATTCAGATGGACCGAGTAAATTTTTTGTCATTGATGAAGGATACCTTATCCACAAAGTGACTTGGACTCGAAATGTTTGCTTCAAGTCAATAGCCCAAAGCTATGTTTCTTACCTGCAACGTCATTTTGGATCTGAATTTGCTATTTTATTTGATGGGTATCCATGTGAGGGAGAGAAACGTAGCACAGAGAGTGCTGAGAGGATTGGTAGGTCTAAACAACATTCTTCGGTTGACGTTGTGGTTGAATCAGAGATGGTGAACCAAGCCCCTCAGGACAAGTTCTTGTACAACAAACGAAACAAGATGCGTTTGATCACACTTCTTAAAATGGAATTTCTGGAGTGCAGCGTTGAAGTGCACCAGGCACAAGAAGATGCTAAAATGGTTCAAATGTTTCTGAGCTCTATGGGACTTAACATCTGAGGTCATCTGTCCCCTAGAACTAAGAACTACTTAAACCTAACTAACCTAAGGACATCACACACATCCATGCCCGAGGCAGGACTCGAACCTGCGACTGTAGCAGTCGCGGGGTTCCGGACTGAAGCACCTAGAACCGCACGGCCACTGCGGCCGGCTTCAAGAAGATGCTGACTTTGTAATTGTAACATCAGCCATTTCAAGAACCAAAGATTTTGGAAGTGTTGTCATTGTAGGAGAAGATGTTGACCTGCTTGTGCTCATAACCGGTTTGGGGCAAGGCATTGAAAACTTATTTTTCTTAAAGCCAGGAAGAGGAAATGCAGAATACAAGTGGTTTTCCACTGCTTCTTACAAGTCTGGCAGTGAATATATTCTGTTCCCTCACACCTTTAGCGGATGTGATACAACATCCGCTTTTTTTGGTCAAAGAAAAATTAAGTGCTGCAATATTGTTGCGAAAAATGAGCACCTAACCTCAGCGCTTTGCACGTTCAATAAACCACATGCTACCCGTGAAGAAATAATAACAGGAGGAGAACAGGTTACTATCGCATTGTATAGTGGAGGTGTCAGCGATTCTGACACACTAGACCATTTGCGGTACCAGCTATTCGCCAAGTCTGCCACTAAAAGCAAACTGAATCTTGCATGGTGGCCACCTACACAAGATGCTGCACAACATGATTCGTTGCGGACTTACCAACAAGTCCAAGGTTGGATGGGAAACTGGAAACCTCCTGAGAAATGGGGCTGGAATCACAGTGACCACGGCCCAAAACCCGTTATAATGAGCCAAGGTCCGGCACCTGAAGCACTTCTTCATGCTCATGCAAGCTCAACTGTGGCGGAGCATGCTCCTGCAGAAAAGCGGGTTTGAAATGTTCTTCAATTTGCAAGAAATGTATTGCGGTCAACTGTGAAACGTGCCAAAATTTTTATATGATGACAGTGAAGAAGATGTTATGGAGGATGTCGAGGAAACCGATGAACTTGCTGAGGCTGACTCGCTGTTTAAAGAAGAGTCAGTGTGGGATCAATTCTATGTACAGACCTTGAATCTGTAACTCAAGGTATTTCTGGTGACACTGAGGAACCTGGCCCATCAAAACGTTGGAAGTGATGCTCATATCTATCTCAAATGCGCTTAAGTGCAATATTACAAGTATTACACACCCAGAACTGTCAAAATTTTTAGTAACTGACAATGCATTTTAATTGTAATAAAGCTACTTATTTTTAATGTCAACTGTGTGGCTTTTATACACAACAATAATTACCTACCTAGTTATGTTGCCTGTTGCAGCTAATAATAGTTCAGTTTCCTGAGACAATTTATTTTGTGTGTGTGTGTGTGTGTGTGTGTGTGTGTGTGTGTGTGTGTGTGTATCTCTTAATGATGTATTTTTATATTTGTAGTTTTACAAATACCAGGGCTGAGATGGCCCATAGTGAACGTCAGGTAGTGATGTAAGAATCACAATAGTTGCGTGCCCAGCAATCCTCATGTTGCATACAGGGAAATTGAATACATGAAAGTGAGGTGGTAAATTCCAACTTACAACATGATGTATAATGTATTTATACTACACAAACAGAAACTGAAAAAAATAGTGTTCAAAAATAAGGTATCTTGCCACAATGCTCAAAATTTGAAAAATTGGTATTTTTTGACTCTCTGTAGCGCCTTAAATATTGGAAGTAGAAAAAATGGCAAGAATCAAATTTGTAGAGAATTATGATGTGCTCTTTAAAAAAGAAAATAGACGTTAAAGCGATAGGAGCAAATGAAACTGAGATATTTTGAAGAAACTGAAAAAAGTCCGAAATTTTCGAAGTTTTTTGATTGCAGAAAGTTTTCCCAAGCGAAATTTTGTTGGCAAAAGTCGGTTTTCTAATCTTTCCAACCATATGAACGAGTTGAAAAAATAAACTCTTCTACCCCACCTTTTGCAAGATATATCTACTATTTGACTGGACTATATAGCGAGGGAATTGAAAAGTTGGTACAACGCTACAACAGATGTCGAAGTCTGAGCGGCGATTGTGTATAGAAGTTGTTGGAAAATGCAGCTAACTGTTGCAAATAAAACAGTTTTGATTTTCACTGTGGTATCCATTTCATCACCTATCTTTCCTTACTTTCCGAATAGCCCTCGTATTGCATGTGAATCCATCTACAGAACTGTTCTAAAGTATAGCACACGCCTGATTCCAATTATATTATTTTCTTAGTTAAACATCTTCACACAGAAAAGTATATGTATTTATTTATTTTGTTTTGGGGGTGCCTTGCGACAATTCATACAACAATATGATCTCTTACTGCTGATTACTGCAACAAAAAGTACCATGTGTTAATTGAGGTCTGGCGTTCGCTATCTCTGGTCTGAAGGTACTTCTGCATTTTTTAAAATTTTCTTCCTACCGTGCATGTGTGCATTTACCACCATGCTGAAAACTCATGAATTAACCGCTAGGAGGGAAAAGTGCGTCGAGGTTTTACACAACGAAGGCCCAAACAAGAATGAAATTTCGAAGAGATGAAACTGTTCGAGGTAATCTGTGAGTCGAAATCTGCAGAAGCTGATGGCCAAAGGAAATGTGGAAAATTTACCACGAAGCGGGTGCCCGCACATTTCTTGCCCCCACGAGCACACAATACTTCGTCGACACAGGAATGCCGTTTCAGTTGAACTGACACAAGCGTGGCAAGAGGCAACGGGAGTTGATTCCATACATCAGTTGTTAGGAAAAGACATTGCGCTATGGGAATGATGGCTAGAATTGCGAAGAAGTGGTGATTTTTAAGTGCTGCAGCAAGGAAGAAGCTGCTGGCATGGTCCAAATTGCGCGTAAACTGGAAGAAAGGACAGTGGAGAATTGTTGTACTTTCAGATGAAAGCCAGTTTTCCATGATGGGTGACAGACCACAGCTCGTCATGCGTGAACCCATTGAAACATGCTCCATCACATCAAAGTATTGGATGGCTACTTTTTTTTATTTATTTTTATTTTTCAGGGAACAATGATCAGTGATCAGTGCGAAGTTATGATACGGCTCCCACTGATGTTCAGTGCACGTGATGCTTTTCGAGATGCGCAGCAGATTTTGGAACGCGATACGACTCCATGCCACACGTCAAAACAGGCGAGCTGTGGTTATTTTATATTTGAAATACAATTTCCAAGGTTACAGAATTTATATATCGTGCAAATCTATCATTTCAGGATTCGTTCTGTTATAGCTGATTTGGGTATCATAGAACTTCCGTGGCTGGGAAATTCGGCAGACCTTCATCCAGGTCAAGATTTTTGGCGAATGGTTGCGAAAGCGGTTCAGAAGAAGCACGCTACAACAAAAGAGAAGCCGTTGGAGGTGTCTGTGAAAGTCTGCCGCATTAAATTGACATCGGTACCATTAGAATATTGATCGACTCCATGCCTGACAGAGAGAAGGCTGTTAAAAGGGCCGAGGTGGTCCTAAGAAAATACTAAGAGTCCTGAGTAATGCTTTTGTGATGTTCAATATTTTACGCTCTGACCAATTTAAATGAAATTTCATCGAAACATTTAATATTAAACTCCTGTATCATTAGTAACGTGGCATGCCATTGTACAGATATGTGCGTTGTGTTCACATATTTCCATGAATTAAAATATTAGAAACAATCTTGTCCTTGATTGTAATGTTGCTGAAGTCTGGTTTCGCAGGTTATGGTTGTGGAGGGGACCGTAATCAGTTACTGTAATTTGCACAAAACAAAGTACTTGAAGAATGAGACATTTTATGAGTATGACATCGCATTGCTGCTGGCGTGGTTGCATGCACTGATTCGGTTGGGAAGCGTGTCACAAAGGCGTTGTTTCGACTCCTGAGACAAGCTGGTCCACAGCTGTTCTGGATGGTCCTTGGTCTCCTGGATGCTGGCAATGAGACGACGTCCGAGCTGGTCGCTCACATGTTTTATCGCGGACAGAACAGGGAATATTTCTGGTCTACGTCTACATGAATACTCTGCAAATCACATTTAAGTGCCTGGCAGAGGGTTCATCGAACCACCTTCACAATTCTCTATTATTCCAATCTCGTATAGAGCGCGGAAAGACCGAACACCTATACCTTTCCGTACGAGCTGTGGTTTCCCTTATTTTATCGTGGTGATCGTTTCTCCCTATATACGTCGGTTTCAACAAAATATTTTCTCATTCGGAGGAGACAGCTGGTGATTGGTATTTCGTGAGAAGACTCCGTCACAATGGAAAACGCCTCTTTTTTTTTTTAGCGATGCCCAGCCCAAATCCCACATCATTTCTGTGACACTCTCTCCCATAGTTCGCGATAATACAGAACGTGCCGCCTTTCTTTGAACTTTTTCGATGTACTCCGTCAGTCCAATCTGGTAACGATCCCACACAGCGCAGCAGTATTCTAAAAGAGGACGGACAAGCGTAGTGTAGGCAGTCTTCTTAGTAGATCTGTTACATTTTCCAAGTGTCCTGCCAATAAAACACAGTATTTGGTTACCCTTACCCACAACATTTTCTCTGTGTTCCTTCCAATTTAAGCTGTTCGTAATTATAATTCATAGGTATTTAGTTCAATTCACGGCCTCTATGTTGTTGTTGTTGTTTTTGTGGTCTTCAGTCCAGAGACTGGTTTGATGCACTGCATGCCCTCAGGAAAATTTAGGGCTGTAGTTTCCCCTTGCTTTTAGTCATTTGCAGTACCAGAACAGCAAATCAGTTTTGGTTAGTGTTTCAAGGCCAGTTCAGTCAATCATCCAGACTGTTGCCCCTGCAACTACTGAAAAGGCTGCTGCCCCTCTTCAGGAACCACACGTTTGTTTGGCCTTTATATTTGACTGATTTATCGTGTAACCGAAGTTCGAGTTCCTTCTAGCATTGACGTGGATGACCTCACTTTTCGTTATTTAGCATCAACTGTCATTTTTTGCACCATTCAGATATCTTTTCTAAATCGATTTTCAGTTTGTGTTGATTTTCTGATGACTTTATTAGTCGATAAACGAAAGTGCCATCTGAAAGACGGCTGTTCAGATTGTCTCGCAAAGCGTTTATACAGATAAGTAACAGCGAAGGGTCTATAACACTACCTTGGGGAACGCCAAAAATCTCCTCTGTTTTACTCGATGACTTTCCGTCAATTACTACTGTGACTTGTGTGACAGGAAATCGCAAATAAAGTCACATAACTGAGACGGTATTCCATAAGCACGCAATTTCGCTACGAGTCGCTTGTGTCGTACAGCGTCAAAAACGTAAGTACCTCCACATCACGCAGACACCTCATAGACAGATGTGCCACATACGCCGGCCGCGGTGGTCTCGCGGTTCTAGGCGCGCAGTCCGGAACCGTGCTACTGCTACGGTCGCAGGTTCGAATCCTGCCTCGGGCATGGATGTGTGTGATGTCCTTAGGTTAGTTAGGTTTAAGTAGTTCTAAGTTCTAGGGGACTGATGACCACAGCTGTTAAGTCCCATAGTGCTCAGAGCCATTTGAACCATTTTTTTGCCACATACGGACTAGTGTTGTCCTGTTCGAAATGGCACCAAGATACTGCCACACGAGAGGGACAGTAACAGACCATTGTGCCGTCAGTGACCTATCATTACCAGCCTTGACATGAAGTCTCTTCAAATAACTGGAAGAATGGATCACCACCATACTCGCAGACGACGGTGATCTGGGATAGTGCAGAGATGCGATTCGGCGCTCAACATAGTGCGACACCATTCATCAACAATCCATGCTTCCTGGTCACGGCACCAAATTTTGTGTTGTGCTCACAGCTGTAAAACTACCAGAGGCTATCATAAGTAAGGGCAGACTACGGTAGTCTTCCTAGCAGCTTTGCTCAGTTAAGGTAAGGCCTGTGTCGCCTATACGTTGCATACCTATCGGGTACCGTATTCTTTATGCACGCGATCAGTATCTTACGATATTCTCCTAAAAACTGGAAGCTGTGGACGACCTAGAAACTGATTGGGAATATGTAAAGAGCTGGATGACGTACGGAAAATTTTGGTTCTGCTTAGTAATCGCCTTCTTTTTTTTTCTTTTTTTTTCTATCAGTCTTCTGACTGCTTTGATGCTACGCGCCACGAATTCCTCTCCTGTGCCAACCTTTTCATCTCAGAACGGCACTTGCAACCTACGTCCTCAGTTATTTGCTGCATGTATTCCAATCTCTGTCTTCCCTTACAGTTTTTGCTCTCTACATCTCCCTCTAGTACCATGGAAATCATTCCCTCATGTCTTAGCAGATGTCCTATCATCCTGTCCCTTATCCTTATCAGTGTTATCCACATATTCCTTTCTTCTCCGATTCTGAGCAAAACAATCTCATTCCTTACCTTATCACTCTACTTAATTTGCAACATTCGTCTGCAGCACCACATCTCAACTGCTTTGATTCTCTTCTGTGCCGTTTTTCCCACAGTCCATGTTTCACTACCATACAATGCTGTACTCAAAACGTATATTCTCAGAAATTTCTTCCTCAAATTAAGACCGATATTTGATAATAGTAGACTCTTGACTAGGAGTGCCTTTTTTGCCACAGCTTTTGATGACCTCCTTGCTCCGTCCGTCGTTGGTTATTTTACTGCCCAGATAGCAGAATTCCTTAACTTCATTTACTTCGTGACCATCCATCCTGATGTTAAGTTTCTAACTGTTATTTCTACTACTTCGTCTTTCTTCGATCTACTCTCAGTCGATACTGTGTACTCATTAGACTGATCCTTTCGTTCAGCAGATCATTTAATTCTTCTTCACTTTCACTCAGGATAGCAATGTCATCAGCGAATCGTACCATTGATATCCTTTCACCTTGAATTTTAACTCCTCTCCTGAACCTTTCTTTTATATCCATCATTGCTTTCTCGTTGTGCAGACTGAACAGTAGGGGTGAAAGACTAGATCCTTGTCTTACACTCATTTTAACTCAACACTTCTTTCTTGGTCGTCCACTCACATTATTCCCTCTTGGTTGTTGTACATATTGTATATTACCCTTCTATCCCTTTAGCTTACCCCTATTTTTCTCAAAATTTCGAACACCTTGCACCATTTTACATTATCGAACGCTTTCTCCAGGTCGACAAATTCTATGAACGTGTCTTGATTTTTCTTTAGCCTTGCTTCCATTATTAGCCGTAACGTCAGAATTGCCTCTCTCGTGCCTTTACTTTTCCTAAAGCCAAACTAATCGTCACCTAGCGCATTGTCAATTTTCTTTTCCATTCTTCTGTATATTATTTTTGTAAGCAGCTTCGATGCATGAGCTGTTAAGCTGATTGTGCAATAATTCCCGCACTTGTCAGCTCTTGCTGTTCAAAAAATACTGAAAAATACTGAAACAATCACTCACAAGACAGATTATAACACTTCAAAAATCACACATACCAGACGTCACAAAGAAAAACAAACCATCGGAAAGAGTAACATGGGGCATTTCACAGACTTAACAATCCTCCATCAAAACATGCAATCAATAAAAAATAAAATACAAGCATTAGAAGTTGAGCTCCAATCTTTGAACTGCACAGTAGTTTGTATTACTGAGCACTGGTGTAGAGACACAGAAATCCAACATGTAGTATTATCATTGTATGAAAGGGCAAACTCTTACTGCAGAACTACTTCAAGGGGTGGAGGATCATGCATTTATATCAGAAAAGGAACACAGTTCAAATCAAGAGATGACCTCAGTACAGTAAGTGAAGACAAACACATTGAAATATCAGCTATTGAATTATCAGGGCTCGATATCACCAAGAAATTAATCATTTTGTGTGTGTATAGATCTCCCAGTGGTAGTGTGGACACTTTTTTCAATAAATTAACAGAAGTTCTAGATAAAGTCTCAAGTACAAAGGTCAACATAATTCTGTGTGGGGACATAAACATCAACACTAATATCATAAATGATTCCAGCAGCACCTTCATAAATATCCTTCAAAGTTTTGGCATGTCCCTATTGGTCAATAGTGCAACAAGGGTTACTACAATGACTGCATCAGTAATTGACCATGTGGCCACAAATATAGACAGGGAAAAATGTGATGTAGCTGTAAAAGATCTCGGACTATCAGACCATCTCTGTCAAATAACAACAGTAAAATCAGGCATCGAATCATTCCCTAAACTACAAGCCTATAAACGACATCTATCAGAAATCAAAATAAAAGATTTTTCAAAAGAACTAGAAAAACAAAGCTGGGATGAAGTGTATAAGGAAACCAATGTGAATATGAAATTCTCCAAATTCTCCACATTGTTTAAATTGAACTTTGAAACAGCATTTCCAAAAGTATGCATGACTGTATCAACATCTCACAAAAACAGATGGATAACAGCAGGTATTAAGAAGTCCTCCCAAACACTTAAACACCTCAGTTCCATGAAAAAGATTCACAATGATCCAAATTCTTAAATTTCTATCATAGATACAAAAAGATTTATATGAAGGTGCTGATTGCTGCAAAAAAGACATTTAATGACAAAATAATATATAATGCAGAGAATAAAAGCAAAGCAGTCTGGGATGTTATAAAAAAGGAAACGGGGAGAGGCAAACAAACGCAGAATAACATACTGCTAAGGGAGGGGGATAAGGTAATAAATGATCCACAACACTTAGCAAACTATGTAAACGAGCATTTTTCAAGTATTGCAGAGAAGTTACAGCAAAAATTCCCCAAAACAAATATAACACCTGCAAAAATTGTTGCACTAGACACAATGATGTTACTTCCAACCACAGAGAATGAAGTCAATAAAACTGTTCAAAAGCTAAAAAATAAAAAGTCAGAAGGCTTAGATGATGTAGCAATGTGTGTACTGAAACAATGCATAGGGATTATACAAGGCCCATTAACAAATATAATAAATGAATCCTTCACATCAGGGACATTTCCAGAGCAGCTAAAACAGGCAAGAGTTGTACCTTTGCTTAAGAAAGGTAATGCAGAAGACATAGAAAATTACTGGCCCATTTCCCTGCTGTCAGCATTCTCAAAAATAATAGAAGCAATTATGAAAGACAGATTAATGAATTATCTGAATAAATACAATCTTTTAAGCAAATCACAGTTTGGTTTTCGAAGTGGCAAAAATACAGAGTCAGCCATAGTAGAATTCACAAAAGTTGTACTTAATGCTCTTGATAAAGATGAGTGTGTCACAGGCATATTTTTGGATCTTTCTAAGGCTTTTGCTACAGTCGACCACAAGATTCTATTAAATAAATTAGAAGCATTAGGAATAAGAGGGGTAGCTAATGACTGGTTTCGATCATACCTAACAGATAGGGTACAAAGAGTAGAGATAACACATACTTCAAATAGATCTAAACATTTAGTAAAATACTTATCAGAACCAAAACATATTAATATAGGGGTTCCACAAGGTAGCATATTAGGACCAATACTATTCCTGATATACATCAATGACTTTCCCAGTAGTGTTACTCATGGTGAGAAAATTCTCTTCGCTGATGACAGCAATATTATAGTCACTGAGAGAACAAGAGAACTCCTTACCGAGAAAGCAAATGAAACTCTCAAGGAAGTTTACTATTGGTCAATAAGCAACAAATTGACATTAAACATAAAGAAAACTAATGCCATGAACTTCAGTTTGAAGAGGAAAAATGACAATGTTAAATTAAATGTAGATGGCACCTCTATAGACTGTGTAACAAATGCAAAATTTCTAGGAATGAATATTGACTCTCAGCTGAAGTGGTGCGAACACACAAAGGTACTTGCAAACAGAATGTCATCAGCATGTTATGCCCTTAGAATTCTATCATCTGTGTGTAACATGCAGGGTCTTTTAGTTACATATTATTCATATGTACACTCAATTCTTAGCTATGGCATTCTTTTTTGGGGAACAAATCCACAAAATATGAACACAATTTTCAAACTCCAGAAAAGAGCCATAAGAATAATAACCAGAAATAGTAGTCGAGCTCATTGTAAAGATCTGTTCAAAACACTGGGAATTTTAACTGCTCCATGTGAACACATTTACCAGTCAGTTGTACACATCAAAAGTAACATTGGCAATTACTGCACAAACAGCTCTGTCCATGACCATGCAACAAGAGATAGACTCAACTTACATTTACCAAGAAAAAATAAACATAAAACTCAAAACAGCATTTTCTACCAAGGAATAAAACTGTACAATAAATTACCAAAAGAGATTAAAGAAATTTCAAAAATACACTTATTTAAGAAGGCAGCTAAAAAGTACCTGTTATGCAATACATTTTATACATTGAAGGATTACTTAGATAAAGCAGAGTAGGGGTTTGATAAAAAAATGTTATACAAACAAATAATAATAATAATGATGATTATAAAACATCCAATATTCCACATAACACCTTCACTTTAATATTTTTCTTCTTTTTTCCTTTCTAGAGACACTCTCCCCTCAAGCTATGCATAGCACAATACTAACACCTCTTCCTCTTTCTGAGCTCAACATCTCACTCATTATGAAGGGATGCTGACTCAGTTTTTCAGGACAGCAAATGGGAACTTGCAGTACAGAAAATGGCCCAAGGATCACCTGTGTGTGTGTGTGTGTGTGTGTGTGTGTGTGTATGTAGTGAGTGAAGTGTTATGAAACAATGTGTGTATAGTGTGTGCAGTGACTGATAGTGAAATATGAGTGAATAGTGTGGCATTACATTATTTAATGAGTTATTTGTAAATAAATTATTGTATACCAGGAGTAAAATCTAATGATTGTCTCTAACTAGAAGTCTGTAAATATATGTGTATACGAATTAGCTTATTGTAAATTGATCTAAGCTTGTAAATACTTTGACATGTCCTATATCCTTGTAAAAAGAGATCTACGGATGAATAAAACTACTACTACTACTACTACTACTACTACTACTTCACTTTCATAAAAAAATTAGTGCTTTTGCTACATAAGAGCCCAGAAGCTAAAGCGATCGTCTAATTTTAATTACCTTTAAAATAAAATTTATATTCTGTAAGGCTGTAAAATGCCATCGGCCTTCCTGCAGTGGTAACACTTTTACCTGTCAGATCACCGAAGCTAAGCACTGTCGGGCTTGGCTAGCTCTTGGATGGGTCACTGTCTGGATCTGCCGAGCGCTGTCGGCAAGCGGGGTGCACTCAGCCCTTGTGAGGCAAACTGAGGAGCTACTTGATTGAGATGTAGCGGCTCCGGTCTCGTAAACTGACAGCCGTGTACAGAGCACATGCCCCTCCATTACCGCATCCGGTGACGCCTGTGGTCTGAGAATGACACGGCGGCCGGTCGGTACCGTTGGGGCTGTTTGCACGGTGTTTGTAAGTACATAAATTCACACTGAACTAATAACGAAGGATTTGCAGTTATATTTATGTGAAAAAAGAGAAAAGTCGTTCGAGCCGTTGTTTTCGTAGAGTGCAACTGTAGTTGTGTTGTTAACGGCAAGATACACACAGCATGGTAATTTCCTGTTCCAGCTGCTGCTAGGCTCCGACCCAATGTGTAGGGTGGCAGAGACCGCTGCAGGGGGTCTATTGCTTGTTCTCGGATGCCCGACACACATCTGTAGAGGTAACAATGTGTTCACTGCAGAATGCGACGATGCTCCCCACGTCCCCATCCTAACACACTCTTTCTATGAGCTTCTTGCCAAAAACGTTCGGTTAACAAATTAGTAGATTACAAGTCTATGTCAATTTCAATTAAATATTTGGAATGTTTACTTATCTTGTTGGTTTCGACGACTTTTCTGCAACAGTTTAATGTTAATTGGGGTTCGTAATATCAATTACTTCACTGCAGAAATCCCAAGAGTCACTGTCAAGAGCCGATGATATTAAATAATTTACACCAACACAGAGTCTGCATTTTGTGTTAATCTTTGTATTGCTCCGGAACATTCGTTGGATGCACAGTGTAACTGCTCTTTAGGGAGTGGTTATACAGAAACGAATATTGGAGTAAATTCTGTAATACGAAATGACCTAAGACCCAGAAAACGGCATTAGTATTTCGAAGTAATAGTTAGTTAAAATTTTGCAAAGTGTATATACTCCAAATAGAGTAACGTAAAGCAGTGCAAAGGGAATCCAAGGAAGACATAACAGAGCTGCGCTTTGTTTGAATGTAATATATACACTACTGGCCATGAAAATTGCTACACCACGAAGATGACGAGCTACAAACGTGAAATTTAACCGACAGGGAGAAGATGCTGTGATATGCAAATGATTAGCTTTCCAGAGCACACAAGGTTGGAGCCGGTGGCGACACCTACAACGTGCTGACATGAGGAAAGTTTCCAACCAATTTCTCATACACGAACAGCAGTTAACCGGCGTTGCCTGGTGAAACGTTCTTGTTATGCCTCGTGTAAGGAGGAGAAATGCGTACCATCACGTTTCCGACTTTGATAAAGGTCGGATTCTAGCCTATCGCGATTGCGATTTATCGTCTCGCGACATTGCTGCTCGCGTTGGTCCATATCCAAAGACTGTTAGCAGAATATGGGGTGCCATTGGTTACACGTCTCGGTCACCTCTTGTTCGCATTGGTGGCACTTTGAACAGTGGACGTAACATTTCAGATGTCTTACGACCCGTGGCTCTACCCTTCATTCGATCCCTGCGAAACCGTACATTTCTGCAAGATAACGCACGACCGCATGTTGCAGGTCCTGTACGGGCCTTTCTGGATACAGAAAATGTTCGACTGCTGTCCTGGCCAGCACATTCTCCAGATCTCTCACCAACTAAAAACGTCTGGTCAATGATGGCCGAGTAAATGGCTCGTCTCAATACGCCATTCACTACTCTTGATGAACTGTGGTATCGTGTTGAAGCTGCATGGGCAGCTGTACCTGTACACGCCGTCAAAGCTCTATTTGACTCTATGCCCAGGCGAATCAAGGCCGGTGTTACGGGCAGAGGTGGTTGTTGTGGGTACTAATTTCTCAAGATCTATGAACCCAAATTGCGTGAAAATGTAATGACATGTCAATTCTAGTATTAAAAAAATGGTTCAAATGGCTCTGAGCACTATGGGACTATCTGTGGTCATCAGTCCCCTAGAACTTCTAACTACTTAAACCTAACTAACCTAAGGACATCACACACATCCATGCCCGAGGCAGGATTCGATCCTGCGACAATTATAGTATAATATATTTGTCCAATGAATACCCGTTTATCATCTGCATTTCTTCTTGGTGTAGCAATTTTAACGGCCAGGACTGTATATATCAGTGCGCAGCATTGTTAGGTCTTTTGAGTTTGTGTTTTCAGCGGTGGCAAGTGTGTTCGCAGTTCTTCCGTGGTAGTCGGAATTTTGGGATTATAAGCCTAATTGAATTGCATTCTTAGAACTGGATTAGACATTGGAGTGGTGGAGAATAGATTATTTTGGGATAATTTCAGAGACGGAGTCAATTAGAGGTGATTGGTGTACGAACATTGATATTCAAGTGAATGGTGATTGTACGTGTTAAACAAAACGCTATGATCGTAAGCTTACGATTGTGAAGAGATTTATCGACAACACGGAAACTTTTATGTTGAATTAGGACTTAATCAGGTGTATGCGAATTATTAAACAGTATTGGGACCGAAAATAGTTTGGACCTTATCACACCAGTATCGTTGCCGTTCGTTGTGTAGGTGATTCCGCTTATAAACGAGAAGTCAAAATAGTGCCATTTAAAAAATTAAACTTGTGCTGAACAGACATTGAAAGAATTCGGACCTATAATTAACATCGTGCCGTGAAAATTGAGAAGCTTGGACACTGTAAGGCTCCGAGAAATATTTATAATTTATCGGACATTAATGACAAAGGACAGATTCATGGGAAATCATGTCTTTGGTGATAGGTACAAGAAGGACTGTGGTATTGATTGACTGTTATCATACCGAAACAATATATGCTAGTATCAACTCTCCTTTCATTAATCCCCCATTGCTATCTCTCACTAATTTAAGGACACAATTGTATCAATAAAACAGAAATGTACAAGACATTCCCAGTGTTTATTAAATTGCATAATCAGCTAGTACATAGACAATAATTTGTGTTAACAATCGAGGGTTATTGAAGGAAGCTGATAAACATTTTACATATTTAATTGGGTTCAAAGAATGCATACACACTGCTAAAGTAACGAAATCAAATTACTCAGGGAAACAAATTAGTGGAAATAGACTGGAACTCAATTGGTATCTTACTCCAGAGTAATAAAAAACAAAACTGTCTTTGGATCCGTCGTGGTTGAAAGTGTATGAATTATCTCTGGAAAAACGCGATCAGTTTTCAACTGCTAGTTGACACGACTGGATTCACAACGCGATTCAGAGATGTTTTATGCCCGAACCAATCGGCGGGGAATGGTTCTTAACTAGTCGGGACAATCTATACACAAACTTTTGAGATCAGCTCCGATGCCCTGGAGGGGGGGCGGGAGGGGGGGGGGGGGCGTCGAAGCGATATCTTCGCGATATCGCGACCACGGTGGAAGTGCGGGCGCAATAGCTCAAAGAAACCGACTTTACAGATCATGTACTCGAACTAACAGGAAGCGACTGCCAACCTGCTGCTACCCTGCTACCATAACTGCCGAGCTCTTAGGCTCACCGCTTATATAGTTTCTTAACAATAAAAGTTCTTTGAAACTACTGTTCAGAAAAGCCACATCAGTTGACTTGGAATTAAAATAGGTTGTTTCATAACGCTGGAATTTTGAAGATAATAAATAACTGATTACAACAAATGTTATTCCTAAAATTCCTTTTCGAATCTAGTATCCAAATTCTGCTTGAGAAATGCGACTAACGACGCTTGATACAAAACAATTAATATCTAGCTAATTACAAGAGAAATTGATGCTAACATATTTTGGAGTACCTTACATAACGCGGAAACAATTCTTGAAGTTCAGATTTTATGTAATAATCTCGTTTGTACCAAATGATAGAAATAATAGTTAATCACAGAATGTTCTCGAACTTGTACTTACGGAACCAATTACAATGAACCTAAATCGAGTATTTGTAGAAAAGTAGTCTCAGTTAGGCAGAAATCTACCCAAAACATTACATTTCACGTTTTATGAAATAATAGATTTTTGACAATCAGTTCCCCATTTAACAACTGAACTGATTTTAACACTACTGCGATTCTTGTCCGATAGTTACACAAGTGAAATAATCACTTTTTTCCGGTAAATTTCGTAAAACTGATGATTACATTAAAATACTTTTCCACTAATTAAAGATTGCTGTTATTTGTATTTAAATGAGCGGTTGTTAACTAAATGGGTGTGTTACATTCTGTATACCTTGTGGACGCTACCTGATACAATGTGGAGTATTAAAAGTTCTGTTTTGCGATACTGTGAAATATGTAGCGCATAATATGTAATAGCATGATTCCGAATACTTCATATAAGGGCCCCCATAGTACCGAGTGATCAAAAAGTCAGTATAAATAAATCACGGGATAATGTAGATAGACAGGTACAAATTGACACACATGCTTGGAATGACATGGGGTTTTATTAGAACCGAAAAAATACAACGTTCAAAAAATGTCCGACAGATGGCGATTCATCTGATCAGAATAGCAATAACTAGCATAACAAAATTAAGACAAAGCAAAGACGATGTCCTTTACAGGAAATGCTCAATATGCCCACCAACATTCCTCAACAATAGCTGTAGTCGAGGAATAATGTTGCGAACAGCACTGTAAAGTATGTGCGGAGTTACGGTGAGGCATTGGCGTTGGGTGTTGCCTTTCCTTATCCCTAGAGATGTCGGTCGATCACGATACACTTGCGACTTCAGGTAAACCCAAAGCCAATAATCGCACGGACTGAGGTCTGGGGACCTGGGAGGCCAAGCGTGACAAAAGTGGCCGCTGAGCACACGATCATCACCAAAACGACGGGCGCAAGAGAGCTTTCACGTGTCTAGCAATACTTCGTTGTTTTTTTAAAATTTTTACCTCTCTATTATTCCGTGGTTTATTAAGTTTTCAAATTTATACTGACTTTTTGATCGCCTGGTATGTCCTATCACACTATGCAGTCTAAGATCGGCCCACTGTCACATACGAACGCCACAAAAATTTGAATATCACACTATTCGAACATTCGGTGATATGGACTCACAATGGTGATCGTTCCAGGCTGTCACGTGCTGATAACATATCTCCTCTTCACAGTGACCACTCAGCAACTTAAGTTGTTCACTGTATATAGAGATACCAGCCACGTTTACAAAACTATACACGAACAACAGTTATACACTCTGGTGGCCGTTTTGCATGATAGTGTGAGCATGTACAAAATTAGGTTGACACAAGACCATATTTTCTATCTGTTTCACTTTTTGTGTCAGGCAGAGCATTTATGGTCACCTGCATCTATATTGCGAAAGCAGCCTTACGGTGTGTGGTGGGGGGTACTTGTAATACCACTGTCATTCACCTCACACCATCTCATCCCTGTCCCCCCCCCCCCTCCCTTTACCAGGTATTATTCGGGAAAGGAGCCTCCATTCTCTTTCTTTTCTTTTCTTTTGAGTCATCAGTCTTCTAACTGGTTTGATGCAACCCACCACCAATGCCTCTTGTGTGCTAACCTCTTCGTCTCATAGTAGCACTTGCAAACTACGTCCTCAATTATTTGCTGGATGCATTCCAATCTCTGTGCTCCTCTATAGTTTTTGCTTTCTACAGCTCCCTCTGCCGCCATGGAAGTCAGTCCCTGACGTCTTAACAGATATCCTATCATCCCGTCCTTGTCAGTCTTTTCCACATATTACTTTGCTCTCTGATTCTGCGCAGAACCTCCTCGTTCCTTACCATATCAGCCTAAGTAATTTTCAACATTCGTCTGTAATACCACTTCTCAAATGCTTCGATTCTCTCCTGTTTCCCCACAGTCCATGTTTCACTATCGTAATATGCTGTGTGCTTCAGACGTAGATTCTCAGAAATTTCTTCCAGAAATTAAGGCTATGTTTGATACTAATAGACATTTCTTGACCAGGAATTCCCTTTTTGGCAATGTTAGTCTGTTTTTGATGTCCACCTTCCTCCGACGGTCATTGGTTATTTTACTGCCCATGTAACAGAATTCCTTAACGTCATTCACTTCTGTTGTTAAGTTTCTCGCTGTTCTCGTTTTTGCTAGTTGTCATTACCTTTGTCTTTTTTAGATTTACTCTCAGTCCATATTCTGCACTCATTAGATGTTCATTCCATTCAGTAGACAATGTAATTCTTCTTCACTTTCACTCAGGATAGCAATGTCATCAGCGAATCGTATCATATATATCCATTCACCTTGAATTTTAATTCCACTCGTGAACCCGTCTTTTATTTCCATCATTGCTTCTTCGACTTACGGATTGAACAGTAGGGACGAAAGACTACACCATTTTTAATTCAACCACTTCGTTCTTGGTCGTCCACTCTTATTATTCCCTCTTGGCTCTTGTACATATTGTACACTACCGACCTCACCATATAGCTTACCCATATTTTTCTCAGAATTTCGAACGTCTTGCACGATTTGACATTGTCGAAGGCTTTTTCCAGGTCGACAAACCCTATAAACGTGTCTTGATTTTTCTTTAGCCTTGCTTCTACTATCAACAGCAATGTCAGATTGCCTCTCTCGTGCCTTTACTTTCCCTACAGCCAAACTGATCCTCATCTAACACAGCCTCAATTTTCTTCTCCATTCTTCTGCGTATTATTCTTGTCAGCAACTTATATCCATGAGATGTTAAGCTGATTGTGCGATAATTCTCGCAATTGTCCGCTCTTTCCGCCTTCCGAATTGTATGAATGATGCTTTTCCGAAAGTCAGATGGTATGTCGCCAGACTCATAGATTCTACACACCAACGTGAATGGTCGTTTTGTTGTCGCTTCCCACAATGATTTTAGAAATTCTGATGGAATGTGATCTATCCCTTTGCCTTATGTGACCTTAAGTCCTCCAAAGCTCTTTTCAATTCTCATTCTAATACTGGATCGCCTATCTCTTCTAAATCGACTCCTGTTTCTTATTCTATCACATCAGACAAACCTTCCCCCTCATAGATGCCTTCAATGTTTTTTTCCACCTATCCGCTCTCTCCTCTCTACTAGTGTTGAGGCACATAGAAACCATTTTCAACACATATTGTAACTGTGGCTGCATGGTTCAGCGCATATTACATCACACCCTCTATAACCAAGTATGATTGAACAAATGGTCTCTAACATGCAAAACATGCATTTCGGTCATAAGTTCACTAGATCTTTTTTGTTCCGTATGCCCTCATCAGCCTGTCCCTAGAATCTGTACATGGTGGAAAAAATCCTACAGTATGTTTTTTATGATGATAAAACAGGCTGTTGGCATGGTCTCTCAGAAGGAGCTATGTTGGCATTTACCTTATCTAGGAAAACCAAGGAATATCCAAGCCAGAATGGACACATAGAGCAAACTACACTACTGGTCATTAAAATTGTTACACCACGAAGATGACGTGCTACAGACGCGAAATTTGACCGACGCTGCTGTGATATGCAAATGATTAGCTTTTCAGAGCATTCACACAAGGTGGGATCCGGTGGCGACACCTACAACGTGCTGACATAGGGAAAGTTTCCAAACGCTTTCTCATACACAAACAGCAGTTGACCGGCGTTGCCTGGTGAAACGTTGTTATGATGCCTCGTGTAAGGAGGAGCTATGCGTACCATCGCGTTTCCGACTCTGATAAAGGTCGGATTGTAGCCTATCGCGATTGCGGTTTATCGTATCGCGACATTGCTGCTCGCGTTGGTCGAGATCCAATGACTGTTAGCAGAATATGGAATCGGTGGCTTCAGGAGGGTAATACGGAACGCCGTGCGGGATCCCAACGGCCTCGTATCACTAGCAGTCTAGATGACAGGCATTTTATCCGCATGGCTGTAACGGATCGTGCAGCCACGTCTCGATCCCTGAGTCAACAGATGGGGACGTTTGCAAGACAACAAACATTTGCCCGAGCAGTTCGACGACGTTTGCGGCAGCATGGACGATCAGCTCGGAGATCATGGCTGCGGTTACCCTTGACGCTGCATCACACACAGGAGCGCCTGCGATGGTGTACTCATCAACGAACCTGGGTGCACGAATGGGAAAACGTCATTTTTTCTGATGAATCCAGGCTCTGTTTGTAGCATCATGATGGCCGCATCCGAGTTTGGGGACATCGCGGTGAACGCACATTGGAGGCGTGTATTCGTCATCGTCATACTGGCGTATCACCCGGTGTGATGGTATGGGGTGCCCTTGGTTACACGTCTCGGTCACTTCTTGTTCGCACTGACGGCACTTTGAACAGTGGACGTTACATTTCAGATGTGTTACGACCTGTGGCTCTACCCTTCATTAGATCCCTGCGAAAAATCTACATTTCAGCAGGATAATCCACGACCCTATGTTGCAGGTCCTATACGAGCCTTTCTGGACACAGAAAGTGTTCGACTGCTGCCCTGGCCAGCACATTCTCCTGATCTCTCACCAATTGAAAACGTCTGTTCAATGATGGCCGAGCAACTGGCTCGTTACAATACACGAGTCACTACTCTTGATGAACTGTGGTATCGTGTTGAAGCTCCATGGGCAGCTGTACCTGTACACAAGTTCTGTTTGACTCAATGCCCAGGCGTATAAAGGCCGTTATTACGGCCAGAGGTGGTTGTTCTGGGTACTGATTTCTCAGGATGTATGCACCCAAACTGCGTGAAAATGTAATCACATGTCAGTCCTAGTATAACATATTTGTCCAATGAATACGCGTTTATCATCTGCATGTCTTCTTGCTGTAGCTGTTTTAATGGCCAGTAGTGTACATACTCCCAAATGTGAGGGTCCTATCGTAACGGCAGCATTGTCTCACTTGATTCGTCCCTTTTGTACAGTGTTCTTATACACTGTTTGCTCGAGATAATTTAAAATATAAAACATAGTTTTGCACTCCAGTACTGCACACACTGACTCTTGCTGGTGGCTCCTAGACCATTAACAACTGATTTCAAACTTGTAAACATGCAACTATGTTTCATGTATGTCTTCGCGTCTTCTCGTCAGTACAAATGAAAATCTGTATGACCATCTCCCCATGTTGATTGAAAATTTGAACACAGTTGACTGATAAGACAATACTGTCATGCACTGTAGACCTCGGCATATAATTTTGTTGAAAAAGCATTACGTTATGGACATGTATTGTAATGTGACGTGGTACTGAAGTTATCTCCTTTCATTATTTGGCACCCCTGATCCTCTGCGTAAGCTTGAATTGTGTATTACGCATTATTTTTGAAGTATGTACTGACTTAATTTTTCGGTAGGTGTGTTTTAGTAATATTTTTCATCTCCTTGGACAATTCACTACAGAACTTTGTTCTCTTGTGGAAAATGCTGTTTTCAGCTAGTTGATTCTGTTTCTGCTTCGTAAGTCAAAAGTTCCTCTTGCCTCATGTTTCCGTACCGAACTTTTGTGAAATACTTTACAATCTTTTTGTTGATCTGCACAGCAGACTGGTAGTTGTAGATGCAGGAACGATACTCAGGTTTTTAAAGACACTCCTAACTCAAAAAATGTCGCACCCTGCAGGGATTATCCGAATGGACGGAAATCAGTAGATATAATGTATATGCATAGACAAACAAATAATTACTATTTCAGAAAGATTGGATGATTTATTCAAAAGAAAGAGATTCAGAAATTGAGCAAGCCAATAATGCTTTGGTCCACCTCTGGCCGTTATGTAAGCGGTTGTTTGGTGTGGCATTGATTGCTACACCTTTTGGATGTCCTTCTGAGGGATATCGTGCCAAATTCTGTCCAGTTGGCACGTTAGCTTTCCAAATGTTCTCAATTGTGGGGAAATCAACCGACCTTGCTCGCTTGGGCGGAGGTGCGCCAACGCATGATGGACTTGCTCAGTTTGTGAAGCTTTTTCTTTTGAATAAATAATCCAATCTTTCTGAAATTGTAATCATTTGTTTGCCTATACATGTACATCCCATCTACTTTTTTTTGTTCTAATAAAACCCCATGTCAGTCGAAGCATGTGTGTCAATATTTACCTCTCTATCTACATTTTTCCGTGTTTTATTAAGTTTTCAAAATTATACTGACTTTGGATAGTTCCTTCGTGGTGCGTCATTTTCTTGTCTCACTATTTAAAAATCGAGTGTCCTTCCTGCACAAAGTACCGGATGATCAAAAGGTCAGTATAAATTTGAAAACTGAATAAATCACGGAATAATGTAGACAGAGAGGTACAAATTGACACACATGCATGTAATGACATGGGGTTTTATTAGAATCAAAAAAATACAAAAGTTCAAAAAATGTTCGACAGATGGCGCTTCATCTGATCAGAATAGCAATAATTGGGTTGGGTTGGGTTGTTTGGGGAAGAAGACAAGACAGCTTGGTCATCGGTCTCATCGGATTAGGGAAGGATGGGGGAGGAAGTCGGCCGTGCCTTTTTCAATCCCAGCATTTGCCTGGAGCGATTTAGGGAAAGCACGGAAAACCTAAATCAGTATGGCGGGACGCGGGATTGATCCGTCGTCCTCCCGAATGCGAGTCCAGTGTCTAACCACTGCGCCACCTTGCTCGGTAGCAATAATTAGCATAACAAAGTAAGACAAAGCGAAGATGATGTTCTTTACAGGAAACGCTCAAAATGTCCGCCTCAACAATAGCTGTAGTTGAGGAATAACGTTGCGAACAGCACACTAAAGCATGTCCAGAGTTATGGAGAGGCATTGGCGTCGGATATTGTCTTTCAGCATCCCTAGAGATGTCGGTCGATCACGATACACTTGCGACTTCAGGTAACCCCAAAGCCAATAATCGCACGGACTGAGGTCTGGGGACCTGGGAGGCAAAGCATGACGAAAGTGGCGGCTGAGCACACGATCATCACCAAACGACGCGCGCAAGAGATGTTTCACAGGTCTAGCAACTTGGGGTGGAGCGCCATGGTGCATAAACATCATACGTTCCAGCAGGTGTTTATCAGCCAGGCTAGGGATGATGCGATTCTGTAACATATCGGCGTACCTCTCACCCGTCACGGTAGCAGTTTTGCTGTCGAGCGCCATCTGTCGGACATTTTGTAAACTTCTTTTTTTGTTCTAATAAAACCCCATGTCATCCGAAGCATGTGTGTCAATTTTTACCTCTCTATCTACATTTTTCCGTGTTTTATTAAGTTTTCAAATTTATACTGACTTTTTGATCGCCCTGTACATCTACCAGGCTGATGTACAACTCAAGAAAAATATTACAGAGTATTTCGGTGACATTTGTATACAGAATGACGGAACAAGAGCAGGGTAGGGTTTGGCAAGAGCGAAGACGACCAGTAAAAACTCTCGCCGTATGCAGGTGGACATTATCTTGCTGAAATGTAAGCCCAGGATGGCTTACCATGAAAGGCAACAAAACGGTGCCTATAACATAGATGAATTACCATTGTGCTGTTACTGTGCTGTGGATGACAACCAAAGGTGTCCTGCTACGAAGCAAAGTGGCACCCCCGACCATCTCTCTTGCTCATTGGGCTGTATGGCTGCGCGACAGTGAGGTTCGTATCCCACTATCGTCTGCCGACCGGGGTGGCCGAGCGGTTCTAGGCGCTACAGTCTCGAACCGCGCGACCGCTACGGTCGCAGTTTCGATTCCTGCCTCGGGCATGGAAGTGTGTGATGTCCTTAGGCTGGTTTAAGTAGTTCTAAGAACTAGGGGACTAATGACCTTAGAAGTTAAGTCCCATAGTGCTCAGAGCCATTTGAACCATTTTGAACCCACTATTGTATGAGACGTCTTCCGACCCCTTGGTTGTGATCTGCGGAATCGTTACGACACAGCTGTACGTCAACGATATTTTACTCCCCGTTTTCATCCTTCATGGCAAGACATTCTGCGATTACATTTCGGCAAGGTTATGCCCACCCACACACTGAGTCTCTACTTACCTTCTGCCATCAAGGTCGCCAGATGCCCCTCCCCCTCCCTCCCTCCCTCCAATCGAGATATTTTGGACCATTATGAGTAGGGCCATCCAGTTAACTTGTCATTTTGACGATCTAACGTGGCAGTTGGGCAGAATTACATCCAACTTCTCAGAACACCAAGCCGAACAGCGGGTTGCATAGGGGTCAAAGGTGGGCCAATGCGGTTTCGACTGGTTCAGTTGTTGAAGCTCTTTCCTTTGCGCAGACCATCAAATTTTTTAGAAACTGTAATCATTTGTTTGTCTGTACATTGTAATATTAGTATCTGTTTCGGTAGCTTAAAAAAAACTTACATTCGATGATCTAACCATGCAGGTTCAAAAAACCCATCTGTGTAAAACGTTTCTTAGATCGTCGAAGCAGCGACAACCTGATATTTCAAAGAACACCTTACGCGCCACGGCGCGGAATACGAATTGTTCATAATTTGTATCGATAGAGATATTTTGTGTTTCTTATTTTTTGACAGCTGAAGAATTGTAATCATCTTCTGTTAACACAGTCGTGGTACTTTTTAAAGACGGCTGACGCGTATGTGGCGTTCTCCGCAATCACTAATTAGTTGTGCAGTGCTACGTAAGAATTTGTGTGCACATCTAAGATGAAATGTCGGAAATGTTAAAGGACTTTATTTAAAGAAACAGCCAGCAAGGTATAAAATTGAAATGTACAGATCCTATTGTTAGAGATACTGACTGAGGTGATTAAATTGGTTATGGTGCTCTCAAATGCTGTAGTGCCTACTTATTACTTGAAGTATTTCCAGGCTATCCATCTCCTATTAATGGCAACAGAAATCACGGTGTTTTTATAGTTTTCATACAGCTACCAGGGACCGACTGCATGTCGGCAAAATTCGTAGTTAAGGCTGAAGGCGCAATGGTATTTACCTTGTTTGTGATTTAAATCCAACTTATTTTAATGTGTGGTGTAGTATAGCAAAGAAAATTTCCAGCTTTGTCTTGTCCCTTAGGTTTCTCAGATCGTAGTTGCTATGTCTCATATCCGGTTAAATGGCAATGCGAACTCTGTTCTTGATCTTGAGAACGCTACGCCTTCTGCAAACGATTACAGGTGACATATAAACTATGACTTACAGTACTTAAGTTTCTTGAAAAGTCTTTGCTCTTCCCGCCAAAAAGTCGAGCAAAACTCACAACAGATTTCTGAATAATAATTTGATCAAAATATAAATATCTTTTTTTTAAAAAAAAGAAACACATCACAACATTTACATCACAGTACCGTTTTCCGTGACATGCGGATAATTTCTTCGTGGTGTGTCAGATCTCTCTCTCTTTCTCAGTGTAGATCTTCGCAATGAGCTAGGCTAGTATTGATAGGATTTATTCCTACAGTCCTTCGCTGCAGTTTAAAAATTGTGCCGACGTCTTGTATCTTCAATCGCCAAAATTTAGGACATCAAGATGAATCATCATGGCGAAAGGATGACAGAAAACCAAGGGAAGTATGTTGAACTTGCAACGATGGACGCTCCCAATGGGTGGAATATCATCATCACCGCTTCCTCACCACCATCACAAATTCGCCCTTTTTAATAGCGACATTTTGGGCTCAGTGCGTTAGAAAGACCTGGACCTGGACACAAGCGATTCTATCCCAAAGTTTTTGTTCGTATTTATTTGACCTCTAGCTGCCCAACTGTTTTGCTTCCTCGCCGTCTGTGCGCTTGTGGTATAAAAAAAACTCTGGGTGCTCAGCTATTTGAGTGACGCACGTTTTTGCTCCGACGCTGCAGGGCTGTTCCGTGACGAGCGAACTGGAGGAGGAATTTGGATCGTTCGTCATGCGTGAAGACCGAGGTACACAGCCATTGCTGTTGGTGCTCGCCACGTCACCAAACTGCCTCATGGCACGCCGGACAACAGCGGCTCGCTATGAATCACACTGTAGCGGCAACCCGAAGAACATTAGGGTCACATTTTCTGTGAATCAAGAGGAAATTAGGGACAAGGGTGCACTCTGCAAGATGACACGTCAGTTGCCCGGAAGGACACGTGAAAGTACGGAAAACGTCCCCACGCTGCTTTCTCACTCGTGCAGAGGTCAGTGTGATGTTCTGTTGGCGACTCTGGATTTTACTTGCCATCTCTGTGTTTGCTGCCTGTCGTAGCTGCTTTCATAACTGAGTCACATTACCATAGTCGAACAAATTATTTATCAGTTGCCTGTTAAAATCCACTGTGTTCTGAATGATGGTTAAAATGTAGTTCCCAGCAATGAATGTCAGTTTCACAGCTTCCGTTTTGTACCTGACGGCTGGAATTTTGATGCGCAAATTTAAACCTTGGAACTTAGTTTCGTTTGGAAATTTATTTTCTATAGAGATGGTACATGTTTTCAGAATGTAAAATTCAGTGCTCTAACAGTCTATTTTGTTTACTATTTAAAAGAACCACACAAAATTATGTTCTTTTGTCTGATGAATAGTAAAATTCTGCAGGTTTTATTTAGTTCAATAAAATAAATTAGAATAATTTAAACAACATTTAAATAACTATAAAACTAACGTTATACAGCATAAATTAAAATTTTCAAATGATTTTTTACTCAGATCTCGGTTTAAAGATAAGGGCGTCAGAGACCCCACCTCGTGGTATACGCTACACAAAAGTCACCTCGAAAGTTAAGAGATTTTCCTAACACCACGATCTCGAATTACCATGAAAATTGTCTTGATATCTTTATCCGTTTTCAAGATCCTGGGCTTCAATGTTACCCTACGTGCACACGTAAAATACGCACATAAAATCCAATGTGAGGCGAAAACGTAATTTATAAAGTGATGTAGCACGGAGAAATATGTTGTGAAGTTATCACTTGCGAATCTCATGTTGTAGCACTGAAGCACATTCAAAAATGTTTTGCACGTAAAGTCCGGCCGGAGGCGTAAAATTAGTTTTCCGTTATTTCGGTTTCAATCTAAGTAAACTATCTAAATGTTTCTAAGCATTACATTTCTTTTCATATGACTTAAATGCTCTGCTGCAGCAACGAAAAGTAGAAAACCGGCGGAAAAATGTTCCTATCGGAGAATAAAAAATGCGAATGTGTTGATGTTTATTTAAGCCTCTGACTGAAAACTACAGGTGCCAACTGCCTCGTTCTTACCTTCGCCAGCAGCTTTAAAAAGATCCCAAAAATACTGGCGTGTGAATATTTTCACACTTTAGTACTTTATGATGCTGGTAAAGAATAAGAGGGTGACAATGGCAAAGAGTCGGAAAAGCCATAAATACTAGAATATAGTAAACAGTCGTTGTGTTATAGAAAGAGCTCTGGAGACACTGTGTGTGTGTGTGTGTGTGAGAGAGAGAGAGAGAGAGAGAGAGAGGGTAGGGGGGAGTTACAGTGGAACACAGTTGAGAGTGAAGCAGGCAGTGCCAGAGGGGGAGGAACAAAGAAAAAGTGGAAGTGGATGAGAAACAGTGATAATGAGAAAGAAGAGTATACATCTATTACAATAACAACAAGGGAAGAGAGATACTAACAGTGAGAAGAGAGGGCAGCAGTAGGAAGGAATAATATAGTCGGCTGTGACACAAAAGACAGTGATATACAGAGACAGACACAGATAGGTATGAGAGATGTGGGCTGAATGAATGACTGAGAAAGGTCAAGAGAGAGTGGATAGGCATGAGCGACTTGCTGTGATGGAATAGTGGGTGTGCGTGCAGTTAGAGGATTTTGTGGGGTATTGAAGTGTGTCAAATGTTTAAAACAGAGCGAATACGTTCGCATGCAAAAATTTTTGGGAAGATTTAAGTGCTGAGGAGTGCAAAATGAGGCAGCTGTCACTTTTCACTCTGAGTATTTTAAATAAGCTGGAACATATTTACATGTTCTGTGCTCCAATAGAAGAATTTTTCCACTGATAATAATAATGATTGATACAGGCACAGATTGAACGCTAGGTTTACAAATATAGAAATGCATAAGCGGTAGCGTTCTTACGGCGAGTGATCGTTGCATCACCAAACCGACCACCTCCAGCGTATTTAAAAGTCTCACAAAAAGGAGAGAGAATCATTAGTGAAGAACAGGCATAGACTTCGCACGACTAAATGAGAACATATTTGAGGTGACATTAATTATTATTTCATACTAGAATACAGAGCTCGTTTAGTAAATTACTTTCTAATAACTGGGCTCAAACAACAAGAAGGAAGAAGACAACTTGCGCTTTTCGTATTTCTAAACATAAGACAATGACAGTTAACGCAGATAATAATTTAGCGTTGAACAGAAGTTCGTATGATACGATACAATTTCATAGTTGTCACCACACTCACACAAAGGTTTATTTCACTAAATAAGAATTCGAACATGTGGAAGAATATAGCCGGCCGCTGTGCCCAAGCGGTTCTAGGTCCGTCTGTCCGGAACCGCGCTGCTGCTACGGTCGCAGGTTCGAGTCCTGCCTCGGGCATGGATGTGTGTGATGTCCTTAGGTTAGTTAGGTTTAAGTAGTTCTAAGTCTAGGGAACTGATGACGTCTGATGTTAAGTCCAACTATATTGCTCAGAGCCATTTGAACCGTATGGGAGAAATATTGGTAATTACATGAGGAAGTTGCGAATTAATCAGCAGGCGGAGTTAGGGTGCAGAATAACAGTGTAATTTACAAGTAGCTTATGCATGTGACTTTACCGTGGTGACGTTCGGAGTATGTCACCTTTCGTTCGAACAACACCTCAGAATAACAACAGAAACAACATTACAGATCACTGAAAAACACTGTCGGCAGCGGGCTGAGCTGCCTGTAAGCCACGTGAATTTACAGATGCCTCACATTTCATGTCGCTATATATTCCTAATCAGTTCAAAATGTGCACAAAGACGTGATATTTTCACCTAAGGGGCACGCGAAAAAGATAAGTCGCTACCTAACTTGACTACAACGATGGTCCTCAGTTACATGAAAGCCACTGCAATGCTTGCGCTTCTCTACGGCCCCACCATTATACCGAACTGTGCAGGTCGATTGCGACCATATTAGAGTTAGACAAACGTCTGCAGAACAGTTTGGTAGAGCCTGTTGCTCCAGGCGAAGGGCAAGACGAAAGTGTCCTTATACTGCGAAGTGAATTTGCTGCCCAGCGTTCTAATTGGCCGGTGCCCGTAGAAGCTTTTAGCGCACCTTCTCGTTTTGGCAAAGACAGCTCGCTCTGACGGAGAGAGATGACTCGCTATTGATTGTCTGCAACTCTGTAGCGTTGCGACACTGCTACACAGATCATTGTACACGAACTGAATAGCAGACATTACGACGCTATCTACCACTTAATTTATGTATATCTTATACAACATCCTCATGACATTCCCTTTGGGTCCTGCGATTGTTCGTCTTACACATACGATGAAAAATAAATCAGATGGGGAAAGGAATTAAAATTATGAGAGTGGTTGGAGAAAGGTTTTTCCCACCTACTTTGATTAATATGTATTTAGATGATTTAGTTGAAAACTGCATCCAACAAAGGCCTGATGTGACATTAGCAAGAAGGATAATAAAGTGTATGAAATTTCTTGAATATATGGTATTATTGCATAAGTAGTAATGGAAAAAGCAGTGAAGAGTATGTTAAAATGAAAACCAACAGTTCGGAATGGAATGGGGATAAATCTGAACAGTACCAAGGCAATGATTTTCACAAGGCAGTAAGTAAGATAAACGTGAAGATTTGTGATGAGTTAGTGGAACAACTGGATAGCTTCAGGTGCCCATAGTAGAATTTCCGTAGTAAGACCCTTGACAGCTGGTTGCACTGGTGCAAGCTTTTAACGATGAAGCGCAAACAGCGAAAACAATAGACGTCTATAGAGCTGCAACAACAATAACAGGTAGATACGTGCACACAAATAAATGTATGCAAAATGGCGTTACATGATTCATTGATATGAAATGTGTTCGTAGTTTCGAATATCAACAACTATAAGCTATCCAATGGAATGATGACAATGAGAATTTGTGCCAGACCGAGACTCGAACCTGGACTTTCCGTTTATCGCCTTACCATTTGGCTATCCGAGCACGACTTACAGCCAGGCGCAAGCTTCCATATGTCGTCAACCATGTGTCTACAACCTGTACTCCTACATACGTTACGTATATTCCAGTACAGGGGAGCTATTTTACTTAAAATTTGCTTGCCCAGTGTTGACGAATAAATACCATATTTACGGCAGTGCCTGTGATATTCCGAATTACGACGCATGCATGTCCCGAAGAACATTGCGTCGTAATTCGGAATAACACAGGCAATGCAATATCGTGTGTTTGGTTGAACTGGATGCCCACTGCAACTGTTGGGGATCTTCTTTCACCAGATTTGTCAAATAACCAGTCGCAAGAGATGTAATCATGAAATAAAAAAGTGGATAGCTGTAGCAAAAGAAATGTTTTACAGAACGAGCGTTTTCTGTGGTCCATTATGTAAACATACAGGGATTACATCAGAGAAACATTTCGTATGGAGCACTCCCCAGAATGATGACAAATATCGGCTCTGTGATGGAGAGAAAAGATATCTTTAGTATCTTTTTAAGAAGAATAAAAGGTTTGAGATGGGCAGATGAAACAAGGAATATTTTGGAGGCAGAAACATAATTGGCTAGGACACTGGCTAAGTTTGAACTGCAAAATATTTGTATACAAGAGTTTTACCTATGATTTTTCTTATGTATGTGTTTGACCCACGTACGCCCCCTTTTTGTGTCAACCTCTTCCTTCCCCTCTCTATGCAACTCATCCTCACATCTCTGTCAATCTTCTTTTCTCCTCTCTCTGTCTCTTCATGTCCTCTTCATTTGTCGACTTCCTCCACACCTTCTCCATCACTACATGTTCCTCTCCCCCCTACACCTCTCTCTTTTCATCTCCGCCCCAATTTCCTTTTTACCTTCCCACTGCCCCCCTCTACCTTCCACCTGGCTCATATCTCTCCTCCTCCCGCCATCTGTCTATCCAATCCCTCTCTATCCATCTCTACCTATCTCCAGCCATACTGATCTTCACATGTACAGTTCGATATAGCAGGCTGATACTACTCCCACAATATCCCTGTCATGAAGGGCAGGGTACATAACAGAGGCTTGAAAACCTCTGATAAACTGGCTAAAATGAAACACAGGCCAATGAAGCAAGCTGTTAATACTCCAACAAACTGATCTGTCATGCAGTGCAACCTACATGCCAGGGCCCACAAAAAACTTTTCTTGCCTCTGACAATTAGACTGCACTGCAAATAAGGTTGATTTGGCAGGCAGGTACTGTATCCACATAACTTACCTGTTGTGCAGTCCAGCCTGTACGGCAGCGACTAAGAAAAACACGTTTCTCCAGTCCTATTTGAGGTAGGTGGTTATAAAGACCACTGTGGTGATACTCATGAGGCCTACATTGCTTTGACGAATTTGACTGTAATAGGGCTTGGGGTTAGGAAGGAGATTATGGTTATACAGAAATACATTATGCTTTATGTATATAACAGATTTTACTGATTCACCCAGTTCTTATCTCAAATAGCTAAGGATTTGTCTCCATAATACATACATGAGGAATATGTAAGTATGTGTTTGTGATGATAGGACAGTGTATGGGTGTGGTTTCATTGAAGATACCATCCTAGCATTTACCTTAAATGATCGAGGAAAATAATGCAAAATACAAACCAGGATGGCCAGACAGAGCAAATTATATTCTACCAAATATGAGATTCTTGTTGTAACAACCGGACTCTCTCATTCAGTTGGCCCCTATTGTACGGTGTTCTTTGATTTACACAGTGTTTACTCGATATAGCTTAAAATATAAATCATATTATAGCACTTGATCACTGCACACACTGACACCTGCTAGTGACTCCTAGACCATGAACATCCTGCTACAGCCCTTGCTCTGACATTAATGGTCAGACAAGTGACTCCAGGCTTGAAAACATGATTTTTGTACATCTTCACGTCTTTCCATCAGTCCACCCGAGAAACTGAGTCACTATCTCTCCATGCTATTTGAAAATTTGAGTTCAGGTGACTGATAAGATACTTTTGTCATGAATTGTAGATCTCGGCACATGATTTTGTTGTAAAACCATTACATTGTGATCATGTATTGTAATGTGACAGTGTACTGTAGTTATCCTCTTTCATTACTGGGCACTCCTGTTCGTCTAAGTAAGCTTGAATTGTGTAGTAAGCATTATTTTTGATGACCTTCTTAACTGCGTTTCTGAGTGGGTGTATTTTGTCAATATTTTTATTCTGTCGTCGAAAATGCTGTTTAGGAGCTTTTTGTTACTGTTTCTCCTTGGTACGTGTAAGTCCAAAGTTGCATTAGTTCCATGCATCTGTATAGAACTATTAGTGAAATACTTTGTAATCATTTTTTAATCTGTGTGTCAAACTGTTAGATGTCCTTTGCGCAGAAAGGATATTCTGATTTTTTAAATACACTAAGAAACAAAAAAATGAAGCACCACGAAGGAATTATTCGAATGGACGGAAATTGCTAGATGTGATGTACATGTATAGACAAACAAATGATTACAATATCAGAAAGATTGGATGATTTATTGAAAGGAAAGGGATTCACAAAGTGAGCAAGTCAATTATGTGTTGGCCCACTTCTGGCCCTTATGCAAGCAGTTGTTTGGTTTGGCATTGATTGGTAGACCTATTGGATGTCCCTCTGAGGGGCATAGTGCCAAATTCTGTCCAATTGGCACGTTAGTTTTTCCAAGTGTTCTCAACTGTGTGGAAATCCGCCGACTTTGCTAGCTTGGCCAGAGGTGCGCCAACGCATGATGGACTTGCTCAGTTTGTGATGCTTTTTCTTTTGAATAAATCCAGTCTTCCTGAAATTGTAATCATTTGTTTGTCTATACATGTACATCCCACCTACCGATTTCCGACCATTTGGATAATTCCTTCTTGGTGCGTCATTTTCTTGTCTCACAGTGTATTTAAAAATCTGAGTGTCCTTCCATCACAAAGTAGATCGACTAGTTTCGGGTGCATCTGAAGAAAAATATTACAAACTAGTTTAGTTCTATACAGAATCACGGAACAAGAGCAACGTAGGGTTTTGGCAAGCGCGAAGACGAGCAGTATGTCGGTGGGCGTTGTCTTGCTGAAATGTAAGACCAGGACAGCTTACCATGAAAGGCGACAAAACGGCGCCTCTAATATAGTAGACGTATCGCTGTGCTGTATGCGTGCTGCGGGTGACAACCAAAGGGGTCCTGCTATGGAACGAAGCGGCACCCCCGACCATCTCTCCGGACTGTATGTCTGGCGACAGAGAGGTTGGTACGCCACCACTGTGTAGGAAACCCTCAGACCCCTTGGTTGTTACCGGCGGCACTCTTACAGCACAGCCGTACGTCGACGGTATTCTACAGTTTTTTGTCTTCATGGAGAGACATCCTGGGCATACATTTCAGCAAGATAATGCGCGCCCACACACAGTGAGAATTTCTACTGCCTGTCTTCGTGCTTGCGAGACCCTACCTTGGCCATCAAGGCCGCCAGATGTCTCCCCAATCGAGGTAATTTAGAGCATTATGAGTAGGCCGCTCCAAACAACTCGGGATTTTGACGGTCCAGCGCGTCAGTTGAACAGTATCTGGCACGATATTCCTCAGTGGGACGTCGAACAACTCAGAATACCAAGACGAACAGCCGGTTGTATAAGGGCCAGAGGTGGACCAACGCGTTTTTGACCCTCCTCAATTTTTGAAGCTCTTTCTCTTGTAGAAATCATCCAATTTTTCGGAAATTCTGACAATTTAGGGGGAAATAAGCTAAAGATATGAACTGAAGTTTGTGTTAAAAAAGTGGGGAGTTTGTGTTGGGGAGCGCGTTTGAGTCGGATTGTTTCTTTCAGCAATGTTGCCTATGCTGGTGCGGTGTTGCAATGGTCATTTCTGCTTAGTCAGCAAGAAGACCTGTGCTCGGGTCCGAGCTGTGGCACAAATTTTGATTCATTTCTGCAGCTTCCATCAGTATCATAGAAACTCTAAATATTTGTTTGTCTGTTCATTTACATCACAGTACCCATTTTCGTCATATAGGATAATTCCTTCGTCGTGTATCGGTCTCTCACTCTCACTCTCTCTCTCTCTCTCTCTCACTCACTCTCACTCTCTCTCTCTCTCTCTCTCTCTCTCTCTCTCTCTCTCTCTCACGCGCATGCGTACTCCTACTCTCTCTCTGTCTCTCTTTCTCTCTCAATGCAGTTCTTTGCAATGAGCCAATTTAATACTGCTACGTTTTAACTGCTAGGTTTTATTCTTACGGTCTTTACTGCAGTTTAGAAATTGTGCCGAAATTGTAGCGAAAGAATGACAGGAAACTAAGGGGAGTAATCTGAGCTTGCAGCGATGGACTAGTGGACACTGCACCCTCATGCTTCCTTCATCGACATGTTGGGTTCCGTGTGTCAGGAAGTCCTGCAACCGGGAACAAGCGATTCCATCCCAAACTTTTTGTTGTGTGTTCATTTGACCTCAAGCTGCCCAGCTGTTTTGCTTCCTCGCCAACTCAGCGCTTCGAGTGCGCGGAAAGACGCAAGCTGCTTAGATCTTTGAATGACGCACGTTTTTGCTCCGACGGTGCGGGGCTGTTCCGTGGCGAGCGAACTGGACGAGGAATTTGGATTGTTTGTCATGCGTGAAGACCGAAGTACGCAGCCATCGCTGGTGGTGTTCGCCACGTCACCAAACTTATTCATGGTACGCTGGACAACAGCCGTTCCCCATGAATCACTGCAGCAGCAACCCGAAGTATATTAACGTCACATTTACTGTGACTCAAGAGGAATTTCACGACAAGGGTGCCCGGAGGACACGTGAACGTACGGAAAGCGTCCTCACGCTGATTCCTCATTTGTGCAGAGGTCAGTGTGATGTTTGGTTGGTAACTGTAGATTTTACCAGGAGTCCCTGTATTTTCTACCTGTTCTAGCTGCTTTAATAAATAAGTCAGTTTACCATACTTGAACAAATTATTTAGCAGCTGGGTCGGTTCTCTTTCCTAAAACGAAGTACACTCCTGGAAATTGAAATAAGAACACCGTGAATTCATTGTCCCAGGAAGGGGAAACTTTATTGACACATTCCTGGGGTCAGATACATCACATGATCACACTGACAGAACCACAGGCACATAGACACAGGTAACAGAGCATGCACAATGTCGGCACTAGTACAGTGTATATCCACCTTTCGCAGCAATGCAGGCTGCTATTCTCCCATGGAGACGATCGTAGAGATGCTGGATGTAGTCCTGTGGAACGGCTTGCCATACCACTTCCACCTGGCGCCTCAGTTGGACCAGTGTTCGTGCTGGACGTGTAGACCGCGTGAGACGACGCTTCATCCAGTCCCACACATGCTCAATGGGGGACAGATCCGGAGATCTTGCTGGCCAGGGTAGTTGACTTACACCTTCTAGAGCACGTTGGGTGGCACGGGATACATGCGGACGTGCATTGTCCTGTTGGAGCAGCAAGTTCCCTTGCCGGTCTAGGAATGGTAGAACGATGGGTTCGATGACGGTTTGGATGTACCGTGCACTATTCAGTGTCCCCTCGACGATCACCAGAGGTGTACGGCCAGTGTAGGAGATTGGTCCCCACACCATGATGCCGGGTGTTGGCCCTGTGTGCCTCGGTCGTATGCAGTCCTGATTGTGGCGCTCACCCGCACGGCGCCAAACACGCATACGACCATCATTGGCACCAAGTCAGAAGCGACTCTCATCGCTGAAGACGACACGTCTCTATTCGTCCCTCCATTCACGCCTGTCGCGACACCACTGGAGGCGGGCTGCACGATGTTGAGGCGTGAGCGGAAGACGGCCTAACGGTGTGTGGGACCGTAGCCCAGATACATGGAGACGGTTGCGAATGGTCCTCGCCGATACCCCAGAAACAACAGTGTCCCTAATTTGCTGGGAAGTGGCGATGCGGTCCCCTACGGCACTGCGTAGGATCCTACGGTCTTGGCGTGCATCCGTGCGTCGCTGCGGTCCGGTCCCAGGTCGACGGGCACGTGCACCTTCCGCCGACCACTGGCGACAACATCGATGTACTGTGGAGACCTCACGCCCCACGTGTTGAGCAATTCTGCGTTACGTCCACCTGGCCTCCCGCATGCCCACTATACGCCCTCGCTCAAAGTCCGTCAGCTGCACATACGGTTCACGTCCACACTGTCGCGGCATGCTACCAGTGTTAAAGACTGCGATGGAGCTCCTTATGCCACGGCAAACTGGCTGACACTGACGGCGGCGGTGCACAAATGCTGCGCAGCTAGCGCCATTCGACGGCCAACACCGCGGTTCCTGGTGTGTCCGCTGTGCCGTGCGTGTGATCATTGCTTGTACAGCCCTGTCGCAGTGTCCGGAGCAAGTATGGTGGGTCTGACACATCGGTGTCAATGTGTTCTTTTTTCCATTTCCAGGAGTGTATTTACGCACATCAAAAAAAGTTTTGCATCACTCCGGTTTCCAGAACTCCCAAAGATAGACGTTCATTGTGGATATTGTACCACAGACACAGTCCCTTTGACTGTTCAGAGATGTCACTAAACCCGCCCAAAGCTGTAAACAACAATGCGTGAGCAGCGCCTATTAGACGGAGGGGATCCGACAGCCGATCAGTTCCAGTCATTCCACCAGGAAGGAGGTACACGGCTCGTGTTGTCTGTAGTTCAACCATGCCTATACGGTCAATACCGCGGTTCGATCGCATTCGCAATTGCTACTTTGTGCCAGGAAGGGCTCTCAAGAACGGAAGTGTCCGAGCGTCTCGGAGTAAAGCAAAGCGATGTTGTTCGGACATGGAGGAGATACAGAGAGACAGGAACTGCCGATAACATGCCACGCTTAGGCCGCCCAAGAGCTACTACTACAGTTGATGACCGCTGCCTACGGATTATGGCTCGGAGGATCCCTGACAGCAACGCCACCATGTTGCACTTGCATCCACATCCCTACTCAAAACCAACTAAATTAAAATGTGTTCACTGTACTTGGGCCTACTGCTGGTAAATCACTTCATTGCTGAACTGGCAGATATCGTAAGACTTCAGGCTGCCAGTGCTTTGAGTCTGGTCGCTTCTACGTAATATTGTTAATAATAATAATAATAATAATAATAATGCAGCGTAGTTCCTACAGCAGTGTGGTAGTCATGACGGAACTACTTACAGCCCGTAGAAAAGAATTTCATGAGGTATTTAAACATGTGTGATATGTGGCTCTCAATTTTCGTGTAGTAGATGCGTGGTACAAAGTATGTGTGTAGTGGATGCACTGTGTGAAGATGATGGATACCCCAGGTTCCGAACCACTGTTACAGACATTTCATTTTCCCAGTATTCTAGCTATGTTTCTAAGCCTGCCATCTGCTTAACCTACAAGGAAATGAATCGGATTCTGCTCCTCCTTCTTCCTCTCCCTCTCCCTCCTCCTCGCCTACAGAGCGACGTGGCGCAGTGGCTAGCACACTGGACTCGCATTCGGGAGGACGATGATTCAATCGCGCGTCCCGCCATCCTCATTTGGGTTTTCCGTGATTTCCCTAAATCGCTGCAGGCAAATGCCGGGATGGTTCCTTCTTGTAGCGGTGTACCGTAGGTCTCTAGAAGAGCGTAGCGTTCCAAAGGATTGGAAAAGGGCACAGGTCATCCCCGTTTTCAAGAAGGGACGTCGAACAGATGTGCAGAACTATAGGCCTATATCTCTAACGTCGATCTGTTATAGAATTTTGGAACACTTATTACGTTCGAGTATAATGACTTTTCTGGAGACTAGAAATCTACTCTGTAGGAATCAGCATGGGTTTGGAAAAAGACGATGGTGTGAAACCCAGCTCGCGCTATTCGTCCACGAGACTCAGAGGGCCTTAGACACGCGTTCCCAGGTAGATGCCGTGTTTCTTGACTTCCGCAAGGCGTTTGACACAGTTCTCCACACTCGTTTAATGAACAAAGGAAGAGCATATGGACTATCAGACCAATTGTGTGATTGGATTGAAGAGTTCCTAGATAACAGATTTCAGGTGTGCTGCAGGGGAGTGTCGTAGGACCGTTGCTATTCACAATATACATAAATGACCTTATGGATGACATAGGAAGTTCACTGAGGCTTTTTCCGGGTGATGCTGTGGTATATCGAGAGGTTGTAACAATGGAAAATTGTACTGAAATGCAGGAGGATCTGCATCGAATTGACGCATGGTGCAGGGAATGGCAATTGAATCTCAGTGTAGACAAGTGTAATGTGCTGCGAATACATAGAAAGAAAGATCCCTTATCATTTAGCTACAATATAGCAGGTCAGCAACTGGAAGCAATTAATTCCATAAATTATCTGAGAGTACGCATTAGGTGTGATTTGAAATGGAATGATCATATAAAGTTGATCGTCGATAAAGCAGATGCCAGACTGAGATTCATTGGAAGAGTCCTAAGGAAATGCAATCCGAAAACAAAGGAAGTAGGTTACAGTGCGCGTGTTCGCCCACTGCTTGAATATTGGTCAGCAGTGTGGGATCCGTACCAGATAGGGTTGATACAAGAGATAGAGAAGATCCAACGGAGAGCAGCGCGTTTCGTTAC
Source organism: Schistocerca gregaria (assembly GCF_023897955.1). Lineage (NCBI taxonomy): Eukaryota > Metazoa > Arthropoda > Insecta > Orthoptera > Acrididae > Schistocerca > Schistocerca gregaria. The sequence goes on from NC_064929.1 coordinate 78,357,644, forward strand.
AGGATCATTTTGTAATCGCGAAAGCGTTACGGAGGTGATAGATAAACTCCAGTGGAAGGCTCTGCAGGAGAGACGCTCAGTAGTTCGGTACGGGCTTTTGTTAAAGTTACGAGAACATACCTTCACCGAGGAGTCAAACAGTATATTGTCCCTCCTACGTATATCTCGCGAAGAGACCATGAGGATGAAATCAGAGAGATTAGAGCTCGCACAGATGCATACCGACAATCCTTCTTTCCACGAACAATACGAGACAATAGAAGGGAGGACCGATAGAGGTACTCAGTGTACCCTCCGCCACACACCGTCAGGTGGCTTGCGGAGTATGGATGTAGATGTAGATGTTGAATAATGCTTTTCGTGCAGCCACAAGACGTCGTGTTACCACTCAAACTGTGCGCAATAGCCTGCATGATGCACAACTTCACTCCCGACGTCCGTGGCGAGGTCCGTCTTTACAACCACGACACCATGCAGTGCGGTAGAGATGGGCCCAGCAACATGGCGGGTGGGAAGCACAGGACTGGCATCACGTTCTCTTCACCGATGAGTGTCGCAAATGTCTGCAACCAGACAATTGTCAGAGACGTGTTTGGAGGCAACCTGGTCAGGCTGCACGCCTTAGACACACTGCCCAGCGAGTGCAGCAAGGTGGAGGTTTCCTGCTGTTTTCGGGTGGCGTTATGTGGGGCCGAAGTACGCCGCTGGTAGTCACGGAAGGCGTCTTATCGGCTGTACGATACTTGAATGGCATCCTCCCAACGATAGTGAAACTATATCGGCAGCATAGTGGCGAGGCATTCCTCTCCATGGACGGCAATTCACACCCCCATCGTGCACATCTTGTGAATGACTTCCTTCAGGATAACGACATCGCTCTACTAGAGTGACCAGCATGTTCTCCAGTTATGAACCCTATCGAACATGCCTGGGATAGATTGAAAAAAGGCTGTTTATAGACTACATGACCCACCAATCACTCTGAGGGATCTACGCCAAATCGCCGTTGAGGAGTGGGACAATCTGGACCACCAGTGCCTTGATGAACTTGTGGATAGTATGCCACGACGAATACAGGCATGCATCAGTGCAAGAGGACGTGTTACTCTTTATTAGATGTATCGGTGTGTACAGCAATCTGGACCACCACCTCTGAAGGTCTCGCTGTATGGTGGTACAACATGCAGTGTGTGGTTTTCATGAGCAATAAAAACGGCGGAAATGATGTTTATGTTGATCTCTGTTCCAATTTCCTGGACAGGTTGTGGAACTATCGGAAACGAGGTCATGAATATTTTTTTTTATGTGTGTTCTCTGAACTATTTAAGATCTCATCCGAGCCATTCAATTAAATAAATATTGCCCAGGTGCGAGTGAGACTCGCACATCGAGGGTCACGTACAAACTTAGTTTTATATTTACAGGGTGGTCCATTGATTGTGACCGGGCCAAATATCTCACGAAATAAGCATCAAACGAAAAAACTACAAAGAACGAAACTCGTCTAGCTTGAACGGGGAAACCAGATGGCGCTATGGTTGGCCCGCTAGATGGCGCTGCCATAGATCAAACGGATATCAACTGCGTTTTTTAAAAATTACATATTGGTGTAGTACGTAAGGAAATATGAATGTTTTAGTTGGAACACTTTTTTCGCTTTGTGATAGATGGCGCTGTAATAGAAACATATGGGTCACAATTTTAGACGAACAGTATGTAACAGGTAGGTTTTTTAAATTAAAATACAGAACGTAGGTACGTTTGAACATTTTATTTCGGTTGTTCCTGTGGTGTCACCCCCAGACACCACACCTGCTAGGTGGCGGCCTTTAAATCGGCCGCGGTCCGTTAGTATACGTCGAACACACGTGTCGCCACTATCACTGATTGCAGACCGAGCGCCATCACACGGCAGGTCTAGTCTAGAGAGACTCCCTAGCACTCGCCCCAGTTGTACAGCCGACTTTGCTAGCGATGGTTCACTTACTACATACGCTCTCATTTGCAGAGACGACAGTTTACCATAGCCTTCAGCTACGTCATTTGCTACGAACTAACAAGGCGCCATATTCAGTTACTATGAATGTATTCTGAACAGACAATATTGTGAATCATGTGCCGTTAAGATCATTAATGGATTAAAGTTAAGTATCAAACTAATTACGTCCGCTTTCTGAATTCTAATTCCTTGTCGTGTTCCAGACCACACGTCAGTACAGTTCTTCCCTCCTCACGCCAGCCTGCGTGAGCTAAAACGCGTGCATTTCGGCCTCCTCTAGTAACACGGTGTTGGCTCTTCTGCCAGCACAACAGTTCCAATGTGATACATGTACCATTGTGAATTTATCATTTGTGAGAACGCAGGGTGATTGCCTGTAAACAGCACAGGTTGGTTGCGCGACCTCAACTGCTCCCCTTGTAACAAACACACAGCCATCACTGGCACCCCGGCATCAGAAAGCACAACAGACCTTCATTCTGCCCGCCAATGAGCTCTCGCTTGACACACGTGAAGTGGCAAATGGATGTTGTTTGGGGTCAGTCGAATGCACGTTATGGGGCGTCTGGTTGTGAGCTTTACTTGAAGTAACTGATTTGTAATGTAAAGTAATCGATCACTGGGTCATTGTGCTGTACGAAATGCTGGTGCAGACGCACTACGATCCGGCAGAGCCATACGGAAACACAATGCTATTTCCACTTGGTAGTGCAAGGTGGCCGTCGGTCTTGCGACCGTATACTCATGTGTCCAGCAATCATCTACAGCATGTACAGTGGCTACATTCCCGCCAAATCTATTTTACACGGCCTTGTTCAAACATAGTGAGGTGTTGATAATGGCATCTTTGTCGCCTTGAAGGCGTTCCTGACATTAACGTACCAAGTCCAATCTGAAAGGTGGCTAACGCTCAGAAACGTTACAGCCTGTATTCAAAGCAAATCTGATATACATCCAAATAGTGGCACCACTACTGCCAGCATCATGCGGATGGTGAGAAATTTGAATAGAGATCATCTTTCAGGTGTAGCATCACGCCCACTAACTTTCATGTACGGCGCAAAAGTCTTAGCTTTGCGATATTTTTCCCGTCACTGTAGTTCGTTATTTTGCTCCTCACATTACCTTAACCTCTAAGCTTACTTGCAACAAAAGGCTGGGCACACAGTGCAATGACGCATACAAGCAACAGTAAGTGAATAACCCAGTACGTCGTGTCCCGTGTGTAGAACCAGTCCCAGAACAAGACCGTAGGTTCACTGGCTGGTCGCCAGAGATTCAGTTGTCGAAGACGGTCGCCTTCTTCTTCGAAACAGTTAAATATATCGGTTTTCCCACCACAGCAGAATTACGATCATTCACAGAGCAATGAGGAGAAGGTATTGAATAGAATTGGGGAGAAGAGGAGCTTGTGGCACAACTTGACTAGAAGAAGGGATCGGTTGGTAGGGCATGTTCTGAGGCATCAAGGGATCACCAATTTAGTATTGGAGGGCAGCGTGGAGGGTAAAAGTCGTAGAGGGAGACCAAGAGATGAACACACTAAGCAGATACAGAAGCATGTACGCTGCAGTAGGTACTGGGAAATGATGTAGCTTGCACAGGATAGAGTAGAATGGAGAGCTGCATCAATCCAGTCTCAAGACTGAAGACCACAACAACATAGAGCAATAATCAACACGAAAAAATAGAGCAAATCCGATTTACATTCGTGAAATTAATCGTTGAAAAAATTTTTAGACCTCCAACGTCGTAAAGAAGCTACTTTGCGATAAGGAAAGTTTATGGTTTCCCGTCCCCTAGTGTTCCCCCCAGGAAAAAAGGATTGCATGTCTCTAGTTTTGAACATAGTCTCTGTAAACAATGGTTGGAACTTTCTACAAACCGTTCAGGTACTCCCCGACAGTAGAAATTCGCTCCTTGGTCGCGCAACCGTTCGAGAACCACTGTGTGAACGTCCACACTGTTGGAAAGTCTCTCTCCCCCGGCAAGAGTGTAGAAGCCGCATGCGGAAAAATCTGTGTTCCCTCGTCAGCATCAGGGACGCCTGTGCGGCCTTGCTCAGACTACTGGCACCGATTCACTACTGCTGGACGCGATACAGGATTTGGAATTACACGGCCGAAGCTGTGTACGATTTAGGTTTTGATCACAGGAATTTTGCGGTTCCCCTTGCTTCAGCTTCGGGGTACGTTCCCTGCCGATGTGCTACCGTGAAACACGTACTTTCTTCAGACAATGGTCAACTACTGTTGTGTAATGGTTTAGGGCGGGACGAAAAGTGTAGCTTAACTTTCTGAAGGCCTTACGTAGCTCATCGCGCGCTCCTAAGGCTCTCCAACTCAGCACTGTTATTGTGAAATAAATAGAGCACAGTATCACGTGAGTTAACTAGAAAAATGTAGCATCGATCTATCATTTAAAACGCAATATGTTCTTGCAAGAATGTTGTAGGCACTGTACGTCGCAGAACTAACTTCTCAACAGTCTAAAAATATTAATAACCATCTGAAAGGGCAATAATTCGTATTTGCTAAATAATGGGTGATTATAATTAAAATTTCCCTATTTAAAATGTTGTTGTTATTGTTGTGGTCTTCAATCCTGAGACTGCTTTGATACAGCTCTCCATGCTACTCTATCCTGTGCAAGCTTCGTCACCTCCCAGTACTTACTACAACGTACATCCTTCTGAATCTGCTTAGTGTATACATCTCTTGGTCACCCTCTACGATTTTTACCCTCCACGCTGCCCTCCAATACTAAATTGGTGATCCCTTGACGCCTCAGAACATTTCCTACCAACCGATCACGTCTTCTAGTCAAGTCGTGCCACAAACTCCTCCCCAATTCTATTCAGTACCTCCTCATTAGTTATGTTATCCACCCATCTAATCTTCAGCATTGTTCTGCAGCACCACATTTCGAAAGCTTCTATTCTCTTGTCCAAACAATTTATCGTCCATATTTCACTTCCATACAAATACTTTCAGAAACGACTTCCTGATACTCAAATCTATACTCGATGTTAACAAATTTCTCTTCTTCAGAAACGCTTTCCTTGCCATTGCCAGTCTACATTATATATCCTCTCTACTTCTAACATCACCTGTTATTTTACTCCCCAAATAGCAAAACTCCTTTACTACTTTAAGTGTCTCATTTCGTAATCTAATTCCCTCAGCATCACCCGACGTAATTCGACTACATTCAATTATCGTCGTTTTGCTTTTGTTGATGTTCACCCTCCTTTCAAGACACTGTCCATTCCAGTCAACTGCTCTTCCAATTCCTTTGCTGTCTCTGACAGAATTACAATGTCATCGGCGAACCTCAAAGTTTTTATTTCTTCTCCATCGACTTTAATACCTACTCCGAAATTTTCTTTTGTTTTCTTTACTGCTTGCTCAATACACAGATTGAATAGCATCGGGGAGAGGCTACAACCCTGTCTCACTCCCTTCCCAACCACTGCTTCCCTTTCATGCCCCTCGTTTCTTATTACTGCCATCTGGTTTCTGTACAAATTGTAAATAGCCTTTCGCTCCCTTCAGAATTTGAAAGAGAGTATTCCAGTCAATATTGTCAAAAGCTTTCCCTAAGTCTACAAATGCTAGAAACTTAGGTTTACCTTTTCTTAATCTATCTTCTAAGATAAGTCGTGGGGTCAGTATTGCCTCACGTGTTCCAACATTTCTACGGAATCCAAACAGATCTTCCCCTAGGTCGGCTTCTACCAGTTTCTCCATTCGTCTGTAAAGAATTCGAGTTAGTATTTTGCAGCCGTGACTTATTAAACTGATAGTTCGGCAATTTTCACTCGTTATAACACGGAAACTAATTAATGGGTGCGAAGGAAACTTGGTAGCATTAATGTCCAGAGTATGGGGTGCGTACACCAGCCAGTTCCAACTATGGCCACCAGGAGCCGTGATCAGTCATCGCGATTCACAGTCTCACACACCTGACCTGTCGCAGTGCATTTGTTGACATGTCAACATGAGTTTGGACTAAAGGAGCAGGGCATTATTGGTGAAACCAAATGAACAGTAATGCTGCAGCTGCACTTCGAGAATATCGCCGGCTAAGACGTTACGGGATGGTCTTCTTTCTCCACTTGCTGTGAGGAGCACGATAAAGAAGTTCGAATCAACTGGAGAACTGGGCGTCACTCCGGAAAGAAGCCGAAGACCGGTCGCACCACAGGTGGTTGATAAAACCGCTGTTGCTGTGGAAGACAACGCTGCGCGCCATTCCCGATCATCGGGCAGTGCGCGTGCTGTGTCCCGACAGTTGAACATCCCGTGGTCCACTGCACGGAAGGTGCTTCGAACCATTCTCAAATGGTATCCGGACAAGATCTATATCCTACAGCAGCTTGCACCACATGACGCACAGCAACATCTTTACTTCGGTCTCTACTTTCTAGCAAGGATTGAAGTTGACGAGGGCAGGCCCTGGACAATCCTATGGACAGACAAAGCTCATTTTTCTCTGACGGGTGAGGTGCACATGCAGATTTGTGAGTATGGGTATCTTCACCTCCAGCCACTGTGCATGTAGTTGCTCTGTATGGCGAACGTGTCACCGTATGGTGTGGCTTGACAGCTACGTTCATCATTGGCTCATTCTTTGAACAGGTTGGCGCTCAAGATGGATATGTAAAGTGTGACTGGCCAGCGGTACTGCGTTATGCTTCGGCAGCATGTCATACCCTCCCTACAGGAGAGACACGCATTGAGTTCAAACTTTTCACATGCCGCACCACAGATTGCCCGTCAAGTTCACCTGCTTCTCCGAAACATTTGGAAAGGATCGAATTATCAGCTGATCATTTACAAGAGCTTGGTCGACACGATGACCTAATCTCACTCTCTGTGATTTCTGGTTTTGGGGCTACCTGAAGGACATGGCATACCAGAGCAACATTCGCAGATGTGCTAATCTGAAGCGCAGTATATCAAGATAAATCAAGAGAGATAGACAGAGTACCTAAGGACATTCTTCGTTCTGGTGTGCAGAATGGACTCCTGCGCTTTCAGACTCTTCTGGACACTGACGGGCCCCATATTGAGCCCCTTGTGTAGCAGTGATCCTACCGGTATGTAGTGGTATGATGTACCGTACCAGGACATTAAAAGTGTTTACACTGAATTGATTCTGCATTGTTTCTCTTCCCCATGTTCTTGCCATTAATGCTACCAAGTGTCCGTCCCCGGTACGTGAGTCGCCAGCGCGACAATTTGTGAATCGTAAGGGCCCGGGTTCGATTCCCGGCTGGATCGGAGATTTTCTCCGCTCAGGGACTGGGTATTGTGTTGTTCTGCTCTTCATTATTTCATACCCATCGACGCGCAAGTCGCCGAAGTGGCGTCAAATCCAAAGACTTGCACCGGGCGAACGGTCTACCCGACATGAGTCCCTAGTCGCACGTCGTTCATTATTTTATGCTACCAAGTTTGGTCTTCGTACGGTTCCATGTTATAACGTGTTAAATAGTATCTGCTGAAATTGGATATACTTCCTAATCTTCTTCTCCCTGTCCCCTCTCTTTGTCCATATCATCTTTACCCTTCTCTTCGTCCATCTCCTCTTCCTTCCCCCCTGTCTCCCTCCATCACTCCTCTCTTCCTGCCTACCTCGTCCGCCCAGCCATCTGCCTCCAGCGTCTCTCTGCCCAACTCCTCTTTCGCCCACGTCCATTTCCACCCCCACTTCCAATCCATCTCCTATTTCCCCTCTCTTTTCTATCAGCCTTGTTTATCGTTATTGACATCGAATCCTTGATTGGGAATTGAAGTCGATTAAAATGAATAGGTAAATGGCAAATCGGCTGGGACGTTTGGCATACGGGCTATGAGAGATTCCTCTCCAGCTGCTTGACTCTCTTCGGGTAGGGGCTTGAGTGGCAGTATTTCGCATACTTTTAATCGGCAAACGGGAAGAATTACAAAGTTTCGGACGATTCAGATTTTGTAGTAGTACTCCGATCATATTCCGGTAACACATAAATATAAGTTCCATGTTTACGGTAAAAGCAGACTGCGAGTAAAGAAACGACGCAGCTTGTAGTTACGCGTACAATGTTGTTTAAAATTATGCAGCGTGATCCAGGTGCCTCTTCTGCTGTCGTTTTATGCAAACCGCAATGTTCTTTTGGCCTTCATAAAACATGGTCGAGATTTTCGTATTCTCTCGCTCCCTATGCGGGACCTATGACTCTTACAGAAAACATGAGCAGGACCTTTTGTAGGAATTTTAACGTAGTTCAATTTTGTAATGCGACACGTAATCACTGGAGCCCGTGCTTTTCGAGTTATTCTATAAAAACGTACGAAAGTGATCTTCAAACTCACATCCATACCGCACTCATCCATCGCCAGTCAGGATTTCTAGTATGTTGTCTATCACACACATTTTTGCCTCCCACTCTACAAAAATTTCAGTCCAGACGAACTATCCCCGCCATTCGACCTTCTCTTGTCTCTAGTGATTGGGCTGGGCTAACAACATAGTCGGGTACCTCGTTAACATTTTTAATTTATACCTACCCGTGAGGACAGTGAAAGTAAAACGATTTTTGTAAACGTTAAGCTGAAGCTAATTACATTGAGAATTCGATCCAAACATAATCGTTAGAAGTATAGTAGTCTTGTAGTGAGGTGGCCTATCAAAAACAAGTATGTAACTGCTTGCCCGCATCTCGTGGTCGTGCGGTAGCGTTCTCGCTTCCCACGCCCGGGTTGCCGGGTTCGATTCCCGGCGGGGTCAGGGATTTTCTCTGCCTCATGATGGCTGGGTGTTATGTGATGTCCTTAGGTTGGTTAGGTTTAAGTAGTTCTAAGTTCTAGGGGACTGATGACCACAGATGTTAAGTCCCATGGTGCTCAGAGCCATTTGAACATCTTTAAAAGCAGGAATCACGGAAGATCGGAAGAAAAACGTAGGTACAAAGAATGTAGCTACGAAGATACCACGCGTAATAGAAGAAATACTTGTTGATCAATGCAAGTGCGAAGTACAAAAATGTTCGGGGAAATTCCGGAATACAGGAACACAAGTCGCTTCGGAATGAAATACATAGGAAATGCAGGGGAGATAAGGTGAAATATCTGCATGAAAAATGTGAAGAAATCGAAAAAGAAATGATGGTCGATAGGACTGACCCGACATATAGAAAAGTCAAAAGGTGATATAAAAAGCAAGGGTGGTAACATTAACGATGCAATGGGAATTGTACTGTTAAATGGAGAGAAGAGAGCGGATAGGTGGAAACTGTACATTGAAGATGTCTATAAGGGGGAAGAGTTGCCTGACGTGATAGAAGAAAAATATGTCGATATAGAAGAGACAGGGATCCAGTATTAGAATAAGAATTTAAAAGAGCTATGAAAGACGCAAGAGCGATTAAGGCAGGAGGGATAGAGCACATTCCTTCAGAATTTCTAAAGTCATTGGGGGAAGCGGCAACAAAACGTTGGTGTGTAGAATGTGAGTCCAGCGATACACCATCAGACGTTCGGGAAAACATCGTCCACACATTTCCGCAGATTGCAAGAGCCGACAAGTGCGAGAATTACCGCACAATCAGCTTAATAGCTTAGGCATCCAAGTTTCTGGCAAAAATAATATTCGGACGAATGGAAAAGAAAATTGAGGATGTGTTAGATGACAATGAGTTTGGATTAAGGAAAGATAGAGGCAACAGAGAGGCAGTTGTGACGTTGCGGTTGATAATGAATGGAAGCAAGACTAAATGTACGAGCAAGAACGAAGTGCGGGCATTAAAAAGTGTGTAAGAAAGGGATGTAGTCTTTCCATAATGTTCACTTGCACGTCGAAGAAACAGTGATGGAAAGGTTCAGGAGTGGAATTAAAATTAAAGGTGACACCGTACCGAAGATAGCATTCGATGACGACATTGCTATCAGCAGCAAAAGTGAACAAGAATACAGGATTTGCTGAATGGAATGAACAGTCTAGTGACTGCAGAATATGGAGTGAGAGTAAATCGAAGAAGACGAAAGAAATGAGAAGTATCAGGAATTAGGAGAGCTAAATAGGAATCAGGATCACGAAGTAGATGAAATTAAGGAATTCTGCTACCTAGGCAGCAAAATAACCCACTTACCGACCAAGGAGGACATAGACTAACAGCAGCAAAATAACCCACTGACCGACCAAGGAGGACATAGACTAACAGCAGCATAAAGGGCGTTCCTGGCCAAGGGAACTCTGTTCGTATTAAACATAGGCTTAAATTTGATGAATAAATTTCTGAGACTGTGCACAAGAGGCAGTGAAACGAGCACTATGGGAAAACCGGAAAAGAACAAAATCCAAGCGTTTGACATGTGCTACAGACGAATGTTGAAAATTGGGTGGCTTGATAAGGTGAGGGATGAGAAGGTTCTGGAGAGAATCGGCGAGGAAAGCAAATACTGTTAAGAGGGGACAGGATGGAATGAAATCTGTTAAGAAATCGCACGAATAACTTCCGTGGTACTAGAGGGAGCTGTAGGGTTAAAGCCGGCAGCGGTGGTCTCCCGGTTCTAGGCGCGCAGTCCGAAACCGTGCGAATGCTACTGCCTCGGGTATGGATGTGTGTGATGTCCTTAGGTTATTTAGGTTTAAGTAGTTCTATGGGACTAATGACCACTGCAGTTGAGTCCCACAGTGCTCAGAGCCATTTTTGTGTAGGGTTAAAATTTGCTGAGGAGAAGAGAGACTCCTTTAAATCCTGCAAAAATTGAGAATGTAGGGAGCAAGTGGTAGACTGAGATGAAGAGGTTGGTATAGGAGACGAATTCGTGTCTGGCCGCATCAAATCAGTCAGAAAACTGATCGCTCAAAAAAAAGATGGAAGAGTGACAGGTTTGGCTACCTCATTGGAAATGCGTTTTCTTTAGAAACTTTCTGGGGTATTAAAACTGTGTGCTAGACCAAGATTCTAACTGTGCTTCTGCCTTTCCCGCGCTCTATTGGCTGAACTACCCGAGCACTACCCAAAACCTATCCTCACTATTGTAGTTCCAGCAGTATCTCGTCTACCTTCCGTTATCTCCTGCCACTGAAACATCACAGAACCTCTCCGAGGCTATGGACAAGCTACATCTCCGTAATATCCTTACTTCCTTCCTTGAGACGCAGTCCTACATGTTTAGCAGGAGAACTTCTTCAAATTTGGAAGGTAGAAGAGGAGGTACTGTGGAAGCAGAACTGTAAGGACGGGTCACGAATGTTGCCTGGGTACCACCGTCCGTGGAGCACTTGTCTGCAAAAGGCAAAGGTTCCGAGTTCGACTCTCGGCCTGATACACTGTTTGAGCCTGCCTGCCAGGTGAAAATTTCGTTCTGGGTTTTGCTTCCTCCGCGAAGTCTGAGATTTGTGTGTGTTGTGGATTTGTTGATTGTAGGTGACTGTGATCTACATCTACATCCACGTCCATACTCCGCAAGGGTACCTTGAGTACCTCTATCGGTTCTCCCTTCTACTCCAGTCTCGTACTGTTCGTGGAAAGAAGGATAGTCGGTATGCCTCTGTGTGGGCTCTAATCTCTCTGATTTCATCTCTTCGCGAGATATACGTTGGAGGGAGCACTATACTGCTTGACTCCTCGGTGAAGGTATGTTCTCTAACAAAAGGCCATACCGAACTACTGAGCGTCTCTCCTGCAGAGTCTTCCACTGCCGTTTATCTATCATGTCCGTAACGCTTTCGCGATTACTAAACGACCCTGTAACGAAGCGCGCTGCTCTCAGTTGAATCTTCTCTATCTCTTCTATCAACCCTATCTGGTACGGATCCCACACTGCTGAGCAGTATTCAAGCTGTGGGCTACTTCCTTTGTTTTTGGATTGCATTTCCTTAGGATTCTTCCAATGACTCTCAGTCTGGCATCTGCTTTATCGACGATCAACTTTATATGATCATTCCATTTCAAATCACACCTAATGCGTACTCTCAGATAATTTATGGAATTAATTGCTTCCAGTTGCTGACCTGCTATATTGTAGCTAAATGATAAGGGATCTTTCTTTCTATGTATTCGCAGCACATTACACTTGTCTACACTGAGATTCAATTGCCATTCCTTGCACCATGCGTCAATTCGCTGCAGATCCTGCTGCATTTCAGTACAATTTTCCATTGTTACAACCTCTCGATATACCACAGCATCATCCGCAAAAAGCCTCAGTGAACTTCCGATGTCATCCACAAGGTCATTTATGTATATTGTGAATAGCAACGGTCCCATGACAGTCCCCTGCGGCACACCTGAAATCTGTTATCTAGGAACTCTTCAATCCAATCACGCAATTGGTCTGATAGTCCATATGCTCTTACTTTGTTCATTAGGCGACTGTGGGGGACTGTATCGAACGCCTTGCGGAAGTCAAGAAACACGGCATCTACCTGGGAACCCGTGTCTATGGCCCTCTGAGTCTCGTGGACGAATAGCGAGAGCTGGGTTTCACACCATCGTCTTTTTCCAAACCCATGCTGATTCCTACAGAGTAGATTTCTAGTCTCCAGAAAAGTCATTATACTCGAACATAATAAGTGTTCCAAAATTCTATAACTGATCGACGTTAGAGATATAGGTCTATAGTTCTGCACATCTGTTCGACGTCCCTTCATGAAAATGGAGATGACCTGTGCCCTTTTCCAATCCTTTGGAACACTACGCTCTTCTAGAGACCTACGGTACAGCGCTGCAAGAAGGGGTGCAAGTTCCTTCGCGTACTCTGTGTAAGATCGAACTGGTCCAACGGCCTTTCCAGTTTTGAGCGATTTTAATTGTTTCTCTATCCCTCTGTCGTCTATTTCGATAGATATATGATGGATATATGTCTGTAGACTGTTGTGTCGGATTTGTGTTGCTGTGGATGAATGGCAGGCAGAGACACACAGCGTATTCCTCTTTCATAGCACCAAGAGGGCCACCATGCTCAACGACCCCATCTGATAGACTGATCGCCATGAACAGTGTCGCGTTGTCTTTCCTCATGCCACACTGCGGAGAGGTTTCAGACGTTACGCCACTGACAACTCTACGCAAACGCCGTTGCTCTCGGCCGTTGACTGAAAGCCGTCGGCCACTGCATTGTCCGTGTGAGAGGCAATGTCTGAGACGTGATGTTATCGGCACACTTTTCTCACTGTTTATTACTTCTCTTCAAATCACATTAATCATGGAATGAAAACACACAGCAACAGAACGTACCAGCGTGACTTCAAACACTTTGTTACAGGAAATATTCAAAATGTCCTCCGTTAGCGAGGATACATGCATCCACCCTCCGCCGCATGGAATCCCTGATGCGCTGATGCAGCCCTGGAGAATGGCGTATTGTATCACAGCCGTCAACAATACGAACGCGAAGAGTCTCTACATTTGGTACCGGGGTTGCGTAGACAAGAGCTTTCAAATGCCCCCATAAATGAAAGTCGCGAGAGTTGAGGTCAGGAGAGCGTGGAGGCCATAGAATTGGTCCGCCTCTACAAATCCATCGGTCACCGAATCTGTCGTTGAGAAGCGTACGAACACTTCGACTGAAATTTGCAGGAGCTCCACCGTGCGTGAATCACATGTTGTGTCGTACTTGTAAAGGCACATGTTCTAGCAGCAAAGGTAGAGTATCCCGTGTGAAATCATGATAACGTGCTCCATTGAGCGTAGGTGGAAGAACGTGGGGCCCAATCGAGACATCACCAACAATGCCTGCCCAAACGTTCACAGAAAATCTGTGTTGATGACTTGGTTGCACAATTGCGTGCGGATTCTCGTCAGCCCAAACATGTTGATTGTGAAAATTTACAATTTGATCACGTTGGAATGAAGCCTCATCCGTAAAGAGAACATTTGCACTGAGATGAGGATTGACACATTTTTGGATGAACCATTCGCAGAAGTGTACCCGTGGAGGCCAATCAGCTGCTGATAGTGCGTGCACACGCTGTACATGGTACGGAAACAACTGGTTCTCCCGTAGCACTCTTCATACAGTGACGTGGTCAACGTTACCTTGTACAGCAGCAACTTCTCTGACGCTGACCTTAGGGTTATCGTCGACTGCACGAAGAATTGCCTCGTCCATTGCAGGTGTCCTCGTCATTCTAGATCTTCCCCAGTCGCGAGTCATGGGCTGGAATGTTCCGTGGTCCCTAAGACGCCGATCAATTGCTTCGAACGTCTTCCTGTCGGGACACTTCGTTCTGGAAATCTGTCTCGATACAAACGTACCGCGCCACGGCTATTGCCCCGTGCTAATCCATAAATCAGATGGGCATCTGCCACCACCACATTACATTGCACTGACGGCAAAACCACGTTCATGATGAACACTAACCTGTTGATGCTACGTATTGATGTACTTGATGCTAGTACTGTAGAGAAATGATTCGCATGTCAACACAAGTACCGAAGTCAACGTTACCTTCCTTCAATTGGGCCAACTGGCGGTGAATCGAGGAAGTACAGTACATACTGACGAAACTAAAATTAGCTCTAACATGGAAATTAAGCGTTTCCGGACACATGTCCACATAACATCTTTTCTTTATTTGTGTGTGAGGAATGTTTCCTGAAAGTTTGGCCGTACCTTTTTGTAACACCCTGTATTGAATTCCCAAACGATTTCCGAAACAGAGTACGCCACACATCTAGCTCCAACTATCATTCCACGTTCAACGTCTTCATTCTCCTCGTGCTGCCAGACTCAAGTCGGAAGCCTTACCGCATGAATCACCTGACACCTCCGCCACTGCACAGTCTTTTTATACATATCTATGCCAGACGACAGCCTTCTGTGTATCTGCCTATCGCTGTCCTATGAGTTTTGTCAGTTCAGTGTATACGGGCGAGAACTAATAAATATGTACAGGTTGTTACTGCGTAACACCCGTATATGGAGAAACTTGACCAATTTCTTACTCCATCACTTTCAATATTTACGAACTACCACGCAACTTCCGGGTCTACATTTCTATAGACGTGTAATATTAAGTTTCAATTCTTCTATTACGTGAAGCGCAGTAAGAGTGATTTCAGGTGTGCCTCATGGGAGCGTCGTGGGACCTTCGCTGTTCACAATAGAGGGTGAAAACTATTTAAACCGACTCTGGGAGGTTGTAGGGGACATCAAAACAAATATTTTCCCTTATGTCATTTTTTCCTATGAGAAATATTTAAACCGGCAGAGGAAGATTTCTCTGGCGGCAAATTAATTAAGCCAACCAACACTTTTTCCATTTTTTTATGACCAAGAGAAAACACATTAACACAACCCAATTTCAATTACAGTAGATTTTCAAAAATGCCTCCACTGACACGTAAACAAAAAAAATTGGCTCTGAGCACTATGGGACTTAACTGCTGTGGTCATCAGTCCTCTAGAACTTAGAACTACTTTAAGCTAACTAACCTAAGGACAGCACACACATCCATGCCCTAGGAGGATGCGAACCTGCGACCGTAGCGGTCGTGAGGTTCCAGACTGTAGCACCTAGAACCGCTCGGCCACTTCGGCCGGCGACACGTAAACAAAGGTTACACCGTCGGATCATGTTCTGTCTCACACAGGCAAAAACCCCAGGAGCACCCTGAATTGTTCCTGCTGCTGCTACTACTATCCGGGCAACCAGATCCTCTTCTGATGCAACAGGGGTTGCGTAAACAAGGTAGCGCATCTCTCCCCAAACAAAAACGTCCAGAGGGGACATATCTGGGGATATAGCAGGCCATGGTACAGGACCACCTCTGCCAGTCCACGTTTCTGGGAACCGTCGGTCCAGGAATCGACCCACACGACGGCTGAGATGTGCCGGCGCCCCGACATGCTGGAACCACATGCGTTGTCTTGTAGGGAGCGGGACGTCTTCCAGCAATTCTGGCAATGCTCTGGCGAGAAAATTGTAATAGCGCCTGCCATTTAATGGTCTAGGTTGCAGATACGGCGCAATTAAACAGTCCCCAACAACACCGGCCAACACATTACGAAGAACCGCACTTGATGAGTGTTAGTAACTGTCGCATGTGTGTTATCCTCACTCCAGAAATACTAACTGTGCATGTTGAAGACTCCACCACGCCCGAACGTTGCTTCATCGGTAAAAAACACAGAGGATGGAAATGTAGGATGCATTTCACACTGTTCCAGGTACCACTGCGAAAACTGTGCTCTGGGTGAATCATCAACTGGTTCCAGGTTGTGGACACGCTGTTAGTGAAATGGACGTAACAATTGCTCTCGTAGGACTGTTGTTACATTCCTCTGCTCCGTCCCCATGTTACGTGCAATTGCACGAGTGCTTACTGAAGGATCCCGCTCCACATGCTGCAAGACAGCTTCCTCAAACTGCAGCGTTCTTACCGTGCGACGGCGTCCCTGTCCAGGTAATCTGGTAAATGACCCGGTCTCGCGCAGACGTTGGTACACAGCATCAAAGGTGGTATGATGCGGGATACGGCGATTAGGATATTGTTGTTGATAAACGCGATGTGCAACTCGTCCGTTGTGGAGCGCTACGTAGTACGCACCAACCATATCAGTGTACTCACTCCAGGTGTATCGCTCCATTTGTGAACAGAGACAGTGCACTACTACACTGGTGGACAGCAGTTGCCTACAACTGAAGAGCGTAATACGCCCTCTAACAACTGAAGAGCGTAATACGGCCCCCACCGATTTAAATAATCCTCATAGGAAAAAATGACATTAGGGGAAAATATTAGTTTTGATGTCCCTTACAACGTCCCAGAGTTTGTCGGTTTAAATACTTTTCACCCTGTATATGTATAAGTGACCTTGTGGATAACATCGGAAGTTCAATGAGCCTTTTTGCGGGTGATGCTGTAGTATATCGAGAGGTTGTAGCAATGGAAAATTATACTGCAATGAAGGAGGATCTGCAACGAATTGATACATGGTGCAAGGAATGGCAATTGAATCTCAATGTAGACAAGTGTAATGTGCTGCGAATACATAGAAAGAAAGATCCTTTATCATTTAGTTACAATATAGCAGGTCAGCAACTGTAAGCAGTTAATTCCTTAAATTATTTGGCAGTAGGCATTAGGAGCGATTTAAAAATCATCATATTAAGTTGATCGTCGGTAAAGCAGATGCCAGGCTGAGATTTATTGGAAGAATCTTAAGGAAATGCAATCCGAAAACAAAGGAAGTAGGTTACAGTACACTTGTTCGGCCACTGCTTGAATACTGCTCACCGGTGTGGGGTCCGTACCAGATAGGGTTGATAGAAGAGATAGAGAAGATCCAACGGAGAGCAGTGCTCTTCGTTACAGGATCATTTAGTAATCGCGAAAGCTTTACGGAGATGATAGGTAAACTCCACTGGAAGACTCTGCAGGAGAGACGTTCAGTAGCTCGGTACGGGCTTTTGTTGAAGTTCCGAGAACATACCTTCACCGAGGAGGCAAGCAATATATTGCTCCCTCCAACGTATATCTCGCGAAGAGACCATGAGGATAAAATCAGAGAGATTAGAGCCCACACAGAGGTATACCGCCAATCTTTCTTTCCATGAACAATACGAGACTGGAATAGAAGGGAGAACCGATAGAGGTATTCAAGATACCCTCCGCCACACACCGCCAAGTGGCATGCGGAGTATGGATGTAGATGTAGATGAACGGCGTTCGGAACACCTATATACACATTTATTACTCTTCGGAACACTTTATACCAGCAGGATTTTAATATTCTATAAGAAATAAATTGCGAAAGTTGTGTGAGGTGGTTGCCCGCGTACAAGGTAAACATCGCCAAATCCTCAGAGTTGGGGAAAACATTGTAAGATTTTCATACGTTTTCTGCCATTGTAAATAATTCACCTTTACTGTAGAGGTACGAAGATGAACGAGTGCGCTGCACGAGTAGTGAATAAGATGTTTGCGTCTGCGTTTATCTGTGTTTCCCTTATTCGCCAGCTAGTTGTTCAACTCTGGGATATTCTTATTTGAAGCATAGTAGAGAGCAGTTGAGTTTTTAGGAGAGGTGGTTCTACAGTCGTGAATCTGAAAGAAATTACGTGGGATACTTTATTATGGAGAAGAAAACTTCTTTTTAAACATATGCTATTGACCAGTTGGCAGTTATAAGAGTCAAGGGGCATGAAAGAGAAGCAGTGGTTGGGAAGGGAGTGAGACAGGGATGTAGCCTATCCCAGATGTTATTCAATCTGTATATTGAGCAAGCAGTAAAATGAAACAAAAGAAAAATTCGGAATAGGAATTAAAATCCATGGGAATAAGTAAAAACTGAGGTTCGCCGATGACATTGGAATTTTGCCAGACACAGCAAAGGACCTGGAAGAGCAGCTGAACGGAATGGACAGTGTCTTGAAAGGAAAACGAGGATAATGGAATGTAGTCGAATTAAATCGTGTGATGCTGCGGGAATTAGATTAGGAAATGAGACACTTAAAGTAGTAAAGCAGTTTTGCTATTTGGGGAGCAAAATAACTGATGATGGTCGAAGTAGAGAGGATGTAAAATTTAGACTGGCAATGGCAAGGAAAGCGTTTCTGATGAAGAGAAATTTGTTAACATCGAGTATAGATTTAAGTGTCAGGAAGTCGTTTCTAAAAGTATTTGTATAGAGTGTAGCCATGTATAGAAGTGAAACGTGGACGATAAATAGTTTAGACAAGAAGAGAATAGAAGCTTTCGAAATGTGGCGCTACAGAAGAATGCTGAAGATTAGATCGGTAGATCACATAACTAATGAGGAAGTATTGAATAGGATTGGGGAGAAGAGAAGTTTGTGCCACAACTTGACCAGAAGAAGGGATCGGTTGGTAGAACATGTTCTGAGGCATCAAGGGATCACCAATTTAGTATTGGAGGGCAGCAGGGAGAGTAAAAATCGTAGAGGGAGACCAAGAGATGAATACACTAAGCAGATTCGGAAGGATGTAGGCTGCAGCAGGTACTGGGAGATGAAGCAGCTTGCACAGGATAGAGTAGCATGGAGAGCTGCATCAAACCAGTCTCAGGACTGAAGACCACAACAACAACATTGAGTGCATTGATAGAGAGGATTTTTTGCTGGAATTTTTCACGGTAATCAACGCATGTGCAAGAATGAAATATCTGTTTGTCAAAAGAAATCTTTGCCTGTCAGATAACTAGTAACAGTCATGATTAATGTTAATTTCGTCTCGTTGTTTTGATTATGTCACTAATAATGAAATTAGTGTAAATATTTGTAATTTTTGTACTGAGAGAATTTTGTAATTGTTACGGTCTTCTTATGCTGTACAATCTTTTTTATGAATAATCAGAGTTTATTTTTTCAAAACCTATTTCCTTAAAAGCAAAACGCACCTCATCCATTCTTAGCAGTTTTGAAATATTTTTGTCGTGTTGCACCTTACACCACGCGAAGTACATATTGTTTCAGACGAGGATAAAGAAATTTTGTAGTGATTATTTGATTTTTTCTCTAACTGCTGCACCCGCTGCTTACGAGAACATCAGTACGGCAGGCACAAAGCAACACGCTTATCAAGAGGTAATTTAATTTTATTTCAGAGCAGATCATCATTGCATTCTTATGAGGCAATAGTACATGATCAGAATTTTCAGGTGTTGTGCTAAATAAGCAGATTAATTTACTATGTATACTGTAGGTAATCACAAAGTTATTTTTCCTCAGATGAGAGCAGTATTTCATTTTTGTGGGTACTCCAAGTCAGATATTGCACTTCGTGTTGCTCAACTTTTATATTGTATTTCAGTACTGAGTTTACAGTCAAATAGTTTTCACTGAACACACAACTAGTTTGTTTTCCCACTGAATTGGATTAATTACTTCAATTTCTGTATTTCATTAAGTTTAATGTTTTGTTTCACGACGGTCTTAACGTGCGCAACATAGAGCCCATCAAAAGTGAGAATTGCTCAGCAGAGGAACACGATATCTGAAATCTACAGCATATGTTACACGAAGAGATAGTTTTTGAAAAAGGAATCTTCAGCACTTTCATATATAGATAAGATGTTTATAGAAAGCTTATAAGATGGCAGACGATTCAGCCTAGTATATGTATAAGCTGCGTGCTTATGGAATATCGTCTCACCTACACGACTTGATTCGTGATTTCCTGTCAGGGAGGTCACAGTTAGTAGTAATTAACGAAAAGTCATCGAGTAAAAGAAAAGTGATTTGTGGCACTGTCCAAGGTAGTGTTATAGGCCCTGTGCTGCTCCTTAGGTACACGAACGATTTAGGAGACAACCTGAGCAGCCGTCCTAGGTTGTTTGCATGTGACGCTGTCGTTTATCGTCTAGCAAAGTCATCAGAACATGAAAAGAAAGTGCAAAACGATTTAGATAAGACGTCAGTGTGGTGCGAAAATTGGCAATTGACCCTAAATAATGAAAAATGCGAGGTCATCCACATGAGTGATAAAAGGAATTGAACTTTGGTTACGCGCTAAATCAAATCTAGAGGCCTTACATTCTACTAAATATCTAGATATTACAATTACGAACAATTTAAATTGTAAGAAACATGGTGAAAATGTTGTGGGGAAGACGAACCAAATACTGCGCTTTATTGGCAGATCTACTAAAGAGATTGCCTACTGTGAGGGTACTGGTGTGTAGTATCTGTAAGTGGTTGTTCTTTGGAGGGCGACAATGCCCAGTGACGCAGAGAGTCTCAGGCAGAGGCATGAAAGACTGTGGAAGTTGTAGCCTGCGTGAGCCAAAGGCGGTTGCGTAGCGAAGGATTTATCTCTATGTTTAATAGTAGTGGCAGTCAGTTTGAATAATAGTGTGTTTATTATTGAGCAGTGTGATGAAGGAAATAAATTAAATTTTACCTTTATAAGTTTCTGTTGAAAACCAGATACTGAAATATTTCGTCCTGTTTGAGTTTTATATAATGAATGCACATTGAGCAGAGACAGATTCACCAAATTGAAAAATACTTTTTTATACAATTTACAGTTTTTTCGTACACATTCTACTGAACTTAGGATAATGTCGCTCCTGTCGACGGCTCCCATATTTTCAGTGTAGCTTACGATGCAAGCTGGTTTTGCTTTTGGTTCATTCGTGATTCTATCAATTTTGTCAGTCGCTGTAATTTCGCTTGTATGAAGAGTTGAAAGCATCCTCACTTTCCGCTTGTCTTGCCACTTCAGAGCAAGAAGTTTATCTGTTGACATAAACTCGATCTCGCCTTTTCTAAGTTTTTTTGATAAAGCAGGCATGCCTTTGCGGATTGTTCTGTTCCACATGCATTAGTCACTCTGTCATGCAAATAAGAAAATAACGTTGGGCTAGTGTACCAATTGTCAATATATAATGTGTGTCCTTTACCAAGGTAACATTCAAGTAAAGTGAGAACAATGCTTCCAGGTACTCCAAAATTTACACAAAAGTCAGTTTCTTTTTTTACGTCTGTTGCTGCACCCACATAAATAATAAAGTCAAGAATATAACCAGTTTCACCATTTCATAACATAAAAAATTTGACACCAAATCTGTGGCGTTTGGAATGAATGTACTGCTTGAAGAAGACACGATCTTTGAAGAGAACTAAACTTTCGTCAATGTACAAATTTTTAAAAGGATAGAAAGCACCTGGAAATACTTTTCTTAAGTGGTCCACAATTCGACGTAATTTCCAGATTTTGTCATCTCCAGGGTCCTTACTGCTATGTAACAGTCTAAGTAACAGAAGATATCTATCTTTCGGCATGATTTACGCAAACATTGGAGTAGACAGTAACTGATAATTGGTCCAATAACTGTTTATTTCATTTTTTCTCACTGGAGACATTAGTAAATTTACAGCAAGGAAACAGTAAACTTCGTTCACGGTTTCTGTTTTTCCACCGT
The DNA here is from genome assembly GCF_023897955.1 of Schistocerca gregaria. Lineage (NCBI taxonomy): Eukaryota > Metazoa > Arthropoda > Insecta > Orthoptera > Acrididae > Schistocerca > Schistocerca gregaria. The sequence continues at coordinate 78,379,522 of NC_064929.1, forward strand.
CACAGTCTTGATTTTTCACTGGCATCATTGCAAAGGTGTTCATAATATAAATTAGATTGCTCAGCTATGTAGCTCACAATTTCTTGACTACAAAAAAACTTGGAAGCAGTCGTATACAGTATACCCTCCTGGAAATGGAAAAAAGAACACATTGACACCGGTGTGTCAGACCCACCATACCTGCTCCAGACACTGTGAGAGGGCTGTACAAGCAATGATCACACGCACGGCACAGCGGACACACCAGGAACCGCGGTGTTGGCCGTCGAATGGCGCTAGCTGCGCAGCATTTGTGCACCGCCGCCGTCAGTGTAAGCCAGTTTGCCGTGGCATACGGAGCTCCATCGCAGTCTTTAACACTGGTAGCATGCCGCGACAGCGTGGACGTGAACCGTATGTGCAGTTGACGGACTTTTAGCGAGGGCGTATAGTGGGCATGCGGGAGGCCGGGTGGACGTACCGCCGAACTGCTCAACACGTGGGGCGTGAGGTCTCCACAGTACATCGATGTTGTCGCCAGTGGTCGGCGGAAGGTGCACGTGCCCGTCGACCTGGGACCGGACCGCAGCGACGCACGGATGCACGCCAAGACCGTAGGATCCTACGCAGTGCCGTAGGGGACCGCACCGCCACTTCCCAGCAAATTAGGGACACTGTTGCTCCTGGGGTATCGGCGAGGACCATTCGCAACCGTCTCCATGAAGCTGGGCTACGGTCCCGCACACTGTTCGTCCGTCTTCCACTCACGCCCCAACATCGTGCAGCCCGCCTCCAGTGGTGTCGCGACAGGCGTGAATGGAGCGACGAATGGAGACGTGTCGTCTTCAGCGATGAGAGTCGCTTCTGCCTTGGTGGCAATGATGGTCGTATGCGTGTTTGGCGCCGTGCAGGTGAGCGCCACAATCAGGGCTGCATACGACCGAGGCACACAGGGCCAACACCCGGCATCATGGTGTGGGGAGCGATCTCCTACACTGGCCGTACACCTCTGGTGATCGTCGAGGGGACACTGAATAGTGCACAGTACATCCAAACCGTCATCGAAACCATCGTTCTACTATTCTTAGACCGGCAAGGGAACTTGCTGTTCCAACAGGACAATGCACGTCCGCATGTATCCCGTGCCACGCAACGTGGTCTAGAAGGTGTAAGTCAACTACCCTGGCCAGCAAGATCTCCGGATCTGTCCCCCATTGAGCATGTTTGGAACTGGATGAAGCGTCGTCTCACGCGGTCTGCACGTCCAGCACGAACGCTGGTCCAACTGAGGCGCCAGGTGGAAATGGCATGGCAAGCCGTTCCACAGGACTACATCCAGCATCTCTACGATCGTCTCCATGGAGAATAGCAGCCTGCATTGCTGCGAAAGGTGGATATACACTGTACTAGTGCCGACATTGTGCATGCTCTGTTGCCTGTATCTATGTGCCTGTGGTTCTGTCAGTGTGATCATGTGATGTATCTGACCCCAGGAATGTGTCAATAAAGTTTCCCCTTCCTGGAACAATGAATTCACGGTGTTCTTATTTCAATTTCCAGGAGTGTATAAATCACCTAAATTGACGATTTTGCAACCGGAACCACTGTTATCGAAATTATACACTTTAGGGTCCAAATCAGAGTCTTTCCATCTAAAATCAACTGTTTTGTGTCTCTCTTAGGAGATTTTTCAGGCATACGCTCAGGCTCTTCTTCGGATTCGGAGAAAGAATCGACGATAACTTCAAAATCTGGATCTGCATTTACTGGTTCAACGTTTGTTGGTTCACAAATATTTTTTTAATTTGTGGTGACAGATTTATCTGCCAGCTCGTCGTCTTCATTACCTGTCCATCCATAATCAGCTGGATCGGGCAGAATGATGTCCTCGTCGTCACTTGGGTTTCTCAGCAGCTCATCGTCTGGTAACGCGGAAACGGCCGCACAAAAACTAGGTAACATAGCGATACGAAGGAACTCAGCAGAAACATAATTTAGCAATCAATAGTCGTTCAGGTATTTCCTAGCATTCGAACAATTAAACTGCATACTTGCGCAACAATTACCTCCGACTCGCTGGCCCGATTGTCGGCGATTACGTAACAATTCGACTGCAGCAGGGAACCGCTGTAAGTATTTTTTATAGCAAATAGTATATATATGTCTGGAGCACTGAAACGATTAGCATATATTTACGTCGGTGGCAGTGAAAGGGTTAATGCGTCTCCATCAGTCAGTACCACACCACTGCATTTAACAGTGAACGAAGTCTCGATATACACGGTCAGCTAAAACAAGAGGAATGTAACATAATAATCATTAATTAACCCATATAATCTCCAAGGAGACGGGAGCTTATACTACACTACGCTTGTCTGTCCTCTTTTGCAGTACTGCTGCGCAGTGTGGGGTCCTTACCGGATAGGATTAACGGAGTACATCGTTTTATATTATCGAGAAATAGAGGAGAGTGTATCACAGACATGGTACAGGATTTGGAGTGGATGACATTAAAAGAAAGGCGTTTCTCGCCGTGGTGGGATGTTCTCATAAAATTTCAGTCGCCATCTATGCTCTCAGAATCCTAAAATGATAAAACAACGGAAATCAGACCTCGCACGAAAACATTTAAGTGTTCGTCATTTCGGCGCTATGTTCCAGAGTGGAATAACAGAGAATGATTGTGTAGATGGTTAATTAAATACTCTGCGACGCACGTGGATGTGATTTGCAAAGTAGCTATGTACACTACTGGCCATTAAAATTGCTACACCACGAAGATGACGTGCTACAGACGCGAAATTTAACCGACAGGAAGAAGATGCTGTGATATGCAAATGATCAGATTTTCTCAGCATTCACACAAAGTGGCAACACCTACAACGTGCTGACATGAAGGAAAGTTTCCAACCGTTTTCTCATACACAAGCAGCAGTTGACCGGCGTTGCCTGGTGAAACGTTCGCCTCGTGTAAGGACAAGAAATGCGTGCCATCACGTTGCCGACTTTGATAAAGGTCTTATTGTGGCCTATCGCGATTGCGGTTTATCGTATCGCGACGTTGCTGCTCGCGTTGGTAGATATCCAATGACTGTTAGCAGAACATGGAATCGGTGGGTTCACGAGGGTAATACGGAACGCCGTGCTGGATCCCAACGGTCCCGTATCACTAGCAGTCGAGATGACAGCATCTTATCCGCACGGCTATAACGGATCGTGCAGCCACGTCTCGATCCCTGAGTCAACAGATGGGGACGTTTTGCAAGACAACAACCATCTGCACGAGCAGTTGGACGACGTTTGCAGCAGCAAGGACTATCAGCTGCGGTTACCCTTGACGCTGCATCACAGACAGGAGCGCCTGCGATGGTGTGCTCAACGACGAGCCTGGGTGCACGAATGGCAAAACGTCATTTTTTAGGATGAATCCAGATTCTGTTTACAGCATCATGACGGTCGCATCCGTGTTTGGCGACATCGCGGTGAGCGCACATTGGTAGCGTGTATTCGTCATCGCCATACTGGCGTATCACCCGGCGTGATGGTATGGGGTACCATTGGTTACACGTCTCGGTCACCTCTTGTTCGCATTGACGGCACTTTGAACAGTGGACGTTACATTTCAAATGTATTACGACCCGTGGCTCTACCCTTCATTCGATCCCTGCGAAACCCTACATTTTAGCAGGATAATGCACGACCGCAAGTTGCAGGCCCTGTATGGGCACTTCGGGTTACAGAAAATGTTCGACTGCTACCATGGCCAGCACATTCTCCAGATTTCTCACCAATTGAAAACGTCTGGTCAATGGTGGCCGAGCAACTGGCTCATCACAATATGGCAGTCACTACTCTTGATGAACTGTGGTATCGCGTTGATGCTGAATGGGCAGCTGTACCTGTACACGCCATCTATCTGACTCATCGCTCAGGCGTATCAAGGCAGTAATTACGGCCAGAGGTGGTTGCTCTGGGTACTGATTTCTCAGGATCTATGCACCCAAACTGCGTGAAAATGTAATCACATGTCGGTTCTAGTATAATATATTTGTCCAATGAATACCCGTTTATCATCTGCGTTTCTTCTTGGTGAAGCAATTTTAATAACCAGTAGTGTAGATGTATAGCTCTGTTGTGGCCTGGTCGGTTCGCCAATACGAGATGACCGACGCTCCCAAAGAGAACAACGTGATGCGTGATCCCGGTGGCCCCTGATGACGGAGCCGACAGCAAAACAAGCCGACTGCCTCCGTCTCCGTCTCTCCCAGGGCTGATAAGCGGCCCGGCCTTTGATGTACGGGGGCTCGGCTGGGTGGGTCCGCGGGTCAACAGGTCAAGCCCGCTATGCGCAGTGCTCGAATCTCGATGTTCAAGGCACACGAGGCAGCGGGGCTCTGCCGTCTGACCGGGGGCTCGCCGGCCACGTGATCTGGCGATCGTGCCAGGACAGCAATCTGCTAGCTGCCCAATCACCACGCCGTGCTCATCATCAGCATGCTGGACACCCCTGGAGCCAACACCATGAAACAACACCGCCACTGGCCCCACGAGTGACTTCTCATAAAATTATGAACCTGTGGAATATCGTCTCAGATGCGCTGCTAGAACGGTGATTTCTTGTCAGAAAGGTCGATTTTTTTTTCAATTTATTGGCTTATGGGAATGCTGCCATCTCAATAATGGTGTGAGTTATGAAGATAATAAGAATATAAGGATAATACACCACTGGTCATTAAAATTGCTAGACCAACAAGAAATGCAGATGATAAACGGGTACTCATTGGACAAATAAATTATACTAGAACTGACATGTGACTGCATGTTCACGCAATTTGGGTGCATAGATCCTGAGAAATCAGTACCCAGAGCAACCGCCTCTGGCCGTAATAACGGCCTTGATACGCCTGGGCATTGAGTCACACAGAGCTTGGATGGTGTGTACAGGTACAGCTGCCCATGCAGCTTCATCACGATACCACAGTTCATCAAGAGTAGTGACTAGCGTATTGTAACGAGCCAGTTACTCGGCCACCATTGAACAGACGTTTTCAATTGGTGAGAGATCTGGAGAATGTGCTGGCCAGGGCAGCAGTCGAACATTTTCTGTATCCAGAAAGGCTCGTATAGGACCTGAAACATACGGTCGTGGATTATCCTGCTGAAATGCAGGTTTTTCGCAGGGATCTAATGAAGGGTAGAGGCACGGGACGTAACACATCTGAAATGAAACGTGCACTGTTCAAAGTGCCGTTAATGCGAACAAGAGGTGACAGACGTGTAACCCATGGCACCCATACCATCACGCTGGGTGATACGCCAGCATCACAATGACGAATACACGCTTGTAATCGTCGTTCACCGTGATGTCACCAAACACGGATGCGACCATCATGATTCTGTAAACAGAACTTGGATTCATCCGATAAAATGTTTTGCCATTCGTGCACCCAGTTTCGTCGTTGGGTACACCATCGCAGGCGCTCCTGTGTGTGATGCAGCGTCAAGGGTAACCCTAGCCATGATCTCCGAGCTCATTGTCCGTTCTGCTGCAAACGTCGTCGAACCATTCGTGCAGATGGTTGTTGTCTTGCAAACGTCCACATCTGTTGACTCAGGTATCGAGGCGTGGCTGCACGATCCGTTACAGCCATGCGGATAAGATGCCTGTCATCTCGACTGCCAGTCATACGAGGCCGTTAGGATGCAGCACGGCCTTCCATATTACCCTCCTGAACCCACCGATTCCATATTATGCCAACAGTCATTGGATCTCGAACCAACGCGAGCAGAATGTCGCGATACGATAAACCGCAGTCGCGATAGGCTACAATCCGATCTTAATCAAAGTCGGAAACATGGTGGTACGCATTTCTCCTCCTTGCACGAGGCATCACAACAGGGTTTCACCAGGCAACGCCGGCGAACTGCTGTTAGTGTACGAGAAATCGGTTGGGAACTTTCCTCATGTCAGCACGCTGTAGGTCTCGCCACCGGCGCCCACCTTGTGTGAATGCTCTGAAAAGCTAATCATTTGCCTATCACAGTATCTTCTTCGTGACGGTTAAATTTCGCGTCTGAGCATGTCATCTTCGTGTTGTAGCAATTTTAATGGCCAGTAGTGTACAACAGTCGGTCCCTGAGTGAAGATAGTCTCTGACCCAGATGGGAATTGCAACCAGGCCCATACCTTGGCAGTCTCCGCTACTGACTGTGCAGCTATCGAGGTTAACAAGGGCGCAGTTCTTGGTAAATGACGGAGTCATCCACTGAGACAGAGGTGATATCCGGCGTTCCTCAAGGAAGGGTGGTAGGTCCCCTGCTGTTCCTAACCAGCATAAGCGACTTAGGAGACAATCTGAGCAATTAGGTTGTTTGAAGACGATGCTGTCATTTACCGTGTTGTAAAGTAATCAGATGATCAGGACAATTGCGAAACGATTTAGACATATGTGTATGATGCGAAAAGTGGCACTTGGCTCTAAATAATGAAAAGTGTAAAAATCATCCAGATCGGTACCAAAAGGAATGCGCTAAATCTCGGTTACACTATAAATCACACTAATCTAAAGGTTCTAAATTGAGCTAGACACATAGCGATTACAATTATGAATAACTTAAATTGAGACGATCAAATAGACAATGTTCTGGCGAAAGCAAACCAAAAACTGCGATTTATTGGCAAAACATCTACATCTCCGTGATTACTCTGTTGTTCACAATAAAGTGCCTGGAAGAGGGTTCAATAAACCGTTTTCAATATGTGTCCCTACTGTTCCACTCTCGAACGACGCTTGGAAAAAACGACCACTTAAATTTTCCCGTACGAGCCCTTATTTCTCTTATTTTATCATCATGATCATTTCTCCCTATGTAGATGGGTGCCAACAGAATGTTTTCGCAAAAGGAGGAGAAAGCCGGTGATTGTAATTTCATGAGAAGATCCCGTCGCAACGAAAAACGCCTTTCTTCCAATGATTGCCACTCCAAATCACATATTATGTCTGTGGCACTCTCTGCCCTACTTAGCTATAATACAGAACGTTATCTATGTGATCGTTCTAATTTAGGTTATTTGTAATTGTAATCCATAAGAATTTAATTGCAATTTCAACCTTCATATTTGCGTGGTTTATTGCGTAATCGAAATTTAGCGGATTTCTTTTAGTGCTCATCTGAATAACTTGACAGTTTTATTTATTCATGACTACATTTCGCAACATACAGACATTTTATCTAAATCGTTTTGTAATTCGTTTTGGTCATCTGACGAGTTTACAAGACGATAAATGACAGCATCATCTGCAAACAATCTAAGAAGGCTACTCAGATTGTCGTTAATATAGATCAGGAACAATAGAGGGCCTATAACACTTCCTTGGGGGACGCCGGATATTACTTCTGTTTTACTTGACGACTTTCCGTCTATTATTACGAACTGTGAGCTTTCTGAAAGGAAATCACGAGTCCAGTCGCACAACTGAGGCGATATTCCACAGGCACGCAATTTGGTTAGAAGACTCTTGTGAGGAACGGTGTCAAAAGCCTTCTGGAAATCTAAAAATATGGAATCAATTTGACATCCCCTGTCGATAGCACTCATTACTTCATAAGTATAAACAGCTAGTTGTGTTCCACAAGGACGATATTTTCTGAATCCGTGCTGACTATATGTCAATAAATCGTTTTCTTCGAGGTACTTCATAACTACTGCTAATAGTGTTATGGGCCTGTAATTCGACAGGTTACTCCTACTTCCCTTTTTGGATATCTGGGAGTGCGCATTAGGAGTGATTTAAAATGGAATGATCATATAAAGTTGATCGCCGGTAAAGCAGATGCCAGACTGAGATTCATTGGATGAATTCTAAGGAAATGCAATCCGAAAACAAAGGCAGTAGGTTACAGTACGCTTGTTCGCCCACTGCTTGAATACTGCTCAACAGTTTGGGATCCGTACCAGATAGGGTCGATAGAGGAGATAGAGAAAACCCAACGGAGAGCAGCTCACTTCGTTACAGGATCATTTAGTAATCGTAAAAGTATTACGCAGATGATAGATAAAATCTGCAGGAGAGACGCTCAGTAGCTCGGTACGGGCTTTTGTTGAAGTTTCGGGAACATACCTTCACCGAGGAGTCAAGCAGTATATTGCTCCCTCCTACGTATATCTCGCGAAGAGACCATGAGGTTAAAATCAGAGAGGTTAGAGCCCACACAGAGGCATACCGACAATCCTTCTTTCCACGAACAATACGAGACTGGAATAGAAGGGAGAACCGATAGGGGTACTCAGGGTACCCTCCGGCACACACCGTCAGGTGTCTTGCGGAGGATGGATGTAGGTGTAGATGTAGATGTTTTGTCTTCAAAGTCAGCAATTTTGCCTTTACATGCCTAACATCCGCAATTGGCAAAGGGGCGTGATCCGAAGCAGCATAAAGTTCACGCAGGATGGCACAGTAATCTTCATAAGTTCTCCGAAAGTGTTGCGCTTTGGCAGCACAGGAAAATATCCCTGTTTGCCTGAGGCTCGGTTTTGCTAGCTGTGTCCACCAGGCAAGGTTGGACTGTAGAGTACGCTCCCACACGACTCGCACCACGTCATTGAGAGGGGGTCAGCTAGGTGAGCGACGTTTAACATCCACGGAGGGCGAAACAGTTTGACTGGTTGCCGTTCAAGACAGAGTTGTGGCCACAGCACAGTGATCCGTAAAGGAAGCTGGGATGACTTGAACACTATGCCTCAGGCAGTCTGATAAGTAAAATCTATCTAACCTGCTACAACAAGTCGCAGTAAACTGGGTAAATTTAAGTAACGTCGGGTATTTACATATCCAGACGTCTTTTAGGCGCAAGAAGCGCGCTGATTCATGTAATTCACGAGAGAAAGTAAAATTTGGAAACTGGTCCACGGGAAGCGGAATTCTAATAGTACAATTCTCGAGGCTGTCAATTCAACTAAGTACCTGGGTGTTAAAATTACGAACAACTTCAGTTGGAAGGACCACATAGATAATGTTGTCGGGAAGGCGAGCCAAAGGTTGCGTTTCATTGGCAGGACACTTAGAACATGCAACAAGTCCACTAAAGAGACAGCTTACACTACACTCGTTCGTCCTCTGTTAGAATATTGCTGCGTGGTGTGGGATCCTTACCAGGTGGGATTGACGGAGGACATCGAGAGGGTGCAAAGAAGGGCAGCTCGTTTTGTATTATCACGTAATAGGGGAGAGAGTGTGGCAGATATGATACGCGAGTTGGGATGGAAGTCATTAAAGCAAAGACTTTTTCGTCGCGGCGAAATCTAGTTAGGAAATTTCAGTCACCAACTTTCTCTTCCGAATGCGAAAATATTTTGTCGAGCCCAACGTACATACGCAGGAATGATCATCAAAATAAAATAAGAGAAATCAGAGTTCGAACAGAAAGGTTTAGGTGTTCGTTTTTCCCGTGCGCTGTTCGGGAGTGGAATGGTAGAGATCAGTATGATTATGATTCGATAAACCCTCTGCCAAGCACTTAAATGTGAATTGCAGAGAAATCATGTAGATGTAGATTTAGACGCGATACACAGTTAAAATCACCCGGAGGACTCTTACGCAACAGATAAACAATACCTTCTTCATAAAAACGCGAACGATCCACTGCGCAACCAGTGCCAGAAGGGGCATACAAAAGAACGAAGGTAAGGTAAAAAAGCTTACAACCTATGTCCCTGCCAGACTCCGACATTTTCACTATGAAACGTCCCCTTTGAACAATTATACATGTCTATGCTTAAACTGACACACAATATTTTTAGCACAACGCAGTCTGACTTTCAATAATCCCTACAAGAGAATGGCCCTGACTAACATTAACCTATATGTTTCGCAAATCACTTACCTCACAAAAATCTTCGTTACTCGAACTACTGCAATACAGCGAGCGCCACTACTGCCAGCTAAATAAAAGATTCAAACTACGGAAGTCACTACCTACTGATAGGCACAGTTAGCAAATGAAAGATTTTAACAGAGAACAAACAATGTATTTACCTTAATAGTCATAATATATATATCAGTTCATGACACCAATTCTTACAAATTTCAAAACTCCGCCATCTCTCTCCCCACGTCCACCACTGCTGGCGGCTCACCTCCAACTGCGCAACGCTACGTGCAGTTCGCATCCAGCTGCCGCTGCCCAACACTACAATGGCAAACAACAATGCAAATCAGCCACAGACTGCACACGGCACAGCCAGTGATTTTCATACAGAGCGCTACGTGACGGCGGCGTTACCAATAAAAAAAATCTTAACAGCCTACTTACACAGCCCCGTCAGCAATAGGAATGCCTTCGATAAAGAATAAGGTGGTCCACGTAGAATATTCGGGTGCTACATTAAAGAGCATACGAAAACAAGGTAAGGAGAAATGACTAAATAACACCTCCTTTAAGAAGACTATGTTCGCACATGAATCATAAAGGAACTGGCGAAGCGAAGCTAATCGCAATTCTGATTCCACGCGATTAACATTTAATGAACGAAACGTGTAGGCTTGGGTCATTTATCACAGCTAGAGAGCTACGTACGGAAGCTCCGAGTGGAATTAGGTAGACTGTGCGGCTGGTCCAGGCGGAGGTTAGAGTCCTCCCTCGGGCACGGGTGTGTGTGCTTGTCCTTAGGATAATTTAGGTTAAGTAGTGTGTAAGCTTAGGGACTGATGACCTTAGCAGTTAAGTCCCATAAGATTTCACACACAATTGAACATTTTTTGAATTAGGTAGACAGCTGAGCGTCAAGGTCCATTGCGGAGTCCACAGCCGAATCATACATCGGGGGACCAGAACCTTCATCATCAGAACCTTTTACTTACAAGTGAACCTCCCCATCGCACCCCCCTCAGATTTAGTTATAAATTGGCACGGTGGACAGGCCTTGAAAAACTGAACACAGATCATTCGAGAAAACAGAAAGAAGTTGTGTGAAACTATGAAAAAAATAAGGAAAATAAGCAAACTGAGTAGTCTATGCGTAAGATTTGCAACATGAAGGTTAATGTAAGCTCAGGAGCGCCGTGGTCCCGTGTTTAGCATGAGCAGCTGCGGAACGAGAGGTTCTTGGTTCAGATCTTCCCTCGAGTGAAAAGTTTACGTTCTTTATTTTCGCAAAGTTATGATGTGTCGGTTCGTTCATTGACGTCTCTGTTCACTGTAATAAGTTTAGTGTCTGTGTTTTGCGACCGCACCGCAAAACCGTGCGATTAGTAGACGAAAGGACGTGCCTCTCAAATGAGAATCGAAGACATTTGATCGCAAGGTCATACGTCAACCGATTCCTCCACAGGAAAACACGTCTGACATATTCTATACGACACTGGTGACGGCATTTGCGTCACATGACAGGAATATGTCCCCCGCCGACCTAACTTGTACACTTGGCGAATGGGTAAAAAGATTCTTCTACCTTGCCCGATTTAGGTTTTCTTGTGGATGTGATAATCACTCCCAAAAAAGTGATGAAGACATAAGAGTTTGTCACATAAACTGCAACAAATGAATGCAACAGTTTCACAGTCGCAAAGTTTTTCCTGTGCTCTGTCAAAACATATGTTTTTAACGTTTTCAAATTTTTGCTTGTGTAGACCGTTGTGTGTTTCGATGTTTGTTTAGGTGTAGCGTCCCCATACTACGGCGCAGTTACCTCGCATCGGACGGACGGACAGATAATAATTGTCTGAAAATAAAAAAAAAATTAAAAATATCGCCCGAAGGAAGGACCTCTCCTTCCGCAGCTGCTCACGCTAACCACGGGACCACGGCGCTCCTGAGCGCAAATTATCCTTCATGTTGCCTATCATGCACATACACTACTCTGTTTCTATGTTTTGCTTATTTTTTCTTAGTTTCACACAACTTCTTCCTGTTTTCTCGATTGATCTGTGTTCAGTTTTTCAAGGTCTATCCACTGTGCCAACGTATAACTAAATCTGAGGGGGTTGCGACGGGGAGGTTCCCTTGTTAGATTTCTTACGTGCCACCGCACGGTCAGGTTGTATACGCTGTCTCTGTCGGCTATGTGGCATGGCGGTCTCTGCAGACGGAGGTGTGGGACGGGTCGTAGGCACAGCCTTCTGGCCCTCAAAACAAATGTCATCTATTGCAGGTCCAGCCACTAAGGAGGAAGTTTAATTTTTTTCCGTAAAGCGGGGCCACAGTCATAATATACTTCTTAAAAGTCAGTGCCGCCATTAGACTGTTTTTTATTTGCAGTGTTATATTTGCACGATCATGATTTCTGCTTCAAAGTGCCATTATCAAGTGAATGTTATACAGTGCCTAAGATGGTGTAGCGGGACTTTGAATTTCGCAGCGCTACACTCGTTCCCTCAGATAAAAATTATACCGTCGCAGCGGTATGATCGCTCGACGGCAGAGAAAATACTAACATTGTAGCTTTTTTGTTTTTCTATCCGTTTCTTTATTTGTCTCTCGAGAGTGGAAGCTTAATGCAGACGTGATCTGATGAAGACGTAAAAAACTTATTAGCTAGTCTTGATCTGATTTTAATGTGTAGACATATTGTGGAAGTTGCTATGAAATTCGGAGAATGGAAGTAGCAAAGTAAATTAAATTGCATTCAGTATCAAGATGATCTTCATTTGTAAAAATTTGTGATTCCTGGACGATTGCAAGATTTCGGAGCAGACTCTTCACCCAGAAATGAAGTAGGAGATTTTTGAAGATCTGAACGCCGCACGAAAGAAGACATGTTAATCTGGTAAAGGATGAACTCTTATCTAGGCCATTTCCCCCTGTCAGTTACATTTTGTTATTCTCTGTTCTTTTTCAATAATTTTTGTAGTGGAAATTGGTTTAACTTTTGCTCAAAAACGCCACAAGGACCACCCCAACAATAGCTTTTCCGAATCACGAAGTCCGATAGCTTTTCTATAATACGAAGTTCGATTTGCTTTTCGTTCTTTCCCTTTTTCACCGACATTTACGATTTTAAAACCCCCTTTTCATTCCCCATTTCCTTCCCACCATTTTCAACCTATTCTTTCCGAATCATTTCTTTTCTCTTTTTCTTTTATATTAACCACTACAATGGCATACTGTCGTATTTATTTTAAATACGTATAAAAAACTGTAGCGCCTAGAACCGCTCGGCCACTCCGGCCAGCTAACACTGCAAATAAAAATAAAAAAAACAGTCTAATGGCGGTACTGACTTTAAAGTAAGACGGAAGTACACTCCTGGAAATGGAAAAAAGAAAACATTGACACCGGTGTGTCAGACCCACCATACTTGCTCCGGACACTGCGAGAGGGCTGTACAAGCAATGATCACACGCACGGCACTACGGACACACCAGGAACCGCGGTGTTGGCCGTCGAATGGCGCTAGCTGCGCAGCATTTGTGCACCGCCGCCGTCAGTGTCAGCCAGTTTGCCGTGGCACACGGAGCTCCATCGCAGTCTTTAACACTGGTAGCATGCCGCGACAGCGTGGACGTGAACCTTATGTGCAGTTGACGGACTTTGAGCGAGGGCGTATAGTGGGCATGCGGGAGGCCGGGTGGACGTACCGCCGAATTGCTCAACACGTGGGGCGTGAGGTCTCCACAGTACATCGATGTTGTCGCCAGTGGTCGGCGGAAGGTGCACGTGCCCGTCGACCTGGGACCGGACCGCAGCGACGCACGGATGCACGCCAAGACCGTAGGATCCTACGCAGTGCCGTAGGGGACCGCACCGCCACTTCCCAGCAAATTAGGGACACCGTTGCTCCTGGGGTATCGGCGAGGACCATTCGCAACCGTCTCCATGAAGCTGGGCTACGGTCTCGCACACCGTTAGGCCGTCTTCCGCTCATGCCCCAACATCGTGCAGCCCGCCTCCAGTGGTGTCGCGACAGGCGTGAATGGAGGGACGAATGGAGACGTGTCGTCTTCAGCGATGAGAGTCGCTTCTGCCTTGGTGCCAATGATGGTCGTATGCGTGTTTGGCGCCGTGCCCTGGCCAGCAAGATCTCCGGATCTGTGCCCCATTGAGCATGTTTGGGACTGGATGAAGCGTCGTCTCACGCGGTCTGCACGTCCAGCACGAACGCTGGTCCAACTGAGGCGCCAGGTGGAAATGGCATGGCAAGCCGTTCCACAGGACTACATCCAGCATCTCTACGATCGTCTCCATGGGAGAATAGCAGCCTGCATTGCTGCGAAAGGTGGATATACACTGTACTATTGCCGACATTGTGCACGCGCTGTTGCCTGTGTCTATGTGCCTGTGGTTCTGTCAGTGTGATCATGTGATGTATCTGACCCCAGGAATGTGTCAATAAAGTTTCCCCTTCCTGGGACAATGAATTCACGGTGTTCTTATTTCAATTTCCAGGAGTGTATTTTGTGGAGCTGCCAATGCAACAGGTGATACTTGGTCGCTAATTTTATTCTCCTCAGGAGTTGTTGCAGGCGGCAAATTGGTGAAACCGTCGACGGCTAAAGACGAAGGAGCAGGAGGACATTGCTTCTCCTCAGTCTGTAAAGGAGGACACAAAGACGAATGGGGGAGGGGGGGAGGGGGGGTACCACTCCCCCTCCACACACAGGCAGCTCAGAAGAAGCCACTTCGCGAGCAGGAGGGATGCTGGAGATAACTCCTTCGCCACTCAACGCACCACGGACGGAAGGAATCGTAGCATCGATAGGAGCAGGAGACACATTCGATGTGGTGGAGGTTGGCGCAGAAGGCACAGCCACGTTGTTGAGTGCGACGTCGCTTGTTTGTCGCTGTTACGGGTTCTATCCTCTAGACCAAGGATTCCCAACCTGTGGTCCGCCGACCCCTTAGGGATCCACCGGCTCTTTTTAGGGGGTCTGCGGCCACCTTTCACCAAATCGTCTAAAATAATGAGTAAAAATGTGAAAATCAAATTCATCACTTTTTTTTCGTGTGAAAAACATGTGTACTTTTACTTTAGGTCGTAGCCCCAAGCGGCCTTTGCGGTTCCTAAGTGAGGACGCACACACAGTTTTGTAGTGCCGGAGAATGCGGCTTCTCTGAATCGACTGTTTCGCAACAATACGGGGGTCGTTGTACGCCGGCTCACGGCGCTAGATGCGCAGATACCTTCTACGCATGCGCGGAGCGATGTTCGTCGACCAATCACAACGCTCGCTGGCACGTATGCGGCCCCCGGCATCGTTAAGTGTTAAACTTGCCTTGCCAGTGCACTACCTATTTCATAAGTCGATTTTTAACCAGTTTATTACTTCTAATATGGATCGGTGGCTGAAGTCAGGATCATAGAAGAAGGCTGCAGTTTCTCCATCGCCTCCACAACAAGGGAAGTTTCCAGTTGAAATGAATGAGGTGGGAGAACGACCAAAGGAAGACTTGACATACATCTGAACATTTTTCTTCGGATTTCACGAAAAACCACACACACACACACACACACACACACACACACACACGACTGTTACGAAACACGCATGCTCCTTACACAACAGTAGCCAAATAGAGGAAGTGAACAGACCATAAGCGGCAGCTTGTCAACAGCGAACAGTTTGGAAGTGACGTTGATTGCTCTTGGAGGAAGACAGCTCCATCGTGTGAAATTTCAATTACCAAGTAATTTTAATCAGGCTATAGTGTGTTGAACAGAGGGAGTAAATCCACTAGTAAGTGTCTGGATACATTGGGAATTCAAATTGGATCATTAATTTCAAGTTGTTTTCATTCATTTCTAAACCAAATCCTATCGATACCTCAGAGGGGGTGGGGGGGGGGCGGTCATTGGGAACATGGCACCTGTATTAAGAAGCTTTCAGTTCCCACTAGTTTCGCTCTGAAATTTGATGTTACTGTGCTCTTGACTGACTAGGGGTCCGCCATGGATTTTCGACTGAAGAAGGGGTCCGCCAGGTGAGAAGGTTGGTGGGAAGCCCTGCTCTAGACAACAGGATTCTGAACCGGTCGCGGAGGTAAAGGCATAAATTCAGTTACACGATTATCAGAACTGAATATCGTTCATTCTGATCTGAAGCAGAAGTAGGTCCGACGTCGGGAGTGTATGGAACAAGAACAGCAACCGTCAATTTGCGACTCTGCATTAATGACGGCTTTAATACAAAACCCTTCCGCGGGCAATTAGACCGAACGTGTCCACTTTCATTAGATAGGGAGCAGGTTCCCTCTTCAAGAAATGGTTCAAATGGCTGTGAGCACTTCTGAGATCATCAGTCCCCTAGAACTTAGAACTACTTAAACCTAACTAACCTAAGGACATCACACACATCCATGCCCGAAGTAGGATTCGAACATGCGACCGTACCGTTCGCGCGGTTCCGGACTGAAGCGCCTAGAACCGCTCAGCCACCCCGGCCGGCGTTTCCTCTTGACCCAGTATATATGACACACTAGTAAATGTGATGGAATATTGGGTCTGACATGCATTTCCACAGAACGAATTCCACTATAACACTGTAATCTGTGTTGAGTATACCAACGTTCACGACGGACGTTTTCAATGTTACCGTAAGTAGTCGATATATTCTTTAGAAAGTTGTCATCAACCTCCGGCGGGGTTAAACACTCGAAGATTGGTATACTCAATTTCAGCATCTGTGAGTGACACCATGCTAACGGAATTATCGCGATGCTTGAACGAGATCTGAGAACCATTTTGCGGCAATAATGTTTCAATGTCTACATCGACATCCGTACTCCGCAATCCACCATACGGTGCGTGGCGGAGGGTACCTCGTACCACAGCTAGCCTCTTCTCTCCCTGTTCCACTCCCAAACAGAACGAGGGAAAATGACTGCCTATATGTCTCTGTACGAGCCCTAGTCTCTCTTATCTTATATCTGTGGTCCTTCCGCGGGTCGACAGAAACGTCCGGTCCCACGCGTCGGCTTTGACCCGTGACATAAGGGTGTTGTCTTGTGTGACGTCATGACGGCACGGAGTTTGGTTTGCGAGTGTGGCTTGTTTGTAGATGTCGTCGTGTTTTGGTTTGTTGTGCTCTCTGGTGGTATGTTCAGGGTTTTCCTTCGTGTTGTGTTATGGGCTCAATTTGCTTTTGCTCATTGTCCAGAATTGTTCGAGTGTCGGCTGTGTTTGTAGAGGAATTCGTTTCAGTGAGTTAACGATTTTGTGTGGAGGTTAATTTAGTGTTGTTAGCTGTACATCTTGTGGTAATTTTAGCAAAATTAATCGGTTGTTGTTTTTGTTCAGTAATGGATATGACGGATAAAATTAACAGTGCGCTGGTCAGGGGAAGTGTTCGATCCCAGTGTATGGTTGTGTGTGTTGATATTGGTATCGGGAGGTGTTTTTGAGCTATATAGGCCAAGGGAAGTGTTTGATCCTAATTTATGGGATCGGGAGCTGCTGTTGAGCTATGTAGGTCAAGGGAAGTGTCCGATTCCAGATGATATTGTGTTTAGTGGTATTAGGGGAGTTTTGTAATGCCAGTTTTTTCCGTCGTTTTGTATGGGACTGGGTGTCTAAATTTGTTTACAATTAGTTTGCCCCCACCAAAAACACCCCGTTTGTGCCATTAGGCTTTTTGTGGCATGTGTGTGTTTGTTTTTCGATGTATTTTCGTCCTCGTAATGTGTACGTACCAACTTTATATGCGCCATATTGGAATCGTTGTTTATCGTCGTTTCCGTCATATTGGTAACGTCATGGGTAAAAGCAGACGGGCGGAATTGGACGCTTCCTTATTTCCCTTTCCACGAAATGTAAGTTGGCGGCAGTAAAATTGTACTGCAGTCACCCTCAAACGCTGGTTCTCTAAATTTCGTCAGTAGCGATTCACGAAAAGAACGCCTCCATTTCTTCAGAGACTCCCACCCGAGTTCCTGGAGCATTTCCGTAACACTCGCGTGATGATCAAACCTACCAGTAACAAACCTAGCATCCCGCCTCTGAATTGCTTATATGTCCTCCCTCAATCCGACCTGATAGGGATCCCAAACGCTCGAGCAGTACTCAAGAATAGGTCGTATTAGTGTTTTATAAGCGGTCTCCTTTACAGATGAACCACATCTTCCCAAAATTCTACCAATGAACCGAAGACGACTATCCGCCTTCCCCACAATTGCCATTACACGCTTGTCCCACTTCATATCGCTCTGCAGTGTTACGCCCAAATATTTAATCGACGTGACTGTGTCAATCGCTACACTACTGATGGAGTGTCCAAACATAACGGGATTCTTTTTCTTATTCATCTGCATTAATTTACATTTATCTATATTTACAGTCAGCTGCCATTCTTTGCACTAATCACAAATTTTGTCCCAGACCGGGACTAGAATAAAGATTTCCTGCTTATGGCAGGTTGTCACCTTACCAAACATGAAGCGGATTCATAAATTTCACGTAAAACACGTAGTCGTCTGCGTTAAAATAAGCGGTGTGTACCTTATCAGAGTTCACATGAATTGTATCAATAAGGCTAATCGCGGATTTCTAGAGACCCGGGCTGCACATGTCGCGTTGATTTATCGGAAGTGAAGCTCACAGTACTTTTTCGAGTAATACACGTTGGAGCCATGGTAGCCATTGTGGAGCGCAAACGCCGTTGCAATGAGACGAACACAGACACACAGTGAAGGTGGAGCAGAGGTGCTACGACTCACTCACTCACTGACTCATTGCGGCAAGTGAAATAAACAAGAACCACCCGGTGGACGCTCGAAGCGCCACTAATGTTCCGGAAATGTTTGATCACAGGGTGGCTGAGGGTGATTCTGTCTGCCGAACCCAGTAAGCAGTACCGGACGGGAAAATAACTTTCGAGTGTAGACTAAAACGTGTATTATTGGTAAAGTGTGTTGGTCGCTGATCCAACCGACTTCTAATCAAGCTGCGGAGCTATGGGGTATCGTCTCAGTTGTGCGACTGGATTCGTGATTTCCTGTCAGGAAGGTCGCAGTTCGTAGTAATAGACGGCAAATCATCGAGTAAAACTGAAGTGATATCAGGTGTTCCCCAGGGAAGCGTCCTGGGACCTCTACTGTTCCTGATATAAATGACCTGGGTGACAATCTGACCAGTCCCCTTAGACTGTTCGCAGATGATGCTGTAATTTACCGTCTAGTAAGGTCATCCGAAGACCAGTATCAGCTGCAAAGCGATTTAGAAAAGATTGCTGTATGGTGTGTCAGGTGGCAGTTGACGCTAAATAACGAAAAGTGTGAGATGATCCACATGAGTTCCAAAAGAACTCCGTTGGAATTCGATTACTCCATAAATAGTACAATTCTCAAGGCTGTCAATTCAACTAAGTACCTGGGTGTTAAAATTACGAACAACTTCAGTTGGAAGGACCACATAGATAATATTGTCGGGAAGGCGAGCCAAAGGTTGCGTTTCATTGGCAGGACACTTAGAAGATGCAACAAGTCCACTAAAGAGACAGCTTACACTACACTCGTTCGTTCTCTGTTAGAATATTGTTGCGCGGTGTGGGATCCTTACCAGGTGGGATTGACGGAGGACATCGAGAGGGTGCAAAGAAGAACAGCTCGTTTTGTATTATCGCGTTATAGGGGAGAGAGTGTGGCAGATATGATACACGAGTTGGGATGGAAGTCATTACAGCATAGACGTTTTTCGTCGCGGCCAGACCTTGTTACGAAATTTCAGTCACCAACTTTCTCTTCCGAATGCGAAAATATTTTGTTGAGCCCAACCTACATAGGTAGGAATGATCATCAAAATAAAATAAGAGAAATCAGAGCTCGAACAGAAAGGTTTAGGTGTTCGTTTTTCCCGCTCGCTGTTCGGGAGTGGAATAGTAGAGAGATAGTATGATTGTGGTTCGATGAACCCTCTGCCAAGCACTTAAATGTGAATTGCAGAGTAGTCATGTAGATGTAGATGTAGATGTATGTGGAGAGTATGAAATAACTGCAGATACCAGTTTGCGAGAATGGTGACCAATGTTTCAGTTGGTGTTGCACCTATCGCAGCTGAGACTGCGCGGCTCAGTGTTCTTCAAAAAACGTCCTGGGACCCCTGTGAGCACGGCCGTTTTCCTCTTGGAAGAGAAAAGCTTGCACAAAATAGCGATGAGCAAGGTGTAGAAGGAAAGGCAGCGTCCGGTCAACGAGAATGTTCAAATCAAACATTCTCGTTTACGTTCACAAGCGACAACAGCACGGAAATGAACATCAAGGAAATAACAGCAGTGGGAATGAAATGCGTGTTTTTTTTTTTTATCAGTCTACTGACGGGTTTGATGCGGCCCGCCACGAATTCCTTTCCTGTGCTAACCTCTTCATCTCTACCACTTGCAACCTACGTCCTCAATTATTTGCTTGACGTATTCCAATATCTGTCTTCCTCTACAGTTTTTGACCTCTACAGATCCCTCTAGTACCATGGAAGTCATTCCCTCATGTCTTAGCAGATGTCCTATCATCCTGTCCCTTCTCCTTATCAGTGTTTTCCACATATTCCTTTCCTCTCCGATTCTGCGTAGAACCTCCTCATTCCTTACCTTATCAGTCCACCTAATTTTCAACATTCGTCTATAGCACCGCATCTCAAATGCTTCGATTCTCTTCTGTTCCGGTTTTCCCACAGTCCATGTTTCACTACCATACAATGCTGTACTCCAGACGTACATCCTCAGAAATTTATTCCTCAAATTAAGGCCGGTATTTGATATTAGTAGACTTCTCTTGGCAAGAAATGCCTTTTTTGCCGTAGCGAGTCTGCTTTTGATGTCTTCCTTGCTCCGTCCGTCATTGGTTATTTTACTGCCTAGGTAGCAGAATTCCTTAACTTCATTGACTTCGTGACCATCAATCCTTATGTTAAGTTTCTGGCTGTTCTCATTTCTACTACTTCTCATTACCTTCGTCTTTCTCCAATTTACTCTCAAACCATACTGTGTACTCATTAGACTGTTCATTCCGTTCAGCAGATCATTTAATTCTTCTCCACTTTCACTCAGGATAGTAATGTCATCAGCGAATCGTATCACTGATATCTTTTCACCTTGTATTTTAATTCCACTCCTGAACCTTTCTTTTATTTCCATCATTGCTTCCTCGATGTACAGATTGAAGAGTAGGGGCGAAAGGCTACAGCCTTGTCTTACTCCCTTCTTAATACGAGCAGTTCGTTCTTGATCGTCCACTCTTATTATTCCCTCTTGGTTGTTGTACATGTTGTATATGACCCGGCTCTCCCTATAGCTTACCCCTACTTTTTTCAGTATCTCGAACAGCTTGCACCATTTAATATTGTCGAACGCTTTTTCCAGGTCGACAAATCCTATCAACGTGTCTTGATTTTTCTTTAGCCTTCCTTCCATTATTAGCCGTAACGCCAGAATTGCCTCTCTCGTGCCTTTACTTTTCCTAAAGTCAAACTGATCGTCACCTAACGCATTCTCAATATTTTTTTCCATTCTTCTGTATATTATTCTTGTAAGCAGCTTCGATGCATGAGCTGTTAAGCTGATTGTGCGATAATTCTCGCACTTGTCAACTCTTGCCGTCTTCGTAATTGTGTGGATGATGCTTTTCCGAAAGTCAGATGGTATGTCGCCAGACTCATATATTCTACACACCAACGTGAATAGTCGTTTTGTTGCCACTTCCCCTAATGATTTTTGAAATTCTGATGGAATGTTATCTATCCCTTCTGCCTTGTTTGACCGTAAGTCCTCCAAAGCTCTTTTAAATTCCGATTCTAATACTGGATCCCCTATCTCTTCTAAATCGACTCTTCTTCTATCACGTCAGACAAATCTTCACCCTCATAGAGGCTTTCAATGTATTCTTTCCACCTATCTGCTATCTCCTCTGCATTTAACAATAGAATTCCCGTTGCACCCTTAATGTTACCACCGTTGCTTTTAATGTCACCAAAGGTTGTTTTGACTTTCCTGTATGCTGAGTCTGTCCTTCCGACAATCATATCTTTTTCGATGTCTTCACATTTTGCCTGCAGCCATTTCGTCTTAGCTTCCCTGCACTTCCTATTTATTTCATCCCTCAGCGACATGTATTTCTATATTCCTGATTTTTCCGGAACATGTTTGTACTTCCTCCTTTCATCAATCAACTGAAGTATTTCTTCTGTTACCCATGGTTTCTTCGCAGTTACCTTCTTTGTACCTATGTTTTCCTTCCCAACTTTTGTGATGGCCCTTTTTAGAGACGT
This sequence comes from Schistocerca gregaria, assembly GCF_023897955.1. Classification (NCBI taxonomy): domain Eukaryota; kingdom Metazoa; phylum Arthropoda; class Insecta; order Orthoptera; family Acrididae; genus Schistocerca; species Schistocerca gregaria. Next base: position 78,401,690 of record NC_064929.1, read on the forward strand.
CCATTCCTCTTCAACTGTGTTGCCTAATGCGCTATTCCTTATTGCTGTATCTATAGAGTTAGAGAACTTCAAACGTATCTCGTCATTCCTTAGAACATCCGTAACCCACTTCTTTGCGTATTGATTCTTCCTGACTAATGTCTTGAACTTCAGCCTACTCTTCATCACTACTATATTGTGATCTGTCTATATCTGCTCCTGAGTAGGCCTTACAATCCAATATCTTATTTCTGAATCTCTGTCTGACCATGATGTAATCTAATTGAAATTTTCCCGTATCTCCCGGCCTTTTCCAAGTATACCTCCTCCTCTTGTGATTCTTGAACAGGATATTCGCTATTACTAGCTGAAACTTGTTACAGATCTCAATTAGTCTTTCTCCTCTTTCATTCCTTGTCCCAAGCCCATATTCTCCTGTAACCTTTTCTTCTACTCCTTCCCCTACAACTGCATTCCAGTCGCCAATGACAATTAGATTTACGTCCCCCTTTACATACTGCATTACCCTTTCAATATCCTCATACACCGTCTCTATCTGTTCATCTTCAGCTTGCGACGTCGGCATGTATACCTGAACTATCGTTGTCGGTGTTGGTCTGCTGTCGATTCTGATTAGAACAACCCGGTCACTGAACTGTTCACAGTAACACACCCTCTGCCCTACCTTCCTATTCATAACGAATCCTACACCTGTTATACCATTTTCTGCTGCTGCTGATATTACCCGATACTCATCTGACCAGAAATCCTTGTCTTCCTTCCACTTTACTTCACTGACCCCTACTATATGTAGATTGAGCCTTTGCATTTCCCTTTTCAGATTTTCTAGTTTCCCTACCACGTTCAAGCTTCTGACATTCCACGTCCAGACTCGTAGAGCATTATGCTTTCGTTTGATTATTCAATCTTTTTCTCATGGTAACCTCCCCCTTGGCAGTCCCCTCCCGGAGATCCGAATGGGGGACTATTCCGGAATCTTTTGCCAATGGAGAGATCATCATGACACTTCTTCAACCACAGGCCACATGTCCTGTGGATACACGTTACGTGTCTTTACTGCAGTGGTTTCCATTGCCTTCTGCATCCTCATGTCGTTGATCATTGGTGATTCTTCCACCTTTAGGGGCAATTTCCCACCCCTAGGACAAGAGAGTGCCCTGAACCTCTATCCGCTCCTCCGCCCTCTTTGACAAGGCCGTTGGCAGAATGAGGCTGACTTCTTATGCCGGAAGTCTTCGGCCGCCAATGACGATTATTTTTTTTTAAATATAGGCAGTGGCGGGGATCGATCCCGAGACCGAAGACGTTTTTGAGTATAAATCAAAGACGCTACCCCTTTTTTTCTACCCCTCTTTTTTTTTGGAAAATGGAACTATAAAAACCCCTAAGTGCCACGCCACTTTTCATCCTATAACAAAAAATCTGATCCACTTCAGGCGTTGGCTCCTGAGTAAACCCACCTCAGAGAGCTGCCTATATATCAGGGGAAATATGGGAAATCAAGGTTAGGGCTATTTTTTGCCACTTTTTTTTGTTACATGATTACATTTAGGGAACGTGTACAAATGAGAATTCTAGTAACTAAGTGTTACAAGTAAGTGTTACAACAACAAAGGTGGCATAAAAGAGTAATCCAGAAATAAAAACATAAATCACTGATGTAATTCCAACTAAAAGGTTCTTCAATAATGTAACTGGTTCCACTTGGAGCCTCATCATCGTTATCTGATATCTCCAATTGCGCCTTTGAAGGGCATCTGCAACGGAGGCATTCAGCTTCGCTAGTGCCTCAAGGAAAACAGCATCCTTGCAGCAGCTTGTCTCTTCCTTCGCTCATGGCTGACAAGGCAGAACGTTCAGCCGTTTGTGTGATGCGGCACAGAACATTAACCGCAGCTCGGCACTCCCCAGCTGAGTGGGGGGTTAACGAAAAATCTGCGTAAATAATTTGCGAAGAGCGTACGGTAATTCGGTGTGCGTTCGAGGGCATTGTGAGCATTTTGCAGGAACCACCAGTAATCAAGCTGCTCTTTCTCTCCGTCGCTAAAGATGTAGGCGACGGTAAGTCCTTTGAACCATGTAAGCGCATGATATTTTGCAGCCGGAAAGTAAGTTCCGTCGGGACAGAGTAGGGTCTGAGGGTCAATCATATCAGGTGTGACCCGGAGGTAACAAGCCAATTTCTTCTGTGTTAGTCGCCAAACTCCGGACGACGATGCGCAAGTAAAACGATGTTCATCAGTTTCCAAAAGGTGACAATCTGGGCAATAAGGGGAGTCTGCCAGTCCAATAGCGTGAAGTCGCTGTGGTGTGGCATATTTTTTGTTGGCGATCTGATACCACTTCGAATGCACCGTGGAGGACAGAAAGTTGTGGTGTATCGTTTTCCACACTCTTGGCCAGTGAACCGAAGGGTACTTGTTTTCCACCACGTTATGGGGAACAGCACGCAGAAGGTTGGTATAAAAATCTTTCGCCTTTGGTGGACGCGTGGCGGAGAGGTTCTAGCTGACATACACGCCCCAACATCGTGCAGCCCGCCTCCAGTGGTGTCGCGACAGGCTTGAATGGAAGGACGAATGGAGACGTGTCGTCTTCAGCGATGAGAGTCGCTTCTGCCTTGGTGCCAATGATGGTCGTATGCGTGTCTGGCGCCGTGTAGGTGAGCGCCACAATCAGGAGTGCATGCGACCGAGGCACACAGGGCCAACACCCGGCATCATGGTGTGGGGAGCGATCTCCTACACTGCCCGTACACCTCTGGTGATCGTCGAGGGGACACTGAATACTGCACGGTACATCCAAACCGTCATCGAACCAATCGTTCTACCATTCCTAGACCGGCAAGGGAACTTGCTGTTCCAATAGGACAATGCACGTCCGCATGTATCCCATGCCACCCAACGTGCTCTAGAAGGTATAAGTCAACTACCCTGGCCAGCAAGATCTCCGGATCTGTCCCCCATTGAGCATGTTTGGGACTGGATGAAGCGTCGTCTCACGCGGTCTGCACGTCCAGCACGAACGCTGGTCCAACTGAGGCGCCAGGTGGAAATAGCATGGCAAGCTGTTCCACATGACTACATCCAGCATCTCTACGATCGTCTCCATGGGAGAATTGCTGCGAAAGGTGGATATACACTGTACTAGTGCCGACATTGTGCATGCTCTGTTGCCTGTGTCTATGTGCTTGTGGTTCTGTCAGTGTGATGATGTGATGTATCTGACCCCAGGAATGTGTCAATAAAGTTTCCCCATCCTGGGACAATGAACTCACGGTGTTCTTATTTCAATTTCCAGGAGTGTAGCTGTAATCAAGAATGAAGGTCGACACATGGGAGAGCTGTGGTGCGACGTGAGTAACCGACACCGGCGGGACGTGAGAGACTGGCATCTGAACCTGTAGTAAACGACCCGTGAGAGAGGTACATTGACTTTTCCATCGTTTCCTCATGTTGCTCATGTAAAGGGCAGCTGCTCTCGCCCTGACGTTGACCAATCCCAGCCCTCCTTTGTGCACTGGGAGGGTAAGAGTGTCGTATCGTACTTTAAAGATATGACCTGCGGAAACGTAGTGACTGAAGGCCGCCTGAAGCCGGCGACCTATCTGCAGCGGTAGTGGGAGGACTTGTGCCACGTGGTTGAGTTTTGATGCCACGTAGAGGTTCAGGTATTCAACACTTTGTAGCTGGTTCAAGTCCCGGAGCAGGTTCTGTCTCACCATTGCGCGTATGATCTGTAATAACCGTCGGTAGTTTGCTGCAGCTGTTTTACGTACATCTTTCTTTAACGTGATTCCCAAATATCGCAGATCAGAAACTGGTGGGAGGGGAGCGAAGGCTTCCGGTCCGAGACCACGCCCAATATTCAACGCCGCCGACTTGTTGATGTTCAGAAGACTGCCTGCGGCCTGTCCGTATCGCTCAATCCAGGTTAGTACGCTTTGAACTTCGTCATTGAAACGAACCAGCAGTAGCAGGTCGTCAGGGTATGTCCTATAGCGAAAGGTGACGTTCCGCAGCGTGATGCCAGATAGGCGGTGGTTAAGGCCCCCTAGGAGTGACTCGAGTGCGATGGCATAAAGGTAGGTAGAAAGGGGACAACCCTGTCGTAGAGACCTCTTAATGGGTACTGGTCCTACCGTCCTTCCATTGACCTGGACGTGTGAGCTGGCTGCGGTCCAAAGACGCCGTAGGGTGTCGATGACGCCCGGGGGAAATCCCATACAGTCCATCACTCGTAGGAGGAAGTTGTGGTGCACTCTATCAAAGGCGCGGTTGAAATCTACGGAGACGATCGCCGCTCTCAGACGGCACGCAGAAGCGATTGCTATTAAATCCCTGCAGTCACCGGTGGCCATGTGTATGTTGGCTTCTCCCCCCTGCGACGTCTGTTCAGGAGCGAGGATCATCGGCAAAGTCGTCTTAATACGGCTCGCCATAATCCTGGTGAAAATCTTGTAATCGGCGTTCAGCATTGTAAGCGGCCGATAGTCGTTAATCGATAGCCCTCCACCTGGCTTGTGTACCGGTATGAGAAGTCCTTCTACAAACGCTGGCGGCACAACACATTCTGGAGACGGAAGTTCGCGGAGCATTATAACCCAGCGAGGCATCATGATATCACGGAAAGTCCGGTAGAATTCGATGGGCAATCCATCAGGTCCAGGAGACTTATTGGCCGCACCTTTGTCCACGGCGTATTCGACTTCTTCGAGTGAGATTTTCTCTGTTAGTGCATTCACGGTAGCCTCGTCGACAGTACGTGTTACCTGCTGTAACACTTCAGTAGTGGCCTCGTCATCGACGATTCTTTCCTTGTAAAGATGACGAAAATGATCCTCCACCGCCTTTACTATGGTTGCTTGGGTCGTACATAAGCGACCGTCGTGTGTCCCGAGTTGTGTGATTAAGTGTTGGTGTTGTCGGCGCTTATCCGCCACAACGTGGTGCATAGTGGGTTCCTCTGCAAACGTTCGGTCGTGCTGTCGCGAGCGGACGACTGCACCTTCTAGTCGGCGCTTCGTCAATGATAGTATGTGAGCCTTGATTCTGCTTTGGTCATGTTGTCTCTCCGGGGAAGGGGGGAAGGCGTCGAGGTCCGTGAGAGTCGCGTAGTAAAAATCAAGGGTCTGTCAATGCCACGCAGTCAGGTCCTTGCCATATAGCATAAGTGTCCTACGGATTGCTGGTTTGGCACAGAGGAGCCACCACTGCAGGGTCGAGGCGTATCGAGGGTGGCGGCGTTCACAGTCAGTCCACGTTGCTGCAACTTGCCGACGGCAATCCAGTGCCTGGAGATGAGTTACGTTGAGCTTCCAAATGCCATTGCTGCGCCAGACTTTTTGGGGGCGTAGGTTTATAGTGCAGATATAATGTGATCGGAATAGGCTTGAGGCCATGGTTCGACGTCCACCACACCTTGTGTGAGATCTTGCGACACATATATGCGGTCGAGTCGGCTGGCCGAATGACTGGTAAGATGAGTGTGGCCAGAGCGGTTACCGTGGACTTTTTCCCACGTGTCGCACAAGTGCAGTTCCTGGATCATCGCACCTAGTTCCGGACAAGGCGTGTAATGTGGGATTTGGTCCTTGGGGCGAAGTACGCAATTAAAATCGCCGGCGAAGACGCTGTGGTCGTATCGTCCTAGGAAAAGGGGAGCGACATCTGTGGAGTAGAATCTGACGCGGTCGTGACGTCTTGTGGTACCCGACGGCGCGTAAACATTAATGAATCGGGTGTTGAGTGTCGTAAATGGTATTCCTCGCGCGGAGGGAAGAAACGTGACGTCGGTAACTTCAATACCTTCACGCACTAATATTGCCACTCCGGTATCTGCAGGGCTACCGGGCGTCACATGTGTGGTGTACCCGTAAAAGTGCGGGAGTGCGGGAGTGCAGTCGTTTTCACTTCTTGTAGGAAAGCAAAGTCAACCCCCATGGCTCGTACGGTTTCTTTCAAAAGTTGGATCTTGACAGGAGAACTGATCATGTTGATATTCATTGTCGCCAGGCGGTAAGCCTGGAAACGTGTTGTTTAGGCGAGGTTATCCATGGTGAAGGTGGAGAGAAGCGAACATCGGAAGTGATGTCACCCCCCGCCGAACGCGGTCCTCCTTGTGCTGCTTACGCTGCATGATCCGGCGGCGCCTCAGCTGGCCGCGGGTCGGGATCTGGTGTCTCGACGTCCTCGGCCCACGAAGCGGGCGCGGATGTCTGTTCATGGTCCATAGCCTCGGAGTGTTTGATAGTAAGGGACCGAGCGACTGCGATGCCTGCACTGGTACCTTCCCGCTGCTCACTGTTTCTGTCAATGGGCTGATGGTCGAAAGCTGCATATTTTTCTGTCTGTCCTGCTAGGTTGGAGTCAGTGGAAACAGCTTCAGCTTCGCGGCTGGCTTCTTGAGTGGTCAGTCGTTCTTCCCCGGCCGAATGCGAACCGCTGTGTTCCGACACGGTCCGACGATGCCGCTTTCGGCGTTTCGGTGATCGCTGTTTCCGTACGTGGCCTTCATTGTCAGAAGACGGCACTGACTCATGCTCCGCCGGAACAAACGCTTCGGTCGGTACAATAAGGGAATCAATTGCCATCTTACTGGCGTCAATGACTGTCGCGTTCGGTAGCTCCAGAGTCGTAGTACTATTTTCCACCACTGGCCAGGTCGGCGGATCATCCAGGTCTTTGTCCGTGGAAAGTGATTCTTGTACCGCTGAAGCGGTCGGCCGTGTCTGTTGTGTGGAGAACGTCGTGAGCGCCGCGGCGTAAGTCACGTGTAGAATAGTCTTCGCCGCTGGTGGTGCAGCGTCCTTCGGTGGGAGTTGTGTGATCCGACGCTGGACGCACTCGGAACGAAGGTGACCTTCCTTGCCGCATCTGGAGCACGTCTTCGGTTGGCCGTCATAAATAACTATGGCCCGGCATCCACCTATCTGTAGATAGGATGGCACGTGTCGTTGGAGATCTATGCGCACTTGGCGTACTCCATTGAGTACTGGATACGTCTTAAACTGGGTCCATTTTTCAGCCACGTGTTCGTGTACCGTGCCGTAGGGGCGGAGCGCCGCTACAACTTCTGCCGCCGGGCGTTCAAATGGAAGTTCGAAGATGGATATAGTCCGCAGTCCCATTGTGGCATGGCCGACCTCGACGTAGCCAACATTGCCATCTGCGTGGCAGAAGCGGAGTTCTTGTTTCATCTCTCGAAGCACCTCGTCGCATACTGCCGATCGAAAAGTGAATGCCGACAATGTCGGCAGCCGCGATCTTGGCTTCCTCTTTTAAAAAACGTTCGACTTCGAGCGCCTTTGGTCGGGTAAAGCCGTTCCGAAATCTGAATTTCAAGGTTGATCTTCTGTATTGGTTTGCCATGGTCTCGGAGCGCTACGGCGTCACGTTAGTGTCGGCCGAAGAAAGTAAACAAGGCGCGCCGGCCCTCTCTGCCAGCGGAGAGCACACACCGCACGTCCGCTTCGCACGGCTGCGAGAGCCGCACTGAGTGTTCGTTTTCGTTCGTTGTATCTGCTCTGGGCGGATGTCGAAAGACACCCGTTTCAATTCGTTATTCATCCATTAACTGAGCTTTTTTTTTTATTACAGAGGGCAGCTAGCCCTCTGACCGAACACGCTGAGCTGCCGTGCCGGCGTCCTAGACCACGGGAACTTACGAGCACGCTCGGCTAATAACCAGTTTCAGCAAATACTAACAAGGGAACCTCCCCATCGCACCCCCGTCAGATTTAGTTATAAGTTGGCACAGTGGATAGGCCTTGAAAAACTGAACACAGATCAATCGAGAAAACAGGAAGTTGTGTGGAACTATAAATAAATAAGCAAAATATGCAAACTGAGGAGCCCATGCGCAAGATAAGCAACATCAAGGACAATGTGAGCCGAGGAGCGACGTGGTCACGTGGTTAGCGTGAGCAGCTGTAGAACGAGAGCCCCTTGGTTCGAGTTTTCCCTCGAGTGAAAGGTTTACTTTCTTCATTTTCGCAAATTTATGATATGTCCGTTCGTTCATTGACGTCTCTGTTCACTGTAATAACTTTAGTGTCTGTGTTTTGCGACTGCACCGAAAAACCGTGCGATTAGTGGACGAAAGGACGTGCCTCTCCAATGGGAACCGAAAACATTTGATCGCAAGGTCATAGGTCAACCGATTCCTCCACAGGAAAACACGTCACATACATTCTATACGACACTGGTGACGGCATGTGCGTCACATGACAGGAATATGTTGTCGACCCACCTAAATTGTTCACTTGACGACTCGCAAAAAGATTCTTCTACCTTGCCCTATTTAGATTTTCTTGTCGATGTGATAATCACTCCCAAAAAGTGATGAAAACATAAGAGTTTATCACATAAACTGCAACAAATGAATGCAACACTTTCAGAGTCGCACAGTGTTCCTTGTGCTCTGGCAAAACATATGTTTTTAACGTTTTCAAATCCTGCATATGTCCAAGCAAATCTGAACATGTCCCAGAATTTTGTAGAGCGAAGTTGGTTATATAAAAAATTACACTTTTCACTCGAGGGAAGTCTTGAACGAAGTACCTCTCGTTTTGCAGCCGCTCACGCTAACCACGGGACCACAGCGCTCCAGAACTTAAGCAATTCTAGATGTTGCAAATGTTGGACATGGACTACTCAGTCTGTATATTTTTGTTATTTTTTTCATAGTTCCGCACAACTTCTTCTTGTTTTCTCGATTGAGGGGGTGCGTTGGAGAGGTTCCCTTGTAAGACGAGAATGTGGGAGTATAACACAGTGATATTACCAGCAGCAATGTAAGTTTCGGAAAACTGGAACATGACGAAACGAGGAAATACGATACTATAATGCCTGTTTTGTTCGAAAGTAAGATGCAATGTTGTTTTGCACGTAGAAGGATCTCCTATGCAATAGGCACTGCGGTGACTGCAAATTGTTCAAATGGCTCGGAGCAATATGGGACTTGACGTCTGAGGTCATCATCAGTCTCCTACACTTAGAACTACTTAAACCTAACTAACCTAAGGACACCACACACATGCATACCCTAGGCAGGATTCGACCGTGTGACCGGAGCAGTCGCGCGGTTCCAGACTGAAGCTCCTAGAACCGCTCGGACACAGAAGCCGGCATGCGGCGACTACAGCCGTCATGAAATAAGTGAAATGTATTCGCGGTTGGGAATGTGGACAGCGATCATGCGTATAGTGGAATGATGACAAGAAAAATTTGTGCCAGACCGGGACTAGAATTCGGATTTCCTGCAAGCTGTCACCTTACCATTTGGCTATCCGAGCACATGTGATGGCCGGACACAATCTTTCGTATGTCTTCAACCATGTGTATGCAACCTGTGCTCTTACATCCATTATCTAGAGGGTGCGGCAGCGTTGATACAGGGTGTCCAGAAAAGGACTCCCTGATTTCAAAATTAAATATCGCGAAAACAAAGATCGATAGAGGAATGCAGTAAACGGTATGTTTATTGTGAAAGCTGTAAGAAGTTTATACAGCAGTTTCAAATACTAGTTGCAAAAGCTACTAACAGAGGGCGCTGTACGCTGTACAGCTCATATCATCACACACAAGTGAAATAATCGTATGAAAATAATCTTTGCAAACAATCACATCACAATGTTTTCAAAATGTTCACCATTGGCACTACAGAGGTGGCGCAAACGAAGAATGAAATTCGCCATCACATTTCGTAGTGTCTCAACCGAAATAAATTCACATGCCACAGAGATCGCCGATTCCAGCTCGTCCAGCGTGGCGGGATGCTTCAGGTAGACCATGTCCTTCACTGTGTCCCACAAAAAAAGTCAAAGGGAGACAGATCCGGCGAATATGGAGGCCAATCCATGCCTGCGCCAGTAAATTTGGGATATTCCAAAGCAATGACTCGATTCCCGAAGTACTCCTCAAGAAAGCGAAACACTTGTTCGGTCCGATGTGGTCGGGGTCCATCTTGCACAAACCATTCAGTACCTGGTCGATCCTCTAACGCTTGCTGTGTGGCGACAAATTGTTCCAAAATTGCGACGTAACGTGCACCAGTGACCGTTTCTCGAATGAAAAAAGGGCCAATAATGCCTCTGCTGCATACTGCAGCCCACACAGTAACTTTAGGAGAATACAGGGGCTTAGCTTCACACCGATATGGCGTTTCGGAACCCTAAAATCGCCAGTTCTGCTTATTCACGTATCCATTCAGGTGGAAGTGTGCTTCATGTGTAAACTAGATGCAGCCAACATCAAATCCTTCACTATCAATCATTGTGAGCATCTGATTAGCAAAGGCAACCCTTTGTTGTACAGCTCGTACGGGTATGGCCTGGTGCGTTTGAATTTTGAATAGAAACATGTGTAGGCTCTTTCTCAGTATTTTCTGCGTGCTGGAACGCTTCAAACCAGTCTCAGATGCAAGTCTACAGACGGATGACATTCGATTTTGGTGAATAATTCCAGAACCTGTGGTGATATTTTCAGCCGTAACTGTGGTTTGCTTGCGCCCAACATGCCCCACTAGATCATCAGTTACGCTGCCTGTTCGTTGAAATTTTGCGAAAAGCGTACGAATGGTTTTCGCATCGGGTCCTTTTGGAACATTAAACCGTGCTTGAAAACTTCGCCTTGTTGCCGTATGACCCTCTTCTAACCTGTGGTACTCTAGCACCGGAAAAACGCGTTGTTCAATGGAGTACATGGTTTTAACCTCTTCCTTCGGTACGCTAACCTCCTTTCACGTTTCAATAGTGGAACTGATCGCTCTGGGCTTCGGATCACTATTTATACTAGGCATTACGTATGGCGATTACAGCGCCATCTGCTAGCAGATTCTAACTATTATTTCAAACTGCTGTATAAACTGCTTACAGCTTTCACAATAAACATACCGTTTACTGCATTCCTTTATCGATTTTTGTTTTTGATATATTTAATTTAGAAATCAGGGAGTCCTTTTCTGGACACCCTGTAGTAGGATATTAAAAACGCACCATCAGGCAGTAACTGTAATTTATTTATTACCTCTTATGTCAATTAATAGTTAAAAGTGTGTCATTTACTAACGTGTAAGTCATTGTCCATTGCTTGGATTACTTTTTGAATATGACTCCTGTCAAAAGATGCTCCCTCTGCACAACACATTCATCTACGCGGAGTTGGAAGCTTTCCATAACTGGGTGTAACGTATTGCCATGGACATTGCCCACGGCAGTTCTGATGCGATCCTTCAACTCAGTAATGGTGGCACAACGTGTTCGCAACACTTCTTGCTTCAGGTAGCCCCACAGCAAAAAGTCTGGACATGAAACCTCAGGTCAGCGAGGCGACCGGGAAATGTCACCAAAACGGGAAATTACTCGACCGGGAAATGTCTGTCGCAAGAAATCCATGAACATTGTGGCGGTCATTCCTGAGTTGAAGGATCGCATCAGAACTGCCGTCGACAATGTCCCTGGGAATACGTTACGCCCAGTTATGAAAAGCTTCCAACTCCGCGTAGATGAATGTGTTGTGCGGAGGGAGCATCTTTTGACAGGAGTCATATTCAAAAAGTAATCCAAGCAATGGACAATGACTTACACATTAGTAAATGGCATACCTTTAACTATTAATTGACATAAGAGGTAATAAATAAATTACAGTTACTGCCTGATGGTGTGTTATTAATATCCTACTATGAACGCTGCCGCACCCTGTATAACACCTGCAGGGGGAAATATTTTAATTGAAAGTCACTGCATGCATGCACGCATGTGCGGATGAACTTTGCATCATAATTCGCATTAACACAGGCCCTGCAATATCGTATTTACCCGCTGACATCGAAACAAGTGTCCAAGGAATAGAAAAGCAACTGAAATCACTCAACAGAGGAAAGCCCACTGGACCTGACGGAATAGCAATTCGGTTCTACACAGAGTACGCGAAAGAACTTGCCCCCCTTCTAACAGCCGTGTACCGCAAGTCTCTAGAGGAACGGAAGGTTCCAAGTGCTTGGAAAAGAGCACAGGTAGTCCCAGTCTTCAAGAATCGTCGTCGAGCAAATGCGCAAAACTATACACCTATGTCTCTGACGTCGATCTCTTGTAGAATATCACAACATGTTTTTCGCTCGAGTATCATGTCGTTTTTGGAAACCCAGAATTATTTGTTCATGAGACCCAGAAAATATTACATACAGGCTCACAGGCAGATGCTATTTTCCTTGACTTCCGGAAAGCGTTCGATACAGTTCCGCACAGTCGCCTGATAAACGAAGTAAGAGCCTACGGAATATCAGACCAGCTGTGTGGCTGGATTGAACAGTTTTTAGGAAACACAACACACCGTGTTGTTATCATTGGAGAGACGTCTACAGACGTTAAGGTAACCTCTGGCGTGCCACAGGGGAGTGTTATGGGACCATTGGTTTTCACAATATACATAAATGACATAGTAGATAGTGTCGGAAGTTCCATGCGGCTTTTCGCGGATGATGCTGTAGTATACAGAGAAGTTGCAGCATTAGAAAATTGTAGCGAAATGCAGGAAGATCTGCAGTGGATAGGCACTCGGTGCAGGGAGTGACAACTGACCCTTAACACAGACAAATGTAATGTATTGCGAATACATAAAAAGAAGGATCCTTTATTGTATGATTATCCGATAGCGCAACAAACACTGCTAGCAGTTACTTCTGTAAAATATCTGGGAGTGTGAGTGCGGAACGATTTGAAGTGGAATGATCATATAAAATTAATTCTTGGTAAGGCGGGTACCAGGTTGATATTCATTGGGAGAGTCCTTAGAAAATGCAGTCCATCAACAAAGGAGGTGGCTTACAAAACACTCGTTCGACCTATACTTGAGTATTGCTCATCAGTGTGGGATCCGTACCAGATCGGGTTGACGGAGGAGATAGAGAAGATCCAAAGAAGAGCGGCGCGTTTCGTCACAGGGTTATTTGGTAAGCATGATAGCGTTACGGAGATGTTTAGCAAACTCAAGTGGCAGACTCTGCAAGAGAGGCGCTCTGCATCGCGGTGTAGCTTGCTGTCCAGGTTTCGAGAGGGTGCGTTTTTGCATGAGGTATCGAATATATTGCTTCCCCCTTCTTATACCTCCCGAGGAGATCACGAATGTAAAATTAGAGAGATTCGAGCGCGCTCGGAGGCTTTCAGACAGTCGTTCTTCCCGCGAACCATACGCGACTGGAACAGAAAAGGGAGGTAGTGACAGTGGCACTTAAAGTGCCCTCCGCCACACACCGTTGGGTGGCTTGCGGAGTATAAATGTAGATGTAGATGCAGATGTAGATAACGGACAAGTGACTTTCAAGTAAAATTTCTCGCCTGTACGGGAATAGACATGATGGATGTACGAGTGGAGGCTTTAGTGATATAGTTGGCGACATATGCAAGTTTTCCTCTGGCCATGGAGGGTCCTCGGCCAGCCGAATAATAAGGGGGCCGTCGGTGATTAGCGAAAATGCGAATACTAGTCCTCGTCCGGGACAACTTTTCATTGTCGTCATACCATTATACAGCTAATGGTTTTTCATATTGGCAACCGACAATGCGTTTCATGTAAGCGAAAAAAGGGGAAAATATCTATTAACGTTTGAAAGAAGAGTAGTGAGGACGAGAAGAGAAGCGATCTTTGATAAAGGAAATGGAGGAGGAGGAAGGACGAGGAAATCTACATTCTGATGCAACAACCAACAATCCTACTCGTACAATATCTGAAGAGCAGAAGAATCCAGTGGGCGGGCCATCTGGCCAGTATGCCAGAAGAAATAATGGTGAAGAAGGTGAAGGGGAAACCAAACACCAGACGCCCCTTAGGATGACCGAGGCAGCGCTGGATGGACGACCTGGCGAAGGACATGGCAGCGCTGGGAACTGAAGACAGCTGGACGAACCGAGCGCAGAGAAAAAAAAGAGAGAGAGAGTGTCCGTAAGAGCGTGCAAAAATTTAACAGGACGTAAAGACTGCTCCACTGAACAATTTGAGGTAGCGACCTGTGGTCATAAAAGCCAGCTGAAGGAGATAACAGGAATAAAATCACATTACCCATGGAGTCGACGACAAAGGTACCGCGAACTTCATGTCAGCCAAAGGTGTTCTGTAGGATTCAGGTCAAGACTCTGTGGAGGCTAGTCCATTACAGGGATGTTATTGTGGTGTAACCACCACAGGCCGTGAACTATTGTTGAGTGGTACTTAAGATAGGTAAATAAACTAGTGAAATCAATGTGAAGTGAAGTAGAAATTAGAAAATAAATGAAAAACTTTAGAAGAGTTAGACACTGGCAAACAGCAGGCAGAGCAGCAGTGGCAAGTCAGCACTTTCAAGAGAAGCCATCGCCCTCCCCACATAAGCAGAAGCTGTCGAGTCAGCCGTCAGGGCATCGCCCGACTGGCTCAGGTGTTTCTCAATTGTCACACGTGATCAAAGGCCCTTGCCTACATTCTGAGAGACAATGACCGACGTTAAGAAGATTCTTAGAGAAGCTTTTGAACGTGACAGAAGAGGCAATGACCGTGAAGTCGTTCACCTCCCGTGAACTGAAGTAAATATATACGCGAGACGCAATGGGCCCCGACAGTAATTTTCAGTTCAGTTTGGGTTCGAGTTCAGTTCCAGTACAGTTCAGTCGGTGCTGAAGACCGTCATGCAGGAAGAGACTAGATCGTACACAGAAGCACCAAGTAATGGAATAGCGAGCAGCAGCCTTGCCGCCAGAAGACAGAAATTAGAAAGTAGTTGAAGTCTGATTTTTACGTACCCGGGTGACGCGTGAGGACGGGAAGCAGACGGCCTCACATCAGCAGTCACCCGTGAGCTGGTGATGAAGATCTGACAGCTGAAGACTGGCAAGCGGGAGTCCGTTGTTCGAGTCCGGGACACTGGCCTTCTCCCGCCGCGCCGCTCCGCTGGCCGACGCACGACACACGCGGCCGCTTACAGAAGAGAAACGCTGGGACGCCACATCCGAGGCATCACCATCCGATGCACGACTCCGTTCTCAATAATTAAACGGGCCACCTCACGATGCGCGTCTCCAGTCAACTGGGCGAAACGGCGACACGAGGTACACACCGCCACGCGCAATCAGACGCAGCCGCTCACGCAGCAGAAAGCTTCGCAAAGGACACAGCTGCCGCTCTCCCAGCCAGGAGAATCCACTAAGGAAACCATTGTACAAATCTTTCAATAAACGTTATCTTATGTAATAATGCTGTTTCATTATACCTGAGCCAAGGAAGAAACCACCCTGCCCATATTTTGTTAAGAGAGAAAAAGTAATTTATTTAGTGTTTTTCACCCTGACATAATGTTTTAGAATCAAATGCCCTTTGCAGTAATGCTCATCGTGACAATTGACTAACATCGAAAGAGGTTACCCAGTCACGCTATGAACAGGTCCTCGAACATGTTGAAAGAAGCAATCGCCATCCTCGAATTTACATTAGTTATGGTTAACTGAAAGTACTATTACTGATGCACTGAACGTACCATTTGTAATGATCTCACAATTTATTTAAATTAGTTACGGTTGAAACGTACCCTTAGAAAAATTATTGAATTACTGTGCTGCTAAACCCATTACATTATTTCATTTTCAAATAGCTGGGCAGAACTGAACGTACTCAGACATTTCGCTCTTTGCTTATTCTGATCAACACTAAACTGACGCACAATATTTTTAGCGCAACGCAATCTGCCTTTCAATAATCCCTACAAAAGAATGGCCCTGACTAACAATAACCTATACCTTTCATGAATCACTTACTTCACAAAAATCTTCGTTACTCGAACTACTGCAATACAGCGAGCGCCACTACTGCCAGCTGAATAAAATATTCTAACTACTGAAGGCACTAACTACTGATAGGCATAGTTAGCAAATGAAAGATTTTGATAGAGAACGACCAATGTACACTCCTGGAAATTGAAATAAGAACACCGTGAATTCATTGTTCCAGGAAGGGGAAACTTTATTGACACATTCCTGGGGTCAGATACATCACATGATCACACTGACAGAACCACAGGCACATAGACACAGGCAACAGAGCATGCACAATTTCGGCACTAGTACAATGTATATCCACCTTTCGCAGCAATGCAGGCTGCTCTTCTCCCATGGAGACGATCGTAGAGATGCTGGATGTAGTCCTGTGGAACGGTTTGCCATGCCATTTCGACCTGGCGCCTCAGTTGGACCAGCGTTCGTGCTGGACGTGCAGACCGCGTGAGACGACGCTTCATCCAGTCCCAAACATGCTCAATGGGGGACAGATCCGGAGATCTTGCTGGCCAGGGTAGTTGACTTACACCTTCTAGAGCACGTTGGGTGGCACGGGATACATGCTGACGTGCATTGTCCTATTGGAACAGCAAGTTCACTTGCCGGTCTAGGAATGGTAGAACGATGGGTTCGATGACGGTTTGGATGTACCGTGCACTATTCAGTGTCCCCTTGACGATCACCAGAGGTGTACGGCCAGTGTAGGAGATCGCTCCCCACACCATGATGCCGGGTGTTGGCCCTGTGTGTCTCGGTCGTATGCAGTCCTGATTGTGGCGCTCACCTGCACGGCGTCAAACACGCATACGACAATCATTGGCACCAAGGCAGAAGCACTCTCATCGCTGAAGACGACACGTCTCCAGTCGTCCCTCCATTCACGCCTGTCGCGACACCACTGGAGGCGGGCTGCACGATGTTGGGGCGTGAGCGGAAGACGGCCTAACGGTGGTGCGGGACCGTAGCCCAGCTTAATGGAGACGGTTGCGAATGGTCCTCGCCGATACCCCAGGAGCAACAGTGTCCCTAATTTGCTGGGAAGTGGCGGTGCGGTCCCCTACGGCACTGCGTAGGATCCTACGGTCTTGGCGTGCATCCGTGCGTCGCTGCGGTCCGGTCCCAGGTCGACGGGCACGTGCACCTTCCGCCGACCACTGGCGACAACATCGATGTACTGTGGAGACCTCACGCCCCACGTGTTGAGCAATTCGGCGGTACGTCCACCCGGCCTCCCGCATGCCCACTATACGCCCTCGTTCAAAGTCCGTCAACTGCACATACGGTTCACGTCCACGCTGTCGCGGCATGCTACCAGTGTTTAAGACTGCGATGGAGCTCCGTATGCCACGGCAAACTGGCTGACACTGACGGCGGCGGTGCACAAATGCTGCGCAGCTAGCGCCATTCGACGGCCAACACCGCGGTTCCTGGTGTGTCCGCTGTGCCGTGCGTGTGATCATTGCTTGTACAGCCCTCTCGCAGTGTCCGGAGCAAGTATGGTTGGTCTGACACACCGGTGTCAATGTGTTCTTTTTTCCATTTCCAGGAGTGTATTTACCTTAATAGCGTTCAAAAGTCGTAATTTTGTGACATCCAATTAAACAAATTTCCTTTCTCTGACGTACACGCGTACGAAATTTCGCCATCTCTCTCCCTACATCCACCACTGCTGGCGACTCACCTCCAACCGCGGAACGCGCTGTTAACACTACAATAGCAAATTCCAGCAATGCAAACCAACCGCAGACTGCACACAGCACAGACAGTGATGTTCATATAGAGCGCTACGTGCCGTTACCAACATAAAAACCTAAACAGCCTCCTTACACGGTTAACTGCAAGTACTATTACAGACGCACTGATCGTACCATTTGTACTGTATCTTACAAAATGTGCTGAAACTGTCCTCAATGGAAGCGCGATATCGGCGAACCCTGACTAATATCCGTGGTGTGTTTCGAATCACATCAGAGGAGCGGCTACATTTCTGACAGTTAATTCGTATCTCCTAGGGTCCCACACACAAGTGACCTTAGATATCTCCAGAAAGGAAATAGTCGAGTGGATCCAGGTCAGGTGACATCGCTGCGCACGGAACAGGACCTCCCCTACCCAGCGGTTTGGCAATACTGCACCGGCACTGCTCCATCGTATTCTACTGAACTTCTCCGAATAGCACTGAGTATGGGTTGATGTTTATTCATAGCACGTTCTGTCATGGGACAATGCGAAATACGATGCAATACCTTACGGACAAGTACAATCAAGAAAACTTGCATCATGATTTCCTGGTAATGAGGCTCGTTCTCCTTGTTTTCCTGCAGGAAATAAAGAATGTACATGTAAATAAACAGCACAGTGCGTGTACACTTGTACGCTTGTTAGTTGTAAATAAGTTGGAAAACGATAATGCTGGACAAAGTGGTAGCAATTTTACTTCCATATCTCTTCAAGCTGGCTTCTCCGACCGCAGGCTACCAACCTCAGATTGTTGAGTGAAGCATTCTTTATGCCCTGTTACATTTTTTCACGCTCTTACGCGGGAATGGAAACGAGAGTTTGACGTCATTGGCCGGGAGGCCCCTTGCAGGGCAGGTCCGGCCCCCTTGGTGCAGGTCATTTCATTCGACGCCACATTGGGCGACCTGCGCACCGGATGGGGTTGAAATGATAATGAAGACAACACAACACACAGTCCCTGAGCGGAGAAAATTCCCGACCCATCCGGGAATCGGACCCGGTCCCGTAGGACGGCAAACCGTCATGCTGACCACTCAGCTATCGGGGCGGACACGCACTTACGTAAACACCCTGTATCTACATATGTACATATGTTGCTCACGGCATGAAGAACACCATCGAAACATCACAGAACGTCCTCTGTCCCGAATTTCACCCTCCACACACTGTGCATTGAATATCTCACTGGACAGTCGGTGCTCTCGAAATCTCATGTCGCTTGCAGATGTGCAAAATCCCCACTCGTTGAACAACACAGCATCCCCAGCCAGCTAGTGTGTAGTTTGGCCGATGGAAGACATTCAGCTCGGTGTGTAGCTACGAGCAATTGTCTTTTGAGAAGTACCCGACTCTACATAGCCAATGAGCGCAGTTCCCTTCACAATGTTAGCTGTGAAAAGTGGCTGAGGTGTATCTTCGTTTACTGACAGCAGCAATGTCTTTCGGATTTTAAGCTTGAAAAATAGAAAACTGGTTCAACGGTATGCAGATCGTTCTTACTGGGCTCAAGATTGGTTTCGTGGCACTACAACCACATTCCCAGGTGGACATTCAGATGTAAGGACACAACAATTATATTGACCCTCTAGTATTTTTCCTCTAGTATAAGCGCTTAGTCAGTGGCCTTGCCGCACTGGGAACACCGGTTCCCGTCAGATCACCGAAGTTAAGCACTGTCGGGCTCGGCTAGTACTTGGATGGGTCTGCCGAGCGCTGTTGACAAGCAGCGTGCACACAGCCCTTGTGAGACAGACTGAGGAGCTACTTGATTGAGTAGCGGATCCGGTCTCGGAATCTGACATACGGCCGGGAGAGCGGTGTGCTGACCACATGCCTCTCAGTATCCGCATCCAGTGACGGCTGTGGGTGAGGATGTCACGGCGGCCGGTCGGTACCGATGAGCCTTCCGAGGCCCTTAGGACGGAGCTTAGCTTAAGCTTAGGTGTAGCTGTAATAGAAGGCACTCACATATCTTGGGCCATAAGATGCGCAACACTGGAGATGTATGCAAGATTCAACATTCGTAGCCAGTTTAGAATGAAAACTAAGTCTCAAAGGATGCCGAATGTCGAAAATAAGAAGTGCATGTAATGATTCAGTCCCCGATTTAGTAGTAAGATCTGGAATAAAATGCTTTGTGAACAGCCGCGTCCACACAAACGTTATGTAGTTAAACAGCAAGTTAAAATAGGGTCAGGCAGGAAAGATCACCAGGAGTTACAAGCTGATGGTGTAACCGTCACCTATTTCGAAAGATAATCTGCGGAAACCAGTGTTCAAAAATGGCCCTTCCAACAACGCTACCACAACAAAGGTCAGAATTTAATAACGATTGTGGTGTTGCTCACTATGCTAAATACTGCATTTTAGGGTAACAACAGTCATATTATGTGGCAGGTGTCATTAGAGCACAGTTAATAAAGTCATTTCATGTAATAATCAAAAAACTAAGCACTCATCTTTTTGTGTTTCCCACGCTGGTTTCGTCGTAAAATCATGGCTCAATCGTTGAAAATCTAGGTGGTTATGATTCCAAGCTCGGATGCAAAAAGGCCTAGATTTTATTCTGCTACATTCAAAAGTTATGTAGATGCGCTTCACAAACCATTCTTGAAGATTACACTTTTGCTGGACAATGGTGACGTAAAAAAATAATCAGCACTCCGAAATTAAGTTACACTTCCTTTTAATTGCTTTTACTGCAATATCATGTAACACACCAAACATCACTTCACAATACAAAACATACTTGAAAACATCACTCTCACAGTCACTGTTAAAGTTCACATTTTACAAGCGGACTACGTTATGCGACTTTCCAACATGACGTCGAAGACTTGACTTTCTCATGGTCGGACTCTCTAACAAGTACGTCAAAGATCATAGTGACAAAAGAAAGAATACACATAAGAATAATATCATTGCAATATAAACATATCGATGTATCACAAATGAAATCAAATCTAAATGTTGTCTCAGAAATATGTTAAGTAGTTAACAGAAACACAGTAGAATATTACTGGTATCGAGAGGTTCAGGTGAGGTGCCGTAATGGTAACGTAATTCGAGTACCATTACACCCTGAGCACTATGGGACTTAATACCTGAGGTCATCAGTCCCCTAGAATTTAAAACTACTTAAACCTAAGTAACCTAAGGACATCACACACATCCATTCCCGAGGCAGGATTCGAACCTGCGACTGTAGCGGTCGCGTCGTTCCAGACTGAAGTGCCTAGAAGCGCTCGGCCACACCGGCCGGCGAAACCAGTGTGAATCCTTCCTTTCCGCTGTAGGAAAACCAGTACTTAGAAATAATATAACAGTACTTACCAGAGGAAGGAATAGTGAAAACGATGAACCCGTTGAGGACACTGATTGAGGAACTCTACCTCCCAAGGACCAATGGACGTCACTTCGAACGGTCCAGTTCTACGGGCGTGAGGTAGTCAGCTGACTAAGAAGTCAAGCGCACGCGCCACAGCTCTTTCAGACCGGAACTTTCTCATAGAGGAAGGAAAATTTTTCGTAATGTGATAATGCTCTTAGGTGATTTTTTTAATGATTTTAGATGCACGATTTAAACAAAAATATATATCCGTTTTCAAAACACACTTCGTATACTTGGCTTTATTTGATAGACTAAAATAACTAATTACGAAAAATTCCGTATTGTAATAAATAGTAACTTGATCATTCAATAATAATCACGCAAAATAACAACAACCACATTCAGTTATACGGTAGAATACAGCGGCGATGATGGCTTGATGTGAGGGGCGCTCGGCACCATGGCCAGCAGCGCCCTGACCAAGAGTCAGCATACTAATCTCGTGCGTGGCGACGAAGGCTGTCCCTACTTGCAGAGCTGTTAGTAATGTATTAAAGTCTGCCTCCATTCGCCACCAATTTAGGGATGATGCCTGACAGTTCAAAAAATTTCACCACCCTTGCAATACTGGAATCGTATCTGCGAGGAAGGGGGCATCGAGACTCAGGGCTGCCCAAATACACTACGTGATCAAAAGTATCCGGACACCCGGCTGAAGATGACTTACAAGTTCATGGCGCACTACATCGGTAACGCTGGGGATGGCCCACCCTTAGCCTTGATGATAGTTTCCACCCTCATTGGCTTACGTTCAATCACGTGCTGCAAGACTTCTTGGGGAATGGCATAGGGCGAAGTATCGGTGTCGGTCGGTGAGGCCTGGCACGAAATCGGCATTCCAAAACATCCCAAAGTTGTCCTATGGGATTCAGGTCAGGACTCTGTGCAGGCCAGTCCATTACAGGGATGTTATTGTCGTGTAACCAATCCGCCACAGGCCGTGCATTATGAACAGGTACTCCATCTTGTTGAAAGATGCAATCGCCATCCCCGAATTTCTCTTCAACAGTGGGAAGCAAGAAGGCCCTTAAAACGTCACTGTAGGCCTCTGCTGTGATAGTGCCACGCAAAACAACAAGGGGTGCAAGCCCCCTCCATGACAAACACGACCACACCATAACACCACCGAATCCGAATTTTACTGTTGGCACTACACACGTTGGCATATGACGTTCACCGGGCATTCGCCATACCCACAACCTACTCGGATGGCCACATCGTGTACCGTGATTCGTCATTCCACACAACGTTTTTCCACTGTTCAATCGCCTATTGTTTACGCTCCTTACACCAAGCGAGGCGTCGTTTGGCAGTTACTGGCGTGATGTGTGGCTTATGAGCAGCCGCTCGACCCTGAAATCCAAGTTTCCCACCTCCCGCCTAACTGCCATAGTAGCTGCAGTTTGGAATTCCTCTGTGATGGTCTGGATAGATGTCTGCTTATTACACACTACGACCCACTTGTTACTGTTGACACTACATTCGCTGGCATACGACGTTCACCGGGCATTCGCCATACCCACAACCTACTCGGATGGCCACATCGTGTACCGTGATTCGTCATTCCACACAACGTTTTTCCACTGTTCAATCGCCTATTGTTTACGCTCCTTACACCAAGCGAGGCGTCGTTTGGCAGTTACTGGCGTGATGTGTGGCTTATGAGCAGCCGCTCGACCCTGAAATCCAAGTTTCCCACCTCCCGCCTAACTGCCATAGTAGCTGCAGTTTGGAATTCCTGTGTGATGGTCTGGATAGATGTCTGCTTATTACACACTACGACCCACTTGTTACTGTTGGCACTACATTCGCTGGCATACGACGTTCACCGGGCATTCGCCATACCCACAACCTACTCGGATGGCCACATCGTGTACCGTGATTCGTCACTCCACACAACGTTTTCCCACTGTTCAATCGTCCATTGTTTACGGTCCTTACACCAAGCGAGGCGTCGTTTGGCATTTACTGGCGTTGTGTGTGGCTTATGAGCAGCCGCTCTACCAGGAGATCCAAGTTTCCCACCTCCCGCCTAACTGTCATAGTAGCTGCTGTTTGGAATTCCTGTGTGATGGTCTGGATAGACGTCTGCCTATTACCCACTACGACCCACTTGAGCTGTCGGCGGTCTCTGTCAGTCAACAGACGAGGTCGGCCTGTACACTTTCGTGCTGTACGTGTCTTTCACATTATCACCTCACTATCACATCGGAAACAGTGGACTTACGGATGTTTAAGAGTGTGGAAATCTCGCGTACAGACATGTGACACAAGTGACACCAAATCACCTGACTACGTTCGAAGTCCGTGATGTTCACGGAGCGCTGCAGCCTGCTTTCTCACGATTTGTATGACTACTGAGGTCGCTGATATGGAGTGGCTGGCCGGAGGGGCCGAGCGGTTCTAGGCGCTACAGTTTGGAACCGCTGCGGTCGCAGGTTCCAATCCTGCGTCGGGCATGGATGTGTGTAATGTCCTTAGGTTAGTTAGGTTCTAAGTTCTAGGGGTCTGATGACCTCAGCAGTTAAGTCCCATAGTGCTCTGAGCCATTTTTTTTATATGGAGTACCTGGCAGTAGGTGGCAGCATACTGCACCTAATATGAAAATTTTATGTTTTGGGGGTGTCCGGATACTTTTGACGCATGTAGTGTATTTTCATAGTGATGCCCAACAGTTGGCAGCATTCGCAAATGTGTACCTCAGGTTTACATTTGGAAAAAAATACATCATTTACAGCGAAGACGCAGTAAAATTTAATGTGCGCTCTTGTAGGCAGAGCGTCTAAAATGGATAGACAAGAGTGCGCAAGTGATGTGAACACGAAACGGCCCGATACTGGTTGGGGTAAATACAACAAGGAAGGTTGAGCGATTTCCTTACAGTTAATATCGAAACAGGAAAATCTGACGTTTTAAAGCTCGCACGCAGGCTTACCAACAAGCGTTGGTTCCGCGTAGCAATCGTGAATTGAACAGGAAAATACACGAAGTGACAGTGGTCGAAACCATGGACAGACATGATAGATCCTGGTATGATAGAGTGATTAGAGAAGTAAAAAAGCACACGTGCAAAAGAAAAAAATGGAACCTGTAGCGCTAAGGAAAGAAGCGAAAGAAATGCCAAACTTGCCGATTCCCAGTCTGGCAGAGTCGGAGAAGCATAACCCCCTTTAAAGGTTTTTAAATCCTGAGCTGTTTATGGCCAAAATGCACGATTTGTACAAGGATAAATGCATATCTCAGAAAAAAAGAAGTTGTGGGGGAGCACATCTCTCGAAAAATCTTTAACAAAGACTTCAACCTGTTATCTCGACCACCACGTAAAGACAGTTCCTCTTTTTGTGACAAATTGAGCTTTGAAATGGACACTGCTACCAATGCAGAATATAATAGAAACTGAAAAGGAGCTTCACACTAGAAACGCTGAAGCTGCAAGAACAGCAATGGCTACAGACACAGCATTTAGTAAAGAAGCAAATTCCCGTATGTTCGTGTTTACCTTTGACCTGCAAGAAGCACTTGCTCTTCCTAAACTGATAACATCGATATCGTACCACAACAGAAATATTCTACTGCAGCCAACATACATTGCGAGTAAGAACCACGAAGAGATGAGAAATTTGGGCTGATACCCGGCATATGGAGTGTCGTTTTTTCCTCACTCTAATTGAGAGTGGAACAGAAAAGGAAATGAGTAGTAGTGATACAGGACACCCTTACGGGACTCTATGTATATGCAGATGTAAAGTAGGAGGTACGGGAAAACCAGGAGGTTGAACAGGTAGAGAGAATAACTGCGAAAGAGGTACAGAAGGCGGCTACACAAATGGGAATGATGGGAAAATACCAGGGCCTGGAATTAGTGAGATATGGCCCAAGTATTCTATGCAAATACACTCCTGGAAATGGAAAAAAGAACACATTGACACCGGTGTGTCAGACCCACCATACTTGCTCCGGACACTGCGAGAGGGCTGTACAAGCAATGATCACACGCACGGCACAGCGGACACACCAGGAACCGCGGTGTTGGCCGTCGAATGGCGCTAGCTGCGCAGCATTTGTGCACCGCCGCCGTCAGTTCCAGCCAGTTTGCCGTGGCATACGGAGCTCCATCGCAGTCTTTAACACTGGTGGCATGCCGCGACAGCGTGGACATGAACCGTATGTGCAGTTGACGGACTTTGAGCGAGGGCGTATAGTGGGCATGCGGGAGGCCGGGTGGACGTACCGCCGAATTGCTCAACACGTGGGGCGTGAGGTCTCCACAGTACATCGATGTTGTCGCCAGTGGTCGGCGGAAGGTGCACGTGTCCATCGACCTGGGACCGGACCGCAGCGACGCACGGATGCACGCCAAGACCGTAGGATCCTACGCAGTGCCGTAGGGGACCGCACCGCCACTTCCCAGCAAATTAGGGACACTGTTGCTCCTGGGGTATCGGCGAGGACCATTCGCAACCGTCTCCATGAAGCTGGGCTACGGTCC
Organism: Schistocerca gregaria; assembly: GCF_023897955.1. Lineage (NCBI taxonomy): Eukaryota > Metazoa > Arthropoda > Insecta > Orthoptera > Acrididae > Schistocerca > Schistocerca gregaria. The sequence goes on from NC_064929.1 coordinate 78,427,109, forward strand.
CGCACACCGTTAGGCCGTCTTCCGCTCACGCCCCAACATCGTGCAGCCCGCCTCCAGTGGTGTCGCGACAGGCGTGAATGGAGGGACGAATCGAGACGTGTCGTCTTCAGCGATGAGAGTCGCTTCTGCCTTGGTGCCAGTGATGGTCGTATGCGTGTTTGGCGCCGTGCAGGTGAGCGCCACAATCACAACTGCATACGACCGAGGCACACAGGGCCAACGCCCGGCATCATGGTGTGGGGAGCGATCTCCTACACTGGCCGTACACCTCTGGTGATCGTCGAGGGGACACTGAATAGTGCACGGTACATCCAAACCGTCATCGAACCCATCGTTCTATCATTCGTAGACCGGCAAGGGAACTTGCTGTTCCAACAGGACAATGCACGTCCGCATGTATCCCGTGCCACCCAACGTGCTCTCGAAGGTGTAAGTCAACTACCCTGGCCAGCAAGATCCCCGGATCTGTCCGCCATTGAGCATGTTTGGGACTGGATGAAGCGTCGTCTCACGCGGTCTGCACGTCCAGCACGAACGCTGGTCCAACTGAGGCGCCAGGTGGAAATGGCATGGCAAGCCGTTCCACAGGACTACATGCAGCATCTCTACGATCGTCTCCATGGGAGAATAGCAGCCTGCATTGCTGCGAAAGGTGGATATACACTGTACTAGTGCCGACATTGTGGATGCTCTGTTGCCTGTGTCTATGTGCCTGTGGTTCTGTCAGTGTGATCATGTGATGTATCTGACCCCACGAATGTGTCAATAAAGTTTCCCCTTCCTGGGACAATGAATTCACGGTGTTGTTATTTCAATTTCCAGGAGTGTATTTAAGAAAGTTATTTAATAAATGTATGCGGGAAAGGGGGAAAATCCGAGCAGAGTGGAGCGTAGCGTATCTAAGGCCCCATACACAGAAAATTAACCAGGAAGGTATGTAGCAGCCATCGTGGTGTAATTGTCAGAAGTAGAATTGGCAGGCTGTACGGGACGATGTCAAAATCAAGAATGGAGAAGTTTGTAAATGAAGTGGAAGATCGAAGTGGCTTCATAAGATGATTCGGAAATTTGTGGTAAGTTCTATGGGACCAAACTGCTGAGGTCATCGGTCCCTAGGATTACCCACTACTTAATCTAACTTAAAACTAACTTACTCTAAGGACAACACACACACACCCATGCCCAAGGGAGGATTCGAACCTCTGACTCGAGGAAGCAGCGTGACCTGGAGCAAGGTGGCTTAGACCACACGGCTACCCCGCGTGGCTTTTTAAGATGGTGACGATGTTTGGTTTGTGGGGCGCTCAACTGCGCGCTCATCAGCGCACGTACACATTCCGAATCTGAAAACAGTCCACTCCAGCCACTGTCATAAATGATGACGGAATGACGAGAATAACACAAACACCCAGTCCCTGGGCAGAGAAATTCCCCAACCTGGCTGGGAATCGAACCCAGAATGGCGTGATCCACAGGTAGCAACGCTAGCCACTAGACCACGAGCTGCGGACTGTTTTGAAGATGCAGGTTATCTATAGATAACATCTGCACCCTGACACAGATTATGGGGCAGAGGCTGGAAATGACTCTAAGCAGTTATTTGAGTTTCATAGATCTTGAGAAAGCACATACGACAGCGTCGCTAAAGCTAGTGTTCGAACTGCCGCGGTCAAGGCGACCATTTTCTTTCACTTGCTGCAATTTTTTACTGACCCACCCCCTGATTGCTCTTGGCCGCTGTGACTGGGTTCGGGATCCGATGTGGCTCCACTCACGCCGTTGCCCGTGTCCTGCCACACGGTTTCGGTCCCTCATGGGTGATTGTTTCAGCACTGACATCCATCCTGTCTTTGTACAAATTGGTTCAAATGGCTCTGAGCACTATGGGACTTAACATCTGTGGTCATCAGTCCCCAAGAACTGAGAACTAATTAAACCTAACTAACCTAAGGACATCACACACATCCATGCCCGAGGCAGGATTCGAACCTGCGACCGAAGCAGTCGCGCGGTTCCGGACTGAGCGCCCAGAACCGCGAGACCACCGCGGCCGGCTGTCTTTGTACACCGACTTGCCTTCTGTAAGGTGTGTTACGTAGATATTCTGTGTGCAGCATCTTGGAAGTTTCATCAGTTCTGGGAACTAGTCAGGATTGCATAGCATAGCCTAGAGTGTGTTATTTATGTCCATCTGGTTTACGTGTAGTGTATGTCTTACGTGTGTGCCCTGTCTGCAGAAGACAGTGTGTTGTGGGGGACCTTCATCCCCACATATGCACCAGTTTTCTGTTGCAGCCTCACGCGACTCAGAGGCGCGGCATGACGGCCGTGTCCTGTGGGAGGGAACACCATACCGCGGCTGGGGGGCGATTGGTTCTAGCCCCTCCCTGATATCAGGGAAGAAGTTGTAAACTCGGAGGCCCTTATCACTACTGTCCAACTCCCCATGCTCTGAGGTGGCACGTTGTTCCAGGTGGTACATCAGTGATCTGTCGAAACTGGTGTAGTCCCCCCAACCTAAGTCAGTACATAGCCGCACGGTATATGATAGACATGTACGTCGGGAAGACCCCACATCACAACGCAAAGTACATCGACCGACGTCAGAAGTAGAAAGCATTTCTAAAAATGTGTTGCAGAGAAAACAGGATCCAGCTATTCATTAGAAAATACAAGGTACACTACTGGCCATTAGAACTGCTACACCAAGAAGAAATGCAGATGATAAAGGGGTATCCATTGGACCGATATACGATACTAGAACTGACATGTGATTACATTTCCCTCAATCTGTGTGAATAGCCCCTGAGAAATCAGTACCCAGAACAAGCACCTCTGGCCGTAATGACGGCCTTGATACGCCTGGGTACTGAGAGTAGTGACTGGCGTATTGTGACGAGCCAGTTCCTCGGCCACCATTGACCAGACGTTTTCATTTGGTGAGAGATCTGGAGAATGTGCTGGCCAGGGCAGCAGTCGAACATTTTCTGTATCCAGAAAGGCCCGTACGGGACCTGCAAAATGCGGTCGTGCATTATCCTGCTGAATGATAGAAAGATGGGTAGAGCCACGGGTCGTAACACATCTGAAATGTAACGTCCACTGTTCAAAGTACCGCCAACGCGAACAAGAGGTGACTGAGACGTGTTAACCAATAGCACCATCACGCAAGGTGATACGCCGGTATGGCGAAGACGAATACACGCTTCCAATGTGTGTTCGCCGCTATGTCGCCAAACACGGATGCGACCATCTTAATGCTGTAAACAGAACCTGGATTCGTCCGAAAAAATGACGTTTTGCCATTCGTGCACCCAGGTTCGTCGTTGAGTACACCATCGCAGGCGCTCCTGTCTGTGATGCAGCGTCAAGGGTAACCGCGGCCACGGTCTCCGAGCTGATAGCCCATGCTGCTGCAAACGTCGTCGAACTGCAGATGGTTGTTGTCCTGCAAACGTCCCCATCTGTCGGCTCAGGGATCGAGACGTGGCTGCACGATCCGCTACAGCCGTGCGGATAAGATGTCTGTCACCTCCACTGCTAGTGATACGAGGCCGTTGGGATCCAGCACGGCGTTCCGTATTACCCTCCTGAACCCACCGATTCCATATTCTGCTAACAGTCATTGGCTCTCGACCAACGCGAGCATTAACGTCGCGATACGATAAACCGCAATCGCGATAGGCTAAAATCCGACCTTTATCAAAGTCGGAAACGTGATGCTACGCATTTCTCCTCCTTACACGAGGCATCACAACGACGTTTCACCAGGCAACGCCGGTGAGCTGTTGTGTGTGTATGAGAAATCGGTTGGAAACTTTCCTCATGTCAGCACGTTATAGGTGTCGCCACCGGCGCCAACCTTGTGTGAATGCTCTGAAAAGCTAATCATTTGCATATCACAGCATCTTCTTCGTGTCGGTTAAATTTCGAGTCTGTAGCACGTCATCTTCGTGGTGTAGGAATGTTAATGCCCAGAAGTGTAGTATATGGAAGAGGCAGTACCTTCGCAATTTGATAAAATTGAAATTCAATCCCCCTCATGTTCTGAGATTAGGAAAATAATAAATTCACTCAAAAGTAAAAGCGCACATGCAATTTATGGCATTTCCAACAGAGTACTAAAAGTTTGTTCGCAACAAATAAGTAGGATTCTCAGTCACATATGTAGTAGCTCACTGAAACAGAGCACCATTCCAGACAGACTGAAATATGCTACTGTTAAACCATTGCATAAATAAGGGGATAGATCTGATGCTAACAAATACCCCCCAATCTCACTTCTGAGAGGTTTCTCCAAAGTTACTGAAAAAGTAATGTATTCAAGAGCACATATTTGTAAAAATGAAGTACTCGTACTAACAAAATGTCAGTTTGGTTTTCAGAAAAGTGTTTCAAGAGAAAATGCTGTATATGGTTTCACTGATCAAATATTAAATACAGTGAATAACCGAACATCATTCATTAGGTTATTTTGTGATCTCTCAAAGGCTTCTGATTGTGTGAAACATGAAATTCTTCTAGATAGGATTAAGTATTGTGGTATGAGTGGGACAGTCCACAAATGGTTTAATTCATACTGAACTGGAAGACTGCAGAAGGTTGAAATTAACAGTACAGATAGGGTGCAAAAACCAGCAGAGTCCTCTACCAGGGGAGGTATAAAGAATGGTGTCCCACAGGGTTCCGTCTTTGGTCCCTTATTGTTCTTAATATATATTAACGACTTGCCACTCTGTATTCATGAAGATGCAAAATTACTTCTTTTTGCTGGTGATAGAAGTAGAGTAATCACACCCAAGAAGCAAGAATCAGCTGACGAAATTGCAAATAATGTCTTTCAGAAAATTATTAAGTGGTTCTCTGCAAATGGGCTCTCACTAAATTTTGAGAAAATACAGTTTATACAAACTGTATAGTATATAGCATAACACCATTGCTGAATATAGACTATGAACATAAGTCTGTTGCTAAAGTAGAATGCTCAAATTTTCTGGGTGTGTGCATTGATGAAAAATTGAATTGGAAGAAACGCATCGGTGATCTGATGAAACAGTTAGGTTCAGCTACTTATGCCATTAGGGTTATTGCAAATTTTGGTGATAAATATATCAGTAAATTAGCCTACTATGCCTATTTTCATTTACTGGTTTCATATGGCATCATATTTTGGGGCAATTCGTCATTAAGAGATAAAGTATTCATTGCAGACAAGGGTGTAATCAGAATAATAGCTGGATCCCACCCAAGATCACCTTGCAGACATTTATTTGAGGAACTCTGCATATTCACAGTACCTTCGCAATACATATATTCACTTATGTAATTTGTCACCCATCCCAGTTCAAAAATAACAGCGAAGTGCATAGCTACAATATTAGAAGAAAGGATGATATTTATTATTTTGGATTAAATCTCACTTTGGCACAGGAAGGGGTGGATTATGCTGCCATAAAAATCTTTGGTCATTCGCCAAACAGTATTAGAAGTCTGACAGATAGCCAACCAACATTTAAAAACAAATTAAAACAATTTCTGAATGAAAACTCCTTCTACTCAATAGATGAATTCTTAGATATGAAGTAGTAACTGTAAAAAAGGTAATTAATTATTTTGTGTAAAGTGACACATTCCACATCATTACGAAATGCCGTATTTATGATCTATGGAACAAGGATGAATGTATGTATGTATGTATGTCTGTATGTATGTTGCGCTGAAGGCCCACGGCAGTCGAAGCAGGAAGCTTCTTTGCCCACGACTTACAATGGTTCCATTGGTAGAAACACTTTGCCTGTGGGCCCACGAGCTGGCTGCAAAGCACAGTACTGACTCGAAGAGAGCTCAATGGTATGTTTGTGTAACTGACAAGGGCAGCCTGAATTGTTCCGAATTTAATCTTGCCAGTTTGTGATCTTTTCTGCTTTGTCTATGTGTATTCTTGTGTGTTCGTGAAAGTTCAAGCGTTCGTCTATATGTACTCCAAGGTAGCGTGTTACTACTGATCGTATGATGTTTGTGTCCCTGAGTTTGACTGTTGGGTTCCTGTACAGGATTCCGTTCAGCAATGTGTACGTTGTTTTGTTTTCTGCTACTTGAATTTGTTGTTTGTGCAATTTTGAAATGGTTTAAATCGCTCTGAGCACTATGGGACTCATCTTCTGAGGTCATCAGTTCCCTAGAACTTAGAACTACTTAAACCTAACTAACCAAAGGACATCACACACATTCATGACCAAGGCAGGATTCGAATCTGCGACTGTAGCGGTCTTGCGGTTCCAAACTGTAGCGCCTAGAACCGCACAGCCACTCTGGCGGGCAATGCACTATTGAATTATTATTCACAGTGTTCCATTGGCTCCGTCTTTGAGCTGCGTGATTTTCTGGCACTGCCACTAGCAAGTCGTCAGCATAAGCGACAACTCCACCTGTCAGATTATGCTTCTCTAGTAGGACAGTTCTATCATTATGTCCCAGAAGACAGGACCGCATACCCTGTGGGCTACCATTTGTACTACGTTTGATTACTTTCCGGTTGTTCATGAGCCAAACGACTGTTCTGTCCTTGCAACAGCCCACAAAACTGTTGTACAGAGACTCTGGTACCTGCAGGTGTCCGAGCCTCTTAAACAAGGCGATCGAGCCTGAGATCTCGATCAAGATGGCTAATGAGTATTTGGCAGGTGTGTTGTGTACTATTTGTAGTGCTCTGTTTATTGCATCGTCTATTGATTTAAATGATAATTAATTGAAACCCTGAGCTGCCGACAGGTGTTGTTGATATTCCTCGATGGGGACAGCTGAAAATGTGTGCCCCGCCCGGGAGTCGAACTCGGGATCTCCTGCTTACATGGCAGACGCTCTATCCATCTGAGCCACCGAGGACACAGATGAACCACGCGACTGCAGGGACTTATCCCTCGCACGCTTCCCATGATACCCAGATTCCCAAATGTCCACAATCTACATTCGTAATGTCCTTATTGATGTTATACAGGGTGTTACAAAAAGGTACGGCCAAACTTTCAGGAAACATTCCTCACACACAAATAAAGAAAAGATGTTATGTGGACATGTGTCCGGAAACGCTTAATTTCCATGTTAGTGCTTATTTTAGTTCTTCCCCCTAGTCTCAATGGAGCACGTTATCATGATTTCATACGGGATACTCTACCTGTGCTGCTAGAACATGTGCCTTTACAAGTACGACACAACATGTGGTTCATGCGCGATGGAGCTCCTGCACATTTCAGTGGAAGTGTTCCTACGCTTCTCAACAACAGATTGGGTGACCGATCGATTGGTAGAGGCGGACCAATTTCGTGGCCTCCGCGCTCTCCTTGCCTCAACCCTCTTGACTTTCATTTGTGGGGGCATTTGAAAGCTCTTGTCTACGCAACCCCGGTACCAAATGTAGAGACTTCGTGCTCGTATTGTGGACGGCTGTGATGCAATACGCCATTCTCCAGGGCTGCATCAGCGCATCAGGGATTCCATGCGACGGAGGGTGGATGCATGTATCCTCTCTAACGGAGGACATTTTGAACATTTCCTGTAACAAAGTGTTTGAAGTCACGCTGGTACGTTCTGTTGCTGTGTGTCTCCATTGCCGGCCGGTGTGGCCGTGCGGTTCTGCACGCTTCAGTCTGGAACCGCGTGAACGCTACGGTCGCAGGTTGGAATCCTGCCTCGGGCATGGATGTGTGTGATGTCCTTAGGTTAGTTAGGTTTAAGTATTTCTAAGTTATAAGGGACTTATGACCACAGATGTTAAGCCCCATAGTGCTCAGATCCATTTGCACCATTTTCTGTGTTTCCATTCCTTGATTAATATGATTTGAAGAGAAGTAATAAAATGAGCTCTAAAATGGAAAGTAATCGTTTCCGGACACATGTACACTTAACATCTTTTCTTTATTTGTGTGTAAGGAATGTTTCCTGACAGTTTGGCAGTACCTTTTTGTAAAACCCTGTATAGATGCTGCCGAACGCAGCGCCGGATTCTGCCTGTTTACATCATCTCTGTTTTGAATGCACATGCCTATACGAGGTTCATTGGCGCTTCAGTGTAGAAGTAAGGATATTAGAAACCAGCAAGATGATAGGTGGGACTGTGAGGACACTGTGACGCAAAAGGCGAGGTCACCGGTGCGATTCCCGATCAGGTGCACAGCTCCAGCCTGTGACTTTGCGCGTCCCTCGTACGTTTAAACGCGTCGGTCGTGTCACGTGCGAGTTGCGGCACGTGCTGGGTGACTACAGCTGCTTCACTGCCGCCGCCTGCCGCACCGAAGCTGACTGACGTAACTCGATGGCCCGCTGCCAGAGCATGCGCGTGCTACCGCCTCTGTGTACTCCCGACCTGCCCTCCGGGACAATGTCCTCGGCCCTGGAGAAGCCAGATCCGGGTAACGCTGCCGGATCGATGCACAGTGCTGGTGACTAACCTAGGGCACTCTCACCTACTCTGGACTGCTGGCAGGCCCGGATCTCGTTAATGGGGGGAGGGGCTGCAAACCGGGGTACCTGCATCGGTTGGGAATTTCAGGCGGCGCCAAATTCATATTCTTGAGGAGAAACCCTTATCTCACAAAGTACCTGGCATCCAGCGCACGTTGCTCTGTCGATTATCACATGGTCCACATGGCTCTGACAAGGGAACCTCCCCATCGCACACTCCTCAGATTTAGTTATAAGTAGGCACAGTGGATAGGCCTTGAAAAACTGAGCACACATCAATCGAGAAAACAGGAAGAAGGTGTGTGGGATTATGAAAAAAATAAGCAGAACATACGAACTGAGTAGTCCATGCCCAAGATAGGCCACATCAAGGAAAGTGTGAGCTCAGGAGCGCCGTGGTCCCGTGGTTAGCGTGAGCAACTGCGGAACGAGAAGTCCTTGGTTCAAGTCTTCCCTCGAGTAAAAGGAGCAGGCACGGTAGCTCAGCGTGTTCGGTCAGAGGGCTATATGCCCTCATCATCATCATCATGATCATCATCATCATCATCATCATCATCTAAGACTGATTATGCCTTTCAGCGTTCAGTCTGGAGCACAATCCCCCTTCTAAAATTCCTCCATGATCCCCTATTCATTGCCAACATTGATGCCTCTTCTGATGTTAAGCCTATTACTTCAAAATCATCCTTAACCGAATCCAGGTACCTTCTCCTTGGTCTGCCCCGACTCCTCCTACCCTCTACTGCTGAACCCATGAGTCTCTTGGGTAACCTCGCATCTCCCATGCGTGTAACACGACCCCACCATCTAAGCCTGTTCGCCCAGACTGCTATATTTATAGAGTTCATTCCCAGTTTTTCTTTGATTTCCTCATTGTGGACACCCTCCTGCCATTGTTCCCATCTACTAGTACCTGCAATCATCCTACCTACTTTCATATCCGTAACCTCAACCTTATTGATAAGGTTACCTGAATCCACCAAGCTTTCGCTCCCATACAACAAAGTTGGTCGAAAGATTGAACGGTGCACAGATGACTTAGTCTTGGTACTGACTTCCTTTTTGCAGAAGAGATTAGATCGTATCCGAGCGCTCATTGCATTAGTTTTGCTACACCTCGCTTCCCGTTCTTTCACTATGTTGCCATCCTGTGAGAATATGCATCCTATTTGGCACTCAATCCGTTCATATCTCTTTCTCACTGACATTTCTTTCGTTTTGGAGATGTTAATCTTCATACCATAGTCCTTTCATTTCTGATCTAGCTCTGAAATATTACTTTGCAAACTTTCAATCGAATCTGCCAGCACAACTAAGTCATCCGCATATGCGAGACTGCTTATTTTGTGTTCACATATCTTAATCTCACCCAGCCAGTTTATTGTTTTCAACATATTATCCATAAAAAATATGAACAACAGTGGAGACAGGTTGCAGCCTTGTCTTACCCCTGAAACTACTCTGAAACATGAACTCAATTTACTGTCAACTTTAACTGCTGCCTGACTATCTATGTAGAGACCTTTGATTGCTTGCAAAAGTTTGGCTCTTATTCCATAATCTCGTAGAAGAGACAATAACTTCCTTCTACGAACCCAGGTGGATCGAGATCGTGGTCTAGGGGTAGTGTCTTTAATTCATAATCAAAACGTCTTCGGTCCCAAATTCGATCCCCGCCACTGCGTAAATTTTGATAAATAATCAGCATTGGTGGCCGAAGACTCCCGGCATAAGAAGTCAGCCTCATTCTGCCAACGGCCTTGTCAAAGAGGGCGGAGGAGCGGATAGAGGTTCAGGGCACTCTCTTGTCCTAGGGGTGGGAAGTTGCCCCTAAAGGCGGAAGAATCAGCAGTGATCAACGACATGAGGATGCAGAAGGCAATGGAAACCACTGCATTAAAGACACGTAGCGTGTATCCACAGGACATGTGGCCTGTAGTTGAAGGAGTGTCATGATGATCTCTCCATTGGCAAAAGATTCCGGAATAGTCCCCCATTCGGATCTCCGGGAGGGGCCTGCCAAGGGGGAGGTTACCATGAGAAAAAGATTCAATAATCAACGAAAGGATAATGTTCTACGAGTACGGGCGTGGAATGTCAGAAGCTGGAACGTGGTAGGGAAACTAGAAAATCTGAAAAGGGAAATGCAAAGGCTCAATATAGATATAGCGGGGGTCATTGAACTGAAGTGGAAGGAAGACAAGGATTTCTGGTCAGATGAGTATCGGGTAATATCAACAGCAGCAGAAAATGGTATAACATGTGTAGGATTCGTTGTGAATAGGAAGGTAGGGCAGAGGGTGTGTTACTGTGAACAGTTCAGTGACCGGTTTGTTCTAATCAGAATCGACAGCAGACCAACACCGACAAAGATAGTTCAGGTATACATGCCGACGTCGCAAGTTGAAGATGAACAGATAGAGAAAGTGTATGAGGATATTGAAAGGGTAATGCAGTATGTAAAGGGGGACGAAAATCTAATAGTCATGGGCGACTGGAATGCAGTTGTAGGGGAAGGAGTAGATGAAAAGGTTACAAGAGAATATGGGCTTGGGGCAAGGAATGAAAGAGGAGAAAGACTAATTGAGTTCTGTAACAAGTTTCAGCTAGTAATAGCGAATACCCTGTTCAAGAATCACAAGAGGAGGAGGTATATTTGGAAAAGACCTGGAGATACGGGGATATTTCAATTAGATTACATCATGGCCAGACAGAGATTCCGAAATCAGATACTGGATTGTAAGGCGTACCCAGGAGCAGATATAGACTCAGATCACAACATAGTAGTGATGAAGAGTAGGCTGAAGTTCAAGACATCAGTCAAGAAGAATCAATACGCTAAGAAGTGGGATACGGAAGTTCTAAGGAATGACGAGATACGTTTGAAGTTCTCTAACGCTATAGATACAGCAATAAGGAATAGCGCAGTAGGCAACACAGTTGAAGAGGAATGGACGTCTCTAAAAAGGGCCATCACAAAAGTTGGGAAGGAAAACATAGGTACAAAGAAGGTAACTGCGAAGAAACCATGGGTAACAGAAGAAATACTTCAGTTGATTGATGAAAGGAGGAAGTACAAACATGTTCGGTGAAAAGCAGGAATACAGAAATACAAGTCGCTGAGGAATGAAATAAATAGGAAGTGCAGGGAAGCTAAGACGAAATGGCTGCAGGAAAAATATGAAGACATCGAAAAAGATATGATTGTTGGAAGGACAGACTCAGCATACAGGAAAGTCAAAACAACCTTTGGTGACATTAAAAGCAACGGTGGTAACATTAAGAGTGCAACGGGAATTCCACTATTAAATGCAGAGGAGGGAGCAGATAGGTGGAAAGAATACATTGAAAGCCTCTATGAGGGTGAAGATTTGTCTGATGTGATAGAAGAAGAAACAGGAGTCGATTTAGAAGAGATAGGGGATCCATTCCATCAGAATTTCTAAAATCATTAGGGGAAGTGGCAACAAAACGACTATTCACATTGGTGTGTAGAATATATGAGTCTGGCGACATACCATCTGACTTTCGGAAAAGCATCATCCACACAATTACGAAGACGGCAAGAGCTGACAAGTGAGAGAATTATCGCACAATCAGCTTAACAGCTCATGCATCGAAGCTGCTTACAAGAATAATATACAGAAGAATGGAAAAGAAAATTGAGAATGCGCTAGGTGACGATCAGTTTGGCTTTAGGAAAAGTAAAGGCACGATAGAGGCCATTCTGAGGTTACGGGTAATAATGGAAGCAAGGCTAAAGAAAAATCAAGACACGTTCATAGGGTTTTGTCGACCTGGAAAAAGCGTTCGACAATATAAAATGGTGCAAGCTGTTCGAGATTCTGAAAAAAGTAGGGGTAAGCTATAGGGAGAGCCGGGTCATATACAATATGTACAACAACCAAGAGGGAATAATAAGAGTGGACGATCAAGAGCGAAGTGCTCGTATTAAGAAGGGTGTAAGACAAGGCTGTAGCCTTTCGCCCCTACTCTTCAATCTGTACATCGAGGAAGCAATGATGGAAATAAATGAAAGGTTCAGGAGTGGAATTAAAATACAAGGTGAAAGGATATCAATGATACGATTCGCTGATGACATTGCTATCCTGAGTGAAAGTGAAGAAGAATTAAATGATCTGCTGAACGGAATGAACAGTCTAATGAGTACACAGTATGGTTTGAGAGTAAATCGGAGAAAGACGAAGGTAATGAGAATAGCGAGAAACTAAACATCAGGATTGATGGTCACAAAGTCAATGTAGTTAAGGAATTCTGCTACCTAGGCAGTAAAATAATCAATGACGGACGGAGCAAGGAAGACATCAAAAGCAGACTCGCTACGGCAAAAAAGGCATTTCTTGCCAAGATAAGTCTACTAATATCAAATACCGGCCTTAATTTGAGGAAGAAATTTCTGAGGATGTACGTCTGGAGTACAGCATTGTATGGTAGTGAAACATGGACTGTGGGAAAACCGTAACAGAAGAGAATCGAAGCATTTGAGATGTGGTGCTATAGACGAATGTTGAAAATTAAGTGGACTGATAAGGTAAGGAATGAGGAGGTTCTATGCAGAATCGGAGAGGAAAGGAATACGTGAAAACACTGATAAGGAGAAGGGACAGGATGATAGGACATCTGCTAAGACATGAGGGAATGACTTCCATGGTACTAGAGGGAGCTGTAGAGGGCAAAAACTGTATAGGAAGACAGATTGGAATACGTCAAGCAAATAATTGAGGACGTAGGTTGCAAGTGCTACTCTGAGATGAAGAGGTTAGCACAGGAAAGGAATTCGTGGCGGGCCGCATCAAACCAGTCAGTAGACTGATGACCAAAAAAAAACAAAAACGAACCCAGTCATATGCCTTTTCTAGATCTATAAAGCATAGATACAATTCCCTGTTCCACTCGTAACACTTCTCCGTTATTTGCTGCCCTCTGTAATAAAAAAACTGAGTTGATGGATCAACAACGAACTGAAACGGGTGTCTTTCAACGTCCGCCCAGAGCAACGCACGAAAACGAACAAAATGAGACTAAAAAAAAGTGAAAAGTTTAATTTTTTATTTTCAGACAATTATTATCTGTCCGTCCATCTGTCCGATGCGAGTTAACTACGCCGTATTACGGGGCGCTACACCTAAACAAACATCGAAACACACGACGTCAGTCGACTACAGCGCACGAGAGACAGAGTATACCTGCTAACGAGGCTCCCTGGCTGGCAGTTGACTGTTCGCTACTTTGGACGGGAGTGCATTAAATACGTGAGATGTATTTCGTGGGCAATATAAATCCAGCAAATATGCTCGCGGTCGCGAAACACAGACACTAAACTTATTACAGTGAACACACACGTCAATGAACGAACGGACAGATTATAACTTTGCGAAAATGAAGAAAGTAAACTTTTCACTCCAGTGAAGACTTGGCCGAAGGAGCTCTCGTTCCGCAGCTGCTCACGCTAACCACGGGACCACGGGGCTCCTGAGCTCATACTATCCTTGATGTTGCCTATCTTGCGCATGGACTACTCAGTTTGTATATTTTGCTTATTTTTTCATAGTTCCACACAATTTCTTCATGTTTTCTCGATTGACCTGTGTTCAGTTTTTCAAGGCCTATCCACTGTGCCAACTTAAAACTAAATGTGAGGGGAATGCGGTACGCAGGTCCCCTTGTGAGTACTTTGGGACTTAAGATATGAGGTCATCAGTCTCCTAAAACTTAGAACTACTTAAACCTAACTAACCTACGGACATCACACACATTCATGCCCGAGGCAGGATTCGAACCTGCGACCGTAGCGGTCGCGTGGTTCCAGACTGAAGCGCCTAGAACCACTCGGCCACACCGGCCGGCTGTCGATTATCCATATTGTTTTGTAACGCATCTCCCTCTTGGTTTTTGAACATGTTTCAACACATTGTAAGTTGATTTCTGAACGAATCTTAATTTGGGGGGGGGGGGGGGGGGGGTAGGACGTCTAACGGGCCGACTTGGAGCAGGAGAGGCACAACAGTACATTTTATTTTCTACTGTCTATACTTTTACTTACTTACTTACTTACACACTGGTCGTACCGGACTTGAAAGTCCATTACCGCAGCAACGTATTTTCGCCACCTGCCTTTGTCTTGGGCTATTTCCTTCCATTCACCTTTGTTGTGTACATCGTTCCGCGTAGTCAGCGTGTACACAATTTTCCCACTAGAGCGCGCCCCGCTAAGCACAAAGTGTAGGCGGAGTGCTCGTACGTCTCCGCACTACGAGATGGCGCTGCCTTAGAGACGGACCAAATTCTGCTTCCACCGATCCGCGTATTAATATGTAACGCAGCGAATGAGAGATTGCTGCTAACATAGAACCTTTTCTCCTTGTGGATCACACTCTCGCAGTGAGACATGAACGCGCGAGGTATTATGACGAGTGTACAGGCCTCCGATTAGTCAGTCTGCATTAGTCTGTACCAGTCTATAGTCAAGTTTCAGTCTGCGCCTAATAAGATTACCATATTCCTGTATATAGCCATGAAGATAAATCTATAGACACTTTTGTGAAATATCAGAGATATATGTGAGAATAAGATTAACGTACCAATACCAAGGGAACTTCAGATTGTCAATTGTAAATAGCATCCAGAACCAAGTCAAGTAATTTTTATGCTTGTTATTTTTTTAATAAATGTGTGTCAAAATTAATCAAGTTCTGTTTAAAGTTGGTCACCGTCAATCTGCTACTCTAAGCGTGCTAGTGGTATTTCTAGCGTCTGTCCTAACGGCAGAAGATAAACACGCCACGATAAGACCACGAGACATATTGCTGACACTCGCCTACTTCGTTAGAGCGACAAGTCAGATAATCTGATGGTGTGTGTACCGAAGGTCTTACAGTACGCACACCACATTTTGTAATGAATCCCTCTTGGTTTTTGAACATTTTTCATCACATTGTAAGTTGATTTCTGAACGAGTCTTAAGGGGGGTAGGACGTCAAACGGGCCGACTTGGAGCAGGAGAGGCATCGCAGGACATTTTAATTTCTACTGTGTATACTTTTACTTACTTACTTACTTACTCACTGATCATACCGGACTCGAGAGTCCATTACCGCAGCAACGTATTTTCGCCATCTGTCCCTGTCTTGGGCTATTTCCTTCCATTCACCTTCAATACCTAGGCTCCTCCCATCTACGCCTCGGTCTCCCCACAGGACGTTTTCCGTCTAGGTGCCCTACCAGTACTCTGCGCGCTGCCCTGCCCTCATCCATTCGAAGCTACGTGACCCGCCCATCGCAGCCTACGTCATTTAATAATACTGATTATGTCAGGGAACGAATAGAGTTCGTGAACCTCTTCGTTATGCAGTTTTCGCCACTCTCCGTTAATGTCATCCCTATTTGCTCCGAATATTTTCCTCAAAATTTTCTTTTTAGATACTCGAAACGGCTTTTCATTTTGCACAGTGAGAGAGATCAAGTCTCACACCCATACATCATAACTGGCAGAATAATAGTTTTGTATATTATAATCTTTAAATTCCTAGACAATATCCGTGATGAAAGTAATCTATTCAGTGAGAAGTAGCACGCATTTCCCTGCCGTAATCTCTTCTTCACTTCGGATTCAATCTCATTTCTCGAAGTGATGACCACGCCTAGATACGTAAATGTGTTCACTTTTTCAAACTACATGTCTCCAACTCTTAACATATCTTGATCTACTACTACTATACTTTCCTGATCTACCTTTACTATACTCTTACAAATAAATACATAAAACATCGTCATCATTACAAGGAAGTATTCAGGATTCACACTCATAGCAGTGGAAGTGCAAAAACATAACAAAATAAATTTTTTTAGATATGAAATTTCATCATTTTACCACTTACTGTTGGCTGCATTTGTTGCTATAGGTACATTTTTCTTGACAAGTAAGAGAGATTCTTTGATGAATTTTACACAGCATACAAACCATACTTACAGATGTATGAAACTCTAGAATTTTTCAAATCTATTAAAAACTGTGGTAAAGATTGAGATAATTAACTACAAAATTTGATTTTTTTCTAAAGATAAAATTTAAAACGGAACAGCTCATTCATTTTTTCATAAATTAAATAGATTGTAGAGGTTCAGACAGCTGTAAGTATGGTTTTGTATGCTGTCCAAAATTCATCGAACAGTCTCTCTTACTTAGGAAGAAAAGTGTACCTGTAGCAACAAATGCAGCCAATAGTAAGTGAAAAAATGATATTACACATGCAAAAAAATTATTTTCCTATGTTTTTGAGCTTTCGCTGCTACGAGTGTGACTCTTGAATCCTTCCTGGTCATGCTGACAAAATTTTATGAATTTTCTTGTAAAAGTATAGACAGTGGAAATTAAAATGTTCTGTGGTGCCCCTCCTTCTCCAAGTCGTCTCGTTTGACGTCCTACGCCCCTTAAGATGACGTTTGAATGCGTGCATAGTGCGCGCGACGTCTCTGTCAGGGGGATCCCCGTCACATCCAGAAATAAAATCTTTCCCGTAGAGAAGAGGCGACGTAGATGTACAAGTTGAGGCAAATAAACCCGAACGGGTGAATGACAATCGCTGTTTGTTAATGCGGTTGGCTGCATGTGCGAGCGATCGGTGTTGTTGTAATTATTAGCGAAATCAGAAGGGAAATAAACAATAAACAGGAATAAGTGGTAATTAAGATCACATATTGTTGTTGTTGTTGTGGTCTTCAGTCCTGAGACAGGTTTGATACAGCTCTCCATGCTACTCTATCCTGTGCAAGCTTCTTCATCTCCCAGTACCTACTGCAACCTACATCGTTCTGTATCTGTTTAGTGTATTCATCTCTTGGTCTCCCTTTACGATTTTACCCTCCACGCTGCCCTCCAATGCTAAATTTGTGATCCCTTGAAGCCTCAGAACATGCCCTACCAACCGGTCCCTTCTTCTCGTCAAGTTGTGCCTCAAACTCCTCTTCTCTCCTATTCTATTCAATACCTTCTCATTTCTTACTTAATATACCCATCTACCTCCCCCCCGTTAACCATGGACGTTGACGTTGGTGGGGAGGTTTGCGTGCCTCAGCGATACAGACAGCCCTACCGTAGGTGCAACCACAACGGAGGGGTATCTGTTGAGAGGCCAGACAAACGTGTGGGTCCTGGAAAGGGGCAGCAGCGTTTTCAGTAGTTGCAGGTGCAACAGTCTGGATGATTGACTGATCTGGCCTTGTACGACTAACCAAAACGGCCTTGCTGTGCTGGTACTGCGAACGGCTGAAAGCAAGGGGAAACTACGGCCGTAATTTTTCCCGAGGGCATGCAGCTTTACTGTATGATTAAATGATGATGGCGTCCTCTTGGGTAAAGTATTCCGGAGGTAAAATAGTCCCCCATTCGGATCTACAGGCGGGAACTACTCAAGAGGATGTCGTTATCAGGAGGATTCCGTAGAAATGTTGTAACACGTGAGGTAATACTGTCCCTACGACTTACCTTAGAAGCTAGATTAAGGAAGGGCAAACCTACGTTTCTAGCATTTGTAGACTTAGAGAAAGCTTTTGACAATGTTGACTGGAATACTCTCTTTCAAATTGTGAAGATAGCAGGGGTAAAATACAGGGAGCGAAAGGCTATTTACAATTTGTACAGAAACCAGATGGCAGTTATAACAGTCGAGGGGTACGACAGGGAAGCAGTGGTTGGAAAGGGAGTGAGACAGGGTTGTAGCCTCTCCCCGATGTTATTCAATCTGTATATTGAGCAAGCAGTGAAGGAAAGAAAAGAAAAATTCGGAGTACGTATTAAAATCCATGGAGAAGAAATAAAAATGTTGAGGTTAGCCGATGACATTGTAATTCTGTCAGAGACAGCAAAGGAGTTGGAAGAGCAGTTGAATGGAATGGGTAGTGTCTTGAAAGGAGGATATAAGATGAATATCAACAAAAGCAAAACGAGGATAATGGAATGTAGTCGAATTAAGTCGGGTAATGCTGACGGAAGATTAGGAAATGAGACACTTAAAAGTAGTAAAGGAGTTTTGCTATTTGGGGAGCTAAATAACTGATGATGGTCGAAGTAGAAAGGATATCAAATGTAGACTGGCAGTGGCAAGGAAACGTTTCTGAAGAAGAGAAATTTGTTAACATGGAGTATAGATTTAAGTGTCAGGAAGTCATTTCTGTAAGTATTTGTATGGAGTGTAGCCATGTATGGAAGTGAAACGTGGACGATAAATAGTTTGGACAAGAAGAGAATAGAAGCTTTCGAAATGTGGTGCTACAGAATAATGCTGAAGATTAGATGGGTAGAGCACATAGCTAATGAGGAAGTATTGAATAGGATTGGGGAGAAGAGAAGTTTGTGGCACAACTTGACTAGAAGAAGAGATAGGTTGGTAGGACATGTTCTGAGGCATCAAGGGATCACAAATTTAGTATTGGAGGGCAGCGTGGAGGGTAAAAATCGTAGAGGGAGACCAAGAGATGAATACACTAAGCAGATTCAGAAGGATGTAGGCTGCAGTAGGTACTTGGAGATGAAGAAGCTTGCACAGGATAGAGTAGCATGGAGAGCTGCATCAAACCAGTCTCAGGACTGAAGACCACAACAACAACATACCCATCTAATCTTCAGCATTCTTCTGTTGCACCACATTTCGAAAGCTTCTATTCTCTTCTTGTCCAAACTATTTATCGTCCACGTTTCACTTCTATACATGGCTACACTCTCTACAAATACTTTTAGAAACGACTTCCTGACACTTAAATCTATACTCGATGTTAACATATTTCTCTTCTTCAAAAACGCTTTCCTTGCCATTGCCAGTTTACATTTTATATCCTCTCTACTTCGACCATCATCAGTTATTTTGCTCCCCAAATAGCAGAACTCCTTTACTACTTTAAGTGTCTGATTTCCTAATCTAATTCCCTCAGCATCACCCGACTTAATTCGACTACATTCCAGTATCCTCGTTTTGCTTTTGTTGATATTCATCTTATATCCTCCTTTCAAGATTGAAAGCATTACATATTATCTTTTGTAATTTTCACAGAAAATTTTTTCCAGGGCGCTACACTACTAAGTTGCAGTCCCCTGTTGTAGCAGCCGCTTATGTTCTATTCTCGGAATAACGCGGAAAACGCGTCGTACGAACGCGTACAACGGCTAAACGGGGAATGAAGCGGGATAACTGATCGGTAATTCTGGCAGGGTTAGTGAAGTTAACTGGAGAATATGCTGGCAGAGGCAGGAACGATTACAGAACTAGTGATGAGAAAATTGTTTGTTAGAACTTTTCTCATACTTCTCATCATTCCGAGGTCCACTATTTCCGATGTGATAATGAAGTGGAAACGTGAAGGTATACGTACAGCACGAAAGCGTACAGGCCGACCTCGTCTGTTGACTGACAGAGACCGCCGACAGTTGAAGAGGGTCGTAATGTCTAATAGGCAGACATCTATCCAGACCATCACACAGGAATGGGCTTGGAATTAAGGCTTGATTAGGGATACAAGCAATTCCAAAGATTCCGAACCTATGGAAAATGCGACGCAAACTGTTGCATAGGAAGAGTGAAAGCACCGGTGGTACTCCATCGATCTGGTTTGCATTTGATGTCATGAGTTTCATACTACATATCGAGACGTGAGGTGTATCACTGTGTATTCCCGTGTGCTGTTGAACAAAAATTAAACATCTTAACGAAATCGTCCAATCCTTCTACCAAAGCGTTGCACACTCCTGGTACCAAGAGGCGTACTAATGAATAGTGCATTTCAAAGAGGCACGTTAAACTTACGTACGAAACACCAGTAGACTGAAACCGAAGGGTCATATGGCTTCTCATGTTTTGGTCGGCTTTAGCAATTTATGGACCAATTGCTTGTACGAGATGTTCGAAATGGTGCTCCACATTCTGGTTTAATTCTGGAAGACGTATGCTAGCAGCATTAGTTGACGAATTAAATTTTCTGAAGCATTCTGCTTGATAAAAAATTATCCCTCCCACAATGTTCTTTCTTAATTTATTCCTTGTGTGATTTGAAAGCAGTAGAGCCCCACCCATTGTCACTGCTTCGTTTCCATTCATTTTGCGATAGTCCAAAATTGTGGTCTAGTCGAATTTCATAATTATCAACTACATAAAAGAATGCTTTTATTTAATTAAAAGAACTACATTATTTAACTGCAAAGATGCTTATCTTCTGGCGTAATGTTCAAGAAAACACTTCATTTTCTTTTCAAGCGTGAAGAGATACATGTTATTTAGTCCACAGTAATGTGAGCCTACTTTTAGTTAATCAGTTTTTACTAAAGGAATTTAATAATTTTTTTACTTTATTTCGTAAATTAAACAATAGAAGACTCAGAATAGAAGATTTTTCATTATTCGTTCATTACGAAATGCATATATTCTAACAATAGCGATGAAGTCTGGCTGATGAAAAACAAGAAAGAAAAAGATGTTAGCGTCACAGCCTCTAAACTGTGGTGGCTTGGCTTCGATTCTTGGCAGGGTTTGTTATTTTCTTCACTCGAGAACTGGCTGTTTGTGTTGCCCTCATCATTTCATCTCACTCTCATCGTTGCTCAAGTCGCAACATCTAATGTCAAGTTCCAACCGGAGGTTCTCTACCTGAACATCTTCCTTCATTGTATGTTCGTCGTAACCTCACACCATCTATCATTTTAATTCTCATTCTATCTCTTCCGCTCGTTCCTTCCACTTTTCCTTCTTTGTTGCAGACTATTCCTAGATAGTATACGACCCAACCAAGAATTTGTCCTCTTTCTGTTCACTTCAAATAATCTTCTTCCTTTCCCTACTTTCTTCATTACTTCATTTCTTAGTTACTCGGTCCACTTCACCTTAAGCGTTTTTCTCCATAGCCACATTTCAAAACTTTCTATATATTTTCCTTCTTTCTTTGTAACAGTCTATAATTCGCGGCTGTGTAACACTACACTCTCTACATTTAGCAAATAGTTTTCTCAGCTGCACTGGAATTCTTCAAGATGCTAGTAACTGCTTCACCTTTTCAAATGCTCTCTTTTCCATAGATACGTTCCTCCTCATTTCTTCTGTACAGCTTCCATTCAATGTCATTAAGCTTCCCAGTCCAGAAAATATTTTACTTGTTCGATCTTTTTTTGCGTTTATGAATATGTTAACAGGAACTTCCTTCATGCAAATGGTTATTAGTTTTGTCTTTGCTATGTTTATCTTCATTCTATACTCCTCGCCCCTTGTGCAATACTCTTCAGTATCTTCTCCAGCTCCTCTTGTGATTGCACTAACACTGCTTGACCATACTTCTATTTTATAGTGTTCATCCTTTCTCCACCAATTATGATGACTATTGCATCTCCTACATACAGCCTTTCCTACCAGTCTTCTCCATATTTGTTGAATAGCTTCGGTAATGGTGAACAACATTTTCTTACATTACTTGCAATGCTCATCTCTTCCGTGTTCTCATTTCCTACTTTGTAGTGTTCACATTCAGTATAGTGTATACATTTCCTTTATTAGCTTTCTATCTTTACAGTATACACCAGTAGACGCTGTCTATTGCCCAGTAATACCATACGACCATTTCATTTCATTTTGTGGATATAGTGTCGCCCCGTGTAAACATTTCTGGTCCGCAAAAGCAATGCTGCAAAGTATTGCCAGAAAACAGTGGCCGAAAATTATAGTGTTCCAGACTTGTGTATGAAATGTACCCAGTGTAATGTAACTATGCCAGACACAATAATTATACAAAGATGATAAAGCGTAATTAGTATAAATAACCGTGAAACAAGGGCACCGACATCTTTTCTTTTTCTCTGCTCTCTTCCTCTTTTCTTTCTGCCATTGTGGTTGTCTCTCTCTGTTAGCTTGATTCACATTACACAATAAATTCTGCGGACTCGATGAAATAATCATAGGAGATCTTTCCTGGACTGTTACTTCATTATTTGCAACTGGAACTGGTATCAGAATACCAAGTGGGTGCATAACATTATTACACGTTTCGTGTTGAGGATCTTTTGCTCTAAATATTAGGCTGTTTATAACTGTGTAAGTTGACTTTTATTTATTTAAAATATACTGTTAAAGTTTAACCATATTTCAGCTATAAATCTGTCCTCCCTTTACAGATTCGTTATTTTTTCTTAAATACGGAAGCATTTCTTTTGCTAATTATAGTTCACGTGCGTCATTTCATACATCGCAGCCTTATGTTCGTGAAATACGATAGAACCTGCAATCATTTAAATATTACGAAGTCCGACAATCAGTTTGATACTAATTCGGAAAGGAAACACATTTAAATTCACGGCCATAACAAATTATACCAAAAGATTTACTCTCCAAGAGAAAACTGTGAACCGTTGCTACGTTCAGAAGAAACTGCTATTAACTTCCATAAAAGTCTTTTAACGAAAGAGGGCGCCAGTGTCTTTTAACGTTGCCGCCATTGTTTTTCATTTTAATATAAAAATAATTCACAACCCGAAATTGCCTTTCATATTAATTGCAAGTTAGATAATTAAATCACAACTAAGGGGTGGTGACGTTAAACAGTGTTGCAGTACATAAGGCTTTAATTCGTGTCGCACAACAATGTGGGTAGATATTGTCGGCAACATGGAATTCTTATGAGCAGCCTAAACGTGCGTTTATGTGAGGAAACTTGGCAGCGTGATTCAGCTGTCCCTACCGACGTTGCTTTATGCAACGGACGATGTTGTATCCGGTCTTCATAAACCACTTGGGAGATTTTCATATTCTCTGGATCGTTACCTGCAAACTGAGAGACTTACAGAAAAAAAAATGGACGGGACCATTTCGTAGAGAATTAAGTATTGTTAAAGTTAGTACTGAGATACGTTTTCGCTGGAGACCACGGTTTTCGAGTTATTCGAGCAAAACTTACAAAAGTGCCTTCAAACACACCTCCCCCTCCTCAAGTAATCCCTCAGCAGTCAGGATTTCTAGTTGTTAGTGGCGCTCTCTCCCACAAAGGCACAAAAATTTCTACTACACAAAGTATTCCTGATATTTGATCTTTTTCGGTTTCTATTGATTGTGGTGTGACGCCACCAACATAGTAAGCTATTTCGTTGAAATTCTTAGTTTAAACTTAACCGTGGGGAAGATGGTATGGGGTGCCATTGTTACACGTCTCGGTCACCTCTTGTTCGCATTGACGGCACTTTGAACAGTGGACGTTACATTTCAGTTGTGTTGCGACCCGTGGCTCTACCCTTCATTCGATCCCTGCGGAACCCTACATTTCAGCAGGATAATGCACGACTGCACGTTGCAGGTCCTGTACGGGCCTTTCTGGATACACAAAATGTTTGACTGGTGCCCTGGCCAGCACATTCTCCAGATCTCTCACCAATGGTGGCCGAGCAACTGGCTCGTCACAATACGCCAGTCACTACTCTTGATGATCTGTGGTATCGTGTTGAAGCTGCATGGGCAGCTGTACCTGTACACGCCATCCAAGCTCTGTTTGACTCAATGCCCAGGCGTATCGAGGCCGTTATTACGGCCAGAGATGGTTGTTCAGGGTAGTGATTTCTCAGGATGTATGCACCCAAATTGCGTGAAAATGTAGTCACATGTCAGTTCTAGTATAATATATTTGTCCAGTGGATGCCCGTTTATCATCTGCATTTCTTCTTGGTGTAGCAATTTTAATGGCTAGTAGTTTAACTATGTTGACAATTCTATCCAAATTGAACCATTACAAGCACAGTAGTTTGTAGTTAGAAGACATCACGAATAAAATTACGTAATCCTTTATTTTATGCTGTTTAAATTCACAAGTTTGTTAGGTAAAATTTACGCAAACGTCAATTTTACAGTTTGTACGTGCTCGACCAACCGGATGACGTAATGGATACCATAAAAGGTCGAACGTGGGGCATAATTAGTACGGTCCCAAATGTTCGCGTAATGGTAGGAGGGGGTCCCGTGAGTAACATACTAGAAATTCTGAGTAGAGGGGCTGAATGTGGGAGTGGGGGTGCGGTTTAAGATCGCTTTTGTACTTTTTTCTTGAATAACTGCAGAACTGCGGCCCCTAGCGAAAATGTATCCCAGTACAAAATGTAACTACAAAAAATTTCCAACGAAGAGGTACTGTTAATTTTTTTTCTGTAAGACTAATAATTTTCGCGTAGAGAGCGAGAGAATATACAAATCTCGCGAGTGGAGTTTGAAGGCCGGATGTAATACTGCAGGTTGCATAAAAGAACATATGGCAGGATGGTTATGATCACTTTTTCCCTAAGTGAGCGAGTGTAGACTAACAATACCACCACTTGCAAAGTAGGTTAGAAATCAGATTAATAATGGTGCTCACGCAGCTTATGTTCACTTTATCGGGCAACAACAAAGTTATTGACTGTGGGTGGTAACGTCAGAATGGAAATAATGAAGACACTGTAAAAAAGTCATTAATTTTGGCACTTATCTCGAATGGATTTCCACATAGATTTCGTCGAAGTTGTTATTGCTCATCTTGTTGATTATAGGCTGATTCCACTTTGACAGCTAGAAGGTCCCGATATGTATTTTAGCAATATTTGAAGACCTAACAAATGCGTTTTTCAGGAATGTCTTAATGATCAAACAATCCCAGATCAGAACAATGGTAAGGTAAAAATAATTTTTGACTCGGTGTTCACAATCCACATTTTTATTAAACTTCTTGTAAATTCACATATACTTCTTAATTGTCACATCATCAAAAAACAGTTTTCTATCAGTCTTCATATATTTAATTTCCACTTTAACCAAACACAAGACCTGACTGTTCTTTTACAAAGCGAAATAACAACTTAACTTCTGCAAAGTGAAACAAAGAGTGCTCTGTGCGAAATTCGCGTCAAAACGGTTACAAGTAAGTCAAAGTTTATGACAGTCTTACAGAAATGAATACACACAAGAACCGTATCATTGCAATATGTCGATACATCGGAGCACCTATACATTAATAAAACCGAATGTGAATATTCTCACAAAAATATGTCTGTTACTTCGGAGAAAAGTAGTACGATGTTACTGGTATCGAGAACTGGGATTGGAGTACCGTAATGGTCACGTAACTAAAGAACCATTACAAGACGGAAAACCATTTACTGTATGGGTACCCAGCTTCATAGGCATGCTATTCTGACTGTGCGCTGCAAGATTTGCGTTATAAGTAGTGTTCCTGTCATGACTTGCCTTTGGGCGCCGGTACTGATACGGTGACGTAGGGTTAAGACACAAGCGTCAGTTGCAGACAGTCAACATGGGACTGGATAATATCAGCAGGTCCTTGCTGGTAAAGCTGTTTCATCAAAGCAACGGAGACAGTGTTGCTCTTCGCAAGTATCGATGTACTGCTGGTGACACATTTGGAGAAAACCATATCAGGGTAGTCCATCGTTCCAAACTACGTGGCCACCGAGATCACCAGATTTGAACCCGTGTGATTTGTGACCGTGGGCTTATCGTGGGCTTATCTCAGTGACAGGCTTTATTCATGGAACACTAACACACGTTGGAAGTTGAAGACCAGCATAGCGAGGGAGGTGGTCAACATCCCACCTGAGACGGGATTAGAGCAACGTAAAGTCTGGTTCCAGGCTGTCGTGGATGCAAATATTCGTCACACAGCAACGTTTGTAACCTGAAAAGTAAACATGGTACGCAATTAAGAAATGTTACACCGTCGTGCGGAAACTCAAATGTGTTTCTTTCAGTGGTCTGTTCTACATCTGCATACATACTCCGCAATACACCATACTGTACGTGGCGGAGGGTACCTCGTACCACAACTGGCATCTTCTCTCCCTGTTCCAGTCTCAAACAGAACGAGGGAAAAGTCACTGCCTATATGCCTCTGTACGAGCCCTAATCTCTCTTATCTTTGTGGTATTTCCGCGAAATATAATTTGGCGGCAGTAAAATTGTACTGCAGACAAATGCTGGTTCTCTAAATCTCCTCAGTAGCGATTCATGAAAAGAACGCCTCCTTTCCTCCAGAGACTCCCACCCGAGTTCCTGAAGCATTTCCGAACACTCGCGAGATGATCAAACCTACCAGTAACAAATCTAGCAGCCCGCCTCTGAATTGCTTCTATGTCCTCCCCCAATCCGACCTGATAGGGATCCCAAACGCTCGAGCAGTACTCAAGAGTAGGTCGTATTAGTGTTTTATAAGCGGTCTCCTTCACAGATGAACCACATCTTCCCAAAATTCTACCAATGAACCGAAGACGCCTATCCGCCTTCCCCACAACTGTCATTACGTATTTGTCCCACTTCATATCGCCGTGCAATATTACGCCGAAATATTTAACCGACGTGACTGTGTCAAGCGCTACACTACTAATGGATTATTCAAACATTACGGGATTCTTTTTCCTGTTCATCTGCATTAATTTACATTTATCTATATTTAGAGTCAGCTGCCATTCTTTACACCAATCACAAATCGTGTCCAAGTCATCTTGTATCCTCCTACAGTCACTCAACGACGACACCTTCCCGTACACCACAGCATCATCAACAAACAGCCGCACATTGCTATCCACTTTATCGAAAAGATCATTAATGTAGATAGAAAACAACAGCGGACCTACCACACTTCCCTGGGGTACTCCAGATGATACCCTAACCTCCGATGAACACTCACCATCGAGGACAACGTACTGGATTCTATTACTTAAGAAGTCTCTTCCACATGTCCCCAAAAATGTTTCCACAAAGTTTCACTATCCTGTAATCACTCTCAAGTAGCGAAAGAATAATTATAACTGGTATGTTTCGCCCTCGTAGGGAGCGCGGATACAGCACGGAAAGGCGTTTATCCGTTCATGCCACCTTTCATATCCAATTGGAACGGCAAGAAGGTCTAACATGTGTTATCGTGCTAAGTACCCTCAGCCAAGCACTCCCCAGTGGTCTGGAGAGCGTGTAGGCTACACCGGCTCATACTGAAGCCATTCGAGTCCCTGCACTACTTATGAAACGACCTTGCGTGTAGCTGAACCAACATCAAGCTGCATTACATAGCATCACTCGGTATCGGTAGAGGCCTATATTTAACGTCGCACGCGTTGATAGCAAGCGTTCGGTGCGTGGGTGGGTAATCACCGCCGAGTGTGCGATTGCAGCGCAGCTAGAAACACAGGATGTTACGTGTGCCGTGAGCTGGCAGCTAAAATTAATCGGTAAACAGAGGACGCCGTACATTCCCGCCAAACCAACATCCGCTCAGTCAAGTGCATTTCTCCTCACGAAGGCCGCAATGCACTGCGTGTACTTAAGTGCCCCCGATTTCATTGCGTCTGACCACACCCATGAACTTGACGCGAGGGCGTATACGAAGAGTGCAAAGACCTACTGCACCAGACCACCCGCCAGTTCTGTGGTGTCGTACTGTTCCCGTATTAGATTTAAGTTCCTTTCGTCACATTGTAGCGACGACTTATAATCTGACTTCACTTTACAACCTGAATTGTCAGGCGGTGAATGACAACACAACATAAACGCCGTAAATTCTCGCTTTACTACTGCAATCTTACCCTCCCACACATCACCATTAATTTTCCCTGTCTCTTTAAAAGTTTCGAAAGCTTCGAGAGGTGTAAGGTATACGGAAGAAATTTTTTTTACTTGTCTTCATTTTCTCTGGTTGTTCGCTCCAGAACTTGCGTCTAGGGGTACATTCTTGGGGCTGCAGTTTAGATTTAACATTGCGGGTTGCTGATGGCTGATGGCTAAATAACTGATGAACATTTGCCTGTATATTTCTTGAATTTTATTCTTTGTCACATTATTAAATATTACACCGTTTCTACAATGTTCACTTCTGTCACACCACAGATGACATTATTAGTGACACAATCAAAAACACGTCTGATTCCATCAGCTAAATTTACATTCTGTGGTACTCACAGTATTCCAAAGAGTTTACAAAGCAAAAGAGTTTACAAACTTTCTTGAGAAAAGAAGAACCATCACCAAGTTATACCATTATTTTACAAATGAACTCAGAAAAAAATATAATAGTTTGCCTTAGATTGTGCAATTGATAATACGAATTTTAAACATAGCAGATATTTCGTAGCTCAAATACTTTTAACAGAAGAGTAATTTTAACCGCATATACAGATTTCGTACGTATTGATTATATCAAATTAGATTCCCTTTTATACATTTTAGCCTGAAATATAATACAGTGTATACAAAACCAAATGAAATTCTTTCAGTGAAACATCCGAGATAATACTTCAGATAATACTTCGTTGAGTCCTAATATGGCAGAATGTTCTAATTTATGCTACTGGCCATTAAAATTGCTACGCCAAGAAGAAATGCAGATGATAAACGGGTATTCATTGGACAATTATATTACACTAGAGCTCACATGTGATTACATTTTCACGTATTTTGGGTGCATAGATCCTGGAACTCAGTACCCAGAACCTCTGGCCGTAATAACGGCCTTGATACGCCTGGGCATTGAGTCAAACAGAGCTTGAATGGCGTGTACAGGTACAGCTGCCCATGCAGATTCAACACGATACCACAGTTCATCAAGAGTAGTGACTGGCGTGTTGTGACGAGCTGCTGTAATGTAGGGTTTCGCAGGGATCGAATGAAGGGTAGAGCCACGGGTCGTAACACATCTGCAATGTAACGTCCACTGTTCAAAGTGCCTCCAATGCGAACAAGAGGTGACCGAGACGTGTAACCAATGGCACCCCATGCCATCACGAAGGCTGATACGCCAGTATGGCGATGACGAATACATGCTTTCAATGTGCGTTCATCGCGATGTCGCCAATCACGGATGCGACCATCGTGATGCTTTAAACAGAACCTGGATTCATCCGAAAAAATGACGTTTTGCCATTTGTGCACCCAGGTTCGTCGTTGAGTACATCATCGCAGACTCTCCTGTGTGTGATGCAGCGTCAAGGGTAACCGCAGCCACGGTCTCCTAGCTGATAGTCCATGGTGCTGGACTATTCGTGCAGATGGTTGTTGTCTTGCAAACGTCCCCATCTGTTGACTCAGGGATCGAGACGTGGCTGCACGATCCGTTACAGCCAAGTGGATAAGATGGCAGTCGTCTCGACTGCTAGTGATATGAGGCCGTTGGGATCCAGCACGGCGTTGCGTATTATCCTCCTGAACCCACCGATGCCATATTCTGCTAACAGTCATTGGATCTCGACCAACGCGAGCAGCAATGTCGCGATACGATCAACCGCAATCGCGATAGGCCACAATCCGACCTTTATCAAAGTCGGAAACGTGATGGTACGCATTTCTCCTCCCTACACGAGGCATCAGAACAACGTTTCACCAGGCAACGCCGGTCAACTGCTGTTTGTGTATGAGAAATCGGTTGGAAACTTTCCTCATGTCAGCACGTTGTAGGTGTCGCCACCGGCGTCAACCTTGTGTGAATGCTCTGAAAAGCTAATCATTTGCATACCACAGCACCTTCTGCCTGTCGGTTAAATTTCGCATCTGTAGCACGTCATCTTCGTGGTGTAGCAATTTTATTGGGCCGTAGTGTATATTTTCTTGAAGATTTTAACCATTTCGCTTTTCAAATGTTGGAAATGAATAGACTTTCCATTCAGATGTACGATACAGGTATTTCTGGACATATTTTCAACTTTCCCCATTCATTTAAGTCAGTTACCACTCGCAGCGTATGTCAGTAATTCCTTTTTGTGCCAACAAAATTAATTATCGTCTCAAATTAAATTCTTGTTATTGTTTTTCACTGAGGTAGATGCTAAAGCAGTATATCAGCGCCATAGCGATGCACTATATCTGACCACGTGTGAAACCAGTAGACTCAGCGAGAACAGAGTGCTTCAGAGTACAAAGTCTTAAGCGACACCTGGTCAGTCATTGTTGTTGCGCAATATTTCCGGTTGCTCAGTAATATTGAAGATGTAGGGGTGAGACAGACAGGCTGTTTAATAATACTGAACACATCAAAATCTTTTGAAGCATATTGTGCTGTCCTGAAATATTGTCCCATCTGTGGCCAGTATAGACTATATCCTGGGTCACAAATTACAGTGAATAAGATTCTACAGCCACTAAGGACTTCTGTAGCCAGTTGCAATACTAACTGTGTGGACGATGCGGCCTATTCTACACCTTACTGTAGATCTATGCGACGATGATATGCTGACTATATTTATAAGTTATGGCCTTATCACTTTAGGACATGGTGTAAAAAAGATCTGAGGATGGTCATTACAGACTGAAACCGGCCATCGTCTAAAGAATTGATATTGTGATCATAGACTGAAATAATAAACATTTAACTAAGGAACATGTTTTAGATGAAATTAATTAATGCAAACTACAATGAAGCGCCAAAGGAATTGGTATAGGCATGCGTCTTCAAATACAGAGATACATAAGCAGTCAGAACGCGTATATAAGAGAAGTGTCTGGCGCAGTTGTTAGATCGGTTACTGCTGCTACAATGGCATGTTACAGGGTGTTTCAAAAAAGACCGGTATATTTGAAACGGCAATAAAAACTAAACGAGCAGCGATAGAAATACACCGTTTGTTGCAATATGCTTGGGACAACAGTAGATTTTCAGGCGGACAAACTTTCGAAATTACAGTAGTTACGATTTTCAACAACAGATGGCGCTGCAAGTGATATGAAAGATATAGAAGACAACGCAGTCTGTGGGTGCGCCATTCTGTACGTCGTCTTTCTGCTGTAAGCGTGTGCTGTTCACAACGTGCAAGTGTGCTGTGGACAACATGGTTTATTCCTTAGAACAGAGGATTTTTCTGGTGTTGGAATTCCACCGCCTAGAACACAGTGTTGTTGCAACAAGACGAAGTTCTCAACGGAGGTTTAATGTAACCAAAGGACCGAAAAGCGATACAATAAAGGATCTGTTTGAAAAATTTCAACGGACTGGGAACGTGACGGATGAACGTGCTGGAAAGGTAGGGCGACGGCATACGGCAACCACAGAGGGCAACGCGCAGCTAGTGCAGCAGGTGATCCAACAGCGGCCTCGGGTTTCCGTTCGCCGTGTTGCAGCTGCGGTCCAAATGACGCCAACGTCCACGTATCGTCTAATGCGCCAGAGTTTACACCTCCAACCATACAAAATGCAAACGCGGCAACCCCTCAGCGCCGCTACCATTGCTGCACGAGAGACATTCGCTAACGATATACTGCACAGGATTGATGACGGCGATATGCATGTGGGCAGCATTTGGTTTACTGACGAAGCTTATTTTTACCTGGACGGCTTCGTCAATAAACAGAACTGGCGCATATGGGGAACCGAAAAGCCCCATGTTGCAATCCCATCGTCCCTGCATCCTCAAAAAGTACTGGTCTGGGCCGCCATTTCTTCCAAAGGAATCATTGGCCCATATTTCAGATCCGAAACGATTACTGCATCACGCTATCTGGACATTCTTCGTGAATTTGTGCCGGTACAAACTGCCTTAGACGACACTGTGAACACCTCGTGGTTTATGCAAGGTGGTGCCCGGCCACATCGCACGGCCGACGTCTTTAATTTCCTGAATGAATATTTCGATGATCGTGTGATTGCTTTGGGCTATCCGAAACATACAGGAGGCGGCGTGGATTGGCCTCCCTATTCGCCAGACATGAACCCCTGTGACTTCTTTCTGTAGGGACACTTGAAAGACCAGGTGTACCGCCAGAATCCAGAAACAATTGAACAGCTGATGCAGTATATCTCATCTGCATGTGAAGCCATTCCGCCAGACACGTTGTCAAAGGTTTCGGGTGATTTCATTCAGAGACTACACCATATTATTGCTACGCATGGTGGATATGTGGAAAATATCGTACTATAGAGTTTCCCAGACCGCAGCGCCATCTGTTGTTGACAATTGTAACTACTGTAATTTCGAAAGTTTGTCTGCCTGAAAATGTACTGTTGTGCCAAGCATATTGCAACAAACGGTGTGTTTCTATCGCTGCTCGTTTAGTTTGTATTGCAGTTTCAAATATACCGGTCATTTTCGGAACACCCTGTATCTAGATTTAAGTGAGCTTGAATGTGGGGCTATAGTCGGCGCACGATCGATGCGATACAGCAATTGCGAGTTAGCGATGAAGTGGGGATTTTCCCATACGACCACTTCGCGAGTGCATCGTGAATATCAGAAATCCAGTAAAACATCGCTGTCACCGGACAAAGATGCTGCAAGATCGGAACCAGTGACGACTGAAAAGAATCGTTCAACGTGACAGAACCCTTCCGCAATGCTGGGCCATCAACAAGTGTCAGCGTGCGAACCTATCAACGAAACATCATCGATATGGGCTTTCGGAGCCGAAGGCACTCTCGTGTACCCTTGATGACTGCACGACACAAAGCTTTACGCCTTGCCTGGTCCCGTCAACACCAGTATTGGACTTTCGATGAGTGGAAACATATTGCCTGGTCTGACGAGTTTCGTTTCAAATTGTATCGAGCTGATGGACGTGTACAGGTATGGAGACAATCTCATGAATCCAAGGACTCTGCAAGTCAACAGTTGTCTGTTCAAGCTGTTGGAGGCTCTGTAATAGTGAGGGGCGTGTGCAGTTGGAGTGATGTGGGACCCCAGTACCTCTATATACGACTCTGACAGGTGGCACGTACGTACGTATCCAATCTGATTACCTGCATCTATTCATGTGCATTGTGCATTCCGATTGGGCAGTTCCAGCAGGACAATGCGAACACTTCACAGGTCCAGAACTGCTACTGAGTGGCTCCAGGTACACTCTTGTGACTTTGAACAGTGGGAGACGAGATGATCAATTCCTGTTTTGCAGAATGCAGTCGACCACTGAGAGATCAACAACCGGACCGCCTAATGCACATCCTCGTCCAGCTGAAACCGGCCTCCACATACATCTTTCTTCGTGTCAACAAAGATCTGAAAATCAAATGGTGAACGATCCGAGCTGTACGTAAGACGCTGTACTTTTCCCCAAGCGAATCACTGAAGCGTAGCCTTCATCCGGTTGGCAGTGTGTGAGCGGGCATTATCGTGAAACTGGATGATTCTGCCCGACAGTATTCTTGGGCGTTGTGACTACAGTGCATCAAATTTTCAGCTAATTTTCTTCATAGCGATGTGCACTGATTGTGGTTCCATAGTCGAAGAACTCAACAAATAGAGGGCCTCTGCAGTCGAACGTCTTCATGACCTTCCCGGCCCTTGTGTGAACCGCTGTGGGTTTCTTTGACATGGGAGTTGTGTTATGTTTCCACAGTTGGGTAGACGTTCGCCCTCAGGCCCGAAATGGTGGCAACAGTTAAGGTAATGATGGCCTTCTTCAGGAATGCTGTCAGTTGGTATCATCCAATTGCACGATAATGCCCGCCACCACATTGCCAATTGGATGAAGTCTCCACTGCAGCGATTTGCTTGGAAAACAGTCCAATATCCTCCTGTATGGAGTTCCGACTGTTCGCCATTTCCTTTTCACAGCTTTCTGGACCTGAAGAAAGACATGCGTGGACGTAAGTTTTGGTTAGACGAGAAAGTGCAAATTAACGAACACCTATTCTCCTTTTATTCTATTCCGTTAAAAATATTGTAGTCACTCATCACTTCATAGGTCTACATTTTATATTACACAAGAGACCATTTCAATGTTAAAAAATATATCGGCTCAACCACTTGTTTATAGTGTAAAACATTAGGATTTACGCGTTTCGGAAGTCAAGCTTCCATCATCAGAATAATAAAAAGTAAAAGAACCTGTTAAAACTCGCTGAAATGGAACATGCACCAGGCACAATAAAATTGATTATAAAATTAAAACATCGTGGCTACTTCCCTTGTTGCAGCCGTGTCTTCCAAGGTCCATCTTCACATAGTCGTCAAAATATAAAAAACTCTAAAATGGTGTCGCCTATGGTGTTCAACATCTAACCACATGGCTCTCTCCTCTATCGTCGTAAACCGCCCGTGCGTCTTCGTTGATACCACACACCACGTAGCCAAACACGACACTGAAACGCGAGTGAGTAAACAAGGAAGTCACAGAGATGTCTGTACAAACAGATAAAGTATACATGTTCCAAGGACCTATTGAAATGATGTTACCCTACCAACTGCTAAAAATGTAGCTACTAAAAGAAACCAGCGAAATGTTTGAAAAAGTTATTTGTATCATCAATTAGCTGTTCATTCAGTGTGTTCTGATTATCCACGCTATGTATCGTAATTTCTAGATGTTCTAGTAGATCCAGCTTTTTTGCCTTTGTCCTGTCTATGTAAAATAACGAGATCTTGATCTGTTCCCAACTTTAAAGGACCTACCAGTTTGGCCCGCATCTCGTGGTCGTGCGGTAGCGTTCTCGCTTCCCACGCCCGGGTTCCCGAGCTCGATTCCCAGCGGGATCATGGACTTTCTCTGCCTCGTGATGACTGGGTGTTGTGTGATGTCCTTAGGTTAGTTCGGTTTAAGTAGTTCTAAGTTCTAGGAGACTGGCGACTTCAGATGGTAAGTCCCATAGTGCTCAGAGCCATTTGAACCATTTTTCAACCTACCAGTTTGGCCTACATAGCTTGCCTTGCACGTGTTACACTGAATTTTATAGACCCCACCTCTTTCATATTTATCGCTTTCCTGCTGCCAATTATTTCTTAGTTTAAACCGCAGCGTATTATTGGTCTGAAAAGCGGTATCAACTTTAAAAGGTTTGAAAATGTTAGCCACTTTTTGCGAAATATCACCGAAGTATGGTATTGTGACTCTCGCAATATTATTTACGGTATTCTTCCTTGCATTCGAGCGCTGTTTGTGTCGTATTAATTTATTGACAACGTTTTGGTGACATCCGTCAGCTCTGGCTAGTTGTTACACGATGTTCAGCTCAGTCATTCTGTCTCCTTCATTCATGGGGACTCTAAAGGCTCTATCTATCAAAGATCTAAAAGCAGAAAGTGTATGGCTATTAGGATGGCAGGAACTATTTTGTATCAACACATCAGTTGTGGTTGGTTTCCTAAATATGCCTACCATTTTGTTTCCTAATACTTAGGTCAATAAATTGCAGTTCACCATTTTTCTCTTCTTCCACAGCGAATTCAATTTTACTGTGTAACTCGTTAAATTTATTTGCTATTTCTGCAACTTCTTTTTCTTGTCCACCAATAAGAAGCAGCGTATCATCTACATAGCGTTTGTACTGCACAACTTTATCCACGGGATCTTGCGGGTAAACGAGGAGTCTCTTTTCCAAATGATTTATAAAGATGTCTGCTATGGTTCCAGATGTAGTGGAACCCATAGCCAGTCCATCTTTTTGCATATAAAATTTATTGTTAAAAAAAATAATTATATTTCAGAACGAATTCTAACAGTTCGATTAATTCGACTATTTCTTGGTGAGACAGTGTTTCGTACTCAAGCAAATTTTCTTTGATGACATTAACGGCCCCATTTACCGGCACATTCGCATAAAGGTTTTTAATGTCTAGAGACACTAGGCGGGCCGTGTCAGCGATAGGATTCTCCTTAATTTGATTTATCAAAACTGAATTATTAGTGATTGAAAACTTATCCTCGAACACGAAAGATTCTTTTAAAAGTTTATATTCTGACGACTATGTGGAGATGCACCTTGGAAGACACGGCTGCAACAAGGGAAGTAGCCATGATGTTTTAATTTTATTATCAATTGTATTGTGCCTGGTGCATGTTCCATATCAGCGAGTTTTAAGAGGTTCTTTTACTTTTTATTATTCTGATGATGGAATCTTGACTTCCGAAACGCGTAAAGCTTAGTGTTTTACAATATAAAGAAGTGTTTGAGCTGATATATTTTTTAACATTGACATGCACAACGACGACCTCTCATCCAGCATGGATAAAATCAGAGACCATTTCATTTAGGGCATGTTTCAGTATATAAACCTGAATGTTATTTGAATATTAAAAAGGAATAGGGAGCTTACAAGCCTTACACAAATGATAAAACCATCCAACTAAAGCCATCATGTCGGGTTTTATTCTTACACTGGGCCAATTTCTCTGTTGCCATTACCTTAACAATAACAAGTCATAGTTAATAAAATAATAGTGAACATGGCCGGCCGCTGTGGCCAAGCGGTTCTAGGCGCTTGAATCTGGAACTGCACGACCACTATGGTCGCAGAGTGAAATCCTGCCTCTGGCATGGATGTGTGTGATGACCTTAGGTTAGTTAGGTGTATATAGATCTAAGTTCTAGGGGACTGATGACCTCAGATGTTAAGTCCTATAGTGCTCAGAACCATTTGAACCCTTTGAACCAATAAGAACAGGTTTTTTAGAAGCTCCTTGCAGCGTCAACCAGAGACTGCAGTACAATATCAAATTTGGCAACACATATCGGTACCACAGATGTTAATGAGGTGTCATTGCGATCCACAACAGTGTATGCGAGGCGCTCATGAAGACCACACGCCCCTTTTTAGCACTGTACTGCTCTCACACCAATATAGAGCCAATCATGGAAGAGCTCAAGCTAATTCGAGACCTCAGGTGCAGCAGTCAACATCATGGTGTAGGGCCAACCAGTTGTTTGAGTTTCTGATGAAGTGTACTGCTGTAAATGCCGTATATTGTACCGCAAGAGAACAGTTCGTTAATTTCTGAATCGACTGATGTTTTGCTAGGCAATGGCAGCAGTAAATTATCCAGTACTCCTACAGCAAAGAAGTGTGTCACAGTTAAGTAAAACTTCTATGCATTAATGTAATAAAGTGAGCTAATATTTCAGGAGTTACAGTTCCTCTGCGCCACCTCAATGACCACTAAAGGAACTCACAGTTATAGCACGATGAAAGTAGTTTTCTCTGCTCACAACACTCCTGATCCCTTACAATCTGAAGCCGAGGAGATGGAGTGCATGCAGAATACTGTGGCCAGTAGATGCACTGGTGGCAGGGCACGTGTGGG
Source organism: Schistocerca gregaria (assembly GCF_023897955.1). Lineage (NCBI taxonomy): Eukaryota > Metazoa > Arthropoda > Insecta > Orthoptera > Acrididae > Schistocerca > Schistocerca gregaria. Next base: position 78,464,578 of record NC_064929.1, read on the forward strand.
GAGAGCAGTGGGTAGTGGTGGGGGCTGCAGGCAGGCGCTGTAGGGGAAATACTGAGCACTGGAGGGGAAGTGCTGCGCTAAACTGAAGCCTACGCCCGCAGGTTTTGTAAATATTAATCGGGACCCGTCCAGGCCCACATTTTCTTGGCTGTCGTTCGAAAAGATCTGTTACCTCCGCTTTTGGTTAGTACATAAAAAGAATTCTGCCGAAAATGCAGCGCCGTGCAGGAGTAGCCGAGTGGTCTAAGGCGCTGCAGTTATGGACTGTGCAGCTGGTCCTGGTGGAGGTTCGAGTCGTCCCTCGAGCATTGTTGTGTGTGTGTTTGTCCTTAGGATAATTTAGGTTAAGTAGTGTGTAACCTTAGGGACTGATGACCTTAGCAGTACCATAAGATTTCACACACATTTGAACTTTTTTTCTTTACATGCTGCGATTTATTTTGGCTTGGCTTTTTAACCATTTGTAACTTTCAGAGAAGTGTCACAAGTGGCGAATTTCGAGTAAAACCTACACATCTCTCTTGTTGCCGTATTAAAATTTGTTTCTTTTACCAAAACACAGCGGAGTTTACAGCCTCACCTCAAATGGTTCAAATGGCTCTGAGCACTATGGGACTTAACATCTATGGTCATCAGTCCTCTAGAACTTAGAACTACTTAAACCTAACTAACCTAAGGACATCACACAACACCCAGCCATCATGAGGCACAGAAAATCCCTGACCCCGCCGGGAATCGAACCCGGGAACCCGGGCGTGGGAAGATAGAACGCTACTGCACGACCACGAGATGTGGGCAGCCTCACCTCATCTCACCTCACTGACATGTTGTGCAAATGCAACTGCGAGAGAATTCTGGAACAGTCATTTATTAAGTTTATTAACCGAGGAACGGAGGAAAAGTAAAGCCAGTATCTAGCCTGCCAGTTGGATGTGCAGTCTAACGGACGGCTTTCCCGGCGGGAAGGAGTGCCTGGTCCCCGCCACGAATCCGGCCGACGAATTTGCGTCGAGGTCCGGTGAACCGGCCAGTCTGTGGACGGTTTTTAGGCGGTTTTCCACCTGCCCTTATTCCACCTCAGTTACACTATGCCGGTGATTGCTGCCACGTACGCGCACAGCACCATTACTCTACCACGCAAACATAGGGGCTACACTCGTCTGGTGTGAGACGTTCCCTGGGGGGTCCACAGGGGGTCGAACCGCAGAATAACCCTGGGTTCGGTGTGGGGCGGCGGAGGGGTGAAGTGCACTGCGGTAGTCGTCGTGGGGTTGTGGACCACTGCGGCTGCGGCGGGGACGGAGCCTCTCCGTCGTTTCTAGGTCCCCAGTTAACACAAAATACAATACAAAGTTCAGTATCTTATGAAAAAATGCATCCTCAGTACATGTGTGATGTCGTGTAATGTCTTCACTTATGTTCCAAAACCTATAGCATTTCTCGTTTCGCCAGATGTCGACGGCCCTTAAAAATTATGATCTTTCATCCAAAAGTCTGTAGTTAGTGGAATAACGGTAAATAATGCAGTTTTGCATGATAGGCCTAACTATATGGCAAAATTCTCCCTTCTTTGTACGCTTTTATTTGCCGAAAATCTCAAACCGTTTATGAAATATGAGAAATTTTGTGGGTATTTCAGTCCGGCTTTATCGCTGGCGCGGTACGATCGCAAATGATGTGCTACGTCAGATCAGTTTTCTCGAGATGAATGACAGATGAAGACTTGCACCCAACTCTAAAGAAAAATCCAAGGTCTTAGATACATTTTATACATAGCAACATATTACGTAACGTGCACCAAATGCAAAATCATAGCAATTTATTATTCATGGCAGACTTTTTAGAATTTCGCGCAGTGTCTTACTTCCATATAAATGTCACAAAAACATTAACGAAATTGTGGCCATATCATAATGAACCTGACATTACAGCCACAAGTAAAGTAAAAATGAATTTTTTTTTACCGAATTGTTTCTATAAAGTCGTTTGAGATCGTCTCCAGGGCGTGCGTCTCGATTCTGTCATCCCCCACTGGCCGAAAGGTGGCAGACACTGTTGGCCGCCCCTTCCAAACAAACAAATGAACTCTCTCAGTGCTTTAGACGAAAACTGTTCACCTCATTCTATGCGTGCTGTATCAGTGAATGTGGTAGTCGCTGTGCTAATGTGTGAGTCATCATGCCACTATTGCTATTGTAAAGCACTTGTAAGGGCTGATCATTTACTATGATAACAAAATCACACTTCGAAAACGAGGCAGAAACCAGTAAGACATGTACCAAGCATCGTTACTAAGAAAAACGAACAAAGGAGTAAAACTGAAAGCAATAGAGATGTCACATCTCAATAGGACCATCTAGTAGCCGTTTGTGAAAGACTTATTTATTTATTTATTTGTCCATATAAATCACTTTTTCAGTACATAAATTGTACACAAGATATTGGACAGAAAACCTTTTTAGCTATAGGTGTTTTAAACATGAAACTTCATTATTTAAATTTTTATGACAAATTGGATATATAGAGTTGATAATTACGAATCTTTGAAATACTACATATTTATAACTTACGTCTACAATTAAAGATACAAATTACATTTTTTCTTGCATAAGATACTGTTTGAATAGTAGCCGTTCTTCAGAAGGTAGGATGTGACAGACTTTTTAAAGCTTTGTAGTTCAGGAAGAGATTTTATATGTCTTGGTAGTGTGTTGTATATGTTTGCTCCTTTTGGCATAATGTGGTGCTACAATGATTAACTTGTATGTCACTGTCTGACCTGGTACTGTAATCATGGACACTTTTGTTTTGAGGAAAAAAATGGTTCAAATGGCTCTGAGCAGTATGGGACTTAACATCTATGGTCATCAGTCCCGTAGAACTTAGAACTACTTAAACCTAACTAACGTAAGGACATCACACAACAACCAGTCGTCACGAGGCAGAGAAAATCCCTGACCCCGCCGGGAATCGAACCCTGGAACCCTGGCGTGGGAAGCGAGAACGCTACCGCACGACCGCGAGCTGCGGACTTGAGGGAAAAGGTTTTCCTTTTCTCAGTAGGCCTTTTTTGACATGCATGACTACTTCCAGTATATATATGCAGAGAAGGGGGCAGGATCCTTAGGTCTTAAAAGATAGGTTTGCATGGTTTTCTGCTGCTCACTCGTTTCATTATTCTTATGATTGCCTTCTGTTTCCTGAAAACTGTTTTGCCTGGTGTACATTTCCCCAGAGAATGATACCATACTTCAGTATTGAATGCACACGAGTAAAGTATACAGCGGTAACTGTTTCTGGACTAATATTCTTGCACAGAATTCTTACTACGTAGCTCATTTTTGCTATTTTTGAATTTACGGATGTGATATGAGTGCTCCACTTAAGATTTTCCTGGATACGAATCCCAAGAAATTTAGTTTCATTGGCAGCACTAATGTTTTGGCTATCTATACATATTACAGGTCGTGTCGGATTTTTATCTTGAACAGTATGGAAATTCATGAGTACCGTTTTTTGGGGATTAACTATAAGCCTGTTTCTTACGATTCGACGATCGTAGCAAAGTGGACCGAAAGGCTGTAAAAGTCCAAACAAGTTCGAACCTTCCTACCAACCGCTGTTCGTTTGGCAGGAGAGAGATCGATAGAGATAAATAGAGATAGAGAGATAAATAGAGATAGATAGAGAATGAGAGAGATGGTGGAGGGCCTGTGTGTCTTTGATGCCGAACAGCCAATAGCTTGCAGAAATCTCAGGTTTCCGCCAGGATCACGTCATAAGTTCTCCACGATATTTCGGCAAACGAACTCGTTGACATCTTCAGGCGTTCTTGGTGGCAGTAGTCATTAGGAATTACCTGTAGATGGCAACGAATCTGTATGCCGAAATATCCTGGAGAACTTATGACGTAACCTGGGCGGACACCCGAGAATTCTGGAAGTTGGAAATACGCCAGGAAAAGGTCAGATCGCGTAACAGCTAACAGCTGTTCAATGGTCGCCCTTTATTTTCCCGGAAGTGTGCATGCAACGTCTTGGCCATGTTGGCTGAGTTTCAGAGTGACCTCATCTCAGCTGTTCAGCTATATCAGATGGCACAGTTGCGTAGGATCGCGGCTGGTTTTTGCCCCAGAAAGCCGTCGGCTGTTGAGGAAGATGTCAGCCATGTTCCTCCATACGGTGAATTACGTATGCGCGTGTGTGAACTTTCCTTGATGGTAGCCCCATCACTTCTACGCACCGTCTGACGTGCTGTTTTGTAATGGGGATGGGGTCAGGGGAAGGGCGACTTCAGATTTCTCAGAATAGTTCGATGTGCCCCGCCACGACTTCCTCTAACTTACTGGTTCCCAATCAGATTTAGAATTTGTAACTTATATTCGTTACACGAACTCAAAGTTTGAGATCTAGTTGTTCCTAGGTGAGAAAAGTATGAGACTTAGCGGAGCAGTTTCCTGATCTGATATCACAGATGCATTTGGTTTATCTTGTAGGTATTTTCCCACTCTTGAATAAGTTGAATTGCATTTGAAAGGTTCCGCAAACAGGAAGCTTTGCAAATACATTTGACTTTAAAGATGAGCTCCATGTCTTTATTTGCAAACTTCAATATGGATAATTGAAATTGACGAAAATATTTATTCTGCTTTCCCGACAAAAACATGTGTGTGAAATCTTATGGGACTTAATTGCTAAGGTCGTCAGTCCCTAAGCTTACACACTACTTAACCTAAATTATCCTAAGGACAAACACACACACCCATGCCCGAGGGAGGACTCGAACCTCCGCCGGGACCAGCCGCACAGTCCATGATTGCATCGCCTAAGACCGCTCGGTTAATCCCGCGCGGCCCCTTTCGCGACATTCAAGGTACTCGAACATACAAAAAAGCATCAAGAGACATCTGCCAATGTTGACTGAAGAATTATTACTTCCCAGAGTACGACAAAACACAAGATAAAGGTGAGCAAACACTGATTATCGACCCTTTCAGCACTAATGCTGGAAAAGTTGCAATAGAAATGCAGGAATAGCTATTTGAATTCCAAAATGATAGAAACTGTAAGGAAGCATTTTACTCTGACTCTGTTGAGCGTTTAGGTGTAAAAAGTCAGTTCGCCTCGCGCTATCTCATGCTTCTCTCCTAAACTTATTTATCCGATCCAGGGTATTCTGTTTTTCTGGTAAATGCAAAACCAAGTCCAGTACGTGACTGAAAGTAAGTGATGGTGACTGAACAACAATACCAGCCCCACGACTAGAAAACCTGTACAAAAATGCAAGTTCAAAAAGCAGATTGACGCAAATTGAATTTAATTTTCTACTACAATGTTGTGTTTTCCATTACAATAGTACTGCTAAAGCATATTATTTTTGAGTATAACGACTATGTTAAGTTTTGATTAACGTTTAATTTAGACCGAAACAGCTTACCTTGTGGTCCCTGCTAACAACAATCATAGTGGTCCTCGGGCCAAAAGAATGTTGGGAAACACTGCTCTACCTCTAATGCGCCAATTTCTTCACCTAAATCTACATCTAAATCTACATCCATACTCCGCAAGCCACCTGACGGTGTGTGGCGGAGGGTACCCTGAGTACCTCTATCGGTTCTCCCTTCTATTCCAGTCTCGTATTGTTCCTGGAAAGAAAGATTGTCGGTATACCTCTGTGTGGGCTCTAACCTCTCTCATTTTATCCTCATGGTCTCTTCTCGAGATGTACGTAGGAGAGAGCAATATACTGCTTGAGTCCTCGGTGAAGGTGTGTTCTCGAAACTTCAACAAAAGCCCGTACCGAGCTAATGAGCGTCTCTCCTACAGAGGCTTGCACTGGAGTTTATCTGTCATCCCCGTAACGCTTCCACGATTACTAAATGATCCTGTAACGAAGCGCGCTGCTCTGTTGGATCTTCTCTATCTCTTCTATCAACCCTATCTGGTACGACCCCACACCGGTGAGCAGTATTCAAGCAGTGGGCGAACAAGCGTACTTTAACCTACTTCCTTTGTTGTCGGATTGCATTTCCTTAGGATTCTTCCAATGAATCTCAGTCTGGTATCTGCTTTACCAACGATCAACTTTATATGATCAATCCATTTTAAATCACTCCTAATGCGTACTCCCAGATAATTTATGGAATTAACTGCTTCCACTTGCTGACCTGCTATTTTGTAGCTAAACGATAAGGGATCTATAATTCTATGTATTCGCAGCACATTACACTTGTCTACATTGAGATTCAATTGCCATTCCCTGCAACCATGCGTCAATTTCTTGCACATCCTCCTGCAGTACAGTCTTCCATTAACTCAGAAGAGCCTACTGATTACTACAGATTCCTCCCAAATTTCTGGTATATGTGGGGCGTGGCCAGACACCAAAGTACTTAAGTGGGAGTTTCAGATGGGCGAGAGTTTACAAAAATAGCGTTTCGACGCGGATCGGGCGAGGCATGGGGCATTTATGTCGTAGTTTCGTGGCAGCGGCTGACGCAGTGGAAAGAGAACAGGACGGTCATCCGAGTCGCTGGATGGAGTCCCTGTGCGGTAACTTTTATTTTAAATTTCTACTTAACGTTTATACATACACTACTGGCCATTAAAATTGCTACACCAAGAAGAAATGCGGATGATAAACGGGTATTCATTGTACAAATATATTATACTAGAAGTGACATGTGATTACATTTTCACGCAATTTGGGTGCATAGATCCTGAGAAAGCAGCACCCAGAACAACCACCTCTGGCCGTAATAACGGACTTGTTACGCCTGGGCATTGAGTCAAACAGAGCTTGGAGGGCGTGTACAGGTACAGCTGCCCATGCAGTTTCAACACGATACCACAGATCATCAAGAGTAGTGACTGGCGTATTGTGACGAGCCAGTTGCTGGGCCACCATTGACCAGACGTTTTCAATTGGTGAGAGATCTGGAGAATGTGTTGGCCAGGGCAGCAGTCGAACATTTTCTGTATCCAGAAAGGCCCGTACAGGACCTGCAACGTGCGGTCGTGCATTATCCTGCTGAAATGTGGGGTTTCGCAGGGATCGAATGATGGGTAGAGCCGCGGGTCTTAACACATCTGAAATGTAACGTCCACTGTTCAAAGTGCCGGCAATGCGAACAAAAGGTGACCGAGACGTGTAACGAACGGCACCCCATACCATCACGCCGGCTGATACGCCAGTATGGCGATAACTAATAGACGTTTTCAATGTGCGTTCACCGCGGTGTCGCCAAACACGGATGCGACCATCATGATGCTGCAAACAGAACCTGGATTCATCCGAAAAATGACATTTTGCCATTCCTGCACCCAGGTTCGTCGTTTAGTACAGCATAGCAGGCTCTCCTGCCTGTGATGCAGCGTCAAGGGTAACCGCAGCCACGATCTCCGAGATGATAGTCCGTGCTGCTGCAAACGTCGTCGAACTGTTCGTGCAGATAGTTGTCGTCTTGAAACGTCTCCATCTGTTGACTCAGGAATCGAGACGTGGCTGCACGATCCGGTGCAGCCATGCGGATAAGATGCCTGTCATGTCGACTGCTAGTGATACGAGGCCGTTGGGATCCAGCACGGCGTTCCGTATTAGCGTTCTGAACCCACCGATTCCATATTCTGCTAACAGTCATTGGATGTCGACCGTCGCGAGTAGCAATGTCGCGATACGATAAACCGCAATCGCGATAGGCTACATTCCGACCTTTATCAAAGTCCTTACACGAGGCATGACAACAACGTTTCACCAGGCAACGCCGTCAAGTGCTGTTAGTGTATGACAAATCGGTTGGAAACTTTCCTCATGTCGGCACGTTGTAGGAGTCGCCACCGGCTGCAGCCTTGTGTGAATACTCTGAAAAGCTAATCATTTGCATATCACAGCATCTTCTTCCTGTCGGTTAAATTTCGCGTCTGTAGCACGTCATCTTCGTGGTGTAGCAGTTTTAATGGCCAGTGGTGTGTACAAATCAGAAGGTGTATGGTGTAAGTAAGGCCATTATTACGATCGCAAAATACGATACATAGTGACTCCTTTTTGTACAAGTGCGATTGCGGAAAATGAGACGGAAACAAAGAAGACAACACTTACGTGTTGCTGTTGTTGTGTTCTCCAGTCCGAGGACTAGTTTGATGCAGCTATTTAATGTAACCAGTGCAGGAGCTCTCGTCCTACCTATTACAAACTACAGCTGATAACGCAGTATGTGCCTGCATACTGAGGCGAGAAACGTCATGGGATACTTCCTAACATCATGTCGCACCTTCTTTCATCCAGCGTATTGCAACAATCGAACTATCAGTTTAATAAGTCACAGCTGCAAAATATTAACGAGATTTCCTTAGAGACGAATGGAAAAACTGATAGAAGCCGACCTCGGGGAAGATCAGTTTGGATTCCGCAGAAATATAGGGACACGTGAGGCAATACTGACCTTACGACTTATCTTAGAAGAAAGATTAAGGAAAGGCAAACCTACATTTCTAGCATTTGTAGACTTAGAGAAAGCTTTTGACAATGTTGATTGGAATACTATCTTTCAAATTCTAAGCTGGCAGTGGGTAAAATACAGGGAGCGAAAGGCTATTTACAATTTGTACAGAAAGCAGATGGCAGTTATAGGAGTCGAGGTGTATGAAAGGGAAGCAGTGGTTGGGAAGGGAGTGAGAGAGAGTTGTAGCCTCTCTCCGATGTTATTCAATCTGTATATTGAGCAAGCACTAAAGGAGACAAATGAAAAATATTGAATTAAAATCCATGGAGAAGAAATAAAAACTTTGAGATTCGCCGATGACATTGTAATTCTGTCAGAGACAACAAAGAACTTGGAAGAGTAGTTGAACGGAATGGACATAAGATGAAGATCAACAAAAGCAAAACGAGGATAATGCAATGTAGTCGAATTAAGTCGGGTGATGCTGACGGAAGATTAGGAAATGAGACACTTAAAAGTAGTAAAGGAGTTGTGCTATTTGGGGAGCAAAATAACTGATGATGGTGGAATTAGAGAGGATATAAAATGTAGAGTGGCAATGGCAAGGAAATCGTTTCTGAAGAGGAAAAATTTGTTAACATCGAGTTTAGATTTAAATGTCAGGAAGTCGTTTCTGAAAGAATTTGTATGGAGTGTAGCCATGTATGGAAGTGAAAAGTAGACGATAAATAGTTAAGACAAGAAGAGAAACTTTCGAAATGTGGTGCTACAGAAGAATGCTGAAGATTAAATGGGTAGATCACATAACTAATGAGGAGGTATTGAATAGAATTGGGGAGAAGAGGAGCTTGTGGCACAACTTGACTAGAAGAAGGGATCGGTTGCTAGCACATGTTCTGATACATCGAGGGATCACCAATTTATTACTGGAGGGCAGTGTGGAGGGTAAAAATCGTAGAGGGAGACCAAGAGATGAATACACTAAGCAGATTCAGAAGGATGTAGGATGCGGTAGGTACTGGGAGATGAAGCAGCTTGCACAGGATAGAGTAGCATGGAGAGCTGCATCAAACCAGTCTCAGGACTGAAGACCACAACAACAACATTGCAACAACTCGACGTGTCATGGAGTCCCTTTCAGAAATACTGACCCATGCTGCCTCTATACTGATCCATTATTGAGAAGGTGTTGCCAGTGCAACATTTCGTGTACGAACTCAACTTTCGATTCTGTCTCATAAATGTTCGATTGTAATCGTGTCGGCCGATCTGGATGGCCAAATCATTCATTCGAATTGTCCAGTGTGTTCTTTAAACCAGTCAAGAACTGTGGCCCGGTAACGTTTTATCTTTGTTTGAGGATATGAAGACCATGAATGCCGGCCGGGGTGGCCGAGCGGTTCTAGGCGCTTCAGTCTGGAACCGCGCGACCGCTCCGGTCTCAGGTTCGAATCCTGCCTCGGGCATGGGTGTGTGTGATGTCCTTAGATTAGTTATGTTTAAGTGGTTCTAAATTCTAGGGGACTGATGACCTCAGATGTTAAGTGCCATAGTGCTCAGAGCCAATGAATGCCTGCAAATCTAAAAAAAAAAAAAAGTTCAAATGTGTGTGAAATGCTATGGGACTTACGTGCTAAGGTCATCAGTCCCTAAGCTTCTAGGTGCTACAGTCTGGAACCGCGCGACCGCTATGGTCGCAGGTTCGAATCCTGCCTCGGGCATGGGTGTGTGTGATGTCCTTAGATTATTTATATTTTAGTAGTTCTAAATTCCTGACTAACCCCCGTCAGATGGGTCAGCAGAGAGATCGACAGAGATAGAGAGATAAATAGAGATATAGAGAGGTAGAGAAAGAGATGGTCGGGGGAGAGAGGGGAGGGGGCGGGTGTGTCTTTGATGTCCAACAGCCAATAGCTTGCAAAATCTAGGGCTTCCGCCAGGGCCACGTCATGTGGTCCACGATATTTCAGCAAAGGAACCGATACGGTCACGTGCCCAAGATAGGCGCTGCAGACGATGTCATCCTATTAGCAAGGGTACTCGCGTCGGTCATCTGCTGCCACAACCCATCAACGCCAAATTTGCTGGACTGCCCTAACGGATACGTTCGCTGTACGTCCAACACTGATTTGTGCGGTTATTTCACGCAGTGTTGCTTGTCTGTTGGCACTGACAACTCTACGCAAACGCCACTGCTCTCGGTCGTTAAGTGAAGGCTGTCGGCCACTGCACTGTCCCTGAAGAGAGGTAACGCCTGAAATGTGGTGTTCTCCGCGCAGTCACGACACTTTGAATGTCGGAATATTGAATTCCCGAACGATTTCAGAACTGCAAGGTCCCATGCTTCTAGCTCCAACTACTATTCTGCATTCAAAGTATGTTAATTTCCACCGTGAGGCTATAATCACTTTGGAAACCTTTACAGACGATTCACCTAAACACAAATGACAGCTCCACAGGTTCGTTCCACCCTCGCCCATTCCACCCACCCCTCCCCCTCCTTTTATACTCCATCTGTATATGTCTATATTGCTATCCCATGGCTTGTGTCAGCTCTGTGTAAGCACATATGTCCTGAGGAAATATAATGGCTGTAGTTTCCCCTTACTTTCAGCTCTTTGTACTGCCACCATAGCAAGGCTACATAGGTTCATATTACGAGGCCATGTCACTTAATAGCGCAGACTGTTGTCTTTACATTTACTGGAAGGGATGTTTGATACGTGATTCCTTAATCATACCACACTTACACACCATATCGTAAGTACCATAAAAGACGAAGCGGGATGGCATCATGGTTGGTAGTCTTGTTGCAATCCTTGTTCACTTAAGTACGAGTAGCCCTTAGCGGCTCGCCATCTTATTTACAACTATTCATAACGAAGCCTTTCCGGCTTAGATTTTATAAAAATGTGACTTCTAAGTACTGCATCTCTCGAGTCTGTACAAACTTTAATTTTATTAATGTATTATATACCTAATATCTTTTAGAACAGTTACTTTAATTATGAAGACGTCGCTAACAGTAGCGTTAAAACCTGGTCAATTTTGACTGAATGTTTGTGACCGACGACTTATTTGCTCTAATATAATTCTGACACGGTCACTGAACCTTAGCAGTTATGTTCAAAGTTTTGTAATTAAGACAGTTTATTGACATTACCCCTTTTAAAAAATACTGAGATTTACAAATTGTGGACGAGGCACTAGATAAAGCTTGGGAAACACCACTAGAAACCCAACATACTCAGTACTCTGACTTAAGGGAACAGGGTTACTGACAAATTCGAGAACTTCAAATTCCCATATAACACTTCCCTGAAAATAGATACAATGAAAATAATTACAGGTAAAGGTTGACTTAATAACAGTTGAACACTATTGCCAAGCTAAGATGACATTACATAACATGATAGAACCACTTAAATAAAAAAACTACAACAGAAGCACTGATCTTTAAAAAATAAATGTTCACGTGCTCAGACGTGTTAATAAAAAATTACTAGAAAAAGCTGCACAAGGAACTCAGCAGATACTACGCAGTTTAACGGTTAACCAGTTGCCAGTCCGTAATATTTAAGGAAACAACTTCATACACATACATGTTACATACAGTATCTATCACTACCAGCTTAACCCGCCTTGATGGAAGGAAGATAAATACTAAACTTTGGAAGGCGGTATGTGAAAACTCCCGGTAGATGGTTCAAATGGCTCTGAGCACTATGGGACTCAACTGCTGTGGTCATCAGTCCCCTAGAACTTAGAACTATTTAAACCTAACTAACCTAAGGACATCACACACATCCATGCCCGAGGCAGGATTCCAACCTGCGACCATAGCGGTCGCCCGGTTCCAGACTGTAGCGCTTAGTACCACTCGTCCATCCCGGCCGGCGTTCTATTTTTCAACAAAACATTTTATTACTTTGTTATCTGATTAGGACTCATACAGCCATTATCATACATCTAAGCTTAACACGTTGGATTTAATACAGCGCGCGGGAAAAATTAACCCAGAGGACAGAATTCGAGGGTACAAAGAAACACAGAAGAGGAAGGGATATACAGTACTAAACTGACTATAGCAGATTTTAAAAGTGACAACTGTTCATATCTTGGCACCTTCGGGCCCTGGTCACCAAGTTGGTAAAGGCAGATCGAAACTGGACTGCAGGAATTTCGGCAGTCTCATCCGAAATGTTCAGCTGTAGTGGCTGAACAGTGTGAGAGTTGTTGCGATACACCTCAGACTTGCTGCCTCCCGACACACAGTAATCACACATTGACTGATCAGGTGGCCTGTGTAGCCAGCTAAAGCCGCGACCACATTAGCCTCTGTTAAAACCTCTGTGATGGACGAGAAATACTGGTCTCTTGTGAAAGGCGTTGGGTTTATTCGCTAGGACTCTAAAGCATTTCCTGGTGAACTTGAGCCACGTTCCCTGGTGTGCAGGCACGTTTCGGAATGTTTTTTGACTTGTTCAAAACAGATCCAGTCTGACGCCTTTTGCGGACAAAGTGCTGCAAGGATCTTCTTACTGACACCAATAAACTTCTCAGCAAACAATTGACCACATTGTTTCCACGACCTCTTTGTCAGCGATGTGGATCAAATGTTCATATGTTCAAATGTGTGTGAGTTCTTAAGGGACCAAACTGTTGAGGTATATATATATACTCCTGGAAATGGAAAAAAGAACACATTGACACCGGTGTGTCAGACCAACCATACTTGCTCCGGACACTGCGAGAGGGCTGTACAAGCAATGATCACACGCACGGCACAGCGGACACACCAGGAACCGCGGTGTTGGCCGTCGAATGGCGCTAGCTGCGCAGCATTTGTGCACCGCCGCCGTCAGTGTCAGCCAGTTTGCCGTGGCATACGGAGCTCCATCGCAGTCTTTAACACTGGTAGCATGCCGCGACAGTGGGGACGTGAACCGTATGTGCAGCTGACGGACTTTGAGCGAGGGCGTATAGTGGGCATGCGGGAGGCCGGGTGGACGTACCGCCGAATTGCTCAACACGTGGGGCGTGAGGTCTCCACAGTACATCGATGTTGTCGCCAGTGGTCGGCGGAAGGTGCACCTGCCCGTCGACCTGGGACCGGACCGCGGATGCACGCCAAGACCGTAGGATCCTACGCAGTGCCGTAGGGGACCGCACCGCCACTTCCCAGCAAATTAGGGACACTGTTGCTCCAGGGGTATCGGCGAGGACCATTCGCAACCGTCTCCATGAAGCTGGGCTACGGTCCCGCACACCGTTAGGCCGTCTTCCGCTCACGCCCCAACATCGTGCAGCCCGCCTCCAGTGGTGTTGCGACAGGCGTGAATGGAGGGACGAATGGAGACGTGTCGTCTTCAGCGATGAGCGTCGCTTCTGCCTTGGTGCCAATGATGGTCGTATGCGTGTTTGGCGCCGTGCAGATGAGCGCCACAATCAGGACTGCATATGACCGAGGCACACAGGGCCAACACCCGGCATCATGGTGTGGGGAGCGATCTCCTACACTGGCCGTACACCTCTGGTGATCGTCGAGGGGACACTGAATAGTGCACGGTACATCCAAACCGTCATCGAACCCATCGTTCTACCATTCCTAGACCGGCAAGGGAACTTGCTGTTCCAACAGGACAATGCACGTCCGCATGTATCCCGTGCCACCCAACGTGCTCCAGAAGGTGTAAGTCAACTACCCTGGCCAGCAAGATCTCTGGATCTGTCCCTCATTGAGCATGTTTTGGACTGGATGAAGCGTCGTCTCAGGCGGTCTGCACGTCCAGCACGAACGCTGGTCCAACTGAGGCGCCAGGTGGAAATGGCATGGCAAACCGTTCCACAGGACTACATCCAGCATCTCTACGATCGTCTCCATGGGAGAATAGCAGCCTGCATTGCTGCGAAAGGTGGATATACACTGTACTAGTGCCGACATTGTGCATGCTCTGTTGCCTGTGTCTATGTGCCTGTGGTTCTGTCAGTGTGATCATGTGATGTATCCGACCCCAGGAATGTGTCAATAAAGTTTCCTCTTCCTGGGACAATGAATTCACGGTGTTCTTATTTCAATTTCCAGGAATATATATATATATATATATATATATTACCACAGAATTATTTTAGAAGCTGAGTTGCTCTTTCATATGAACGGCGACCTAGCCTGAAATCTTCTTAGCAGATCAGTGCTGTGACGCATGTCGGAGAAGATCAACCGATGGTGACCACCCGTGAGTTGGAGCATTGTATCTGTTCGTACAGCCAAAGAAGATGTAATTAGTAGCCTCTTCTTTACTATGATTCACAATGGGGTTGCTATCACATCAGTACGATGTAGATGCTTCCAGTAACAACCGTGGCTACACGTCAGTCACTTTATAGTATTCGTGAGTTTTTCGAAGCATCGATTTTTCTCATGCTTGAAGTTAGGAATCAGGTCTGAGTTCCCATTCGCATAATATTTTCCTCTGTATTTGCAAGTCTGTCGTCATTCTGTGTTCCATTTCCCTCTGATTCTTGATTTAACAACGTTTAAAAGAACTGTATCTAGCATTTCCATGTGTCCCTCGCTCCGCCAGACACGGCTGCTTTGGTTAGCTTTTCTACTGTTTCGTAGCCAGATATGTCACATTATGCTTTTATCCAGGAAATGGTAACCTCGTCATTCCTACTTGTGACCTGTAACATCAAACGTATGTAGGAACAACAGGAGCGGAAGAACAATTAAGAAGTGCTCGGATTAAAAAGGGTGTAATACTGTTCAATCTATGCATCGAAGAAAGGTTAAAGTGTGGGATTAAAATTTATGGTGAAAGGACAGCAACGATAATGTTGGCTGATGTCACTGCTATACTCACAGAATGTTAAGAAGAATTACATGATCAATTAAATGGAGTTAACGGTGTAATGAGTACAGAATTTGGGTTGAGAGAAAACTGGAAAAAGTACAAAGCAATGAGAGGTAACAGAAACGAGAGTCGCGAGAAACGTAACATCATAATTGGTGATCACGAAGTAGACGATGTTAACGAATTCTGATACGTGGGAAGCAAAATGAACCATGATGTGTGGAGCAAGGAGAACATTAAAAGACGAATAGCAAAGAGGACATTCCTGGCCAACAGAAGTCTACTAGTATCAAACATGGGCCTTAATTTGAAGGCGAAATTTGTGAAAATGTACATTTGGAGCACAACATTGTATGGTAGTGAACCTTGGACTGCGGGAAAACTGGAACAGAAGAGAATGGAACAGTTTAAGATGTGGTGTCACAGAAGAATGTTGAAAATTAGGTGGAGTAATAAGGCAAGGAATGAGGGTGCTCCCCGCAGAATCGGCGAGGAAACGAATGTATGGAAAATATTGACAAGAAGGGACAAGATGACAAGACATCTGTTAAGACATCAGGGAATAGTTTCCATGGAACTAGAGGAAGCTGTAGAGGATAAATTCTGTAGAGAAAGCAGCTTATAATTGAGGGCATTGCTCGCAAGTGCTACTCCGAGATGAACAGGCTGACACATGAGAGGAATTCATGGCGGGCCGCATCAGACCATCACAAGACTGATGACACAAAGAAAAAAAAAGAAGAAGAAAAAGGGGAAGAAACATGAGATTCATGCTTCACATGCTATTGGATGGTTGCTCCATCCATTTTCGTAATTCATACAATAACGAACTGAGATCCCAAGTGCATTGTGGCTTATTGAAGGGCTTGAAGAATAGCCTAAAGATGAGTTGTCATAATCATGAATTCACTGCGCAACTTGAATTTTATCTCAGTAAGCACAACCACATCCATCTTCATATTTGGAAGTGTCGATGTAGATAAACCTTGGTGGTGATATGTTTTGAGAGGTCCTCCACATCAAAATGCAGTTATCTGAACAACCACAGCCTAAGTACAGATCAAATAAAATTTGTGATTCTGCTATAAAGCAGAGTACTTGATGTACAGATACTCTTCGTTTGAGAACAGACTAGTAGCCATGTATGTGGCGACAAAAGTAGGAAGACTTTTATTGGTTGGTTGGTTTGTGGGATTAAAGGGACCAGACTGCTACAGTCATCGGTCCCTTTTTCCAAAAACTAAAAACACCCACAGAGAATAAAAAACGAGAAACAGAAAAGACGGCAGACGACACACAAAAAGAAAGACTCGGACTAAGATCAGACAAAACGAATTAAAATCACACAGAGTGTGACAGTGGATGACCGACCACAAACCGAGAATCACATTACAAACTCAGTCTAAAATCGTAGGCTAAATGCCACACTCAGCATTAAAAAAGGACAAACATTAAGTGATAAAAGCACCGTGCCCGAATAAAACGCAAAACTAAGCCTGTCATGGCAGTGTGATATGTTAAAACGGCAGGCAGCGTATCAGGCAGCGCAAATGGCTGTCTGACCACAGCTAAAAGGGGACAGGTCGACAAAATGTGGACCACTGTCAAAGCCGACCCGCAGCGACGTAGAGGAGGGCCCTCCCGATGCAGTAAATAACTGTGCAGAGCCGCCGCAACGGGCAAGAGGATGGAGGGACTCATGGACAGTTATCCCCAGACGCGAGCGAGGGAAACACTGGTCGATAGCTCGTAAACTGCTCAAGGAGTCGCTAAAGATAACGAAGGACTCACCTGTGCAGGAGCGGATATACTCTAGGGCGCGAAAGGTGGCGACCAGCTCAGCAGTGTAAACGCTGCAGACAGTCGTCAATGAACGTTGTTCGTAATGGTCCCCTAGAGTTAGAGGATGCTGTTGTTGTTGTTTTGGTCTTCAGTCCTGAGACTGGCTTGATGCAGCTCTCCATGCTACTCTATCCTGTGCAAGCTTCTTCATCTCCCAGTACCTACTGCAACCTACGTCCTTCTGAATCTGCTTAGTGTAGGCGTCTCTTGGTCTCCCTCTACGATTTTTACCCTCCACGCTGCCCTCCAATACTAAATTGGTGATCCCTTGATGTCTCAGAACATGTCCTACCAACCGATCCCTTCTTCTGGTCAAGTTGTGCCACAAACATCTATTCTCCCCAATCCTATTCAATACTTCCTCATTAGTTATGTGATCTACCCATCTAATCTTCAGCATTCTTCTGTAGCACCACATTTCGAAAGCTTCTATTCTCTTCTTGTCTAAACTATTTGTCGTCCACGTTTCACTTCCGTACATGGCTACACTCAAATACACACAAATACTTTAAGAAACGACTACCTGACACTTCAATCTATACTCGAGGTTAACAAATTTCTCTTCTTCAGAAACGCTTTCCTTGCCATTGCCAGTCTACATTTTATATCCTCTCTACTTCGACCATCATCAGTTATTTTGCTCCCCAAATAGCAAAACTCCTTTACTACTTTCTCATTTCCTAATCTAATTCGCTCAGCATCACCCGACTTAATACGACTACATTCCATTATCCTCGTTTTGCTTTTGTTGATGTTCATCTTATATCCTCCTTTCAAGACACTATCCATTCCATTCAACTGCTCTTCCAAGTCCTTCGCTGTCTCTGACAGAATTACAATGTCATCGGCGAACCTCAAAGTTTTTATTTCTTCTCCATGGATTTTAATACCTACTCCGAATTTTTCTTTTGTTTCCTTCACTGCTTGCTCAATATACAGATTGAATAACATCGGGGAGAGACTACAACCCTGTCTCACTCCCTTCCCAACCAATGCTTCCCTCTCATGTCCCTCGACTCTTATAACTGCCATCTGGTGTCTGTACAAATTGTAAATAGCCTTTCGCTCCCTGTATTTTACTCCTGCCACCTTCAGAATTTGAAAGAGAGTATTCCAGTCAACATTGTCAAAAGCTTTCTCTAAGTCTACAAATGCTAGAAACGTAGGTTTGCCTTTCCTTAATCTTTCTTCTAAGATAAGTCGTAAGGTCAGTATTGCCTCACGTGTGCCAACATTTCTACGGAATCCAAACTGATCTTCCCCGAGGTCGGTTTCTACTAGTTTTTACATTTGTCTGTAAAGAATTCGCGTTAGTATTTTGCAGCTGTGACTTATTAAACTGATAGTTCGGTAATTTTCACATCTGTCAACACCTGCTTTCTTTGGGATTGGAATTATTATATTCTTCTTGAAGTCTGAGGGTATTTCGCCTGTCTCATACATCTTGCTCACCAGATGGTAGAATTTTGTCAGGACTGGCTCTCCCAAGGCCGTCAGTAGTTCCAATGGAATGTTGTCTACTCCGGGGACCTTTTTTCGACTTTTTTGTATAAACCCTCTATATACACCTTCCACCTTTCCGCCTTCCCTTCTTTGCTTAGAACTGGGTTTCCATTTGAGCTCTTGATGTTCATACAAGTGGTTCTCTTTTCTCCAAAGGTCTCTTTAATTTTCATGTAGGCAGTATGCACCTTACTCCTAGTGAGATAAGCCTCTACATCCTTACATTTGTTCTCTAGCCATCGCTGCTTAGCCATTTTGCACTTTGTGTCGATCTCATTTTCGAGACGTTTGTATTCCTTTTTGCCTGCTTCTTTACTGCATTTTTATATTTTCTATTTTCGTCAATTAAATCCAATATTTCTTCTGTTACCCAAGGATTTCTATTAGCCCTCGCCTTTTTACCTACTTGATCCTCTACTGCCTTCACTACTTCATCCCTCAAAGCTACCCATTCTTCTTCTACTGTATTTCTTTCCCCCATTCCTGTCAATTGCTCCCTTATGCTCTCCCTGAAACTATGTACAACCTCTGGTTCTTTTAGTTTATCCAGGTCCCATCTCCTTACATTCCCACCTTTTTGCAGTTTCTTCAGTTTTAATCTACAGTTCATAACCAATAGATTGTGGTCAGAGTCCACATATGCCCCTGGAAATGTCTTACAATTCAAAACCTGGTTCCTAAATCTCTGTCTTACCATTGTATAATCTTCTGATACCTTTTAGTATCTCCAGTAATTTAATAGTCATGGGTGCCTGAATTCGGTACTAGGAAAAGGGAGAGAAGGAAACGTGGTAGGTGAATATGGACTGGGGCAAAGAAATGAAAGAGGAAGTCGCCTGGTAGAATTTTGCACAGAGCATAACTTAATCATAGCTAACACTTGGTTCAAGAATCATGAAAGAACGCTGTATACAAGGAAGAACCCTTGTATACAGCGTTCTTTCATGATTCTTGAACCAAGTGTTAGCTATGATTAAGTTATGCTCTGTGCAAAATTCTACCAGGCGACTTCCTCTTTCATTTCTTTGCCCCAGTCCATATTCACCTACCACGTTTCCTTCTCTCCCTTTTCCTAGTACCGAATTCAGGCACCCATGACTATTAAATTTTCGTCACCCTTCACTATCTGAATAATTTCTTTTATCTCATCATACATTTCATCAATTTCTTCATCATCTGATGAGCTAGTTGGCATATAAACTTGTACTACTGTAGTAGGTGTGGGCTTCGTATCTACCTTGGCCACAATAATGCGTTTACTATGCTGTTTGTAGTAGCTTACCGGCATTCCTATTTTACTTTTTACTTTTTTTTTGTTCATCAGTCTACTGACTGTTTTGATGCGGCCCGCCACGAATTCCTTTCCTGTGCTAACCTCTTCATCTCAGAGTAGCACTTGAAACCTATGTCCTCAATTATTTGCTTGACGTATTCCAATCTCTGTCTTCCTCTACAGTTTTTGCCCTCTACAGGTCCCTCTAGTACCATGGAAGTCATTGCCTCATGTCTTAGCAGATATCCTATCATCCTGTCCATTCTCCTTATCAGTGTTTTCCACATATTCCTTTCCTCTCCGATTCTGCGTAGAACCTCCTCATTCCTTATCTTATCAGTCCACCTAATTTTCAACATTCGTCTACAGCACCACATCTCAAATGCTTCGACTCTCTTCTGTTCCGGTTTTCCCACAGTCCATGTTTCACTACCATACGATGCTGTACTCCAGACGTACATCCTCAGAAATTTCTTCCTCAAATTAAGGCCGGTATTTGATATTAGTAGACTTCTCTTGGCCAGAAATGCCATTTTTGCCATAGCGAGTCTGCTTTTGATGTCCTCCTTGCTCCGTCTGTCATTGGTTATTTTACTGCCTAGGTAGCAGAATTCCTTAACTTCATTGACTTCGTGACCATTAATCCTGATGTTAAGTTTACCGCTGTTCTCATTTCTACTACTTCTCATTACCTTCGTCTTTCTCCGATTTACTTTCAAACCATACTGTGTATTCATTAGACTGTTCGTTCCGTTCAGCATATCATTTAATTCAATGTCATCAGCGAATCGTATCATTGATATCCTTTCACCTTTTATTTTAATTCCACTCCTGAACCTGAGGAGTTAGAACATAACCGACCCAATCAGCAACCATCGAACCGTCAGTGTAAAACACGCCAGTGCCCTGATACGTGGCTAGGATGGAATAAAAGCGGCGGCGGAAGGTCTCCAGAGTCGTTCGGGCCCTGTGCCAAGTAGAGCCGAAGGCAAGGGCGGGGCACACACCATGGGGGTTAATGCAAAGGGGCCCGGAAAGGAGGTGGAACAGGAAAACCCCAAGCCCGGAGGGAAGCTCTTTGACACGGACGGCAATCGGACAACCCGACCGGGGCCGACGTTCTGGGAGATGGACACCTGACTGCGAGAACAGGAGACGATAATTTGGATGCCCGGGCGAGCTAAAAACATGGGCAGCATATGGTGCCAGTAATTGTTAGCGTCGTAACCGCAGTGGAGGGACACCTGCCTCCACAAGCATGCTGTCCACAGGGTTGGTCCGGAAGGCACCAGTGGCAAGGCGTATCCCGCTGTGGAGGATTGGGTCCAGCAGCCGCAACGCAGATGGGGATGCTGAGCCATAAGCCAGGCTCCCATAATCCAGACGGGACTGGATTAACGCCTGGTAGAGCCGTAACAGGGTAGATCGGTCGGCGGCCCAGCGGGTGTGGCTCAAGCATCGCAGAGCATTTAGATGCCGTGAACACATCTGTTTAAGCTGCCGAATAACAGCCAGCCAAGTCAACCGGGCATCAAAAACCACACCCAAAAACCTATGTGACTCCACCACAGCGAGAAGTTTGCCATGAAGAGAAAGCCGCGGTTCCGAGTGAACAGTGTGTCGCCGGCACAAATGCATCTTACGGATAGCGCCCTGTAGCTGAATTTCAGCAGCTGCAATGCCAATAGAGCTGTAGTAAAGGCAGAAGTCGTCAGCATACAAGGACGCTGAGACAGACGTTCCCACCGCCGCAGCGAGCCCGTTAATGGCTATTAAAAACAGGCAGACACTTAAAACAGAACCCTGTGGCACACCGTTCTCCTGGACGTGGGAGGAAATATATGAGACCGCGACTTGCACGCGGAAGGCACGACACAACAGAAAATTTCGGATATAGGTCGGCAGAGAGCCCCGAAGACCCCATCCATGAAGTGTAGAAAGTATGTGATGACGCCATGTCGTATCGTATGCCTTCCGCATGTCGAAAAAGACAGCGACCAGGTGCTGACGGCGGACAAAGGCAGTACGGATGGCCGACTCCAGGCTCACCAGATTGTAGGCTGCGGAGCGGCCTTTACGGAACCCACCCTGAGACGGAGCCAGAAGGCCCCGAGACTCCAGTACCCAATTCAAGCACCAGCTCACCATACGTTCAAGCAAATTGCAAAGACCGTTGGTGAGGCTAATGGGACGGTAGCTGTCCACCTCCAGAGCGTTCTTGCCAGGTTTCAGAATGTGGATGACAGTACTTTCCCGCCTTTGCGACGGAAATTCACCCTCGACCCAAATACGGTGGTTAAGGTCGAGGAGGCGTCGCTGGCAGTCCACTGAAACACGTTTCAGCATCTGACAGTGGATGCGATCTGGCCCAGGAGCGGTATCAGGGCAAGCGCCTAGGGCAGTGCGAAATTCCCGGTCACTGAATGGAACATTGTATGATCCTGGATGGTGGGTGCGAAACGAAAGGCTCCGATGTTCCATCCACTCTTTAATGGAGCGGAAGGCCAGGGGGTAATTCGCAGAAGTGGAATTCAGAGCAAAATGCTCTGTCAAGCGGTTTACAATGACGTCGGAGTCAGTACAAACTGCTCCATTCAGTGAGAGCGCTGGGACGCTGACAGGGATTCGATAGACATAGAGGCGTCGAATCTTGCGATGGAGAAGCATGGAGGGCAGTGGTGGAAACATACCGCTCCCAGCACTCCTGCTTGCGTTGGCGGATAAGGCGGCGGGATCGCGCATGCAGCCGTTTGAAGGCGATAATGTGTAGGATGGAGGGATGTCGCTTGTGACGCTGGAGCGCCCGCCGGCGATCTTTAATAGCTTCAGCGATCTCAGGCCGCCACCAAGGCACAGTCCTCCGCCGAGGAGACCCATAAGAACGGGGAATGGCAGATTCTGCGGCAGTAACGATGCAGGTGGTGATGGAGTGAACCACCGCATTAATGTCATCATTAGAGAGAGGCTCAATAGTGGCAGTGGAGGAGAACAAGTCCCAGTCAGCCTTATTCAGAGCCCATCTGCTGGGGCGCCCAGAAGACGGACGCCGTGACAGTGAAAGAAAAGTCGGAAAGTGGTCACTACCACACAGGTCGTCATGCACTCTCCATTGGACAGACGGTAAGAGGCTAGGGCTACAGATCAGAAAGTCGATGGTGGAGTACGTGCCATGCACCACACTGAAGTGTGTGAAGGCACAATCATTTAAAATCGAAAGATCGAGCTGCGCCAATAAATGCTCAACGGTGGCGCCTCGAACTGTTGCCACTGATCCACCCCACAGAAGGTTATGGGCGTTGAAGTCGCCCAGTAACAAGAAAGGTGGCGGCAATTGGGCTATCAGCGCAGCCAGGACATGCTGTGCGACATCACCATCCGATGGAAGGTAAAGACTGCAGACGGTAACAGCCTGTGGCGTCCACACTCGAACAGCGACAGCCTCTGAAGCTGTTTGTAGAGGGACAGACTCGCTGTAAAGAGAGTTAAGGACATAGATGCAGACGCCACCAGACACCCTTTCATAAGCTGCCCGGTTCTTATAATAACCCCAATAGTCACGGAGGGCGGGTATTCGCATTGCGGGAAACCAAGTTTCCTGAAGAGCAATGCAGAAGAAAGGGTGAAGGCTGATAAGTTGTCGGTGCTCAGCTAGATGGTGGAAGAAACCGCTCCAGTTCCACTGAGGATGGTGTTGTCCATGGCTCAGAAAGGCGTGATGGGTCTGGGGAGGCAGATTACTCCTCCTGGGAGCCTGCTGCTACCGAGTCACTATCTCTGCAACAGCTATCCATCGCGTCTGAGGGACTCGCAAGATCCAGGTCCTCAGCGGACGCCAGTCTCCACCTCATTCTCAGACAGAGTTGGAAGGTTGCGGTGGGACAGGTGCCATCGCAATGTCAGGATGCTTGGGAACCTTTTTCTTCGACTGCTTTGTACTCTGTGCCTTTGGTGGGTCTGGCTGGGAGGGCCCCACTAGGTCAGTCTCAGGGATGGACGACGACCGTGAGGCCCTTGCTTCAAAAATTTGCGGGTGTCCGCTTTGGCCCTGGGCAAAGCCTGGGATGGTAGGGCCTGAAAGGACCCCTTCCTGGCGAGAGTAGCCGAAGAAGTCTCACACTTCTCTGGCTGGGAAGGGGAACTAATGTCCCCAATGGTTGGGGTGGTGTTGCTCCTGAAGTAGATGGAGCAGGAGCAACAGAGGGGCAAGTGCCCCCCACAACCAAGAGGGCCAGTGCATTCTGACATAGCTGAGAGGCAACGGTATGTGACGACACAGGAGAGGATTGGACTGGTGTTGCAGCAGCGGCATAAGTTGATGGCATTGGCACAGGATGTAGCTGCTCATATTTCCGCCTAGCCTCTGGGTAGGTCAGGTGGTCCAGGGTCTTATATTCTATTATCTTCCTTTCTTTCTGGAATATCCTACAATACGGCGAGCACGGGGAATGGTGTTCTCCACAGTTAACACAGATAGGAGGCGGGGCTCATGAAGTATTGGGATGTGAATCTCCAGCATTTAAAACGCATCGGAGGAGGGATATATGGCTTCACATCACAATGGTAAACCATCACCTTAACCTTTTCGGGTAAGACATCACCCTTGAAGGCCAAGATGAAGGCACCAGTGGCTACCTGATTATCCCTCGGACCCCGATGGACGCGCCGGACGAAGTGAACACCTCGTCGCTCTAGGTTGGCGCATAGTTCATCGTCGGACTGCAGTAGAAGATCCCTGTGGAATATATTACCCTGGACCATGTTGAGACTCTTATGGGGAGTGATGTTAACTGAAACACCGCCCAACTTGTCACAAGTGAGCAATCTCTGTGACTGGGCAGAGGATGCTGTCTTGATGAGTACTGACCCAGAGCGCGCCACCTCCCCGAACTTGTCCTCTAAATGCTCCACAAAAAACTGAGGCTCGGTTGGCATAAAAGATTCACCATCAACTCACGTAAAGACAAGGTACTGTAGTGAATAATCTCCACTGCTGTCTTTAGCCATGCGTTCCTCCCATGGAGTGGCCATGGAGGGAAATGATCTTGGATTGTATTGCTTGCCATTGAGGTTAGACCTCGATCGCTTAGATACTGCTGGTGGAGGCCCACCAGCGAGGGATGATGTACAATGCCTCATTGCAGGTCATCCACCCTGATGCCACCCACTCCAACCAAGGGCTCTCCTCACAGGCGCCACTCAGACGCAGCAAAGACCACCTGGCAGGATGGCCTTTGCTGGGAGTCCCGATGCGCCAGAGGGATAGGCATCTACTCCTCGGCATATGTGGGGAGGTAGCACCTCAGGCATCAGCAGGGGGCTACCACCAAGAGGGTACACGACGACCCCACCACAACGAACTGGCTACCGTTCTAGATGTCAGGTGTCGAAATATCCATGTACATCACAAGGGCACAGATGGAAGTGCACAATGGAGGGAATGTATGCTACCCGGAACACACGGCTGGGGACGTGGCCGGATGCTCGATGTAAGTCCAACTCCACGACAATATCGGGTGTGCCAGATCTTAGGGCAAGATGGATTTAAGATGCACCACATAAGGCGTCCTTCCCCAAATGGTACGCACTATCGGAAAATTTGGAAAGGTAGTGGTCAGAACCCTTAGGGGACCATCACGTTCAAAGCCGAAACAGTTGAGAGTCCTTTTAGTCGGCTCTTACGGCAGGCAGGAATACCGCGGGCCTATTCTTACCCCCGAACCCGCAGGGGGGGCTTTTGTCTTCTTCGCATATTTGGGGGATGGCTATTTAGCTGCGTCGAGCGCGTCTTGCAGGGGCTTGCGTTCGGGTATCAGCTGTATAGGGACAGTGACGCGTGGCGCTGGCGAGTGGCCGAGTCGGTACGACGAAGGAGCGTGGGCAGCTGCTGCGGCGTGTTCGGCCTTTGAATGCAGGTCCGCTGCTGATGGTTACTCAAAGTGAACGAACTGGAGTCGTCTAATTGCTTCTGGGTGGGTTCTGTTCACGTTAACGAAATACCCGAGTTCACTGGAAACTATCTTGGTTGTTTCAGTTAGTTATCACTGTAATTAGTCGGGGCACCTGATATGTTGGTATTTAAGGGAGTGCTAGCTACGCTCAACCAATAGACATGGAGCCGTGCTTAATGCGTAGCTAGAGGTCATGCCAAATAGTACGTAAGTCTGTCCCTGACATTCGAGAACAGGCTGAAATAATTTTCCTATATTTTGTTCCTGTGTTATTATTTTATTTCTTTGTTCTAGAGAATTGGCTAATCAAATTTTAAGAGCCATTATTGGGCAAGTTCAAAAATGTTATAATGTGTGTGAAACCTTATAGGACTTACGCTAAGGTCATCAGTCCCTAAGCTTACACACTACTTAACCTAAATTATCTTAAGCACAAACACACACACCCATGCCCGAGGGAGGACTCGAACCTCCGTCGGGACCAGCCGCACAGTCCATGACTGCAGCGCCTTAGACCGCTCTGCTAATTCCACGTGACTACTGGGCAAGTGCCCATGTAGGTTAGACTTGGGTTCATTCGTGCCGTGTATATTTAAAGGTTTATTTATAACTAGTTGGGCAGATATGTTTGTCTCTCTGATGCGCCAGAATGTTGTCTGCCGGTAATGTGTTTATGTTTCAGGTGATTGGCAGTAGTTGACACGAGCAAACTCTGATCGGGGGATCACGGTGGAAGACGGAAATTTGAGGACCTGGATCGGTGTCTGTGGTTATGTTGTTACTGTCCTGCAATTCCATACTTCCAGTTGAGCATTGTGGTTTTCTGGAGGCTTAATTGTAGCTCCGCTTTACCTTCTCGTTCGTGAACCTCGTCTATCTGGTAGCACCTTTCCGTCACTAATTTCCAACGTAAAAGAAATTGTTTTTAAGACTAATATGCTATTATTATGTATGTGAACCTCGAACCTGTGAGTAATACCAAAGAGAAGGTTAGTCGAGTACATTAATCTGATAAAACGTTTAATTTGTGTAAGGTGGCGTGGTCTCCTGAACGTCATTTCTTACATACTCCGACCTCACCATCGTATTCATTCGAGCCCAAACTCGATAGGGTAGAGTCAATTTTACATACTTCTATTTAATAAATATGCAAATATCTAATAAATAAATCGCAAGTGCGCACTGAGTTTAAAAAGTCGAGGATGGCGCACACAAACATTCAAGACATGACCGCCACAAGAGTTCTTGCTCGGTGAAGGCAACCAGCCCGCTGGAAACTCTGAAGGAGGGTGGGTTAGCACGCAGCTGCGCCGGCCGGCCGACCAGCGACCAAAACAGTTTTTTTCAGAGAAAAGGGATAGGGACCTGCGTGTTCACCTTAAAACCAAACCTGCTGTATTGCTTGGGAGAGCCCCAGCTTATGCATTTTTGATGGACCTAGTGCGCAGTTCCAGAGTTCGCACATCTACATCAACATCTACATGTACACGATCACTCTGCAATTCACATTTACGTGCTTGGCAGAGGGTTCATCGAACCACAATCATACTATCTCTCTACCATTGCACTCCCGAACAGCGCGCGGGAAAAACGAACACCTAAACCTTTCTGTTCCAGCTCTGATTTCTCTTATTTTATTTTGATGATCATTTCTACCTATGTAGGTTGGGCTCGACAAAATATTTTCGCATTCGGAAGAGAAAGCTGGTGACTGAAATTTCGTAAATAGCTCTCGCCGCGACGAAAAACGTCTTTGCTTTAATGACTTCCATTCCAACTCGCGTATCATATCTGCCACACTCTCTCCCCCATTACGTGATAATACAAAACGAGCTGCCCTTTTTTGCACCCTTTCGATGTCCTCCGTCAATCCCACCTGGTAAGGATCCCACACCGCGCAGCAATATTCTAACAGAGGACGAACTAGTGTAGTGTAAGCTGTCTCTTTAGTGGACTTGTTGCATTTTTTAAGTGTTCTGCCAATGAAACGCAAGCTTTAGCTCGCCTTCCCCACAATATTATCTATGTGGTCTTTCCGATTGAAGTTGTTCGTAATTTTAACATCCAGGTTCTTAGTTGAATTGACAGCCTGGAGAATTGTACTATTTATCGAGTAATCGAATTCCAACGCATTTCTTTTGGAACTCGTGTGGATCACCTCACACTTTTCGTTATTTAGCGTCAACTGCCACCCCATACAGCAATCTTTCCTGAATCTCTTTGCAACTGATACTGGTCTTCGGTTGACGTTACTAGACGGTAAATTACAGCATCATCTGCGAAAAACCTAAGAGAACTGGTCAGATTGTCACCCAGGTCATTTATATAGATCAGGAACAGCAGAGGTCCCAGGACGCTTCCCTGGCGAACACCTGATACCACTTCAGTTTTACTCGATGATTTGCCGTCTATTACTACGAACTGCGACCTTCCTGACAGGAAATCACGAATCCAGTCGCACAACTGAGACGATACCCCGTAGGCCCGCAGCACAGGTGGACAGTAAACGCCTAATGCAGATGCTATACATTTCCGGATTGGCCGGCTTAAACGGAGCACCATTCTCCCATTTGTAAGAGTAACGCTGATTGGCGAACTGTTTCTGAAGCAATGAGCCGGTTGGAGTGAGGGAAAGACAGCGGATGATTTACCCTTTCGCTTTTTGTGTGAAGATGGGTCGTTCTGGTGACAGCTTTTGAAGCAGGAACACGTAGTTGGAGTGAGTGCGCTCGTGCGTGTACACAGAGAGCGAGGAACAAAGTCTCTACTCAATACTGCACTGAGACAGCACCTCTGTAGCTAGCGAATCGGAGTGATACTCTACACTGAGTCGCTCACAATTAAGTGTTTGTTCACTGTGTTGGCTGCGACACTTAATGTGAACACAGTCAGAGTATTAGCTAGCGCCTGCGAGCGAACATTGAGTGGTATCGCGGTGGACTGGTCATCTGACCGGTGTACCACGTCAATAGTTAGACTAGGGGCAGACAGGAGTCCTTTGCTTCATCAAGGTGTAGTGAGAGTTCGATTCGCGAAGGTCAATCCAGACAGGAAGAGACAGTTTTGTTAGCGGCGAACGACGCAGGCAGCAGTCGTCGCAGGTCGCGGTATTGTGCGCTATAGCGTAGGCGGGTCCATCTTTCCTCCATTAGAAATAACATACTTTATTCACGTCACTCCATTACATTTCTCACGCGACAGCCTCAAAGTACTCAGAAAAATTCAAGTTGATCAGCCACGGCTCTCAGCCATTCTGCCGAGTAAATAACATTCTTTAAAGAAAGGTATAAAAGAGCTTTCCCACATTTTGTATATAAATTTCATTAACAGGATTCCTATCCATAAGAGGTAACCTCCTATTTCGAAAAGAACCCGGAAATTTGTGTATCAAAGTTTCATTTGATTTTCTCAGATTTTTCAATAAATAATATTTTCCGTTCTTTTTTCGTTTTTTTTTTTTAAACTAACTAGCAATACTCTAGTACCCAAGCATCCCACTAGTTACGTAAGAAAATAGAATATTTTGTATCTTTTCCTTACAGTGGACAAGCCCAGAACACATTTGTTGCTGAAAGTTTTTCAGGCATTTCTTTTTGGTACGTTAGGAGCGTCTGTCTGACTTCTGTAGTAGTGTGGGGATCGAAATTGCATCTTGCAGGAGCCACAGGGCACTTGTCAGATTAATTCGTTGCGCATTTCATCAACATAACACCCACATACTGACAGTCTTTCAATTGATTAAAATCAGTCCATGGAAGCAGTTTTAGAATTTGATATGGAAGCCAGCTCCTACATAAGTCATGAAGCATTCAGTTAAATTTTATTAATGGGTTTTTATGAACATTGTTTTGATTAGTGAAAATTGCTTGAGTAAATTTTGAAAGATCTGTGTTTGTATGGCAACTAAAAACTGGTTATGTATTTAATTTCGATGTGGCTAAAGGAACGATGCATCGAGAGTAATTGCTAATTAACTGCTGGTAAGAACTTATTAGAGGAACACAGTGATTACACAGGCCAACGAAATTTTTTTTTAAAAAGCTTTTCTTACTTTGGTAGCTGATCTTAATAGATTTTTATGAGCTGGATTCAAATCTAGCTTGAGTTTTTTTGTATCACCCATAGTTTTCGAGCAATATGCTTTTTATTATACAGTATAAAATTGCTATGCTACATGGTAAACGGCGAAATTAATGAAACGCTTTGTTACAACATAAGCGTTGTTTGTATTTACAGTAAGCTACTTAAAACAATGATATGTGTCAATTGGTTTGTATTTTATTTCTCTTGTTTCTTTGAAGCTTCTTGTGTGGCTTTTTCTACGATGAGTCGCTTGCTGAATTTCTCGGTGAAGTGACCAGCAGTAGTCCCCCATCATGTTGGTGCTCCAGCAGCCTTGGTAGCATTTTTCCATCACTTTAATGTCCTGGTGAAAACGCTCTCCTTGCTCCTCACTAACATCTGCCATATTGTATGTGAAGTACTCAAGCTGACTGTTCAAAAAGTGGAGTTTCAGGCTCATTAAACATCCTAAAGTTTTAAGCTTCTTTAACATTGTAGCTATAATACAAGGATATTCTGGGTCTTTTTCGTGTCCTAAGAAATTTGTAACGACTTGCTTGAATGATACCCATGCTTCTTTCACATTTAACGTCATTGTGGATTCAAAGTTAACATCAGACATCAATTTTCTAATGTCAGGTCCGACAAAGACGCCTTCTTGTAGTTTGGCTTCTGAAAGGTGTGAAGGTGTGGAGACTTTTGGTAGAGATACATAAAACATGGTCCACCTTTAGGCAAAGCCTTTATTAGGCCTAACTTTATATGTAGAGATGGTAGGAGTACGTTTTTACGATCTACAAGGCTTTTGCGTAGAATGTTCTCCTCACCAGGTTTTAAAGACTCCCTCACAGGCCAGTTCTTTCTGCACCAGTATGGATCCCTAGCCCTACTGTCCCATTCACACAAGGAACATGGAAATTTGGTAAAGCCTCCTTGCTGACCAAGGAGCATGCATGTTACTTTTAGATCGCCACATGTCATCCAATCATGAGCAGAATAGCCTATGTTATTTAGCAATATTTCTAGGTTTTCAAAGCTTTCTTTCATATGCACAGAATGTCCACCACTGTGTAAAAAAAACAGCCTTCAAACTAGTTTTGGATGTATCAGTAAACAGCTTCCAGTCTTCCTTTTTGTATTCAATACCCAACTCATTCATCAGACTGGGAATGTCTGAGCACTACACCAAATCACCTTCTACTTGAAAAAACTTGGAAAATTGCTGCATTCTCTCTCTATACACGTATATGCTTGTTCCAACTGCCAATAACTTGTTTTTTTTAATTTTTTTTTAATCTAGAGCCAAGCAATTCAGCCTTTTCTTTCATTAAGCCCAGATCGCTAAACAAATCGTTAAGCTCGGTCTGAGTAAAGAATTTGGGCTCTTGACTTTCTGTATTAGAATGAAATTCATCATCATCTGGTTCATCGAAATCACATTGTACATGAGAAGATACTTCTGCTGGAATAGAATTTAAATCATATGGTGGTCCAGCAACCTGCAAATCTACAGCATGCTACTGGTCGGATGGCGGACGGAAGGTTAGGGTAGTTTATTACCTTCCTGTTTTTCGAACTATGACCAGTAATAACAACACTGCAAAAGTAGCAATCATCG
Source organism: Schistocerca gregaria (assembly GCF_023897955.1). Lineage (NCBI taxonomy): Eukaryota > Metazoa > Arthropoda > Insecta > Orthoptera > Acrididae > Schistocerca > Schistocerca gregaria. The sequence continues at coordinate 78,496,118 of NC_064929.1, forward strand.
GAATGATCTCTTGGCTCCCCCCATATCATAGGAACAGCAAATCTAAAAGCTTTTCTCTCCTTTTTGGGCCATTTTCTCAGATGTTCAACACACATATAACATATCTTATGCGGCGCCCAAGATTTATCTCGATCACCAAGTTTAGATCCAAAGTATGATAGAGAAACCTTTTTCACACTATCAGTGTTGTTGTTGTTGTTGTCTTCAGTCCTGAGCCTCGTTTGATGCAGCTCTCCATGCTACTCTATCCTGTGCAAGCTTCTTGATCTCCCAGTACCTACTGCAACCTACATCCTTCTGAATCTGCTTAGTGTATTCATGTCTTGGTCTCCCTCTACGATTTTTACCCTCCACGCTGCCCTGCAATGCTAAATTTGTGATCCCTTGATGCCTCAAAACATGTCCTACCAACCGATCCCTTCTTCTAGTCAAGTTGTGCCATAAACTTCTCTTCTCCCCAATCCTATTCAATACCTCCTCATTAGTTACGTGATCTACCCACCTTATCTTGAGCATTCTTCTGTAGCACCACATTTCGAAAGCTTGTATTCTCTTTTTGTCCAAACTAGTTATCGTCCATGTTTCACTTCCATACATGGCTACACTCCAAACAAATACTTTCAGAAACGACTTCCTGATACATAAATCTATATTCGATGTTAACAACTTACTCTTCTTCAGAAACGATTTCCTTGCCATTGCCAGTCTACAATTTATATCCTCTCTACTTCGACCACCATCAATTACTTTACTTCCTAAATAGCAAAACTCCTTTACTACTTTAAGTGTCTCATTTCCTAATCTAATTCCCTCAGCATCATACGATTTAATTTGACTACATTCCATTATCCTCGTTTTGCTTTTGTTGATGTTCATCTTATATCCGCCTTTCAAAACACTGTCCATTCCGTTCAACTGCTCTTCCAAGTCCTTTGCCGTCTCTGACAGAATTACAATGTCATCGGCGAACCTCAAAGTTTTTACTTCTTCTCCATGAATTTTAATACCTACTCCAAATTTTTCTTTTGTTTCCTTTACTGCTTGCTCAATATACAGATTGAATAACATCGGGGAGAGACTACAACCCTGTCTCACTCCCTTCACAACCAATGCTTCCCTCTCATGTCCCTCGACTCTTGTAACTGCCATCTGCTTTCTGTACAAATTGTAAATAGCCTTTCGCTCCCTGTATTTTACGCCTGCCACCTTCAGAATTTGAAAGAGAGTAGTCCAGTCAACATTGTCAAAAGCTTTCTCTAAGTCTACAAATGCTAGAAACGTAGGTTTGCCTTTTGTTAATCTTTCTTCTAAGATAAGTCGTAAGGTCAGTATCGCCTCACGGGTTCCAACATTTCTACGGAATCCAAACTGATCCTCCCCGAGGTCCGCATCAACCAGTTTTTCCATTCGTGTGTAAAGAAATCGCATTAGTATTTTGCAGCTGTTACAAATTAAACTGATAGTTCGGTAATTTTCACATCTGTCAACACCTGGTTTCTTTGGGATTTGAATTATTATATTCTTCTTGAAGTCTGAGGGTATTTCGCCTGTCTCATACATCTTGCTCACCAGCTGGTAGAGTTTTGTCATGACTGGGTCTCCCAAGGCCGTCAGTAGTTCTAATGGAATGTTGTCTACTCCGGGGGCCTTGTTTCGACTCAGGTCTTTCAGTGCTCTGTCAAACTCTTCACGCAGTATCTTATCTCCCATTTCGTATTCATCTACATCCTCTTCCATTTCCATAATATTGCCCTTGTATGAACCGTCTATATACTCTTTCCACCTTTCTGCCTTCCCTTGTTTGCTTAGAACTGTGTTGCCATCTGAGCTCTTGATATTCATACAAGTGGTTCTTTTCTCTCCAAAGGTCTCTTTAATTTTCCTGTAGGCAGTATCTATCTTCCCCCTACTGCGATAAGCTTCTACATCCTTACATTTGTCCTCTAGCAATCCCTGCTTAGCCATTTTGCACTTCCTGTCGATCTCATTTTTGAGACGATTGTATTCCTATTTGCCTGCTTCATTTACTGCATGTTTATATTTTCTCCTTTCACCAATTAAATTCAATATTTCTTCTGTTACCCAAGGATTTCTCGCAGCCCTCGTCTTTTTACCTACTTTATCCTCTGCTGCCTTCACTACTTCATCGCTCAGAGCTACCCATTCTTCTTCTACTGTGTTTCTTTCCCCCATTCCTGTCAACTGTTCCCTTATGCTCTCCTTGAAACTCTGTACAACCTCTGGTTCTTTCAACTTATCCAAATCCCATGTCCTTACATTCCCACCTTTTTGCAGTATCTTCAGTTTTAACCTACAGGTCATAACCAATAGGTTGTGGTCAGAGTCCACATATGCCCCTGGAAATGTTTTACAATTTAAAACCTGATTCCTAAATCTCTGCCTTACCATTATATAATCTATTTGATACCTTTTAGTATCTCCAGGATTCTTCGATGTATATAACCTTCTTTTATGATACTTGAAGCAAGTGTTAGGTATGATTAAGTTATGGTCTGTGCAAAATTCTACCAGACGGCTTCCTCTATCATTTCTTAGCCCCAATCCATAATCACCTCTTACGTTTCCTTCTCTCCCTTTTCATACTGACGAATTCCAGTCACCCATGACTATTAAATTTTCGTCTCCGTTCACTACCTGAATAATGTCTTTTATCTCATCATACATTTCATCAATTTCTTCATCATCTGCAGAGCTAGTTGGCATATAAACTTGTACTACTGTAGTAGGTGTGGGCTTCTTATCTATCTTTGCCACAATAATACGTTCACTATGCTGTTTGTAGTAGCTTACCCGCACTCCTATTTTTTTTTATTCATTATTAAACCTACTCCTGCATTACCCCTATCTGATTTTGTATTTATAACCCTGTATTCACCTGACCAGAAGTCTTGTTCCTCCTGCCACCGAACTTCACTAATTACCCCTATATCTAACTTTAACCTATCCATTTCAGTTTTTAAATTTTCTAACCTACCTGCCCGATTAAGGGATCTGACATTCCACGCTCCCATACATAGAACGCCAGTTTTCTTTCTCCTGATAACGACGTCCTCCTGAGTAGTTCCCGCCCGGAGATCGGAATGGGGGACTATTTTACCTCCGGAATATTTTACCCAAGAGGACGCCATCATCATTTAATCATACAGTAAAGCTGCATGTCCTCGGGAAAAATTACGGCCGTAGTTTCCCCTTGGTTTCAGCCGTTCGCAGTACCAGCACAGCTAGGCCGTTCTGGTTAGTGTTGCAAGGCCAGATCAGTCAATCATCCAGACTGTTGCCCCTGCAACTACTGAAAAGGCTGCTGCCCCTCTTGAGGAACCACACGTTTGTCTGGCCTCTCAACAGATACCCCTCCGTTGTGGTTGCACCTACGGTACGGCCATCTGTATCGCTGTGGCACGCAAGCCTCCCCACCAACGGCAAGATCCATGGTTCATGGGGGGGGGGGGGGGGGGGGGGCACTATCAGTAGAACTAACATTTTCAGCCACATTTGGGGCCAGCGCAGCTACCGAGAAGGAGATGCCTCATCCAGAAGGAAGGAGATGTGTTGAGGTCGGGAATGCGCGTCATACAGAACGCTGCCCTTAAGACTGCTCGTGTGGTCACTCAGGCAGCTGGAAATCGAGCAGGGAATTAGGCGGCGGTGCACTTTGCCGCGTGCAGCCTCGGAAATTCGCCGTGTCTTTGAAGTAGCCGCGGGAATTCCAGTGCCATGTGGCCACCCACACTTACACACTGCAGTTCTATTTCCGCCACGCTTTTTCCAGCTCCACTCCCGCTATATAAATCCCATGCTGAGCTAGGGATGGGAGAAACCGACCGGTTAAAACCGATACCGGTATTTTCAGTTCTGAATGACCGCTATTTTCGGTATTTGGTTGGTCTCCGTTATAACAGGTGTTTTTTTTATTTTTTACTAATAATTGAGTAAAAAATTAGTATATCAATTCACCATAGCAGCAGTGCAATTTTTTTCATTTTTAAGTAATCCTTTTTTTAAAGAAGGAGTAATTTTTTCTCGTAATATTTGCATTGGTTTGAAAACGGGAAAAGTGGTCAGTCGACAAAAGCGAGCAACCAACACATGGCATGAGAATTGGCGGAGCGTTGATGAGGCAACAATGTTCCTGTTTGCCCTTTGTCGTGACTTAAGGTACGAGTGTACGTCGATGGAGGATACAGAAATACCTAAAGTTGGGGGCCCTAAAGATAAATTGAGCTACCTTTACTTTTACCGTGATAAAAAAATAATAAAGTCACATGCAACGGTTAAGAAAGTTTTATTTAAACTGATTAATTATTAATAATACTTCACAATCAACTGACAGCTTTCACTCTTGACTAATCTTCACACGTGCACTTGCTACAACTAGAACTTTTTACGTATTCATTCTTCAGTCTTACCATTTCCGCTTCTGAATGTAAACTACCTTCCTATTCGGCGAATAGTCCGTATTTATAATGCTACGTATCGGAGGTTCTCTGGACAAGAAAACAGTAGAATACTCGAGACTTTTCTCGAACACATGCCAGACAGGATAAAGTACCGAGATCATTATGAGCCGGAAAGAAACGTATAAAATACGATTACACGGACGCGCGTGCTACATAACTCGATTCAGTCGAGTCAACGGACGAAGAAAACGAAGGAACAGCGTGCAGGTTGACTGGCGGGGGTGGTGCAGGTGGCAATGTGTTTACCACGCAAGGGGAGGGTGCTCGCCTTGCGCCCCCGCACCCCCTATGTATCCGCCGCTGGTGTACTTGCAAAAATGTTCAAATGTGTGTGAATTAAGGGACCAAGCTGCTGAGGTCATCGGTCCCCAGACTTACACACTACTGAAACTAACGTAAGGGGGGTAGGACGCCAAAAAATTTAAAAAAAATTGATTCTTCAAAAATATGCTTATTTTGTAGCGCACATCTTCCGGAATAATTTGAATAATAAAACACATATATTTGAGGAGTTATAAGGTACGTAATTTGGTCTTAAGTGGATGAAGGTGTAGAATTCGAATGTAATATTTGTGCCAAAGAAACAAAAGACTATCGATATCGATACTTTCTCTGGTGCTATCGACATGCATTGTTTTGATCGTTGGTTTTGTTTGTTCTATGTTTTGAAAGGGGTATCGTCTCAGTTGTGCGACTGGATTCGTGATTTCCTGTCAGGAAGGTCGCAGTTCGTTGTAATAGACGGCAAATCATCGAGTAAAACTGAAGTGGTATCAGGTGTTCGCCAGGGAAGCGTCCTGGGACCTCTGCTGTTCCTATGACGTGGGTGACAATCTGAGCAGTTCTCTTAGGTTTTTCGCAGATGATGCTGTAATTTACCGTCTAGTAAGGTCATCCGAAGACCAGTATCAGTTGCAAAGCGATTTAGAAAAGATTGCTGTATGGTGTGGCAGGTGGCTTTTGACGCTAAATAACGAAAAGTGTGAGGTGATCCACACGAGTTCGAAAAGAAATTCGTTGGAATTGGATTACCCGATAAATAGTACAATTCTCAAGGCTGTCGGTATATGGGTGTAAAAATTACGAACAACTTCAGTTGGAAAGACCACATGGATAATATTGTGGGGAAGGCGAGCCAAATGTTCCGTTTCATTGGCAGGACACTTACAAGATGCAACAAGTCTACCAAAGAGACAGTTTACACTACACTCGTTCGTTCTCTGTTAGAATATTGCTGCGCGGTGTGGGATCCTTACCAGGTGGGATTGACGGAGGACATCGAAAGGGTGCAAAAAATGGCAGCTCGTTTTGTATTTTCACGTAATAGGGGAGAGAGTGTGGCAGATATGATACGCGAGTTGCGATGGAAGTCATTAAAGCAAAGACGTTTTTCGTCGCGGCGAGATCTATTTACAAAATTTCAGTCTCGAACTTTCTGTTCCGAATGCGAAAATATAATGTGAATTGCAGAGTAATCATGTAGATGTAGATGTTGTAATGGCGACCGGAACGATCGCGGGGTTGAAATGACGGAAAGCGCGGCAGGATCCGCAGAGCGGCTTGCGAACAACAACACAACGGGAGAGGACGGACACGACCAACGACGGACAGAACGAACAACAATAAGATCGAAACAACGCAGTCACAAGCAAACCTAACAACCATGTCCACTCGTAACACAGAACAAGAACGTAAATAAGCAGTCTAAGGCGAGGTGATGTGTCCAGAGACATACGCAAGGGTAGACTGGCTGGCTGAGCGAGAGGCAGGCGCTTGAGTACTGTATGTGAGGCGCCGCTATTGGCCGCTGCAACCACGTGCTCCACTGTGGCGCCCTCGCTGTTAAATGCGGGCCAGAAGGCGAGCGCTGCCACAGCTTACGGCGCGATGCTCCAGAGTAAAGTTGGGCAACACGATTCTTTTTCCCGATTCGATTCCTACGATTCAGTCTCACATTGCGAATCGATTCCCACGATTCGTTGTCGATTCTTTCACGATTTATTCTAGTCTGCGATGGCACGATTCTTACGGAATGCAAAAAGTTGTGCATCTTACTCACAGATGGCACGACTTGTATGAAATTGTCAATGGGGTTAGAATCGAACTGTGTCATGAAAGGATGCCACAAGTAGTTTATAGAAGAGTAAACATGCAAATGACGTTACAAGTGTGAATCTCGATTTATACGTGTAATGCCTTAATTGATGAAAGGTCATGTTTGATTTGATTGCATCTATTGTTTTATTTCAGTATGCCAGGAAAGAGGAGTCGATTTCTGCGAAAGGTGGTGCAAAATTACGTGGTATGCCAGTTTGGTTGCGTTGCTTGAACGTATGTAACTACAGACGTCTGTGTTACAGTAACAACTAAAACTATGTAGGTGAACTCAAAAAGCTAAAACCAGTCTAAATACAAAATTTCATCCAAAGAGTTAGGGCCGTTTTCGAGATAGTACATAATCCAAGTGCTATTGCTCGTGTGTAAAGAAGGTGTGTGTGTTTTGCATTGCATCTGCAACAAATAAGAGCTATTCATCGTACTTGGACTTCTTGATTTTAATCGCGAGTATCGGGAGCTGCGTAGTCGCTGTGTATCGTTTCTGCCATCACTAGTTCGTGTATTACTCGCGCATACTAAACTTACGTCTGCGCGGTGGCTGATGGTAGCGATAGTAAATGGGAAATGCCTTTACGCTCATTCCCGTCAGCCAACGCAGAGTGTCAGCTTGGTTTTCATGAGTAATACGAGTATTACGGGCCACGAACTTCGTTTGTTCGTTCCGAGCTTCCTTTGTTCACACGCATCCTCCACTTGACTGCCATCTGGCGGTCGTAATCATTCGGCACGGCTCAGCATGATTCGGAAGTTGCCTTCGAAGCATAGCGTACTAAGAATCGATGAATCGTTGGAACTTCGAATCGTCACGACTCGGAAACAGGCAAACCTACGTTTCTAGCATTTATAGACTTAGGGAAAGCTTTTGACAATGTTGACTGGACTACTCTCTTTCAAATTCTAAAGGTGGCAGAGAGCGAGACGCTATTTACAATTTGTACAGAAACCAGATGGCAGTTATAAGAGTCGAAAGACATGAAAGAGAAGCAGTGGTTGGGAAGGGAGTGAGACAGGGCTGTAGCCTCTCCCCGATGTTATTCAATCTGTATATTGAGCAAGCAGTAATGGAAACAAAAAGAAAAATTCGTAGTACGTATTATAATCCATGGAGGAAAAATAAAAAGTTTGAGGTTTGCTGATGACATTGTAATTCTGTCAGAGACGGCAAAGGACCTGGAACAGCAGTTGAACGGAATGGACAGTGTCTTGAAAGGCGGATATAAGATGAACATCAACAAAAGCAAAACGAGGATCATGGAATGTAGTCGAATTAAGTCGCGTGGTGCTGAAGGAATTAGATTAGGAAAGGAGACACTTAAAGTAGTAAATGGGTTTTGCTTTTTGGGAAGCAAAATTACTGATAATGGTTGAAGTAGAGAGGATATAAAATGTCGACTGGCAATGGCAAGGAAAGCTTTTCTGAAGAAGAGAAATTTGTTAACATCGAGTATAGATTTAAATGTCAGGAAGTCGTTTCTGAAAGTATTTGTGTGGAGTGTAGCCATGTATGGAAGTGAAACGTGGACAATAAATAGTTTGGACAAGAAGAGAATAGAAGCTTTCGAAATGTGGTGCAACAGAAGAATGCTGAAGATTAGATGGGTATATTACGTAAGTAATGAGAAGGTATTGAATAGAATAGGGGAGATGAGGAGTTTGTGGCACAACTTCACATTAAGAAGGGACCGGTTGGTAGGGCATGTTCTGAGGCATCAAGGGATCACAATTGTAGCATTGGAGGGCAGCGTGGTGGGTGAAAATCGTATAGGGAGACCAAGAGATGAATACATTAAGCACATTCAGAAGGATGTGGGTTGCAGTAAGTACTGGGAGATGAAGAATCTTGCACAGGATAGAGTAGTATGGAGAGCTGCATTAAACCAGTCTGTGGACTGAAACACCACATAAACAACAACAACCACTTATTGTCAAACTTCTTCATTTATACAAAACTTTCATTGTCATGTTTAATTCGTGCTTTTCGTAGCAGATTAACATGAAACTGGAACACCTACCTAATATTGTGTATAGCGCTGGGGGTACGCAGAAGTGCCGCAACATGACGTGTGCACTGACTAAGGTCTGAAGTAATGCTGGAGGAAATTGACACCATGAATCCTGCAGTGCTGTCCATAAATCCGTAAGACTACGAGGAGGTGGAGATCTCTTCTGAACAGCACGTTGCAAGGCATCCTAAATGTGCTCCATGATGTTCATATCTGGAGAGTCTGGTGGCCAACGTTAGTGTCTGAACTCAGCATAGCGTTCCTGGAGCCACTCTGTAGCAATACCGGAAGTGTGGGGTGTCGCATTGTCCTGTTGGAATTGCACAATGGAGATGAATGGACGCAGGTGATCAGACAGGACGCTTACGTACGTGTCACCTGTCAGAGTCGTACCTAGACGTACCATGGGTGCCATTTCACTCCAACTGCACACGCCCCACACCATTACAACTTGACCAGTCTCCTACTGAGATGCAGCGTCCATGGATACATGAGGTTGTCTCCATACCTGTAAACGTTCATCTCCTCGACACAATTCGAAACGAGACTCTCCAACCACACAACATGTTCCCAGTCATCAACAGTCCAATGTCGGTGTTGACTGGCCCAGGCGAGGCGTATAGGTTTGTGTCGTGCAGTTATCAAGCGCACACGAGCGGGCCTTCGGCTCCGAAAGCCCATATGGATGGTGTTTCGTTGAATGGTTCGCACGGTGACACTTGTTGATGACCCAGCATTGAAATCTGCAGCAATTTGTGGAATCATTGCGCTTTGAATGATTCTCTGCAGTCATCGTTTGTCCCGTTCTTGAAGGACCTTTTTCCGGGCGCAGAGGATGTTTCTCCGGATTATAGTACTCGTGAAATGTTTGTACTTCATCGCTACCTCAGAGATGCTGTGCTCAATCACCCGTGCGCCGACTATAACACTACGTTCAAACTTACTTAATTCTTGATAGCCTGCCATTGTAGCAGCAGTAACCTGCCTAACAACTGCTCCACACACTTATCTTGTATAGCCGTTGCCGACCGCAGCGCCGTATTCTGCCTGTTTACAGATCTCTGTATTTGAATACGCACGTCTGTACCAATTGCTTTGGCACTACAGTGTAGGCTGTGGATGTGATAGCAGTTACATTTTTCATACAAGAAGAATTTCACAGCTCTATACAGCCATATAACGAGGGTGTGCTGAAAAGTAATGTCTCCGAATGTATTATGAGAAACTTTTAAAACTCATTAAGCAACAAAAACGCTATTAACATTCTACATCGTTCTTGTTGTTGTTCTTGTAGTCTTCAGTCTTGAGAGTGGTTTGATGCAGCTCTCCATGCTACTCTATCCTGTGCAAGCTTCTTCATCTCCCAGTACCTACTGCAACCTACATCCTCCTGAATCTGCTTAGTGTAGTCATCTCTTGGTCTCCCTCTACGATTTTTACCCTCCACGCTGCCCTCTAATACTAAATTGTGATCCCTCGATGTCCCAGAACATGTCCTACCAACCGATCCCTTCTTCTAGTCAAGTTGTGCCACAAGCTCCTCCCAAATCTATTTAATACCTCATCCTTATTTATGTGATCTACCCATCTAATCTTCAGCATTCTTCTGTAGCACCATATTTCGAATGCTTCTATTCTCTTCTTGTCTAAACTATTTATCGTCCACGTTTCACTTCCGTACATGGCTATACCCCATATAAATACTATAAGAAACGACTTCCTGACACTTAAATCTATACTCGACGTTAGCAAATTTCTCTTCTTCAGAAACGCTTTCCTTGCCATTGCCAGTCTGCATTTTATATCGTCTTTACTTCGACCATCATCAGTTATTTTGCTCCCCAAATAGGAAAACTCCTTTACTAGTTTAAGTGTCTCATTTCCTATTCTTATTCCCTCAGCATCACCCGACTTAATTCGACTACATTGCATTATCCTCGTTTTGCTTATGTTGATGTTCATTTTATACTTTCAAGACACTGTCCATTCCGTTCAGCTGCTCTTCCAAGTCCCTTACTGTCTCTGACAGAATTACAATGTTATCAGCTAACCTCAAAGTTTTTATTTCTTCTCCAGGGGTTTTAATACCTACTCCGAACATTTCGTTTGTTTCCTTTATTGCTTGCTCAATGTACAGATTGAATAACAACGGGGATAGGCTACAACCCTGTCTCACTCCCTTCCCAAGCACTGCTTCCCTTTCATACCCCTCGACTCTTATAACTGCCATCTCCTTTCTGTACAAATTGTAAATCGTTATCGTTCAAATTAAGGTGCTTCCTGTAATCCATAGCGCGTTTATAGTCCATAGAATATGGTAAAGCTTTTTAATTGAAACCAACTTTGTTAGCATTCTTCATCTTTACTCTTCAGTCTACATCTTTATTTCTTAACGTAGTCACCCCGGCGACGAACACATTTGTCCAACGAGAGACCAGATTGTTGACACAGTCACTGCATAGTATCTGGCTTTGTAGACGCAGGCACAACGTCACCTCCGCTGGCATCGCTTCATCACTATCAAAGTGAAGTCGTCGAAAGTGTTCTGTGAGTTTTGGAAAAAGATAGAAATGGGATATGCCCATGTCCGGACATTATGGAGGATGATCGATAACAGGTGAACCGAAGGTGTCGGCTTGTGGCAGATGTCGCAGCCCTCATGTGTCGTCTGGAATTGTCATGCTGAAGCCTTGGGTGGTCCATGTGTGGACGAACTCTTCGAATTAGCGATTTAAGTTTTCTGAGGATCTCGCAGTAGACCGACATAGTTTACTCTAGAATTCGGAAACCTCTATCGAAGAAGATTGCAACTTGAGTCAGTAAAGCGGAAAGTCGACCGAGTAATATGCGTGTAATAATGAGAACAGTATAAAAAATCCTAAGGTATTACTTTTGAACCTGTTTTCGTAAACGACGCGATTTCCAGAAATCTGCTGGTGCCAAACAAAGACTCATGAACAAATATAAAACTAGAACAATATCCTATGCATCTCTCTGTTGAGATTCTGTGATCTAACAATAAAAAGCCGTTCAGATCAGAATGTCTAGCAACAACTTTTAGCTAGACGATTGTTCAAAATGGTTCAAATGGCTCTAACCAGTAAGGGACTTAACATCTGAGGTCATCAGTCCCTTAGAACTACTTAAACCTAACTAACCTAATGATATCACACACATTCATGCCCGAGGCAGGATTCGAACCTGCGACCGTGCTGAAAACTAATGCCTCCAAATGTATTATGAGAAACTCTTGAGACTCATTAAGCAACACAAACGCTATTAACGTTCTACATCGTCATTTTTCAAATTAAGGTGCTTCCTGTAATCCGTAGCGCGTTTATAGTCCATAGAATATGGTAAAGCTTTTTAATTGAAACCAACTTTGTTAGCATCTTTACTCTTGTCTAAATCTGTATTTCTTAACATAGTCACCCCAGCGACGAACACATTTCTCCAACGAGAGACCAGTTTGTTGACAGTCACTGCAGAGCATCTGGCTTATGTAGGATGATCGATAGCAGGTGAATCGAAGGTGTCGGATTGTTGCAGATGTCGTAGCGGTCGTGTGTGGTCAAGCACTGTCATACAGAAGCCTAGGGTGTTCCATGTGTGGACGAAGTCTTCGAATTTGCTCTTTCAGTTTTCTGAGGGTCTCGCAGTAGATCGACGTAATTACGTTACACCTCGCTATGTTTACGTAGGAATTCGGGAAGCTCTATCGGCAGAAGATTGCAACTCGAGTCAGTAAAGCGGAAATATGACCGAGTAATATTCATGTAATACGTCAACCGATAGAGAGAACAGTATAAAAAAATTCTAAGGTATTACTTTCGAACCTGTCATCGTAAATGTCGCGATTTGGAGAAATCTGCTGGTGCCAAACACAGACTCATGAACAGATGTGAGTTAAACTAGAACAATATCCTATGCATCTCTCTGTTGAGATTCTGTGATCTAACAACAAGAAGCCGTTCTGATCAAAATGTCTAGCAACAACTTATAGTGAGACGATTGTTCAAAATGGTTCAAATGGCTCTAACCACTTAGGGACTTAACATCTGAGGTCATCAGTCCCCTAGAACTTAGAACTACTAAAACAAAACAAACCTAACGACATCACACACATCCATGCCACAGGCAGGATTCGAACCTGCGACCGTAGCGGTCACGCGGTTCGAGACTGTAGCGCCTAGAACCGCACGGCCACTCTGGCCAGCATGGCTCAGTCACCTTCCAGTAGAACAGCTCCTTGACACCTGTACTGCTGAATGATATAATAATGCTTCGAAATTTTTATGTGAAAACTCTTACAGTTTTTCAAATAAAACAAATGTTGTTAACATCCTTCATGCCTACATTTTTACAGACCTCTACCGCTAGAACGTGTAACATGGCATTGTTTAATTTAACTACACTGAAGAGCCAAAGAAACTGGTACACCTGTCTAATATAGGGTGTTCATTTCATTTTCACTGGAAAGGGCATTTAAAATAAATTAGAGAAAAACCTGTGACAATGAAGTAAAAAACGGGACATAAATATTATATTGACTAAATTTAATACACCTACAAGTTTACCTTTACAACGTGCACTCAGGTGATCCCAAATCACTTTTTACAATTATTCTGCCACACTAATACCGTACTTTTCACTTTTATGTACTTTATCAAGAAGTGCATTTTCGTTTGAAATTGTATCATAAAAGTCAGTACACGATATTAAAGTGTGTTTTGACAATGAGCAAGGCCCTCACTGTTTCAAATTTCATTATGTTTTTTTCATCTGACCACAAAGAATTCACTAACGAAAACACACGTTCCACAGCAGCATTTGACCCAGGAATTGCCAGACAGAACTCCACCAAATGAATGTTTTTACTTTTTAAATAAGCAAATATTTTACAGCACGTTGCACTAACACTTTCTTTGTCTCCTTCACTTTTTATGAGGTTCTGTGCACATGAAAATCATTGAACAGTTCATCTTCATCAACAGGAAAATTTGATACAATACTTTTAACAAAAACACAACAGTCCTGAATATCCTTCCACTGTAGCTGCTCCTTTTCAGTATTAACCCAGTCAAATGCTTTAAAAACTGTGAGAAATGGTAAACACCATTCTTTAATATATCAATTCAAGAGTCATAAAAGATGTCAGCATAAATATGACATTGTTCTACAGTAATTTCTCCCTCTTCTTCCAGCTTTCTTAGAGTCTCATGTACAAAGGATGTGAGAAATCTTTCAGATTTTCTAGATTGTAATTTGCCCAATAATTTGTTTATTTCTTGATAAACTTCCACTATTGTGATTTCTTGTTTCTGAATACACTTAATTGTTGTGGAGAAAGGTTTTAGCTGGCTAACAAGAAAATGTAGAAGAACAATAGACACAGGGTTATCAAAGAATTGTTTAAGGATAACAGGACACTTTATCAAGGGAAATGAAATATGATTTCAATTCTTTCCAATGCTGGTAGCAGAGATAGCCACCTTGTCTTGCTGTGCCCAAGTACAGTTTTGTATTCAGTTTCAGTAAACTTACAGAATGACTTGAGAGATTCAACCCTTACTGTATATATGTGGAAATGCTGGTAGATTATGTTTACAGTTAACTGGCAGTCCATGGGTAGGCAATCTGAGCCATTTTGTAAGAAATTGTGCACCATATGTGCTGGACAGCCAACACCTACTATATTATTCACTGTGTTCTGTTGCAGTTTATAGAACAAATTGTTTTTTCCTTTCCTCTGCTTAAAACCAAAATTGGTGTTAGTTATGTCTGTAGAAACTGTAATCACCTTTCCCTCAAGGTCATATTTCTTTAAAATCTCCAGCACATAATTCTGAAGTAAATCTGGAGTTTCTCCAGCTAAATTAACCAATTCGAGCACTTTCGCCGTGATGCCGTTTTCAGGGTGAAAATACCTGGTAAGGAGAGGAACCAACTTCAAATCTAGATGATTCGATGTATCAATCTTTACAGAAATGAATCGAGCACTTTTCAGTTAATTTAAAACCTGCTGAGCTGCATACGGTGCAATAACATTTGAAATGATTTCATTACATTTTGTGTGTCCACATGTGAATTTAGGATTGAAAAGTTTTTTAAGAGTAGTACAGTCAGTTGACTTAAAGCTATGGTTATGCATCGCACTTTGGTATGCAAACGTAGATTCTTGTGCTGCCAACTGCCCATCCATTTCTGTTACTGATTTTAAGTTTACATAGTAGTCACTCACGCATTTATTTGCTCTTTTCGTTTGATCACTCATGCGATGTTTCTCCGTCTTAATTTGATTCACAATGTCAGACCTTCCACCATGACCAATAGCAAATCTTGATCTGCACAACGTACGTTTTATAGTTTCTCCACTACCAGTGATAAAAGGAAACTCGCTTTTTATATTACTGTTAAAATTACACTTTCATTTTGGCATAATGAAACAGTGATTGCATAGTGTGTTAACAGTGTGGTGATGAAAGCCAGAGAGCAAGTATCAGTGGTGTAGAGTATTTTTGGACAGAAAGGACGATTAGATTAGATTAGTTTTTCGTTCCATTGATCAGTGTTGACGAAATCCTCGTGGATGTGGAACATGTCACCTTTTATTTATTTTTTATTTTTTTAAGCTGAAATAACAATACTAATAGTATAAATATATACAACACATCATTTGTTTCTATTAAAATATTCGTCAATGGAGTAGGAGTTGGCCACTAGTAAGTCTTTCAGGCTGCTTTTAAACTCATCCTTATTTGTAACTAAATTTTTTATGTTTGCTGGCAAATTATTGAAGATGAGTGTTCCTGAGTAGTGGACCCCTTTTTGAACTAAAGTAAGTGTTTTTAAGTCCTTGTGCATATCATTTTTGTTCCTGGTATTGTATGTATGAACTGAGCTGTTTGTTGGAAAAAGAGATACGTATATAATTTAGGACAAATTTCATTAAGTAGTAAATATACTGAGAGGATTCAGTGGATCGATTTAGAAGAGAAGAATCTTCGTTGTTATTCGTAACCTATAGTGCGTTTGAAATTACTTGCGATTGTTGACAGTTCGGTACATGTTTGGGGTACGCTGAAAGTCATCGCACGCTTCGTAGCGCAAATAATTGCGCAGTTAATAGCAAGTCAAACAACCAGTAGCGTAAAATACTCTAGCCAAGCGGAATCATAAAAAACGGGACATTTGAGCGTTCCCAAAAAAAACTATCGGGACAGCGGGGCATTTTGGTAAAAAACGGGACTGTCGCGGGAAAAACGGGACGAATGGACACCCTAGTCTAATATCGTGTAATGCCCACGCGAGATCACAGATGTGGCTCAACACGGCGTGCCATGGAGTCGACTGATGTCTAAAGTAGTCCTGGAGGGACCTGGCAGGGCGAATAATCGAGGGCTCACGGTAAATCGATAATAGTACGAGGGGGTGGAGATCTCTTCTGAACAGCCCGTTGCAAGGCATCCCAGATATGCTCAATAATGTTCATATCTGGGCAGTTCGTCGTCGTCGTCGGTCAGCGGAAGTGGTTAAACTCAGAAGAGTGTTCCTGGAGACACTGTCACAGTTCTGCAAGTAGGGTGGGGTGGGGTGGGGAGGGGGGGTTGTCACATTGTCCTGCTGGAATTGTCCGTCCGACTGCACAAGGGACATGAATGGATGCAGGTGATCAGACAGGATGCTTACGTACATGTCACCCGCCAGAGTCGTATCTAGACGTATCAGAAACCCCATATGATTCCAACTGCACATGCCCCACACAATAACAGAGCCTCCACCAGTTTGAACAGTTCCCCACTGATATGCGACGTCCATGGATTCATCTACATTTATACTCCGCAAGCCACCCAACGGTGTGTGGCGGAGGGCACTTTACCCGCCACTGTCGTTACCTCCCTTTCCTGTTCCAGGCGCGTATGGTTTTCGGGAAGAACGATTGCCGGAAAGTCTCGGTGCGCGCTCGAATCTCTCTAATTTTAGATTCGCGATCTCCTCTCGAGGTATAAGTAGGGGGAAGCAATATATTCGATACCTCGTCCAGAAACGTACCCTTTCGAAACCTGGACAGCAAGCTACACCGCGATGCAGAGCGCCTCTCTTGCAGCGTCTGCCACTCGAGTTTGCTAAACATCTCCGTAACGCTATCATGCCTACCAAATAACGCTGTGACGAAACGCGTCGCTCTTCTTTGGATCTTCTCTATCTCCTCTGTCAACCCGACCTGGTGCAGATCCCACACTGATGAGTAATACTCAAGTATAGGCCGGATGAGTGTTTTGTAAGCCACCTCCTTTGTTGATGGACTACATTTTCTAAGGACTCTCCCAATGAATGTCAACCTGGTACCCGCCTTACCAACAACCCGCATGCATACTCCCAGATATTTCACAGAAGTAACTGCTACCACTGTTTGATCCGCTATCATACAATCGTACAATTAAGGATCCTTCTTTATATGTATTTGCAATACATTACATTTGTGTATGTTAAGGGTCAGTTGCCACTCCCTGCACCAAGAGCCTATCCGCTGCAGATCATGCTGCATTTCGCTGCAATTTTCTAATGCTGCAACTTCCAAACTCTCGATACAATTTGAAATGAGACTCGTTCGACCGGGCAACACGTTTCCAGTCATCAATGTCGGTACTTATGCGCCCAGGCCAGTCGTATAGCATCGTGTCGTGCAGTCATTGAGGGTACACGAGTGGGCCTTCGGCTCCGAAGTCCATATCGATGATGTTTCGTTCAACAGTTCCCACGCTGACACTTGATGATGGCCCAGCATTGAAATCTGCAGCAGTTTGCGGAACGATTCTCTTCAGTCGTCGTTGGTCACGTTCTTGCAGGATATTTGTCCGGCGTTGGCGTTGTCGCAGATTTGATATTTTACCGGTTTCTTGAAATTCACGTTACACTCGTGAGATGGTCGTACGGGAAAATCCCCACTTCATCGCCACCTCGGAGATGCTGTGTCCCATAGCTCGTGCGCTGACTAGAACACCATGTTCAGACTCACTTAAATCTTGATAGCCTGCCATTGTAGCAGCAGTAACCGATCTAGCAACTGCGCCAGACACTTGTTGCCTTGTACAGGGTGTTACAAAAAGGGACGGCCAAACTTCCAGGAAACATTCCTTACATACAAAGAAAGAAAATATGTTACGTGGACATGTGTCCAGAAACGCTCACTTTCCATGTTAGAGCTCACTTTATTACTTCTCTTCAAATCACATTCATCATGGAATGGAAACACACACCAACAGAATGTACCAGCGCGACTTCAAACACTTTGTTACAGGAAATGTTCAAAATGTCCTCCGTAAGCGAGGATACATGGATCCACCCTCCGTCGCATGGAATCCCTGATGCGCTGATGCAGCCCTGGAGAATGGCGTATTGTTTCACAGCCGTCCACAATACGAACACCAAGAGTCTCTACATTTGGTACCGGGGTTGTGTAGACAAGAGCTTTCGAACGCCCCCATAAACGAAAGTCAAGACGGTTGAGGCCAGGAGAGCGTGGAGGCCACGGAATTGGTCGGCCTCTACCAATCCGTCGGTCACCGAATCTGTTGTTGAGAAGCGTACGAACACTTCGACGGAAATGTGCAGCAGCTCCATCGTGCATGAACCACACGTTGTGTCGTACTTGTAAAGGTACATGTTCTAGCAGCACAGGTAGAATATCCTGTATGAAATCATGATAACGTGCTCCATTGAGCGTAGGTGGAAGAACGTGGGGCCCAATCGAGACACACCAACAATGCCTGCCCAAACGTTCACAGACAATCTGTGTTGATGACGTGATTGCACAATTGCGTGCGGCTTCTTGTCAGCCCACACATGTCGATTGTGAAAATTTACAATTTCATCACGTTGGTATCAAGCCTTATCCGTAAAGAGATCATTTGCACTGAAATGAGGATTGACACATTGTTGGATGAACCATTCGCAGAAGTGTACCCTTGGAGGCCAATCAGCTGCTGATAGTGCCTGCACACGCTGTACACGGTAAGGAAACAACTGGTTCTCCCGTAGCACACTCCATACAGTGACGTGGTCAACGTTACCTTGTACAGCAGCAACTTCTCTCACGCTGACATTAGGGTTATCGTCAACTGCACGAAGAATTGCCTCGTCCATTGCAGGTGTTCTAATCGTTCTAGGTCTTCCCCAGTCGCGAGTCATAGGCTGGAATGTTCCGTGCTCCCTAAGACGCCGATCAATTGCTTCGGACGTCTTCTCGTCGGGACACCTTCGTTTTGGAAATCTGTCAAACGTACCGCGCCACGGCTATTGCCCCGTGCTAACCCGTACACCACATGGGCATCTGCCAACTCTGCATTTGTAAACATTGCACTGACTGCAAAACCACGTTAGTGATGAACACTAACGTGTTGATGCTACGTACTGATGTGCTTGATGTTAGTACTGTAGAGCAATGAGTCGCATGTCAACACAAGCAGCGAAGTGAACGTTACCTTCCTTCAATTGGGCCAACTGGCGGTGAATCGAGGAAGTACAGTACATACTGACGAAACTGAAATGTGCTCTAACATGGAAACTAAGCGTTTCCGGACACATGTCCACATAACATATTTTCTTTATTTGTGTGTGAGGAATGTTTCTTGAAAGTTTGGCCGTACCTTTTTGTAACACCCTGTATAGGCGTTGCCGACCACAGCAATGTGTCCTGCCTGTTTACATGTCTGTATTTCAATACGCAAGCCTATACCAGGTTCTTTGGCGCTTCAGAGCATGTAGGTGCGTGAGAAACAGCATGGTGTAATCGATTTTCGAATTCCACGTTTTCGTCCATACATGGAGCACCTGTCGTTCACCATGAGCGCTGAAACATCTGCAACAAACCGACACGTTGGGTCTACTGTCATCGATCATCCTTCATACAGTCCCAACTTGGGCCCATACGACTTCTATCCGTTTACAGAATTTAAAGAACACCTTCGAAGACTTCACTTTGACAGTGATGAAGTGGTGCAAGCAGAGGCTAGGCTGTTGCTCCGTCGACAAAGCCATAGAGTAAATATCTCTGCAGTGAACATTGCGTTCTGTGCATATTGTCAACATTAAACCAGGATTGTCACGCGTTTTCCAGACTTCGCTGTGCGTGTGTGCTTTCTTCAGCGTTTGAAGTTTGTAGTATCAAGAGCTTTTGTTGTGTTTCACCGTTTGTTGATAGTGTAATATCGATGGTGAATTACTGTTATTGCTACCGATGCAAAGAAAAATATGTGAAAGGAGAGATACCATGTAGCTCTAATTGTAGTTATCATATTAG
This sequence comes from Schistocerca gregaria, assembly GCF_023897955.1. NCBI lineage: Eukaryota > Metazoa > Arthropoda > Insecta > Orthoptera > Acrididae > Schistocerca > Schistocerca gregaria. Next base: position 78,516,019 of record NC_064929.1, read on the forward strand.
TAAGAGACACTGTATGTTTAAAAATTTCGAGACGCATTATAATTAAGGTTTGATTCTGTAGACCTACTTTTCTACGATTTTATGACTATATAATAGATACTACGGCTCCCACAAAATCTTACAAACAATCTCTTCCTCTCGTAAATTTGCTGGTGGAACAGGAAGGGGAATGGTTAGTTGTTTCAGCAAATACTATTCTCCATACATTTATCAGTGACTTGTCGATTATGTATATAGATTACTCAGTCTACTATTTATTTAAGAAACTGGGAGCAAGTACGTAAAATGCATTAAATAAATGGTTCAAATGGCTCTGAGCACTATGAGACTGAACATCTGAGGTCATCAGTCCCCTAGGACTTAGAACTACTTAAACCTAACTAACCTAAAAACATCCATGCCCGAGGCAGGAGTCGAACCTGCGGCCGTAGCGGTCGCGTGACTCCAGACTGTAGCGCCTAGAACCCCTTGGCCACTCCGGCCGGCGTTAAATAAATACTTCAAAGTGTCACCAGTAAGAAAAATTGTGCTTTGGATCGCAAAAACGAGAAAATAAATACGCAGAAATAGGAGCAAAAAAGAACGAATTAGCGGGGATATAATCGAGAACGTGTGGCAAATTCGGTGTTTTTCGAACACTTGCAAAAGTACTAGCGTACTGTCAAGGTGTTTTGCAAGACTATCACTGCAAAAATGTACGTCAGGCTCTGTAATACTATAAAGTGCCGTATCATACCGAAAACTACCAAAAGTCGAGTGCATCTGAACTGTGTCACCTATCGCAAAGAAGCAGAATGCAATATCAGTTGTCCTTAAAAGTTACGTAGTTGGTTTATTCCCGGTATCAAATGGATACTGTTAAAATGTCTGCGCAACATATATGAATAATCCACGACACGTACGAAAAGAATCCGTCTGTACTAGGGACGTAGTGTCATTCTAAATACACGGAAAAACACACGAGACACGACGTCCCGAGAACACGTGACCGGCCGGCAATGTGTGTTGACAACACAAAATATGTTCTGCGCATGTGAATGCTCACTCCAGAGATATTTACTGTATGGACAAACACAAAGATTCTACAGTGACAGTATCAACAAAATTGCCTCTCGTTGCGAGAAATGTGTTCATCGCCAGGGTGGCTACGTCGAGAAATAAATTCATAAACATGTTAATAATATTTTTTTATAAATAGCTTTGATTTCACCAACTGCGACATAATCTCGTATACAAACAGTGATCCAATACTGTAAAATGTTTTTTTATTCCAGTCTCTGATCACAAATCAATTCTTTAGACGATGACCGATTTCAGTCTGTAATGACCATCCTCTGATGTAAAACATATAAATATATACATCTAGTGAGCAGGGTGTCTTAACATAAAACAGCAATATGTATCACGATATACTGTCATACAACCAGGGAAATGTACAGACAAAATACGGTTTAACTTATCTTTTTTACACCATGTCCTAAAGTGATACGGTCATAATAGCATCGTCAGAACATATAAATATAATCAGCATAGCATCGTCACATAGATTTAAAATATGGTGTAGAATAGGCCACATTGTCCACATAGTGATTATTGCCAACTAGCTACTGAAGTACAGCAACATCCAGAAACCTGTTTGCCATTATGGCCGTATCACTTTAGGTCATGGTGTAAAAATTGTACGTTATGCCATATTTTGTCTGTACATTTCCCTGGTTGTAAGACAGTATATTGTGATGCATATTGCTGTTTCATGTTAAAAGACACCCTGCTCGCTAGATGTATATATTTATATATTTTAGATCTGAGGATGCTCATTACAGACTGAAACCGGTCATCGTCTAAAGAATACATTTGTGATTTGCGACTGGAATAAACAAATATTTTTAAAAGCTTTGAATTATTAGACAAACAATTCGGACGCATTTCTTTTCAACACGTGTTCGCTCTAAATGGCCCATTGATATCTAATGGAAAGCACGAGACAGAGCCACGGGGCAAGAGCTCCGCGAAGAATTTACTCGAGGATGTCGCCGAGAAAAATAACTATGATCTCCGCTGAAGCATTGTTTATTTCGTCTAAGATGGCAACGACTGCGCCTCCGGCTTCTCGCTTGCACATAACTGAGCTCAAAGTCTGCAGCTGGATCGCGCACGTGGCCCTTCGCTTTCAGATAAAAGTTCCCACGAATGCATCCGGTCTCTGTCCAAGGTTCTCGACACTCGCCTAATTCTTTCGCCTTTGCGTTTACGCTTGATAAGTCCCCGTGACCTCTCCACTGTGACGTAGGTGCCACGCCCATATCTGTCAGATCTGATCTCTGTGGACTTAGGTTTCTAAAAATGAACGTTCCTTCAGCCTTCTTGCTGCGTCTACTTGTTTATCTCCTCGCTCGTTTGTTTACTCCTGTGTTTGTGTCGTAACACAAGTTCATCTACGGCCAATTACTCATCATCGGGACTGGCCCATTGGAAACATCTTTGCGAGGCGCTCACTGGGTACACAGTAATGGCTTCATGGACAGGTTCTTTTAATTTTCCCTCCAAGATGAAAGTAAAAAGTCTGAAAATAGTGTGCCACTTTGACTACTTCCAGAATTTTCCCGCTGGTTATAGGGCAGGTCGTAATTTAACCGCTGGCCGGAGTGGCCGAACGGCTCTAGGCGCTACAGGACGGAACTACGCGACCGCTACGGTCGCAGGTTCGAATCCTGCCTCGGTCTTGGATGTGTGTCATGTCCTTAGGTTAGATAGGTTTAAGTAGTTCTAAGTTTTTTTTTTTGTAATTTAACCCAACCCAAATCTCCCGTGAGATATTTTTTTAAACTAATTTTAAAGAAAACGATGAAAGAGAAGAAGTTACTTTGTTAATATTGTGTCTAATATTTCTTGCAGCTAAAAAACATTTGCACTTCCAGAAAGAAGTTTAACTTGATGTAGAATCGTAATGTCTCTAAAGTAAAAAATGGTTCATATGGCTCTGAGCACTATGGGACTTAACATCCAAGGTCGTCAGTCGCCTAGAACTTAGAACTACTTAAACCTAACTAGCCTGGACATCACACACATATCCATGCCGGAGGCAGGATTCGAACCTGCGTCCGTAGCAGTCTCTCAGTTTCGGACTGAAGCGCCTACAACTGATCTGCCACCGCGGCCGGCTCTGTATAGTTTAGTCCTTATTGTAAGCAAGCAGAAATTTATAGACTGGTACTAGTTTCTCGACTCTTTTCTCTCCCAGATTATTTTGACCAAACAAGCCCACAGCTTTTCTCTCAATTGGTGAAAGAATTTTTAATTTTTTTGGCATGTGTTCAGTACATTTTACCTGTTACGGAAAAGAACAGAAATCCAAAGCAAACTCATCTTTATGAGTCCAATGCTTAAACAAAGCATGATTTTTCACAACTGCGTGGTTTTAGAACGTTGGGCTTAAACAAAGGATTGTGATAAGTGTGCAGGGTGCTGGCTGAAAAAAAAATTGATAAATACTTATTTTGTCCATCACAGTTGCTTGAATATACATTTGCTATTGCAGTGGTTACAGGTTTCGAGCTGACACATCCATTCCCAAAACAATGCAGGAATAAATTGTACATCTATGCAACTGAGATGGGCACAATACAAATTTATCAAATTTTCCTCAATATCATGAAGTTAAGGACCTACAATTCCGAAGGGCATGCATCGACTCACCAAACAAGAAAAATTAATTTGTCAATTTACCCTTTTTCATTTAGCAGTTTTTTCACTAATAAAGCAATTGTAGGGATGGGTTAGTGTTTTGAATAAATTAATCATAAGAACTTAAACTAAACTGCGTAACTGTCAATACGAAAAACTCCCAAAGAAATCCAATAAAACACTTAAAACCTAATTTAACACACACTCCTTTTTTTTTTTAAATACTTGGGTTTTTCTTAACCCTGATGCAAGGAATTTGCCTATTATAGGTACAAAAGAAAGGGGCGAGCAGAGGACAGTGGACGAACAAATCTCCTAATAAGCGTGGGACCGGAAACTTGACGTGACGAGAGGTGGATTAATGAAGTTTTGTGGGTGACAGCTTTTGTATCCCACCTGGACGGCGGTGCGTGGGTTTGCTCCGGAAAACTAAAAGGCAGGCCGAATGTGGAATTGAGTAGGAGCAGGAAAAGGTAAAGCACGTCGGTACTGCGTTTAAAATTATGTATGTCTATTATAGACAAATTAATAAATGGTTACATATCTTTGTAATGATGGGCGGAGTGTTCCGCCCGTCTGCTCTTGACCAAATGGGCAGAATCTGCTGCGGAGCTCATAGAGTAAACATCTCTGAAGTGAGCATTGCGTTCTGCGCATGTTGTCAACATCAAACCAGGACTGTCACGTGTTTTCGGGACTTCTCTGTGGTGTGTGCTTCCCTTAGAGTTCGAAGTTTCTAATATTAAGAGTCTTTGTTGTATTTTCACCGTTTGTTGATAGTGTAATAGCGATGGTGAATTACTGTTGTTGCTACGGATGCAAAGAAAAATATGTGAAAGGAGGGATAGTAACTTTTCACTGGTACTATGTTTAAAAATTTCGAGACGCATTATAATTAAGGCTTGATTCTGTAGACCTATTTTTCTACGATTTTATGACTATATAGTAGATATTACTGCTCGTAGAAAAGATTACAAACAATCGCTTCATCTCGTAAATTTGCTAGCGGAACGGGAAAGGGAATGGTTAGTTGTTTCAGCAAATACTATCCTCTATGCATTTATCAGTGACTTGTCGATTATGTATATAGATTTGAAAGATGGGAGACAGATAAATTCAATAGAGAGGGAGTCTGTAATTGTCTTCGTATAAAATGTGTGTCCAAACCTTTTTGCTTACTATAAAATTATAGTAGGAGACCATGTTAAGTGTCTCTAGGACATGAAGATTGATTATGTGTGGTTTATATTTTAGTTTCCCGAAGGATAAACAACGAGTAAAGATGTGGCTCCAGAAAATAAGGAGGAGTAATTTTGTCCCCACAAAATATTCCAAAGTATGTTCAAAACGCTTTGAAGAGGAATGTTTAGAGAGAGAAAAACTTCGACGTGTGTGGCTGAAAGTAGATGCTATATTAACTATTTTTAATTTTCCACAGCACCTACTACCAATTTCTGCATTCAGCCTAAATACATTTTCTGTACAAATTAAATAAAACACACAATAGTGTAGCTAATCAAAGTAGATATTCATCTTCTTTGGTGTATTTTGCCCTCAATTTATTTTCTTCACCGTTTGATTAAGAAGCGTGAAATATTAGTAAACATGTCCCCAAACTCTTTCATTTGTGTCACTTTGCACTTCCCTTAATGGTGTATTTGCTTTACAATACATTTATTGTCCGATCGCCTTTTTTCCCCCTTCTTACTCACTCTACTATTTATTTAATATACTGGGAGCAAGTACGTAAAATGAGTGACATAAACACCTTAAAGTGTCACCAGTAAGAAAAACTGTGCTTTAGGTCGCAATACCGAGAAAGTAAATACTCATAAATAGCAGGAAAAAATGAAGAATTAGCTGGGATATAATCGCCAATGTGTGGCAAATTCGGTGTTTTTGGGATACTTGCAAAAGTACTAGCCTACTGTCAAGTCGTTTTGCAAGATTATCACTGCAAAAATGTACGTCAGGTTCTGTAATACTGTGAAGTGCCGTATCATACCTAAAACTACAAAAAATCGAGTGCGTCTGAACTGTGACACCTATCGCAAAGAAGCAGAATGCAATATCACTTGCCCTTAAAATTTACGTAGCTGGTTTGTTCCCGGTATCAAATGGATACTGTTAAAATGTCTACGCAACATGTATAAATAATCCACTACACGTACGAAAAGAATTCGTGTGTACTAGGGATGTAGTAAGATTCGAAATATACAGGGCGCTATACGGACAAACACACGACGTCCCGAGATCACGTGACCAGGCCGGCAATGTATGTTGACAACACAAAATCTGTTCCACGCATGTGAATGCTCACTCCAAAGATTCTACAGTGACAGTATCAACAAAATGGCCTCTCGTTGCGACAAACTTGTTCGTCGCCAGGGTGGCTACGTCGAGAAATAAATGTGTAAACATGCTGATGACATTTTTTTATTTAAACAGCTTTGAATTATCAGACAAACAATTCGGACGCATTTCTTTTCAACACGTGTTCACACTAAATGGCCCATTGAAATTCAATGAAAACCATTAGACAGAGCGACGGGGCAAGAGCTTCGCGAAGAATTTACTCGAGGATGTCGCCGAGAAAAATAACTATGATCTCAGCTGAAGCATTGCTTATTTCATGTAAGGTGGCGAAGACTGCGCCTCCGGCTTCTCGCTTGCACATAATGAGCTCAAAGTCTGTGGTTGGATCGCACACGTGCCCCTTCGCTGTCAGATAAAAGTTCCCACGAATGCATCCGGTCTCTGGCCAAGGTTCCCGACACTTGCCTATTTCTTTCGCCTTTGCGTTTACGCGTGATAACTCCCCGTGACCCCTCCACTGTGACGTAGGTGCCACGCCCCTATCTGTCAGATCTGATCTCTGTGAACTTGGGTGATAAAAATGGACATTCCTTCAGCCCTCTTGCTGCGTCTGCTTTTTTATCCCCTCGCTCGTTTGTTTACTCCTGTGTCTGTGTCGCAACACAAGTTCATCTACGGCCAATTTCTCATCAGCGGGACTGGCCCATTGGAAACATCTTTGCGTGGTGCTCAGTGGCTACCCAGTAATGGCTTCTTGGACAGGTTCTTTTTATTTTCCCTCCAAGGTGAAAGTAAAAAGTCTGAAAATAGTGGGCCACATAGACTATTTCCGGAATTTTCCAATAGGTTACAGGGTAGGGTGAAATTTACCCCAACCCAAAAATCTCGTGAAACTAATTTTAAAGAAAACTCTAAAAGACAAGAATTTACTTTGTAAATATTGTGTCTCATTTTTATTGCAGCTAAAAATCATTTGCATTTCCAGAAAGAAGCTTAAACTTGATGTAGAATCGTAATGTCTGTAATGTAAAAAATGGTTCATATGGCTCTGAGCACTATGGGACTTAACATCTGAGGTCATCAGTCCGCTAGAACTTAGAAATACTGCCGGCCGGAGTGGCCGTGCGGTTCTAGGCGTTACAGTCTGCAGCCGAGCGACCGCTACGGTCGCAGGTTCGAATCCTGCCTCGGGCACGGATGTGTGTGATGTCCTTAGGTTAGTTAGGTTTAATTAGTTCTAAGTTCTAGGCGACTGATGACCTCAGAAGTTAAGTCGCATAGTGCTCAGAGGCATTTGAACCATTTTTTTAAGAACTACTTATACCCAACTAGCCTAAGGACATCACAAACATCCATTCCCGAGGCAGGATTCGAACCTGCGACCGTAGCGGTCTCGCTGTTCCGGACTGAAGCACCTACAACTGTTTGGCCACCGTGGCCGGCTCTGTATAGTTTAGTCCATATTGTAAGCAAACAGAAATTTATAGACTGGTACTAATTTCTCGACTCTTTTCTCTCCCACATTATTTCTTAATTTGACCACACAAGCCCACAGGTATTCTCTCAATGGATGCCAAGAATTTTTAATTTTTTTGTCGTGTGTTCAGTACATTTTTCCTGTTATGGAAAAGAACACAAATCCAAAGTGAACTCACCTTTATAATATGAATCTAGTGCTTGAACAAAGCATGATTTTTCACAACTACGTGGTTTTAGAACGATGTGCTTAAACGTAGGATTTTGATAAGTGTGCAGGGTGCTGGCTGAAAAAAAAGATAAATATTTATTTTGTCCATCACAGTTGCTTGAATATATGTCTACTACTGACAGGTTTCGAGCTGACACATCCATTCCCAAAATAATGCAGGAATAAATTTTACATCCATTCAACTGAGATGGGCATAATATAAATTCCTAAATTTTTCTCAATAACATGAAGTAATGGACCTACCACTCCGAAGGGCATGCCTCGAATCACCAAATAAGAAAAATTAATTTGCCAATTTTGCCTTTTTTCATTTAGCAGTTTTTCCACTAATAAAGCAATTGTAGGAGTGGGTTAGTGCTTTCATAAATCAATCATAAGAATTTAAACTGAACTGCGTAACTGCCAATACAAAAAACTCCCGTAGAAATCAAATAAAGCACTGAAAACCTAATTTAACCAACATTCCTTGTCTTTTTAATGCCTTGGTTTTTCTTAACCCTGACAAGTTGGGCAAGTTGGGCTGGGTTTTTTTTGGGGAAGAGAGGTCATCGGTCTCATCGGATTAGGGAAGGATGGGGAAGGAAGTCGTCCGTGCCGTTTCATAGGAACCACCCCGACATTTGCCTGGGGCGATTTAGGGAAGACACGGAAAACCTGAATCAGGATGGCCGGACGCGTGATTGAACCGTCGTTCTCCCGATCTTAACCCTGATGCAAGGAGTTTGCCTATTATAGGTACAAAAGAAAGGCGCGAACAGAGGACAACGGAAAAAGCAAATCTCCCTGATAAACGCGGGGCCGGAAACTTGACGTTAGCCGGCCGCGGTGGCCGAGCGGTTCTAGGCGCTACAGTCTGGAACCGCGCGACCGCTACGGTCGCAGTTCGAATCCTGCCTCGGGCATATATGTGTGTGATGTCCTTAGTTTAGTTACATTTAAGCAGCTCTAAGTTCTAGGGGGCTGATGACCACATATGTTAAGTCCCACAGTGCTCAGAGCCATTTGGGCCAAACTTGACGTTATCAGAGGCGGATTTATGAAGTTTTGTGGGTGGGAGCGATTGCCTAGAAGAGAAAGAAGACCTAGGGGTCCTTCTCTGTGAAAGTTAAGGACAAAAACCTTCTAAAACTACTGTTGTAAGCTGTTTGAATACTTAGAAATATCAAACAATTGCGAAGTTTACATTTCTTTAATGTGTAACATTGGCAACCTTTCTCTCAGGAACTTCTTTTAATATAATCGTTAACACACAGCAACAAGGCTTTTGTTAACATGGTGCTGATAAGCAAATTAAAAGCAAATAAACTCAAATTAGAATGAAATACTCTTAGAACTGTAGTTCTTAGTTTGTTGACAGTTGTATTTTTTCCAGTTTAGTTCATATATATATTTTGTTTTGAAAAATTATAGTTGTAAAATGTGCTGCTGTGGCAGATGAATCCCTGCTAATATTTGGCGTCCACATTTCGAACAGGAGGGGCGAATACAAGTGGTTGGTACAGCTAGTACATTCTCTCGGGCACAAAAAGTAAAGTGGCTCGTGGAATTCTGAATTAAGTGACAATCTACTGATCAAGACTGTAAATTCGCGTGCGCAGATTTCAAGTCACTAGAAACGGTAGTACATTCTCTCGGCCACACAGTATGCAACACGGAATGAACACACGGCACGTGGTCAGAGGAACTTCCATTCGCCAGCGCCGTCGACAGCAGCAACGATGCACTTTCGGACAGACGTTCATAGGACGGTGTATTGATCATTTTTACTTGTGGACCGTCTGACAGCAACTGAATAAAACACAATTTTAGTGCCATACTCGTTTCGCCTTTATTTTCTTCAAGGTGTCATCAGTGGCCTGGAATATGTAAATATGTTTGCTACTTAATTTACATTTTTGTCACTGTACCTACAGGTTATAAACAGTTCTGGTGGGTGGTATTTCCTATTAACTAGTAATGTTTCGAACTGTACTCACAGGTTGCGTGGACAATTTCGTACATATTACGCTCCAGTTGCATTTTTGGTGTTGTTGTTCTTCTTACGAATGCTAATTTGCGGTTTTTTCCCCTATTCCACAGCACTGTGAACTGAACGCTTCTTTCAATGCAATGTTTTGGTTTTTGTGGCCGACTGTCAAATGTTTTTGCCAAAGATCGAAAGTTATTGCCAAACTTTCCAGTGTAATTATTGAATTATCTGTGATCTGTTCGTGTATGCATTAGTGGGATTCTGTTTAATCACTCAACAAGAGAAACTATGAACAAGAAATGAGCACAATCCTACAAATAGCTAGAAACAACGTGTATGACGCACAAGTGGTACACAGGCTCAATCCAAAAATAAAAACACAAATACAAGATAAACACAACGTTTCCAGAACACAAGAGAACTCACAAGCTGAAATCTCACAAACACACTCAACAAACACACACAACGACAGCACCACGCAGGAAAGAACCACATGGTGAACCATGACCTACACACATAAACTAACACACAGAGTTGCAAACATCCTAAAGAGATAGGGTTTCAAAATAGCATATAAGCCTGGGCGAACCCTCCAATCACACCTAAGCCAGCCAGCTACCAAGAGGGACAAATTACAACAATCAGGAATATATAGACTTGAATGTCAAAATTGTGATGCAGTATACATAGGCATGACATGCAGGAATTTTAAAACACGGTACGAAGAACATATCAGGTGTTGGAAGTATGAAACAAACCATTCCACATTTGCAGAACATTTAAAACACCATAACCACCATCCTACAAACATGGAACAAGAAATGAAAATAGCCTAATGAGAATAAGCAACCATGGCAAACATCTTATACAAACGCAAGAAAACTTCCACATCGAGAAATCCATAGCACAAAACAAACATGTAATAAATGGACAAACACACATCAGCACAGGCTCCCTACTACACTTAATAAAGGAAATGATAACATAAAAAAAACCTCTTTCCTCTTCACCTTCTGAAAAGTACCACACCAAATCACACACACAACACACACACACACACACACACACACACACACACACACACACACAGAGAGAGAGAGAGAGAGAGAGAGAGAGAGAGAGAGAGAGAGACACAAAAGCATACACGAACAGTAGACTGATACTTCAATAATTACACTCGAAAGTTTGGCAATAACTTTCGATCTTTGGCAAAAACATTTGACAGTCCGCAACAGAAACCAAAACTTTGCATTGAAACAAGCGTTCAGTTCATAGTGCTGTGGAATGGGGGAAAAAAACCGCGCCAGCCGGGGTGACCGAGCGGTTCTAGGCGCAACAGTCCGGAACCGCGCGACCGCTACATTCGCAGGTTCGAATCCTGCCTCGGGCATGGATGTGTGTGATGTCCTTAGGTTAGTTAGGTTTAAGTAATTCTAAGTTCTAGAGGACTGATGACCACTGCAGTTGAGCCCCATAGTGCTCAGAGCCATTTGAACCATTTGAAAAAACCGCAAATTGGCATTCATAAGAAGAAGAACAACACCAAAAATGCAACAGGATCGTAATATGTAAGAAAGTGTCCACGCAACCTGTAAGTACAGTTCAAAACATTACTACTTAATATGAAATACCAACCACCAGAAATGTATGTAGCCTATAGGTACAGTGACAAAAATGTAAATTAAATAGCAAACATATGTACGTATTCCAGGCCACTGATGATGCTCCACAGAAAATAAAAGCGAAACGCGTATGGCACTAAAATTGTGTATTATTCAGTTGCTGTCAGACAGTCCATAAATAAAAATTATCAATATACCATAACATTACACGCAAGAAGATAGGATTACAAAAGTTGAAGATGTTCATAGGACGCTTTTTCGTCCATTTCCAGTCAGGATACCGTTCCTGCAGATTATAAGTTTTATTAATGTTCACCCTACATGCAACACACACAAAAAAAAATACAAGAACTATCCGAACGGGATGGAAATCATCAAGTGTGACGTATACCTATAGGCGGACAAATAATTACACTACTGGCCATTATAATTGCTACACCACGAAGATGACGTGCTACAGACGCGAAATTTAACCGACAGCAAAAAGATGCTGTGATATGCAAATAATTAGCTTTTCAGAGCATTCAGACAAGGAAAACGCCGGTGGCGACACCTACAACGTGCTGGCATGAGGAAAGTTTCCTACCAATTTCTCATACTCAAACTGCAGTTGACCGGTTTTGCCTGGTGAAACATTGCTGTGATGCCTCGTGTAAGGAGGAGAAATGCGTACCATCACGTTTCCGACTTTGATAAAGGTCGGATTGTAGCCTATCGCGGTTGCGGTTTATCGTATCGCAACATTGCTGCTCGCGTTGGTCAAGATCCAGTGACTGTTAGCAGAATATGGAATCGGTGCTTTCAGGAGGGGAATACGGAACGCCGTGCTGGATCCCAACGGCCTCGTGTCACTAGCAGTCGAGATGACAGGCATCTTATGCGCATGGCTGTAACGGATCGTGCAGTCACGTCTCGATCCCTGACTTATCAGATAGGGACATTTGCAAGACAACAACCATCTGCGCGAACAGTTCGACGACGTTTTCAGCAGCACGGACTATCAGCTCGGAGACCGTGGCTCCGGTTACCCTTGACGCTGCATCACAGACAGGAGCGCCTGCGATGGTGAACTAAACCACGAAACTGAGTGAAGGAATGGTATAACGTCATTTTTTCGGATGAATCCAGGTTCTGTTTACAGCGTGATGATGGTCGCATCCGTGTTTGGCGACATCGCAGTGAACGCACATTGGAAGCGTGTATTCGTCATCGCCATACTGGAGTGTCACCCAGCGTGATGGTATGGGTGCCATTGGTTACACGTCTCGGTCACCTCTTGTTCGCATTGACGGGACGTTGAACAGTGGACGTTACATTTCAGATGTGTTACGATCCGTGGCTCTACCCTTCATTTGATCCATGCGAAACCCTACATTTCAGCAGGATAATGCAGGACTGCATGTTGAGGTCCTGTACGGGCCTTTCTGGATACAGAAAATGTTCGACTGCTGCCCTGGCCAGCATATTTTCCAGATCTCTCACCAATTGAAAACGTCTGGTCAATGGTGGCCGAGCAACTGGCTCGCCACAATACGCCAGTCACTACTCTCGATGAACTGTGGTATCGTGTTGAAGCTGCATGGGCAGCTGTACCTGTACACGCCATCCAAGCTCTGTTTGACTCAATGCCCAGACGTATCAAGGCCGTCATTACGGCCAGAGGTGGTTGTTCTGGGTACTGTTTCCTCAGGATCTATGCACCCATACTGCGTGAAAATGTAATCAGATGTCAGGTGTAGTATAATATGCTTTACATTATGGTGCTATAATGTTTGACACTTTTATCAGTACAATATTGACTTTTCACTTGTAACATTATCTTTTCTGAGAGGCAGAGGATATGAGCACATAATACACAACTGAGGGCGCTTGTCAAAATTTTATGTAAAAACAATGAAAAACTCTTATGTATAAACAATGAAAGACGCCTATCGAATTTTAAAAGTATCAAGGCAATCGTAGTACGGTCAAACAATGTTACTTTGTTATGTTTATCTGATGCAAAAATGCATGTATTATATACAGTGAAACTACAACTGCAGGAATGAGAATGTCATAAAAAGAATTAACTCTTGGTGTGACGTCATAAGGGCGTGACTGCGTGTGAGATCGCTCTCCAAGTTTTTATATATTCTTAGGTTTCAGATATAATGTGATAATATTTACTATAATGATAATATTTACTATATTTTGTGATAATATTTACTATATAAGTGACTTAGTGGTTTCTTCATTCACCTGTGCCTTTCTTGTGTTGTGTCCTGATATTTGTGTTTCGTATCGAGCAACTTAACCTCTTACTCGTGTTTACATTCCGCGCTGACTAGTTGCAGCTGTAGTGACGCATCGAAAGCTAAGTACTAATTAATTGTTTGTGTATAATAGTTTATTGAGGAATTTTAGTAGTCTTCAACCGGTGTTCTTAGTGTTTTCCGGTGAAATAACTTCAGAACGAACTGCTTTCAGTTTCGTTTCTGTGTCATTAGACGTTTGATTTTCTTTCTGCGTTAGTATTTTGTTATATTATCATTTGTTGTTGATTAATATTGTCAATAATAGTAGTTACTTCCCTTGTAGAGCAAGTTTGTGCTTATTGTACCCAGTTTTAACATCATATTGTAGTAGCGGAACTTAGATAAAGTTGTTTTCTTATTTCAATAACTGTAAAATTTTACCATGAGTGAGAAGTGTGGGCTTTGCCGTAGGTTCGTGAGTAGTGGATTGCTGTGTGAGACTTGTTCGAAGTATTTTCACTGGGGGGAATGTAGTGGGGAAGACAGTGGGCATTCTGGTGAGATACTCTCCTGGAACTGCAGGTTATGTAGCAAGAGTAAGTTGATAGAGGAGCAGGAGCGTAAGATCTGTGCCCTTTAGGTGCAGTTGAAAAACGCACAGGAGGAGCTAGATAGGATGAGAAGGGAGAAGGGGTTTGGGGAATGGGAGCTGGCTGTTGGCAAGTGATCTGCTAGGAGAAGGAGATTTTCAGATAGTTTTACTATTGGTGTTTGTAATAGATATGACCAACTGTCAGAGTCTAGTGGAGAGGAATCTCTAGTAGCTGTAGATGTAGGAAGTATGCATCAGACCTCAGCAGTTACGGTGGCTAGGACAGTTGCAAAGTCTAAGAGAAAGAAGAAGGTTCTGCAGTTAGGTAGTTCTCATGCCAGAGGTGTAGGCCAGCAGTTGCAGAAAGTACTGGGGAGTGAGTACCAGGTCACCAGCATTGTGAAGCCTAATGCAGGATTGGCTCAGGTGACTTAACATAGGGGGGTTATGTAGGGATTTTACTAACGAGGATCAGGTAGTGATTGTGGGTGGGGCTGGTAATAGTATTGATAGGGATGGGGAGTATGACATAGATGGTGACCTGGAAAAGATAGCCACTCACACTGGCAACACGAATGTGCATTTCATGGAACTGTTTCAGCGTCACGATCGGCCTCATCTTAATACAGCCGTCAGACTGAGACTTTGGGGTGCGCTGATGACAGAAGGCATGAGTCACATTTCAAGTGGTATCGGTGGAGTCTATCAGCAGGACGGGTTTCACTAGACATGGCCTGCACCTCAACAGGTATGGAAAGGGGAGGTTGGCAAAGCTTATAGGTGACAGCGTAGGTGGGGGTGGTGGGATCACTCATGGGAAAATTCCGGTAGTTGTGGGTGTTAGAGCTGTACCTTTTTTAGATTGAAGTCAGCTGATAGGTATTCCTGCTTAAGAGAAGTCTCTCTAACAAAGAAACCACTTTCGACAAAGCTTAGGTATTCGATTAATGAGGGAATTAGTATATTTCATCAAAATATACAGGGTATTAGAGATAAAGTCAGTGAACTGCTTATATATGTTGACTCTGAAATTATTGGTATATCTGAACACTTCTTAAATAAGGAGGTAATTCAGAGGCTTCATTTACCAGGAGACAGGTTGGCTGGAAGCTTTTCCAGGAGCTCTTTGCGGTGTGGGGGAGCAGCCATGTATGTGAAAAACGGTATCCCATTTGAGTCAATTGATGTTTCAAAGTGCTGCACTGAAAAGGTGTTTGAATGTTGTGCAGGTGTGGTTAAATTTAGTGGAGCTAAACTTCTTAATGTTGTTATTTATAGATCCCCAGACTCCGATTGCACAACATTTTTGCTAAAGCTAGAGGAGGTTCTTGGTTCACTTTATAGGAAATACAAAAAGTTAGTTATATGTGATGACTTCAAAATTAATTGTATAAGTGATTGTGCAAGGAAAAGCATGATGGTAGAACTCCTTAATTCATATAATCTTATGCAAACCGTATTCTCTCCAACGAGAGTGCAAGGGAACAGTAGAACAACCATAGACAATATTTTTGTTCATTCCTCATTACTAGAAGGGCATTCTGTTAGCAAAAAGGTGAATGGGCTTTCAGATCATGATGAACAAATTTTAACTCTAAAAGATTTTTGTGCTGCATCACGTGCTAAATATAGTCATCAGCTGTTTAGAAAAGCAGATTCAGTTGCTGTAGAGACATTTGTAAACCTCGTCATGGAACAACAGTGGCAAGATGTTTATAGCGCTGATACAGTAGACGATAAATATAATGCTTTTCTCAAGCCTTTTCTCATGCTCCTTGAAAGTTACTTTCCGTTAGAACGTTCAAAACAGGGTACTAGCACAAACAGGCAGCCTGGGTGGCTGACTAGAGGGATAAGAATATCTTGTAGAACAAAGTGGCAATTATATCAAAACGTTAGAAACAGTCGCAATCTAAATGCAGCAGCCCATTACAAACAGTATTGTAAGGTGCTTAAAAAAGTTATTAGGAAGGCAAAAGGTATGTGGTATGCGGATAGAATACCTAAGTCTCAGGATAAAATTAAAACCATATGGTCAGTCGTAAAGGAAGTGGCTGGTCTGCAGAGACAGGTAGAGGATATAGAATCAGTGCTTAGTGGGAATGTCC
The DNA here is from genome assembly GCF_023897955.1 of Schistocerca gregaria. Lineage (NCBI taxonomy): Eukaryota > Metazoa > Arthropoda > Insecta > Orthoptera > Acrididae > Schistocerca > Schistocerca gregaria. The sequence continues at coordinate 78,532,252 of NC_064929.1, forward strand.
GTGTTACTGATAAGTCGCATATATGTACAGTATTTAATAATCACTTTCTGAATATAACAGGTGAACTAAATAGAAACCTAATCCCAACAGGGAATCATATAGCTCTCTTAGAAAGAAGTGTTCCGAGACTGTTACCTGAAATGCTCCTCCATGATACTGACAAGAGGGAGATTGAGTTAATAATTAAATCACTAAAGACCAAGAACTCACGGATATAACGGGGTATCTAGCAGAATACTGAAGTATTGTTCTATGTATGTTAGCCCAGTACTTAGCCATATCTGTAACTTTTCCTTTAGGAGTGGTTGGTTTCCTGACCAATTAAAGTACTCGGTAGTGAAGCCACTTTATAAAAAGGGAGACAGAGATAATATTGACAATTATAGACCTATTTCTATGCCATCGGTGTTTGCCAAAGTTATCGAGAAGGTTGTATATACAAGGTTACTGGAGCATTTAAATTAACATAATTTGCTGTCAAATGTACAGTTTGGTTTTGGAAATGGCTTCACAACTGAAAATGCTATATTGTCTTTTCTCTGTGAGGTTTTGGACGGATTAAATAAGAGGTTGCGAACGTTAGGTGTTTTCTTTGATTTAACGAAGTCTTTTGACTGTGTTGACCACAAAATATTAATGCAGAAGTTGGACCATTATGGAGTAAGGGGAGTAGCTTACAATTGGTTCGCCTCTTACTTTAAGAACAGAAAGCAGAAGGTAATTCTCCGCAATATCGAGAGTGGTAGTGATGTTCAGTCCCAATGGGGCACTGTTAAGTGGGCCGTTCCCCAAGGGTCGGTGCTGGGGCCACTGCTGTTTCTTATTTATATAAATGATATGCCTTCCAGTATTACAGGTGATTCAAAAATATTTCTGTTTGCTGATGACACCAGCTTGGTAGTGAAGGATCTTGTGTGTAATATTGAAACATTATCAAATGATGTAGTTCATGAAATAAGTTCCTGGCTTGTGGAAAATAATTTGTGCTAAATCACAGTAAGACTCAGTTTTTACAGTTTCTAACGCACAATTCAACAAGAACTGATATTTTAATCAGACAGAATTGGCATATTATGAGCGAGACGGAACAGTTCAAGTTCATAGGCGTTCGGATAGATAGTAAGCTGTTGTGGAAAGCCCATGTTCAGGATCTTGTTCAGAAATTAAATGCTGCTTTATTTACCATTACAACAGTATCTCAAATAAGTGACATTTCAACGCGAAAAGTAGTCTACTTCGCATATTTTCATACACTTATGTCATATGGTATTATTTTTCGGGGTAATTCTTCAGATTCAAAAAGAGTTTTTTTTGTCTCAAAAACGGGTGTTCGAGCTATGTGTGGTGTAAGTTCGAAAACCTCTTGTCGACCCCTATCAAATAGTCTGGGAATTTTGACATTTCCCTCACAATATATATTTTCTTTAATGTCGTTTGTTGTTAGCAATATTAGCTTATTCCCAAGAGTTAGCAGCTTTCACTCAGTTAATACTAGGCAGAAATCAAATCTGCATGTGAAATGCACTTCCTTGACTCTTGTGCAGAAAGAAGTGCAGTAATTTGCTGCATCCATTTTCAATAAGCTACCACAAGAACTCAAAAATCTTAGCAGTAGCCCAAACACTTTTAAGTCTAAACTGAAGAATTTCCTCATGGCTCACTCCTATTCTGTCGAGGAGCTCCTGGAGGAGCTGGAAAATTAAGCAAATTCCAGTGTTACGTTCTTGATTTTCTTTATTTAAACTAAAGGCTTGTCGCCTGAATATATTTATTATATTTCACTTTATCTGTTTGTACAATCTACGACTGAATATGTTTCTTATATTTCATTTATTGACTCGTTCCATGACCATGGAGACTTCTCCTTAATGTGGTCCCACAGAACAATAAATAAATAAATAAATAAAATTAAGATTTTGAAAACAGCCACAAGTCCCACTTCGTATTTTTTACTCACCGTTCTCGCTCTTCAAGTGAACAGTAACATCATCAAAATACGCACTGTTAAAGATAAAAACTGAAGTAACACGGAAAACGTACATAGACATTACGTATATCTCATATTCTGTTTAAAGTATAGCAACTTACGTTTGAAGATGGCTGACAGTACTAAAGATTGCGGCTGATAGCACTTACGATTAAACTGGCTGTACCATAGTACTTAAACTTACGTTTAAAGTGCAGTAGTAAATGATGACGGGTAATCCACGTTTCACATTTCTTACAAACGTGACGTCATTTTGATGTCGCGCACAATATCGACGATTGAACGATCCGCAATCGACTTTGCGACAAGGAAAAACGTGAATGTTATTTCTCCTCGATTCACTCGCAACAGTTTAAGTTGTCCTCTTTGGTTCCTTCGTAACCACACACTCAGAAGTCACCACATATTCTGAAAAAGAGATCCAAAATATTTGTGTAAAGGCAAAATATCAATTTTATTGCTACTCGTTTTAGTCGCAGCATTTAAAGCTGTACTCTTTGGTTCCGGTCTAACCACACATTCGCAAATAAAGAGCGAAATATTTGTGATAAGGAAGAATACGAATTGTATTGTTCCTTGTTTTTGTTGCAGCAATTTAAACTGAAACTTCACACTCGGACATCGGTAAATATTTATTTCATCCTTCGTTATATAATCAAATGGAGTATTGCAGAACATACTTTTATTAAAATCAGAAGAAAGTCTCAGGACGCATTAACAATTTTAACATGGAAAAACAATATTTGCATGTGATCGAATGCAAACACACAACTTTCAACTCCAGTGACCTCGACGTTGTCCATTTTGGTCGCACTTAACCAAATGATATTTGTCTCCTGTCTTGGTTATCATGTTATCTCTTGAGACCTTGTGTCGTTGATGCATTATTAAGTGACATTTAATGATAATGGTGACATGTTTTTGATAAGTTTTCAATGCTCCGTTACCTTGAAACGGTATACTGCAGTTTGTAAAACAACCGCTTGATTAGTAAATTATTGACGATAATAACTCACTCCAAAGAGACCTCTATTATGTGAAGACATTAACAGTCGATAAATCATTACGTGGCGTTTTATTACAGCAATATATCACTTTTTTTTTTTTTTTTTTTTTTTTTTTGGCAAATCCCCGGTACACGTGCATGAAGTCTTGGCAGAGGTCGTATTAAACGTTAAAGAAAGTCGACACCCGTGCATGACGTCGTCGATATTGCGTGTGACGTCAAAATCACGTTTCATTTGTGGAAAGTGTTATGAAACGAGCATGACATTAACAGTGCCAAAGTCAAGACTGTATAACACTACTTGAAATGTGCATGGTATAGTGTATCCAAGATAATTTACAACTACCGAAAACGAGATTTACATTTTAATCGCCTCTTTTATGGGCGTGTTTAGCAATCTCTTATCTGTATATACCTGCTCATCTTTAAAACAGATCTGTAGAAATTACAGTATCTTTCATGGACGTTACAAGTGCTTTTGTACAGACGTTACAAGTATTTTTGTACAGTCAATTTAGTTTTTGGCGCTGTCAAAGTCTTCATTTACTACTGTACTTCAAACGTGAGATTAAGAACTGTAGTACAGCCAGTTTAATCATAAGCCAACTTTAAACGCAATGTTCAGTGTTTCAGCCAATCGTAAACGTAAGTCACCATAATGGAAACAAAATATGTATTTTACTAAACGTCAGTTTGTGTTTCCGAATTTTGTCAATTTTTATCTTTTGCAGTGAATATTCTGATGATGCTCTTGTTCATTTGAAGAACGAAACTTGTAAATGAAAAATACTAATATCCGACTTGTGGAGGTTTTCAAAAACGTAGTTGTAACAGTCGCTTTCCCCGCAGGCGATGCCCACTCTTGAAAAAAAAAAAAAGAATAATTGCATTGTTGCGAACCCTGCACACAGAATGTTTGAAAATGTTGTAGTTCATGTTTTGTTGATAACACTGTACCTTCTAATGTAGGTAATGCTCCGAGAATGAGCGAAAATGTTCGAAACTAGTCACTAATAAAATTATTATTTGCAACTTAATAAGTTACTAATAAGATCTGTTTATTTACTAGTATCATGGCAACTAAGACAAGCGTAAGAAGGCTGTGACTTAACATTTCTCAAAACAAACAACATTCGGAAGGCAAAATTACTTGTAGAGCCAAGCTGGAAAAATGAAAAAGAAAATGACAGACAACAGGAAAACGTAACTAAGAAAGTAAAAAATGAGCATATGTATATACGAACATTTTCGCTTCTTTTAAGTCCTCTCATAAGAAGGCTTTGACTTAACATTTCCCAAAACAAACAACATTCGGAACGCAAAATTACTTGTAGAGCCAAGCTGGAAAAATGAAAATGAAAAAGAAAACGACAGACAACAGGAAAATGTAACTAACAAAATAAAAAAAATGACCATAGGTATAAACGAACGTTTTTGCTTCTTTTAAGTCCTCTATCCATTACCCGAACGTTTTCGTTATATTAGTCAACACACTGTGCAATTAATTCCCTTTGTGGGAAGGTTGACATTCTTGATCTACCTTTTACGTTATCTTCTTTTATGTCCCCACCCCAAACTTGTTGCGGTTCTCTATCAATGCAAGTCTTTATTTTCTTATTTTGACTGTGCAAAAAGAACACATGTTTGTGCATGTTGTCGAAACAGGTCGAGCGAAGTCCCCTGCCTGATAGGACGCTACGTTGTCAGTCTCTAGGCGGAAGGACATTGGCTATGCGCCAAGAGGACTGTGCGAACATGGCCGATGGTATCGGGCTAAGAACACCACCCGAAAGTGCAGCGCGCGAAAGTGTCTCCGCGATAAATGGCGGATGTGGTTTCCGGTGGACACAGAGCACACGGCCGGGCGATGTACCTGAGATACATGCAAATGAGGGCGGCGCCGACACAGAATTCGCCCAGCAAAAAATAGTGTTTTACAACGTAAAACGGAGTAATATGTTTGAAATTCTGAGGAAGATACGTATAAACTGTAGAGAGTGAAGTGGACGAATTAAACAAAACAAAAAAAAAAAAAAAGGGAATCGCGCCGCGAGGGTTTCATACAAACTTATTTATGTTTATAGACTGTTTATACTTTCTGTGACTCGATAATTTCGACGATTTTATTGATATCAATATTTAACAGACGACAGTAATACACCCGAATAACAAATGATGATTTTTTTTCTTGTGGTGTATTTACAGTTTAACAGTGTTCGGATTTTTCCCTTTACTTCTAATCTTGCTTCTTGCCAAATCTCATAATTATATGTCAACGGGAAATGTCCTGTAGGTTTTGATGAGTGGCTGCAAACAACCTAGCAGATAGTGCAATGGCAGTTGTGCGTAGTCATCTTGGTTATTAATAATCGCTTCATCTGTTTTTAATTTTTTATTTGCTGTGGCGTTTAATGCCACGAAACCGGTAGTGACCCAATAATAAAGTATAGGTTAAGCGATTTTTAATAGCCATGATTTGCGAGCATCAAAATAAGTGACATAAATGGCTGTATCGTTTCATAGCATTCACGTAAAAGCTTCAATTTTTTTACACCGATAAGGGACTGTATATAATAGTATGTGACAAAATTTCAACTTGATTCATCTATCCATTCCAGAGAAAAATGGCAGGACAGAAACAGACGGACAACAAATTAAAAAAATCGTGCGATATAATTATAAAACAACATTTTCAGATTTTTCCCTTTACATATGCTGTGAAATCTTGCTTCTTGCCAAATTTGACGAGTGTAGGTAAACGGGAAGTACCATATAGGTTTTGACGAGTGAGTTTACGAATATCAAAATATGCGACATGAGTGGCCGTATCTATGCAGAGCATTGACTTAGAAGCTTAGAATTGTTACACCGCCAAAGCGCTATGGACCTGAGTATGTGACACACATTTCGGCATGATGCCTCTACACCTGCCAGAGAAAAATGGTTCATAACAGTCGGACAGACAGTCAAATGGATAGACAGAGGACAACAAAATTATACTATGAGGCTTTCGTGTTTACCGACTGAGGTATGGAACTCTTAAAATGGAAATAAAATAGGTCAAACGTTTTGTGAAATGATTTGTCTAAAAGTAAGGAGAAATATATATTACAAAAGTATGTTATGCACCTAATTTGCTGTACGTGTTTTCGAACAACAGTCAAATGAATCTCATGTGTTTCTCTAAACCATTTTATTTCTTACTTTTAGACAGCGGCTTCCACAAAACATTTCACTGGCTTTACTTCACTTTTTTAATTTTATTTTGGAGCTTTCTTTAGAAAGTATGATCTTATTATCTCATTTGCTTTCCTAACCTCTTCTGAAAATGTCCTGAATTTAGCACTTGACTCGCCGGAACACATTTTGACAGTTAATTATCATGTTAATCTAACCTTAGAGATGTAATGATAATTAATTGAAATTCTCAGCTACCGACAGCTGATATTCCTCGATGGGGACAGCTGAAAATGTGTACCCCGACCGGGACACGAACCCAGGATCTCCATATTACATGGCAGACGTTCTATCCATCTTTTTTCTTTTTTAAATCTCGTTTGTTTCATCTGCTCGGGGCGGACGTCGTACGACACCCGTTTAAGTTCGTCGTTGATCGGTTAACTCAGTTTCTTTTATAACAGAGGGCAGCTAACCCTCTGACCGAAGACGCTGAGCTACCATCCCGGCTAAATGCTAACGACTTTTTTTTTCATTCGTTCGTTGCATCTGCTCGGGGCAGACGTCGTTAGACACCCGTTTAAGTTCGCCGTCGATCGGTAAACTCAGTTTCTTTATTTTATTTTATTTTATTTTTTTATACAGGCGGCAGCTAACCCTCTGACCGAACACGTTGAGCTACCGTGTCGGGTCCATCTGAGCCACCGAGGACACAGATGAATAGCGCGACTGCAGGGACTTATCCCTTGCACGCCATCCGTGAGACCCACATTCCTGACTGTCCACAATCTACATACGTAATGTTCCTAATGGATATTTGCCCATTCACCTAAAAGGACGATTCCCGTAAGAGTTCGGGCAACCCGTGCGCATTCGCACAGACGAAGGTCAATGGCCGGTTACAGTTTAACTACAATACTGGCCATTAAAATTGCTACACCAAGAAGAAATGCAGATGATAAACGGGTATTCATTGGACGAATATATTATACTACAACTGACATGTTTCATGCAATTTGGGTGCATAGATCCTGAAAAATCACTATCCAGAACAACCACCTCTGGCCGTTATCAGGGCCTTCAAACGCCTGGGCATTGAGTCAAACAGAGCTTGGATGGCATCTACAGCCACAGCTGCCCATGGAGCTTCAACACGATACCACAGTTCAGCAAGAGTAGTGACTGGCGTATTGTGACGAGCCAGTTGCACGGCCACCATTGACCAGACGTTTTCAATTGGTGAGATATCTGGAGAATGTGCTCGACAGGGCAACAGTCGAACATTTCTGTATCCAGAAAGGCCCGTACAGGACCTGCCACATGCGGTCGTGCATTATCCTGCTGAAATGTGGGGTTCCGCAGGGATCGAATGAAGGGTAGAGCCACGGGTCGTAACACATCTGAAATGTAACGTCCACTGTTCAAAGTGCCGTCAATGCGAACAAGAGGTGACCGAGACTTGTAACCAATGGCACCCATACCACCACGTCGGTTGATACGCCAGTGTGGAGATGACGAATACACGCTTCCAATGTGCGTTCACCGCGATGTCGCCAAACACGGATGCGAGAATCATGATGCTGTAAACAGAACCTGGATTCATCCGCAAAAATGACGTTTTGCCATTCGCGCATCCAGGTTCGTCGTCGTGTACACCATAGCAGGCGCTCCTGTCTGTGATGCAGCGTCAAGGGTAACCGCAGCCACAGTCTCCGAGCTGATAGCCCATGCTGCTGCAAATGTCGTCGAACTGTTCGTGCAGATGGTTGTTGTCATGCAAACGTCCCCATCTGTTGACTCAGGGATTGAGACGTGGCTGCACGATCCGTTACAGCCATGCGGAAAGATGCCTGTCATCTCGACTGCTAGTGATACGAGGCCGTTGGGATCCAGCAGCGCGTTCCGTATTACCCTCCTGAACCCACCGGTTCCATATTCTGCTAACAGTCATTGGATCTCGACCAACGCGAGCAGCTATGTCGCGATATGATAAACCGCAATCGCGATAGGCTACAATCCGACCTTTATCAAAGTGGGAAACGTGATGGTACGCATTTCTCCTCCTTCCACGAGGCATCATAAATACGTTTCACCAGGCAAGGCGGTCAACTGCTGTTTGTGTATAAGAAATCGGTTGGAAACTTTCCTCATGTCAGCACGTTGTAGGTGTCGCCACCGGCGCCAACCTTGTGTGAATGCTCTGAAAAGCTAATCATTTGCATATCACAGCACCTTCTTCCTGTCGGTTAAATTTCACTTCTGCAGCACGTCATTTTCGTGGTCTAACAATTTTAATGACCAGTAGCGTATATATGCAGATAATAACGCTTCTCGAAAGAACAGATACCATTGATGACCGAGCAGTTTCTCTAGAATAAATGATAATTAACTGAAACTCTCAGCTGCCGACAGGTGTTAATATACTTCGATGGGGACAGCTGAAAATTGTGATGTAAATACGCAGACCGAAGGGATGAGTGAAAATTTGTGTCAAGGCTGGTATTCGAAGCTAACTCTCCCGTTCATTAGGCAGATGTACCAACCAGTACGCCACCCTGGAACAATGGTTTTGAAGAGGCTGCACGGCCTACCTTAGCACGCCTGCCTCCTCAATCCAATTTCTATTCACCCCTCAGTCCACTTGATATTCCGACTGAACTCGAATGCTGGCTCTGGTAAAAGTTTTCATTCGTCAGTCTGCATATACACATCATAGATGTCTTAGACTTGAAAACGTCTGTTGAATCATATGTTTTCATTAGTTTCCTCATTTTCAGCTCAAAGGGGCGATTTGTAGTGATTACTTAGGGGAAGAAGTAGTTCGTAGCCGATGATGATGATGATGATGATGATGATGATGATGATGATGTGTGGTTTGTGGGGTGCGCCACTGCGCAGTTATCATCGCCCGTACAAATTCCCAACCCTTGCTCAGTCCAACCTCGCCACTTTCATGAATGATGATGAAATGATGAGGACAACACAAACACCCACTCATCTCGAGGCAGGTGAAAACTGACTCCGCCGGCTTCCTAGCCGAGATCGCTATAAAAAACACTTTATTGTAGATAACCGATTTCGGTCAAACTAAATTACCATTTTCTGATCTTCATAAATGATATTACAAACATCCTGTGCCAGCTACACACAAAATCCTTCCATTGGATATCCAGGTTCGATCGCTGTGGCCGAACGGCTCTAGGCACTTCATTCCGGAACTCTGCTGGTGCTGCCGTCGCAGGTTCGAATCCTGCCTCGGGCATGGATGTGTGTGATGCCCTTAGGTTATTTAGGTTGAAGTAGTTCTAAGTTTTAGAGAACTGATGACCTCAGAAGTTAAGTCCCATAGTGCTCACAGCATCTGAACCATCATCTGAATTTCCAGGTACATAAAACATGAAACTAGCGATGCATTAGGACTTCAAAATTAAAATTACAATGTAGTTCTCAATTCACCAAAACATCGTTCCCACAACATAAAACGTAATGCCTACCAGGGCGCCACAAAAGGTTGTGTTGCACAAATCCCGAAGACTGGCTAAAATTTACAGACGCGCGAAATTTGGCACGGACTTCAATGCGAGATGCCTTTAATAGGTTCCCCAACGAAACATTGTCTCCAAAATGGTAGAAAATCCGAAGAAATTCTGGTAGTATGTAAAGTACACAACCGGCAAGACCCAGTCAATACCTTCGCTGCGCAGTGCCGATGGTACTGTTATCGACGACTGTGCCGCTAAAGCGGAGTTATTGAACGTAGTTTTCCGAAATTCCTTCACCAGGGAAGACGAGTGGAATATTCCAGAATTTGAAACACGAACACCTGCTAGCATGAGTTTCTTAGAAGTAGATGCCTTAGTAGTTTGGGAAGCAACCCAAATCGTTTGATACGGGCAAGTCTTCAGGTCCAGATTGTACACCGATTAGGTTCCTTTTAGATTACGCTGATACAATAGCTCTCTACTATGCAATCCTATACAACCGCTCGCTCACCGATAGATCTGTACCTACAGATTGGAAAATTGCGCAGGTCGCACCAGTGTTTAAGATGGGTAGTAGGAGTAATCCATCGAACTACAGACCTATATCAAGGACGTCGGTTTGCAGTAGGGTTTTGGAGCATATACTGTATTCAAGGATATAAAATGTAGACTGGCAATGACAAGGAAAGCGTTTCTGAAGAAGAGAAATTTGTTAACATCGAATATAGATTTATGTATAAGGAAGTCGTTTCTGAAAGTATTTGTATGGAGTGTAGCCATGTATGGAAGTGAAACATGGACGATAAATAGTTTGGACAAGAAGAGAATAGAAACTTTCGAAATGTGGTGCTACAGAAGAATGCTGAAGATTAGGTGGGTAGATCAGATAACTAATGAGGAAGTATTGAATGGGATTGGGGAGAAGAGAAGTTTGTGGCACAACTTGACCAGAAGAAGGGATCGGTTGGTGGGACATGTTCTGAGGCATCAAGGTATCACCAATTTAGTATTGGAGGGCATCGTGGAGGGTAAAAATCGTAGAGGGAGACCAAGAGATGACTACACTACGCAGATTCAGAAGGATGTAGGTTGCAGTAGGTACTGGGAGATGAAGAATGTTGGACAAGATAGAGTAGCATGGAGAGCTACATCAAACCAGTCTCAGGACTGAAGACCACAACAACAACAACAACTGTATTCAAACATTATGAATCACCTCGAAGGGAACGATCTATTTATACGTAATCAGCATGGTTTCAGAAAACATCGTTCTTGTGCAACGTAGCTAGCTCTTTATTCGCACGAAGTAATGGCCGATATCGACAGGGGATCTCTACTTGATTCCGTATTTCTAGATTTCCGAAAAGCTTTTGACACCGTTCCTCACAAGCGACTTCTAATCAAGCTGCGGGCCTATGGGGTATCGTCTCAGTTGTGCGACTGGATTCGTGATTTCCTCTCAGGAAGGTCGCAGTTCTTAGTAATAGACGGCAAATCATAGAGTAAAACTGAAGTGATATCAGGTGTTCCCCAGGGAGGCGTCCTGTGACCTCTGCTGTTCCTGATCTATATCAATGACCTGGGTGGCAATCTGACCAGTTCTCTTAGATTGTTCTCAGATAATGCTGTAATTTACCGTCTAGTAAGGTCATCCGAAGACAACTATCAGTTGCAAAGCGATTTATAAAAGATTTCTGTATGGCGTGGCAGGTGGCAGTTGACGCCAAATTACGAAAAATGTGAGGTGATCGACACGAGGTCCAAAAGAAATCCGTTGGAATTCGATTACTCGATAAATAGCACAATTCTCGAGGCTGTCAATTCTACTAAGTACCTGGGTGTTAAAATTACGAACAACTTCAGATGGAAAGACCATATAGGTAATATTGTGGGGAAGGCGAGCCAAAGGTTGCGTTTCATTGGCAGGACACATAGAAGATGCAAGAAGTCCACTAAAGAGACAGCTTACACTACACTCGTTCGCCCTCTGTTAGAATATTGCTGCGCGGTGTGGGATCCTTACCAGGTGGGATTGACGGGGGACACCGAAAGGGTGCAAAATAGGGCAGCTCGTTTTCTATTATCACGTAATAGGGGAGAGAGTGTGGCAGATATGATACGCGAGTTGGGATGGAAGTCATTACAGCATAGACGATTTTCGTCGCGGCGAGACCTATTTACGAAATTTCAGTCACCAACATTCTCTTCCTAATGCGAAAATATCTTGTTGAGCCCAACCTACATAGATAGGAATGATCATCAAAATAAAAAAGAGAAATCAGAGATCGAACAGAAAGGTTTATGTGTTCGTTTTTCCCGTGCGCTGTTCAGGAGCGGAATGGTAGGGAGACAGTATGATTGTGGTTCGATGAACCCTCTGCCAAGAACTTAAATGTGAAGTGCAGAGTAATCATGTGAATGTAGATGTAGTAATTTTAATTTTGACCTGTCAACTCCCCGCTCATTTAATGTTTTATATGCCTGGAAACTGAATGGAAAGATTTTGTGTGTAGCTGCACGAGATGGTTGTAATAACCTTTATGAAGACCTGCAGATGGTAACATAGTTTTACCAAAACCGGTTACATCTGTCTCATTTTCATTTTATTGCTCCTGATCCGGTTTCCATGGTAAACAGAAATTTACGAGTCCTGTTCCTTTTTTAAATTTACATTCACCAGTGTAAATGGGATACTACTGTAAATAAAAAGCGCATATAACCCAACGATCTCAACGAGCTAGAAGTTATATTCAAATCTCTCTCCACACAATTTGGAAAAGGAGTGGTGAGTGGACGAAGCAGTTGTGAAGGCATCAACCTTATGAAATACACAGCTCTGTGGGCTTCGGCTCTCCGGCTGATGTCCTGTTCCTCGGCTCAGGAAGGAATCTGACACCCCCTGCAGAGCCACTTAGTGAAAAAAAGCCAACTTTGAGACCATCTGACCAGATTTGCGATTCGATTCCAGACTTCCTAGCAGAACTCCGCATGTCGCTCTTTACGGAACGAGATCGACGGATGAAAACGTGACTTCGGAAATACCCCCAAGCAAGTGCGACAGAAACTTAAGCAGTTTAAGTTAGCAGAAGGGCTATGTAGAGAACGGTGTGGTACGTTTCTTCCCAATGGCATTTCATCAGAAGCACATTGCTGACTCAGTTTTTGTACAGCTAAAGACTCCCGCAAAAGATAACAGGGCAACATTCATAAACAGAAAACTCTCCCATGAGGATATTATAACGTAAAGCTAAAGATAACTTTAAATAATTTCGTAAATTCACAATTTGCTCGACGCAGGCTCAAATAATTTTAGGGAAAAGACCGTAACAAAATTATAACGTATTTAATAAAACCGATGCTTAAAACTGATAGTCTTCGAGTCTTTTATTTCTATTTTTAAAACGGCGTCTTTCGAATCAAATGCTATATATATGACATTTCGCAAGCAGCAGACATTAGGAAGACCAATAAGGTGTCAAAAAGTATATTTTGTCAAGGTGTTTTGTGCATAAAAAGCAACGTTAAAAATGAAACTGTATGGTTCCAGTGATCTTTTGAAGACTCAGACATCGTGACGTATATATAAAGTGACAGTGGGAAATTTGAACCAAGGCCGGGATTAGAACCGAGGCCTCCTGCTCTCTAGGCAGATGAACACGGGTACCATAGCTTTGCACAGCTGCCCAGGGAATCCTGGCCCGCCCCGTCCTCACACTAAATTCCCATTCACGCCTCAGCCCACTTGGTATTCCCCCTATACCCGAACATCATTGCAGATGTCTGGAGCTGTAAAGGAAATAGCACTTCCGCATCAAACGAGACGGAGTATCGCTTCTGAAACTCAGGCATAGGTGCTTTAGTCAAGTGGCTGCATAGTAGAAAAAGAACTTCTTAGCCGATATCGCTGTAACAAAGTAAGTAACCGGTTTTGGTAAAACTATGTTACCATCTGCAGGTCTTCATAAAGGTTATTACAACCACCTTGTGCAGCTATACACAAAATCTTTCCATTGAGTTTCCAGGCATATAAAACATTAAATGAGCGGGGAGTTGACAGGTCAAAATTAAAATTACTATGTACAACAAAACCTTTTTTGGCGCCCTGGTAGCCATGACGTATTATGTTGTGGGAACGATGTTTTGGTGAATTGTGAAGTACATAGTAATTTTAATTTTGAAGTCCTAATGCATCGCTCGTTTCATGTTTTATGTACCTGGAAATTCAGATGATGGTTCAGATAGCTGTGAGCACTATGGGACTTCTAAGTTCATCAGTTCCCTAGAACTTAGAACTACTTAAACCTAACTAACCTACGGGCATCACACACAGCCATGCCCGAGGCAGGATTCGAAGAAGCGACGGAAGATCTGAAAATGGTAATTTAGTTTTACCGAAATCGGTTATCTACCATAAAGTTTTTTTATAGCGATCTCTGCTAGGAAGCCGGCGGGGTCAGGATTTTCACCTGCCTCGAGATGAGTGGGTGTTTGTGTTGTCCTCATCATTTTATCATCATTCATGAAAGTGGCGAGTTTGGACTGAGCAAAGGTTGGGAACTTGTACGGGTGATGATAACTGCGCAGTGGAGCACCCGACAAACCACACATAATCATCATCATCATCATCATCGGCTACGAACTACTTCTTCCCCTAAGTAATCACTACAAATCGCTCCTTTGAGCTGAAAATGAGTAAACTACAAGTCTGAGACATCTATGATGTGTATATGCAGACTGACGAATGAAAACTTTTACCAAAGCCAGCATTCGAGTTCAGTCGGAATACCAAGTGGACTGAGGGGTGAATAGGAATTGGATTGAGAAGGCAGGCGTGCTAAGGTAGGCCGCGCAGCCTCTTCAAAACCATTGTGCCAGGGTGGCGTACTGGTTGGTGCATCTGCCTAATGAACAGGAGAGTTAGCTTCGAATACCAGCCTTGATTGGCGCAGTGGTTAGACACTGGACTCGCATTCGGGAGGACGACGGTTCAATCCCGCGTCCGGCCATCCTGATTTAGGTTTTCCGTGATTTCCCTAAATCACTCCAGGCTAATGCCGGGATGGTTCCTCTGAAAGGGCACGGCCGACTTCCTTCCTCGTCCTTCCCTAATCCGATGAGACCGATGACCACGCTGTCTGGTCTCCTTCCCCAAACCAACCAACCAACCAGCCTTGATACAAATTTTCACTCATCCCTTCAGTCTGCGTATTTACATCACAATTTTCAGCCGTCCCCATCGGGGTATATTAATACCTGTGGGCAGCTGGGAGTTTCAGTTAATTATCATTTATTCTAGAGAAACTGCTCGGTCATCAATGGTATCTGTTCTTTCGAGATGCGTTACTATCTGCATATATACGCTACTGGCCATTAAAATTGCTACACCACGAAAATGACGTGCTGCAGAAGTGAAATTTAACCGACAGGAAGAAGGTGCTGTGATATGCAAATGATTAGCTTTTCAGAGCATTCACACAAGGTTGGCGCCGGTGGCGACACCTACAACGTGCTGACATGAGGAAAGTTACCAACCGATTTCTTATACACAAACAGCAGTTGACCGCCTTGCCTGGTGAAACGTATTTGTGATGCCTCGTGGAAGGAGAAGAAATGCGTACCATCACGTTTCCCACTTTGATAAAGGTCAGATTGTAGCCTATCGCGAGTGTGGTTTATCGTGTCGCGACATTGCTGCTCGCGTTGGTCGAGATCCAATGGCTGTCGGCAGAATATGGAATCGGTGGGTTCGGGAGGGTAATACGGAACGCCGTGCTGGATCAAAACCTCCTCGTATCACTAGCAATCGAGATGACAGGCATCTTATCCGCATGGCTGTAACGGATTGTGCAGCCACGTCTCGATCCCTGAGTCAACAGATGGGTCTTTTGCAAGACCACAACCATCTGCAAGAACAGTTCGACGACGTATGCAGCATAACGAGCTATCAGCTCGGAGACAATGGCTGCAATTACCCTTGACGCTGCATCACAGACCGGGGCACCTGCGATGGTGTACTCGACGACGAACCTAGGTGCACAAATGGCAAAACGTCACTTTTTAGGATGAATCCAGGTTCTGTTTACAGCATCATGATGGTCGCATCCGTGTTTGGCGACATCGCGGTGAACGCACTTGCTGGATTATCACCCGGCGTGATGGTATGGGGTGCCATTGGTTACACGTCTTGGTCACCTCTTGTTCGCACTGACGGCGCTTTGAACAGTGGACGTTACATTTCAGATGAGTTACGACCCGTGGCTCTACCCTCCATTCGATCCCTGCGAAACCCTATATTTCAGCAGGATAATGCACGACCTTCTGTTGCAGATCCTGTACGGCCTTTCTGATTACAGAAAATGTTCGACTGCTGCCCTGGCCATCAAATTCTCCAGATCTCTCACCAAGTGAATACGTCTGGTCAATGGTGGCCGAGCAACTGGCTCATCACAATACGCCAGTCAATACTCTTGATGAACTGTGGTATCGTCATGAAGCTGCATGGGCAGCTGTACCTGTGCACGCCTTCCGAGCTCTGTTGACTCAATGTCCAGGAGTATCAAGGCGGTTATTACGGGCAGAGGTTGTTGTTCTGGGTACTGATTTCTCAGGATCTATGCGCCCAAATTGCGTGAAGATGTAATTCGTGTCAGTTCTAGTATAATATATTTGCCCATGAATACGCGTTTAACATCTGCATTTCTTGTTGGTGTAGCAATTTTAATGGCCAGTAGTGTAGATATCACGAGATTAGTTGGTTTGGAGGAAGGGACCAAACAGCGAGGTCATCGGTTTCATCGGGTTAGGGAAGGACGGGAAAGGAACACAACGACATTTCAAATGCTAGAAAACATGTCATTATAGATGAGGTGGATCTTAATGTTTACAAACTCAGCTTTATTACAATATGTGACATTTCAAAGGCATTACGACTCTCATTAGAATCTGACGCAACTTAGACTATCAAATAAGGAGCTAAGTAATCCTTACGAAAAATTAAATTTTTTTATGAACAAGAGATCTTGAGACAATATCTGCTCTCCTAATATTCAATTTTTGATTGCGAAAAGGATTTCCTTGATCTGCTGAACATCGTTCCTGAGGCGAGTGGTTTTGCATAAACTGGTTGTAGAACTAAGCAGTTAAAAAAGCTCGATTAACAGCGGCAAGCGCGCTACGGGGACCTCAACACTAACAGAGTATCACCAGTATTTTCACTGCTCTCATGATTCAAGAACAATTATTGGTGCATAAGTCTGAACTTTAAATGACGTGACGGACATTTTTGTTTTGGGTGTGTATTGAAACCCAGCACACACTGACGTCGCTAACGAACCAAAAGCTTTCGTGTCTCATCGAGATTGTATCACAGAACGATCTTCATTGCTAACCAGGCATAAAGAGGCGTGAAATATAGAGCTTTTCAGTTTTGGTTAACAATTTTGGAAACAGTGATCAATAGAGTATTATATTTTAACTAAAGTTCAGTCTTGATCACAACATTTATGTGTCAATAACATAGGTGACCGGTTTCGGTTGTATTTATATAACCATCTTTAGACCCATGGCATCCTTGGAGGATGGTAGGTGGAGCTCTCTTCAGATGCTACGAAACCGGTCACCTATGTTATTGAGACATACGTGTTGTGATCAAGACTGAACTTTAGTTAAAATATGTAGAGGTTTTCGCCAGCAACGGTTAGCAAATCTGAATTGCCGGCCGGTGTGACCGTGCGGTTGTAGGCGCTTCAGTCTGGTACCGCGTGACCGCTACGGTCGCAGGTTCGAATCCTGCCTCGGACATGTATGCGTGTGATGTCCTTACGCTGGTTGGCTTTAAGTTCTAGGGGACTGATGACCACAGATGTTGAGTCCCATTGTGGTATGCGTACTGTAAGACCTTCAGTACACACACCATCAGATTATTTGACTTGTCATTCTAACGAAGTAGGCAAGCATGAGCAACATGTCTCGTGGTCTTATCGTGGCGTGTTTATCATCTGTCGTTAGGTCAGACGATAGAAATGCCACTAGCACACTTAGAGTAGCAGATTGACACTTACCTACTTTAAACAGAACTTGATTAATTTTCACACACATTTATTAAAATAATAACAATCATAAACCTTACTTAACTTTATTCTGGATGCTATTTACAATTGACAACCTGAAGTTCCTTTGGTCTTGGTACGTTAACCCTATTCTCACATATCTCTGATACTTGACAAAGTGTCTATACATTTACCTTCATGGCTATGTACAGGAATATGATAATCTTATTAGGTGCAGACTGAAACTTGACTATAGACTGGTACAGACTAATGCAGACTGTTACAGACTGTTGCAGACAAATGCAGACTGACTAATCAGAGGTCTGTACAGTCGTTATAATACCTCGTACGTTCAGATATTACTGCGCGAATGTGATCCGCGAGGAGAAAAGGTTCTACGTTAGCAGCAATCTCATTGGCTGCGTTACATATTAATACCTGGATCGGCGAAATCAGAATTTGGTCCGTCTCGAAGGCAGCGCCATCTTGTAGTGTGGAGACGGACGAGCGCTGCGCCTGCGCTGTTGTGCTTAGCGGAGCGCGTTCTAGTGGGAAATTGTGTACGCGCTGACTACGCGGAACTATGTACACAACACCCATAGTGCTCACAATCATTTGAACCATTTGAACCAAATCTGAACTTGAAATCAAATGGCGAAAAGTTTTGTACTTAACCAGGAATCCCATCAAGGCTCTTATCTGCCTGTTAACCAACTACGAAAGGTGTTTAATACACTTTGAATCACAAGTGACAGAGTGTGATGTGTTTAAAATTGAAACGCCGTGATGTAAAGGTTGTGACGAGGACTCGAAACAGCACGCTACTTTGGGAAACTCCCTGTCGCAACCACCTCAGATTTAGTGGTAAAATTGGCCATTGGACGACCTGTCAAGAACTGAACACAGATCAAGGATGAAAACAGGAAGAAGATGTACTGAGTTGTGAAAAAAAAGAAGCAAAATAGAAATTGTGAACAGTCTAAGCTCAAGATGTGCAGTATCTAGCGACATGCAAGAACCACGGCATAGTAGTTGTGTGGTGGCGGTGCACATCTACAAAGCTGCAGATCCGTGTTCAAATCTCCTTCGTACCATCTTTTGACAAATTTATGAACTGTCCGTCAGGTTATTGACAAGTAGTCTTGGCAACTGTCATACAATATATTGGCTACAGAATATGTGTCATGTGGTAATAAATATTTCCGTCGCCAGTAAATGTGATGAACAGCGATTGCAGGCGAAATGACGGATAGGCCTCTCACAGAAATGAAAACAACAAATAAACGGGCGAGACCTTTGTTACAACAAAGGAATTCAAGAATTCAAGCATCCAAAACAGAACGCAACAGTCGTAACATGTGGTACTTGTGTAGAACAAATAGGGAGTACGTACGTCTTGATCCCTTGCTTAGAACTCTTTGTTGCAAACTGACGTTACCCCACGCCACAGGCATAAATTTGGATACAGCGGACAGACATGTCAATAACTGGATGGACAGTTCATAACGGAGCACGAGGGAGATTTGAATACATCTACATCTACATCTAAGTTGTTAAGTTGTTCGTAATTGTAATTCCTAGGTATTTAGTTGAATTTACGGCCTTTAGATTTGACAGAGTTATCGTGTAACCGAGGTTTAACGAATTCCTTTTAGCACTCATGTGGATGATTTCACACTTTTGGTAATTTAGGGTCAACTATCAATTTTCGCATCATGGAGATATCTTTTCTAAGTCGTTGTGCAGTTTGTTTTGGTCTTCTGATGACTTTATTAGTCGATAAAAGACAGCGCCGATTGCAAACAACCGTAGACGGCTGCTCAGATTGTCTCTCAAATAGTTTATATAGATAAGGAACAGCAAAGGGCCTTTAATATTACCTTGGTTATGCCAGAAATCACTTCTGTTTTACTCGATGACTTTCCGTCAGTTACTACGAACTGTCACCTTTCTGACAGTAAGTCACACATCCAGTCACATAACTAACACTATATTCCATAAGCACGTAATTTCGCTTGTGTGGTACAGTGTCGAGAGTCCGGAAAGCCAAAAATACGAAATCGATCTGAAATTCCTTGTCAATAGCACTCAAAACTTCATGCGAATAAAGAGCTAGTTGTGTTTGACAAGAACAATGATTTCTCATGTTGAATGTGTGTCAATAGACCGTTTTCTTCGTGGTAATTCATAATGTTCGAACATAATATATGTTCTAAAATCCTGCTGCATATCGACGTTAACGATATGGGCTTGTGATTTAAGTGGTTTACTCCTACTACCTTTCTTGAATGTTGGTGTGACCTCTGCAACTTCCCAGTATTTGGGCGCGGATATTACGTCGAGCGAACGGTTGTATATGATTGTTAAGTATGGTTCAAATGGCGCTGAGCACTAAGGGACTTAACATCTGAAGTCATCAGTCCACTAAAACTTAGAACTACTTAAACCTAACTAACCGAAGGACATCTCACACATCCATACCTGAGGCAGGATTCGAACCTGCGACCGTAGGGGTCGCGCAGTTTCACACTGAAGCGCCTAGAACCGCTCGGCCACATCGGACGGCTGTTAAGTATGGAGCTAATGCATCAGCATACTCTGAAAGGAACCTGACTGGTATACATTCTGGACCAGAAGACTTGCTTTTATTAAGTTATGTAAGTTTCATCGCTACTCCGAGGATATCTACTTCTATGTTACTCGTGTTGGCAGCTGTTCTTCATTCGAATTCTGAAATATTTACTTCTTCTTTTATGAACCCCCCATGAACCACAGACCTTTCCGTTGGTGGGGAGGCTTGCATGCCTCAACGACACAGATAGCCGTACCGTAGGTGCAACCACAACGGAGGGGTATCTGTTGAGAGGCCAGACAAACGTGTGGTTCCTGAAGAGGGGCAGCAGCCTTTTCAGTAGTTGCAGGGGCAACAGCCTGGATGATCGACTGATCTGGCTTTGAAACACTAACCAAAACGGCCTTGCTGTGCTGGTACTGCGAACGGCTGAAAGCAAGGGGAAACTACAGCCGTAATTTTTCCCGAGGGCATGCAGCTTTACTGTTTGATTAAATGATGATGGCGTCCTCTTGGGTAAAATATTCCGGAGGTGAAATAGTCCCCCATTCGGATCTCCGGGTGGGAACTACTCAAGAGGTCGTCGTTATCAGGAGAAAGAAAACTGGCGTTCTACGGATCGGAGCGTGGAATGTCAGATCCCTTAATCGGGCAGGTAGGTTAGAAAATTTAAAAAGGGAAATGGATAGGTTAAAGTTAGATACAGTGGGAATTAGTGAAGTTCGGCGGCAGGAGGAACAAGAGTTTTGGTCAGGTGTATACAGGGTTATAAATACAAAATCAAATAGGGGTAATGCAGGAGTAGGTTAAGGATGAATTAACAAATCGAAGTGGGGGTAAGCTACTACAAACAGCATAGTGAAAGCATTATTGTGACTAAGATAGACACGAAGTCCACGCCTACTACAGTAGTACAAGTTTATATGCCAACTAGGTCTGCAGATGATGATGAAATCTACGATGAGATAAAAGAAATTATTCAGATAGTGAAGGGAGATGAAAATTTAATAGTCATGGGTGACTGGAATTCGGTAATAGGGAAAGGGAGAGAAGGAAACGTAATAGGTGAATATGGATTGGGGCTAAGAAATGAAAGAGGAAGCCGCCTGGTAGAATTTTGCATAGAGCATAACTTAATCATAGCTAACACTTGGTTCAAGAATCATGAAAGAAGGTTGTATACATGGAAGAACCCTGGAGATAGTAGAAGGCTTCAAACAGAATATATAATGGTAAGACAGAGATTTAGGAACCAGGTTTTAAATTGTAAGACATTTCCAGGGGCCGATGAGGACTCTGACCACAATCTATTGGTTATGAACTGTAGATTGCAACTGAAGAAAATGCAGAAAGGTGGGAGTTTAAGGAGATGGGACCTGGATAAACTGAAAGAACCAGAGATTGTACAGAGTTTCAGGGAGAGCATAAGGGAACAATTGACAGGAATGGGTGAAAGAAATACAGTACAAAAAGAATGGGTAGTTTTGAAGAATGAAATAGTGAAGGCAGCAGAGGATCAAGTAGGTAAAAAGACGAGGGCTGGTAGAAATCCTACGGTAACAGGATAGATGCTGAATTTAATTGATGAAAGGATAAAATTCAAAAATGCAGTAAGTGAAGCGGGCAAAAAGGAACACAAACGTCTCAAAAATGAGATCGACAGGAAGTGCAAAATGGCTAAGCAGGGATGGCTAGAGGAGAAATGTAAGGATGTAGAGGCTTATCTCACGGGGGGTAAGATAGATACTGCCTACAGGAAAATTAAAGAGAACTTTGGAGAAAAGAGAACCACTTCCATGAATATCTAGAGCTCAGATGGAAACCCAGTTCTAAGCAAAGAAGGGAAAGCAGAAAGGTGGAAGGAGTATATAGAGGGTCTATACAAGGGCTATGTATTTGAGGACAATATTATGGAAGTAGAAGAGAATGTAGATGAAGATGAAATGGGAGATATGATACTGCGTGAAGAGTTTGACAGAGCACTGAATGACCTGAGTCGAAACAAGGCCCCCGGGAGTAGACAACATTGCATTGGAACTACTGACGGCCTTGGCAGAGCCAGTCCTGACAAAACTCTACAATCTGGCGAGCAAGATGTACGAGTCAGGCGAAATACCCTCAGACTTCAAGAAGGATAAAATAATCCCAATCTCAAAGGAAGCAGGTGTTGACAGATGTGAAAATTACCGAACTATCAGTTTAATAAGTCACAACTGCAAAATACTAACACGAACTCTTTACAGACGAATGGAGTAACTGCTAGAAGCCGACCTCGGGGAAGATAAGTTTGGATTCCGTAGAAATGTTGGTACACGTGAGGCAATACTGACCCTACGATTGATCGTAGAAGAACCATTAAGGAAAGACAAACCTACGTTCCTAGCATTTGTAGACATTGAGAATGTTTTGACAATGTTGACTGGAATACTCTCTTTCAAATTCTGAAAGCGGCAGGGGTAAAATACAGGGAGCGAAAAGCTATTTACAATATGTGCAGGAATCAGTTGGCAGTTATAAGAGTCGAGGGACATGAAAGGGAAGCAGTGGTTGGGAAGGGAGCGGGACACGGTTGTAACCTCTCGCAGATGCTATTCAATCTGTATATTGAGCAAGCAGTAAAGGAAACAAAAGAAAAGTTCGGAGGAGGTATTAAAATCCATGGAGAAGAAATAAAAACTTTGAGGTTCGCCGATGACATTGTAAGTATGTCAGAGACAGCAAAGGACTTGGAAGAACAGTTGAAAGGAATGGACAGTGTCTTGAAAGGAGGGTATAAGATGAACATCAACAAAAGCAAAACGAGGGTATTGAAATGCAGTCGAATTAAATCAGGTGATGCTGAGGGAATTAGATTAGGAAATGAGACACTTAAAGTAGTAAAGGAGTTTTGCTGTATGGGGAGCAAAATAAGTGATGATGGTCGAAGTAGAGAGGAAATAAAATGTAGACTGGCAATGGCAAGGAAAGCTTTTCTGAAGAAGAGAAATCTGTTAACATCGAGTATAGATTTAAGTGTCAGGAAGTCGTTTCTGAAAATATTTGTATGGAGTGTAGCCATGTATGGATGTGAATCATGGACGATAAATAGTTTGGACAAGGAGAGAATAGAAGCTTTCTAAATGTGGTGGTACAGAAGATTGGTGAAGATTAGATGGGTAGATCACATAACTAATGAGAAGATATTGAATAGAATTGGGGAGAAGATGAGCTTGTGGCACAACTTGACTAGAAAAAGGGATCCGTTGGTAGGTCACCATTTTGGTACTGGTACTGGAGGGCAGCGTGGAGGGTAAAAATCGTAGAGGGAGACCGAGAGTTGAGTACACTAAGCAGATTCAGAAGGATGTAGGCTGCAGTAGGTACTTGGAGATGATGAAGGTTGCACAGGATAGAGTAGCATGGAAAGCTGCATCAAACCAGTCTCTGGACTGAAGACCACAACAACAACAACAATATGAGGTTTACGATGGCGCGCAAAACTGTTACGGCTCTGGCGCGTAACCTCACGATTAAAGATACCGAAATAGACGATTTTCCTATTATTGAAAACAATGTTGGGATTGAGATTGATCACACTGCGGCGCTGCAGTTGCAAAGTACCACAAAAAGCATGGGTTCCGTTCCCAAAAATAATGAACAGATTCCTGACACTATAATTTCACCAACTAATTTGACTAGTAATCTCACGGCAGATTCCGTTATTACGGACGCCGCTGATCTGCACATGGTTGATGTGCACAATTTGAAAGTTGATTGTTTACCTGCTGGCCGCGGTGGTCTCGCGGTTCTAGGCACGCAGTCCGGAACCGTGCGACTGCTACGGTCGCAGGTTCGAATCCTGCCTCGGGCATGGATGTGTGTGATGTCCTTAAGTTAGTTAGGTTTAAGTAGTTCTAAGTTCTAGGGGACTGAAGACCACAGCTGTTAAGTCCCATAGTGCTCAGAGCCATTTGAACCATTTTTGATTGTTTACCGAGTGAGGTCGGTGATTTGCCTTCTTTTTTACAGAATTGGTCTGATTGCCAATGTCAGAGGTAACAATAGTGCGAAGTATTCATTTATCAGGGGTTGTTTGTGGTTTTGCCCCGGCTGATAATTAGACGAAATATTTGTCAGCATTTGTAAGAGTGGGTCCTTGAGGTACGGCAATACGCGAACACCAAGAAGAAGTTTAAACAGACTTAATAACAAAGGCTGATTATGAAACACGCACGCTACGCGCACCCATCATCACTGTGTCTGACATGCTAATTATGGGCGTATCGAAAGGCTCCATGGTGAGCAAAGAGAAGAGACGCATTCGCGCTTGAGGCCACGCTAGGTAATTCGTCGTACTGCGGCCGGACGCACGTGTGCTGACCAAGCAAATTGTCAGCATTCCAGATGGTCGGCTGGCGAGCGGGTGTTAAACGTACCGTACGGCTGCATGCGACCTGTAGACCCTTACACACTCTGTTTCAACCCTTTCGTGGGCAAAATTATTCAGCAGTTTTTTTAATGAATGGAGAGCAGATAGTAGTTTACAGATAGATATACACTCCTGGAAATGGAAAAAAGAACACATTGACACCGATGTGTCAGACCCACCATACTTGCTCCGCACACTGCGAGAGGGCTGTACAAGCAATGATCACACGCACGGCACAGCGGACACACCAGGAACCGCGGTGTTGGCCGTCGAATGGCGCTAGCTGCGCAGCATTTGTGCACCGCCACCGTCAGTGTCAGCCAGTTTGCTGTGGCATACGGAGCTCCATCGCAGTCTTTAACACTGGTAGCATGCCGCGACAGTGTGGACGTGAACCGTATGTGCAGCTGACGGACTTTGAGCGAGGGCGTATAGTGGGCATGCGGGAGGCCGGGTGGACGTACCGCCGAATTGCTCAACACGTGGGGCGTGAGGTCTCCACAGTACATCGATGTTGTCGCCAGTGGTCGGCGGAAGGTGCACGTGCCCGTCGACCTGGGACCGGACCGCAGCGACGCACGGATGCACGCCAAGACCGTAGGATCCTACGCAGTGCCGTAGGGGACCGCACCACCACTTCCCAGCAAATTAGGGACACTGTTGCTCCTGGGGTATCGGCGAGGACCATTCGCAACCGTCTCCATGAAGCTGGGCTACGGTCCCGCACACCGTTAGGCCGTCTTCCGCTCACGCCGCAACATCGTGCAGCCCGCCTCCAGTGGTGTCGCGACAGGCGTGAATGGAGGGACGAATGGAGACGTGTCGTCTTCAGCGATGAGAGTCGCTTCTGCCTTGGGCCAATGATGGCCGTATGCGTGTTTGGCGCCGTGCAGATGAGCGCCACAATCAGGACTGCATACGACCGAGGCACACAGGGCCAACACCCGGCATCATGGTGTGGGGAGCGATCTCCTACACTGGCCGTACACCTCTGGTGATCGTCGAGGGGACACTGAATAGTGCACGGTACATCCAAACCGTCATCGAACCCATCGTTCTACCATTCCTAGACCGGCAAGGGAACTTGCTGTTCCAACAGGACAATGCACGTCCGCATGTATCCCGTGCCACCCAACGTGCTCTAGAAGGTGTAAGTCAACTACCCTGGCCAGCAAGATCTCTGGATCTGTCCCCCATTGAGCATGTTTGGGACTGGATGAAGCGTCGTCTCACGCGGTCTGCACGTCCAGCACGAACGCTGGTCCAACTGAGGCGCCAGGTGTAAATGGCATGGCAAGCCGTTCCACAGGACTACATCCAGCATCTCTACGATCGTCTCCATGGGAGAATAGCAGCCTGCATTGCTGCGGAAGGTGGATATACACTGTACTAGTGCCGACATTGTGCATGCTCTGTTGCCTGTGTCTATGTGCCTGTGGTTCTGTCAGTGTGATCATGTGATGTATCTGACCCCAGGAATGTGTCAATAAAGTTTCCCCTTCCTGGGACAATGAATTCACGGTGTTCTTATTTCAATTTCCAGGAGTGTATTTATCATATAGAATATCAAATTTGCTCCAACTGTGAAAGTGACGTCACACAACAAGGTGGGCAGTATTCTTCCCACTGCCCTTCCTTGGACTTAAATGACAAAGACAACTTTTTCAATATCTGTCATATTTATTACTTCTCTTGTTACAATGATTGTTCACAATTACTTGCCATGAAATTTTCTGAAACATGGGTCTACGCAAAGTGGTATTTGACAATATGTACAAACACAGCGAGTGCTCTTTTCCGCAGCTTTGGTACTACAATGACGGCGCGTCCAGTAGGTTTCTCCTAAAATGGGTCGATGCTCCCCTACAGCAACACGACGAAACCCTTCAGGTACTTTACCCCTTTTTGCCAGAAAGACAGGCTTCTGTCCACGCCTTTTCTGGGATGAGAAGCCAGCGATCAATTGTCTGGCTGGATCGATCCTGTATGTGAGCTCATCATTCTGTCCACTTTCTCTTTTACTTATTTTCCGCAGGATAAAGCTGTTCACTGCAGCAGTGTTCACCGGGAAATAAAATATTCTGTGCCACCATTTTACAGAACGTCTGCCAATAGCATACCTTTCTCGTAATTGATCAAAGTCATCGACACCACTTATTATTTAGCTGTATTCTGCCACAACTTCAGGACAAGAAATCTCTGTACTAGTACCATCCTTTTTTTTCACTTTTCACTGTGACTGTTTCTCATGGGCCATGAATTGATGACAGGAAAGTGACGGCACGGTTATCCATCCATTTTATTGCAGAAATGGCTCCTTTTGTTTCAAACTAGAATTCTCCTAGTTACAATTTTACGTTTTCCTTCATAAATTTGGGTAAATCAAAGTATTTACCTTACTCTATAGCTTTGAGGGGAAAAAATCACAAAATGTCACGCGAACAGACTCCTCTTCAGAGCAACGCTCAGCTATATAATGCCTCTGCACGAAGGTACAGCAAAAACCGTGGGAACTACGGATTGGATGTAGTACCCTATACTGTTCAGTAGGTGGTAACACCGTACAGAGATGGCAACTGTGAACCCGACGGGACTAGGAGCGAGTTCATTGTAGCGGGAAGCATGTTTCCCACGGCTCACGAAAGGGTTAAAAAGTCCATCAGATACCAGCAGCAGTAATTGTGCAGGTAGTGCAACATGTCTATACACCACGAAACACAACACAGGTGACACTCGACGCATCAGCTGAAAAGAATACGGAAGCTCTGCTTCACATTCTCATGCAAATGATGGTCAAACAGAATTTTAAAAAAATGAACAATTTTCCATCATACGAGAAGAACGATTTTTCATCATACACGAAATGCGGGTTGACAACACTAATCAGTTACGAGAAACACAAGAAAAACAAGATGACACCACCAGTCAGCTCAATGAACAATTTTCCACCATTCGTGACGAGCTTAAATCTTACACAGAAACGACTGATAACCGTTTCAAGCAGGCCAGTGAAAAACTTCTTTGTGATAAAATTGAAGCGATAGCCGGGCAATGCGCAGAGAATACCAAACCTTTAAGACACTGCATTAATTCTTTAAGATGTCAATGTAGTGAAACCTATAAAAAGCTTACAGATGAAATCCAAACAGTTAATGAAAGAACAAATTAACAAGACACTCGTTTAGATGCACGTCTTAAAGTTCACACAGAGACCTCTGAAAAGTGATACAAAGACTTTCTCCGTAAACACACAGAGGAAAACAATCAGTTGTTACAGTTATGTTGACGCTAGTATAACTTCGTTACAGATGAGGTTAACACAATAAAGCAATCACAGAGCAAAATACAGGGAGATGTAACTGATTTCAAAACCACTGCCGACACACGAACCTAAAAACTTGAGAAAAGTGTACGGACAACATTGAGTCATTAAGCTACCGTCTTGAACAATTAGAGCTCTTGCAGGACCCTGACACAATTAAAGTAGATGCAAAAAAGATGACAAAAATACACGCAAACTACAGAAGAAAATCTATGCTTTAGATTAAAATAATCATTACGCTCACGGACCAATGTGGTGAGCTATCGGCAAGATCAGAAACACTTGAAAATCAAACCGAAATTAAATCAGACAACACAGCTCCTATTCCGTTCACCGAATCTCAGGAATATCAGTACATGTAGCAAACATTAAACCAGCTTGGTGCACAAAACAGTTCGCTGCATAGGAAAGTTAACAGTTTACATCAGGAAGTAGACAATAATAGAAAATTTTCTCCACGTAATCAGTTTCAAACTAACGTACCGCAGCAACTGTCACCTACTTTTCAGCCCCTCAATAACATGAGCGGACTAGAGTGCGTAACTTTGATACAAGCCAGTCATCTCACAATCAGCTCTATTTACGCCGCCAAACCCTCTCATAATCTACAACGCGAAGGATTCGACTATAAACGTTTCCTATCTGTAAAGAAATTAAGGTATTTACAAATAACCGCACAGATCTACATCCCCCTTTTTTTTTGTCAAACAAATTTTTAGCCTTCTCTATATCAAAGAGATAACTTTTGAAAATTTTGTCAGCACCGTTAAAATACATCGCCAGACAGCAGAGCAAAGACGACATCCGGAAAGAGATCAAACTGCAGTGGCGTGACACGATCCAGAAAGTACTACACCGTGCACAATTATATTCTGCTTCGCCACATTCGCCCTGACGCCGATAATTGGACTGTTTGCGTAGCTGAAGAACCTGTCATTTAGGTAATCTGGTATCCAATGCAAACGCTTTTTGATTTTACTACAGAACTGTTACTTCACAAACATGGTAAACCGTATTCGACGAGTCTTGGCGAATTGAAAAATTTGTCAAAAAGCTAAATCTTCCACAATATCTCACATTGCCCCTCTGTACCCCATTGTACCCATCAAGTTAAGACATATGACAGTTGTTGATCTATTTAGACCCATGTTGTTGTTGTGGTCTTCAATCCTGAGACTGGTTTGATGCAGCTCTCCATGCTACTCTATCCTGTGCAAGTTTCTTCATCTCCCAGTACTTACTGCAACCTACATCCATCTGAATCTGCTTAGTGTATTGATCTCTTGGTCTCCCTCTACGATTTTTACCCTCCACGCTGCCTGACAATGCTAAATTTGTGATCCCTTGATGCTTCGAAACATGTCCTGCCAACCGGTCCCTTCCTTTTGGTCAAGTTGTGCCACAAACTCCGCTTCACCCCAATTCTATTCAATACTTCCTCATTAGTTATGTGATCTACCCATCTAATCCTCAGCATTCTTCTGTAGCACCACATTTCGAAAGTTTCTATTCTCTTCTTGTCCAAACTAGTTATCGTCCATGTTTCACTTCCATACAAGATTACACTCCATACAAATACTTTCAGAAACGACTTCCTGACACTTAAATCTATACTCGATGTTAACAAATTTCTCTTCTTCACAAACGATTTCCTTGCCATTGCCAGTCTGCATTTTATATCCTCTCTATTTCAACCATCATCAGTTATTTTACTCCCTAAAGAACAAACCTCCTTTACTACTTTAAGGGTCTCATTTCCTAATCTAATTCCCTCAGCATCACACGATTTAATTTGACTGCATTCCATTATCCTCGTTTTGCTTTTGTTGACGTTCATCTTATAACATTCTTTCAAGACACTGTCCATTCCGTTCAACTGCTCTTCCAAGTCCTTTGCTGTCTCTGACAGAATTACAATGTCATCAGCGAACCTCAAAGTTTTTATTTCTTCTCCGTGGATTTCAATACCTCCTCCGAACTTTTCTTTTGTTTCCTTTATTGCTTGCTCAATACACAGATTGAATGACATCGGGGAGAGGCTACAAACCTGTCTCACTCCCTTCCCAACCACTGCTTCCCTTTCATGCCCCTCGACTCTTATAACTGCCATCCGGTTTCTGTACAAATTGTTAATAGCCTTTCGCTCCCTGTATATTACCCCTGCCGCCTTCAGAATTTGAAAGAGTGTTTCAGTCAACATTGTCAAAAGCTTTCTCTAAGTCTACAAATGCTAGAAACGTAGGTTTGCGTTTCCTTAATCTAGCTTCTAAGATAAGTCGTAAGGTTAGTATTGCCTCACGTGTTCCAACATTTCTACGGAATCCAAACTGATCTTCCCCGAGGTCGGCTTCTACCAGTTTTTTCGTTCGTTCGGTAATTTTTACACCTGCTTTCTTTGGGATTGGAATTATTATATTCTTCTTGAAGTCTGACGGTATTTCGCCTGCCTCATACATCTTGCTCACCAGATGGTAGAGTTTTGTCAGGACTGGCTCTCCCAAGGCTGTCAGTAGTTCTAATGGAATGTTTTCTACTCCCGGGGCCTTGTTTCGACTCAGGTCTTTCAGTGCCCGGACAAACTCTTCACGCAGTACCATATCTCCCATTTCATCTTCATCTACATCCTCTTCCATTTCCATAATATTGTCCTCAAGTACATCGCCCATGTATAAACCCTCTATATACACCTTCCACCTTTCCGCCTTCCCTTCTTTGCTTAGAACTGGGTTTCCATCTGAGCTCTTGATGTTCATACAAGTGGTTCTCTTCTCTCCAAAGGTCTCTTTAATTTTCCTGTAGGCAGTATCTATCTTACCCCTAGTGAGATAAGCCTCTACATCCTTACATTTGTACTCTAGCCATCGCTGCTTAGCCATTTTGCACTTCCTGTCGATCTCATTTTTGAGACATTTGTAATTCCTTTGTGCCTGCTTCGTTTACTGCGTTTTTATATTTTCTCCTTTCAGCAATTAAATTCAATATTTCTTCTGATACACAAGGATTTCTATTAGCCCTCGTCTTTTTACCTACTTGAACCTCTGCTGCCTTCACTATTTCATCCTTCAAAGCTACCCATTCTTCTTCTATTGTATTTCTTTCCCCCATTACTGTCAATTGTTCCCTTATGCTGTCCCTGAAACACTCTACAACCTCTAGTTCTTTCAGTCTATCCAGGTCCCATCTCCTTAATTTAGCACCTTTTTGTAGTTTCTTCAGTTTTAATCTACAGTTCATAACCAATAGATTGTTGTCAGAGACCACATCTGCCCCTGGAAATGTCTTACAACTTAAAACCTGATTCCTAAATCTTTGTCTTACCATTATGTAATCTATCTGATACCTTTTAGTATCTCCAGGATTGTCCCATGTATACAACCTTCTTTTGTGATTCTTGAACCAAGTATTAGCTATGATTAAGTTATGCTCTGTGCAAAATTCTACCAGATGGCTTCCTCTTTCATTTCTTCCCCCCAATCCATGTTCACCTACTATATTTCCTTCTCTCCCTTTTCCTACTGACGAATTCCAGTCACCCATGACTATTAAATTTTCGTCTCCCTTCACTACCTTAATAATTTCTTTTATCTCTTCATACATTTCATCAATTACTTCATCATCTGCAGAGCTAGTTGGCATATAAACTTGTACTACTGTAGTAGGTGTGGGCTTCTTATCTATCTTGGACACAATAATGCGTTCACCATGCTGTTTGTAGTAGCTTACCCGCATTCCAATTTTCCTATTCATTATTAAACCTACTCCTGCATTACCCCTATTTGATTTTGTGTTTATAACCCTGTAGTCACCTGACCAGAAGTCTTGTTCCTCCTGCCACCGAACTTCACTAATTCCCACTATATCTAACTTTAACCTAGACATTTCCATTTTTAAATTTTCTAACCTACCTGCCCGTTTAAGGGATCTGACATTCCACGCTCCGATCCGTAGAACGCCAGTTTTCTTTCTCCTGATAACGACGTCCTCTTGAGTAGTCCCCGCTCGGAGATCCGAATGGGGGACTATTTTACCTCCGGAATATTTTACCCAAGAGGACGTCATCATCGTTTAATCATACAGTAAAGTTGCATGTCCTCGGGATAAATTACGGCTGTAGTTTCCCCTTGCTTGCTTTCCAATCCCAAAGAAAGCAGGTGGTGACAGATGTGAAAATTACCGAACTATCAGTTTAATAAGTCACAGCTGCAAAATACTAACGCGAATTCTTTACAGACGAATGGAAAAACTGGTAGATGCGGACCTCGGGGAGAATCAGTTTGGATTCCGTAGGAATGTTGGAACACGTGAGGCAATACTGATCTTACGACTTATCTTAGAAGGAAGATTAAGAAAAGGCAAACCTAAGTTTCTAGCATTTGTAGACTTAGAGAAAGCTTTTGACAATGTTGACTGGAATGCTCTCTTTCAAATTCTGAAGGTGGCAGGGGTAAAATACAGGGAGCGAAAGGATATTTACAATTTGTACAGAAACCAGATGGCAGTCATAAGAGACGAGGGGCATGAAAGGGAAGCAATGGTTGGGAAAGGAGTGAGACAGAGTTGTAGCCTCTCCCCGATGTTATTCAATCTGTATATTGAGCAAGCAGTAAAGGAAACAAAAGAAAAATGTGGAGTAGGTATTAAAATTCATGGAGAAAAAATAAAAACTTTGAGGTTCGCCGATGACATTGTAATTCTGTGAGAGACGGCAAAGGACTTGGAAGAGCAGTTGAACGGAATAGACAGTGTCTTGAAAAGAGGATACAAGATGAACATCAACAAAAGCAAAACGAGGATAATGGAATGTAGTCGAATTAAGTAGGGTGATGCTGAGGGAATAAGAATAGGAAATGAAACACCTAAAGTAGTAAAGGAGTTTTGCTATTGGGGAGCAAAATAACTGATGATGGTCGAAGTAGAGAGGATATAAAATGCAGACTGGCAATGGCAAGGAAAGCGTTTCTGAAGAAGAGAAATTTGTTAACATCGAGTATAGATTTATGTATCAGGAAGTCGTTTATGAAAGTATTTGTTTGGAGTGTAGCCATGTATGGAAGTGAAACATGGACGATAACTATTTTGGACAAGAAGAGAATAGAAGCTTTCGAAATGTGGTGCTACATAACAATGCTGAAGATTAGATGGGTAGATCACGTAACTGATGAGGTATTGAATAGGATTGGGGAGAAGAGAAGTTGGTGGCACAACTTGACTAGAAGAAGGGATCGGTTGGTAGGACATGTTTTGAGGCATCAAGGGATCACAAATTTAGCATTGGAGGGCAGCGTGGAGGGTAAAAATTGTAGAGGGAGACCAAGAGATGAATACACTAAGCAGATTCAGAAGGGTGTAGGTTGCAGTAGGTACTGGGAGATGAAGCAGCTTGCACAGGATAGAGTAGCATGGAGAGCTGCATCAAACCAGTCTCAGGACTGAAGACAACAACAACAACATACTTTTCCGTAAAAGTTTTTAAACCATATCTATTCTGTAACCGTTATTCATCGCTATTCTCGTAACGGTATTAATTTCAGTCTCCCTATCTTTTTCACTCATAGGTATATTGACTGCCCTATGCGCGAGACTACGGAAAGCAGCTTCTTTATAAGCCTGCCGACGGCATGAATCATTCTGGATCATCAGTCGTAGTTTGTTTTCTATAAACGGAGAACACATGTTTGGACCCTGTTTTTTTATATGCAGTTCCAGGAACTGTAAACAATTGTCAGTTACATACTCCACGGTAAATTCTATTTTATTATGTCCGTCGT
This sequence comes from Schistocerca gregaria, assembly GCF_023897955.1. Taxonomy (NCBI): domain Eukaryota; kingdom Metazoa; phylum Arthropoda; class Insecta; order Orthoptera; family Acrididae; genus Schistocerca; species Schistocerca gregaria. The sequence goes on from NC_064929.1 coordinate 78,566,022, forward strand.
TGAACTTCTTTACTATTTCCTCAATGCCCTCACCGGAACCATCGACAACTAACAGAGTGTCGTCTACATAACGTTTGTAATAAACAATTTTATCCATAATGTTATAGTCAGAATTTAGAACTTTATCTTCAAGGTCATTGATAAAAATGTCCTCCATAGTTCCTGAAATACTGCACCAAATGGCTAACCCATCGTTCTGAATACAAAATTTGTTATTATACGTAAAATAATTAAAACGTGTAATGAGCTGTAGGAGTTCAATAAATTCAATTGTCTCTTGTGTTGAAATTTTACCGTATTTAAGGTCGGATTGTAGCGTATCGCGATTGCGGTTTATCATATCGCGACACTGCTGCTCGCGTTGGTCGAGATCCACTGACTGTTAGCAGAATATGGAATCGGTGGGTTCAGGAGGGTAATACGGAAAGCCGTGCTGGATCCCAACGGCCTCGTATCACCAGCATCGAGATGACGAGCCACGTCTCGATGCCTGAGTCAACAGATGGGGACGTTTGCAAGACAACAACCATCTGCTCGAACAATTCGAAGACGTTTGCAGCAGCACGCACTATCAGCTCAGAGACCGTGGCTGTGGTTACCCTTGAGGCTGGATCATAGACAGGAGCGCCTGCGATGGTGTACTCGACGACGAACCTGGATGCACGAATGGCAAAACGTCATTTTTTCGGATGAGTCCAAGTTCTGTTTACAGCATCACGATGGTCGCATCCGTGTTTGGCGACATCGCGGTGAACACACATTGGAAGCGTGTATTCGTCATCGCCAAACTGGCGTATTACCCGGCGTGATGGTATGGGGTGCCATTGGTTACACGTCTCCGTCACCTCGGCACCTTGAACAGTTGACGTTACATTTCAGATGTGTTACGACCCGTGGCTCTATCCTTCATTCGATCCCTGCGAAACCCTACATTTCAGCAGGATAATGCACGACCGCATGTTGCAGGTCCTGTACGGGCCTTTCTGGATACAGAAAATGTTCGACTTCTGCCCTGGCCAGCACATTCTCCAGATCTATCACCAATTGAAAACGTCTGGTCAATGGTGGCCGAGCAACTGGCTCGTCACAATACGCCAGTCACTACTCTTGATGAACTGTGGTATCGTGTTGAAGCTGCATGGGCAGCTGTACCTTTACACGCCATCCAAGCTCTGTTTGACTCAATGACCAGGCGTATCAAAGCCGTTATTACGGCCAGAGGTGGTTGTTCTGGGTACTAATTTCTCAGGATCTATGCACCCAAATTGTGTGAAAATGTAATCACATGTCAGTTGTAGTATAATATATTCGTGCAATGAATACCCGTTTATCATCTGCATTTCTTCTTCGTGTAGCATTTGTAATGGCCAGCAGTGTGTACATGTCGTTTGGATCTTGTAAGAAACTTTACAATGAAGAGCAGTGATGATGATAGTCATCACGTTACTGGTATAATGGTAGCCGCCAACTACAGTTGTCGGCCATCTATTGCTGAGTACTTCTTGTGTCTCTGCACATGACTGAGGAAAATAGTACGGTGCTCAAACGTCTTGGTACACTGGATGCAACCTGCGTGGGTCGCCATTAGTTGTTGAACCTGCACAAAACAGAAAGGTTTGCACATTATCCCGCAGCCACTTCAACTTGCCCGTAGGCTTCAGCCACGACTCTTCTTCTCCCTTGCCAATTCTTGTACCGTTATTTTGACGATTATGATTGTATACTGATTCTGCTTTACATGCTTTATTTGCCACCAGCCTTGTTTAAGAGATGATTTACCGAGATTATAACCTGATTGTGGTTTCTACTAATGCGCCTGAGCACTTTCAATTCTTTCGAGTTTAATGATGTTATAGAGTTAGATAAATTTACCACACGTTTGTTGCACAAGGTACTTCCAAGTATGTACCAAATTTGTTGAACCCCGCCGGAGGGCGGTGAAAGGAGTGTACTGGGGCGCACTTCTATGTGGCACCAGAGTAAGAAAAGAATATTAATAAATTAAAATGAAACTAGTACACTATAAACAATGAATGTATCTGATAGGCTCGGTAATGCGGATCGCTGACTGTGCGCGACAGCAGAGCCAAAGATACTCTACTGCTTTGTTTTGGAGGAGGAAGTTTCTGTGGTGTGCTGTGTGAAGCCACCAGGAATTAGAGTAATGTATGTATGTCGTCAGTATTGATGAACACGGAAGATGAAGTCTTGAGGCAAATAAGACAAAGATGTTCAGTAATTATGATTTCTTTTTTTGCCGGTGCGTTAATATGGATGAGGCGGCTGATAATTTGTGATTGTTGAGTAACCCCAAGAACGTACGCAAACTGTTGTGAGTAAAGGACTAGTTAAATATTTCACTTTTGGTACGCTTTTAAGATTTGTTAACATATGTGTAATTTGATGATTTGCATTTATGTTGGCTTAATGAAGTTAGATAATACTTGCTGTTTACATCTCATTGTTTGTGAATCTATGTTGAGCAATGTAACTTCAGTTGTTAGATGTTTACCAAAAGCCAAACTTAACTTGCAACGTAATTTTGCTAAAAAGAAAACTGAGGGTTAGTAATTCACCATAAACAGTACCGCCTCCCAGCCCATGTCATATTTTTTAAAGAAGTTGAATTTTCTTACAGTATACAGAGGAAATATTATCTTTCCATCGTTTTATTATTCAACATCGTAAAAAAACGAGTATCAACTAAGCCAAATAGTTGGTTCAAATGGCTCTGAGCACTATGCGACTTAACTTCTAAGGTCATCAGTCGCCTAGAACTTAAAACTAATTAAACCTAAATAACCCAAGGACATCACACACATCCATGCCCGAGGCAGGATTCGAACCTGCGACCGTAGCGGTCCCTCGGTTCCAGACTGTAGCGCTTATAACCGCACGGCCTTTGAAATTTGTTGTACCGAGTAGTGTGTGTGTGTGTGTGTGTGTGTGTGTGTTGTAGCTTATGGGCGCTGAACGTCGAGGTCATCAGCGCCCTGACACGCATTAAAAGGAACGAATGTGGACAGACGTAATGAAACTGAAGCACACATGCAAAGAAAGCAGGGAAACAAGGAAAATGGTACATAAGAAAGTAAAACGTAAGGAAAGGGAAGGGTGCCGAGTAACAGAACTGTTGCCATGAAACGTGCTTAAACTGTAACTATAAAAACAAGTGGACGTGAAAAAAATGCACTACACTGTTATTCTTTTACATTGTGCTGATAGTACTAAACTTAATCCAGTGATCATTTTCAAGCGCAAAACAATTCCAAAACCTTCTGAAATACCGCCTGGTGTTGTCAACATGCGTGACACGTGTTGGATGGACGAAGCTGGTATGAAATTATGGATTAACAGAGTGTGGGAGCGAAGGAAAACTACTTTATTGAAGAAGAGTTCTTGTGTTAGATCAGTGTAGTTGTCATTTGAAAAAATCTGTGAAAGAGAAACTGAAACTGAGACAGGGAAAAACAGAGTTCGCTGTTGTTCCGGGAGGACCTACATCACAGTTGAAGCCTCCTTCAAGTCTCGATAAATAAACCATTTAAAGTGTATATGAGAGAGGAACGGAGCAAATGGATGTTAGATGAAACCCACCATTAATTCACTCCGAAGGAGCTTTAAAATGATCTACAATCAAACACATATGTCAGTGGATAAAACAGTCGTGGTCTAGAGTGAGAAAAGACATTATTGTTTAATCTTTCAAGAAGTGCGGCATAAGTAACGCTCTCGATGGCAGCGAATACCATCTTATATATGAAGAGGGCAACGATGACGACGAAGGGAAGAACAAGAAGAAGAAGAAGAAGAAGAAAGTTCAGATGATTTTCGGGGATTTTAAAGGTCAGTTCCGTTTTAGAAACTACGAAATTTTTTATTCTGGCTTTGCAGTGTAGTAATAAAAACGGTAAAATATTATTCTTTTTAAAAAATTGCTTAAAAATTTAGGTGCCTCTTATAGTCCGTAGCGTCTTATGGTTCGTAAAAAACGGTATTCTAACGGAAGATCCGCTTGGTTTACAGAATTGGTACGATGAAGAAAATACGGTCTCTATTAACTGGTTAATTATCAGCAAGCTTCTGACTCGGAAATTACTTTAGCTCTAAAGGCGCTTCTAGCCATCAAAGTTCCAACTGAAATTTTCACTGTTTCAGCACGTTTCTTAGTTGGAGAAATACTACTGGGGAGTATGCCGACACCAGATAATTCTATTATTACTGTCATTATTAATACTATTTTTTTCATTCCGCTGCTGCTATACATGCGTCTGAAGGAAGCGTTTAATACTTTTTTGGTCAATTTTAGTAGTAGTCGCGCAAAAATATGTAATTATTTAGATCGATACATTTCTATCGAATGCTTTTCCAATTTATATCGGACATATACCGTTCTTCACTGATTACATTAAAAATAAATTCTTAAAAATTAAAATTTAAAACAGTCTTGATCGCAATTTTCTTTTTTTTATTGGAGTGAGTGACCGGTTTCGACTCTTTCATAGTGTCATCTTCAGACTCTAAAGATATATTGTCAAAGTAGTGTAGACATTATAATTAATATATATATAAATAAGATAAATAATAATAAATTATACCCAAAGCGGTGGATGGACAGTGCCAGACGAGTTTCGTTGACCTTCAACATTCGTGTAACTGCTGATTTTCCCCCCTTTATTGTTATTTCATTCCCCTACACCATATGGGCAAGGGAGGGCTGTCAGCGGCACATTCCGCCGCTCTTCAGCCGAGTGACACTACAATTAAAACAAGAATAAAATGATACATACATAAGGAGATAAAAAAGGGGAACATAAAACAGAGTAAGGGGAGAAAATGGAGGTAAAATATACACTGACATGGAAACGCTCATGGGGGACAGTTAAAAAAAAAGTTACCAGAAAGTTAAAAAACACAATTGGCGATTCTTAAAACACAGGGAAGACACTGAATGTTCAGGCACAGGTTAAAAGTCGGCCACAGTAGTAAAAACACTCCGGAACAACACACTTAAAATCCACTTGGAGCACACACGATTAACTATAAAACCGCCAGGTGGGACCTGCCAAGGGAAAAGGTCAGAGAGTATGGAAAAGGAGGGGAGAGCATGGGGCAGCTGGGGAAGTGGCGGAATGAAGAGAGGAGGGGCAACCGTGGGTTCACGAAGAGGCAAGAGACTCGTGGGGTGGGAGAGGAAGAGGGAAGACAGGGCAGGAGGGAGCGCAGAGACACTGGAAAGAGGCACAAGAGATGGAGGGGCAGTAGGAGGGGAAGCCGCTCAGGAGGAGGCAGGGGGAGGAGAGGGAGCCCTGAGGAGGAGGCAGGAAGAAAGGGTTAGAGTTGGTAGGAAGGGTAGATGTCAGGGCAAAGCTCATCATTCAGGAGGGGTAGACGGTGGAAGTTGTGTTGGGAAAGGAGATGGAGGGTGTGGAGATGGAGAGAGGGTGGGACACAACGGTAAAGGCGCGGCGACTGATTGGGGGTGGAGGGGTTGGGAGAAACCAGGGGGTGTGGGGCATCAAGGCAGCAGACAATATATAGTGTGTGGATGTGTTCAAGGAAAAGGAGAAGGTGGGGGAAGGGGATGAGGTCGTAGAGGATGCGCGTGGGGGACGGAAGGCGGATGCGAAAGGCGAGGCGGAGCACATGGCGTTCGAGGATTTGGAGGGCTTGATAGAACTGGGGATGAGCGGAAATCCAAGCGACGCTGGCATAACAGAGGATGGGGCGGATCAAGGATTTGTAGGTATGAAGGATGGTGGAAGGATGCAGACCCCACGTCTGGCCGGACAGGAGTTTCAGGAGGCGGAGGCGGTTGTGAGCTTTGTTTTAGATGGTAAGGAGATGGGGAGTCCAGATGAGGTGGCGGTCGAGTGTGAGGCCAAGGTATTTGAGGGTAGGAGTGAGGTGGATAGGGCAGCCATAAATGGTGAGGTAGAAATCATGGAGGCGGAAGGAGCGGGTGGTGTGGCCTATGATGATCACCTGGGTCTTGGAGGGATTAACACGGAGGAACCACTGGTTGCACCAAGCGGTGAACTGGTCAAGGTGGGTTTGGAGGGTGCGTTGGGATTATTGAAGGGTAGGATAAAGGGCTAGGAAGGCGGTGTCATCAGCGAACTGGAGAAGATGAACAGAAGGGGGAGGTTTGGGCATATCAGCAGTGTACAGGAGATAGAGGAGAGGGGAAACGACAGAACCTTGGGGCATGCCGGCAGAAGGGTAGAAAGTACGGGAGTTGGAATTGTGGATAGTCACATAGGAGGGACGATGGGAGAGGAAGGAAGCAACGAGACAGACGAAATTGATGGGGAGAGCATAGGTCTGAAATTTGAAGAGAGGCTCGGGATGCCAGACACGGTCATAGGCGTTCTGTAGATCAAGGGAAACAAAGATAGCGGAGCGACAGGAGTTAAGTTGGAGGGAAAGAAGATTGGTAAGGTTAAGGAGCTGGTCGTCAGTGGACATGAAGGCTGGAAGCCACATTGGGTAAGAGGAAGGAGGCGGTGCTGGTTAAGGTGGCGGTGAATACGACGAGAGAGGATGGCCTCGAAGACCTTACTTAACATGGAGGTGAGGCAGATTGGACGATAGGAAGAGGTATCAGAGGGGGGTTTGTTAGGTTTAGGGAACAGCAGGACACGGGAAGTCTTCCACAGATCGGGGTAAAATCCAGTGGAGAGGAGGACATTGTACAGGGTAGCAAGGACAGACAGGACGGATGGGGGGATTCCTTGAGGTGACGGTAGGTGACGCCATCATGACCAGGGGCGGTGTTGCGTTTGGAGCGGAGGACAAGTGTCATGTCTTGTGCAGTGATGGGAGTGTTGATGTCTGAGGGGGGTAACTGATCCAAGTACTGGAAGCTAGGGGTGAGTGGGGGGACAGAGGCATTAGTGTGGTCAAGGACGGTGGGGAAGAGGGAGTAATCAAAATGGGGATCGTCAGGAATGGAGAAGACCTGAGATAGGTGGGAAGCAAAATGGTTAGCCTTACTGAGGTTGGCAGGAAAGGGTCAATCGTTATGGAGGATGTGGTATTGCGGGGTGGGATGGCTACCAGTAAGGCAGTGGAAGGCTGACCAGTACTTGGAGGAGTTGACAGGGTGGGTGGAGTTGAGGCGTGTGCATGTCTGGCGCCAGTCCCGGCGTTTCTTTGCTGTAAGGAGGTTCCGGATATGTCGCTGTAATTGCCGGTGGCAGGTGAAAGTATCCCAGTCACGAGTGCGGGATGGTTTTCTGAAGGAAGGAAGAGGCATAGGTGATGTCATCAGGGTGTTGAAAGAAGAGGGGGTGGCTTTCGACCTGTAAGGCAATGGATTCCCGGTAGGCATCCCCATTGGCACAGTGGTAGTCATGGACAGACTTTGGAGGGGCAGCCGGGCGGGTGGCTGCGGTGGCGGGATGGGTAGAGGAGATGGTGAGAAGGACAGGAAGATGGTCACTACCGACAGGATCGAACACATCAACGGCGATGTGACCAAGGAGGTTGGGGGAAGCGAGGATAACATTGGGGGTGGAGTTACTTTCAGGACGGGTGAGTTGTGGGAGAGGAACAAGGTCACAATGTAGGGTGGCAAGGAACTGATGCTACCGCCGAAGGGTGGCTGGGTCACGGCTGTGCGTGTTGAGGTCAGCAGCGATCACATAGGTGGAGAAGGTACGGTCAACATGGGAAATGAAGTCAAAGGGGAGAAGAGCTGTGGGGTGGATATAGACAGTGGCACAGGTTAAGGTGAGGGAGAGAAAAAAATAGGTTGAGGAGAAGGTGTTCAGTTGGGTCATTGAGGAGGGGTTGTGGCCGGACAGGGAGATGCCGGAGGTGGCCTATAGCGAATCCACCTCGGGGTAGGGGAAGGGGATTGTCAGTGTGGTGAAGGAGATAAGGGGTTGCAAATAGGGCGGGCGCAGCGGACTTCCAGGGCAGGGTGGGCATTCAGTTCCGCCAACACCTCACCACAGGAGCGAGTTTTGTGATGACGGCTGTGAGGGTCGGCAGACAATGAGGCGGTCAGGGCTGATGGGGAGAGGAGAACGTAAGGAAGGGGGTGTGGGAAGCGTGGGGCCCAAAGGTGATGCGGGGAAGGCACTGGAGGAGATCAGTAGGGAAGGAGGGACAGGGAGACTTGATGAGAACAGAGTCTCTGCGAGGGATAAGTTGGGTGATGGGTGCACTGGGGATGTACTTCCAGATTTCAAGGGTGAGGGTGTGGGCATCCAGGAATTTCAGATCAGGGTAAGGTAGGAGAAAGGTACACAGGGAGGGGGCTGGAGAGGATGGAGGTGGGGTGGTATCCATAGCGGGGTCAGTGGGAGGGGGGATGGGCAGTGACTTTTTGGATGAGGGGGTAGAGGAGAGGTCGACACTGGGCCGTTTGGAAGACTTTCTGGCGGGTGTGGCCTGGGAGGAGGGATGAGGGACTGCATAGATGGGGAGGTAGTGGGAGGCAGGGCCCTCCTGTGAGGCAGTTGCACCAGATGAGAGGGCAGGGCGGTCTGTGGTGCGGCGGGCGGTGACTCGGGAAGGGGAAGCAGTGGCAGTTGCAGGGGGGAGGGGGGGAAAGTCGTCTCGGCGGACAACAGGAGCTGGAGGGGGGTGGGAGCAGGGGCAGAGGCAGGAGCAGGAGCAGCAGCAGGTGCAGTAGCAGGGGTAGGAGCGGGAGTGACATACAGGTGGGGATACAGTGATGGAGAGGAGGTAGATGGGGAGGAGACGTGAGTAGGGGAGGTGGATGAGACGGGTTAATCCCAGAGGAAGCACTCCATGACGTTACAGTGGGGGCAGGTGAAGGGGAGGTGTAGATGATGGTGGTAGTTGGGGCGTCCATGACTGCAGAAGAAGCGGCGAGCACCGAGTGACGGCGGCAGCGGCGGCGGCAGAAGCGGCGAGCACCGAGAGATGGCGACCAGGCGGCGGGCAGCAGTGACGGCGTGCTGACGGGCAACAACGCGACAGGCACTGTTGGAGCTCTTCCACGTCGAAGATACACCCTGAGAGGAGCCCAGGCAGTGCGAGTCCTCGATGAGGAAGTGAGGGAATCCAACCCCTGATTGCTGACTCGTAGAGGGAACAGGTATTAGTAGGGCTGGACACACCCACCGTTCTGAGTATGACATCATGTGAAGCCAATCAGAAAACACGTTCATGATTACATAACTTAATACATAACTATGAAGGAACAGTTACAGTTATAATACATCATGATGTCAATTATTGATCATTATTCAATGAATATTAATTATACTATTAAAATGGTTCATTCGTATGAAGTAGAGTATGCTGCCGTCTAAACTCAGAACTACAAATCTGCATCAGAGATTGTCGTTGCCCCAGTGTTTACGTAGATAAACGAGGGTTACCATGGAAATGGCGTCCTGCTCCGCTGTGGACGTGCTGTCAAAGACTGCACTATGGGGAGTTACATCGTATGTTACGGTTATGTGCCATAGAAATACGGTTAATTTTGCTCTCTTCTGATGTCAGCGTCATGAAAATAACTGTACTATGGCGCAACCACACTAATATTTCTGTAATAAAAAATAAATTCTTTGATGAAATCATTACTTGATAAGAGAAGGAAGGAAGGAAGGGAGGAAGGAAGGAAGATTGGGGTTAACGTGTTGTCGACAGCGGTGTCATTAGAGACGGAGCACAAACTCATAATGTGTCAAGAGTGGGGAAGAAAATCGGCCGTGCCGTTTCGAAGTAACCATTTGCCAGCAACTATTTAGAGAAATTACGGAAAACCTGAATCTGGATGGGCGAACGCGGATTTGAACCGTCGTCCTCCCGAATGCGCGTCGAGCGTTCTAACCGCTACGCCACCTCGCTCGGTATTGATAAGAGCGCAATGGCGCTTGTAAAGTGCTAAAACTGGCGGTAAATGCCAGTCCAAAGTCACAACTTGGTAATGGCTTCCGTTAAATGTCACGGTCATTCTTTCTGGATGACTTGGTGGAAGTCAGCTGTTTCCAATAGTGTGAGGAAGAAAATGTTGCAGAGCAACAGTTTTCTTTGCGATAAACTCCAAATTTAGCATTCTACGTTGCCTAAGTTCACGTTTTCGCGAAATTAGTTTAAATTTAGTATCCACTTCAACAACGTAGAAAAATGTTGCTCAGTTGCAAGACTCACATCCGACTCAGCAGCCTTACATTTTTAGTCGGCAACCAGAAATTCTAACTCTGTGGGACACGAGTTTCAGTAATCTGGTGTACCGAAGACTGGACAATACGCAGTTGACTTATTTGACTCCATAGCTACATCGTAACAGTAGTTAAGTGTGCAAGCAATGTTGTTCTTTAGCACCTGCCTGCCTGAACTTCTCATTGGAGATTGATATTAGTCTAAAAAAAGAGGTACATCCATGAGTACTATTGTCCCCCCCCCCTTTATGGATTTCGCTAACAACCCTGCCAGTTTACCCTTCCCTTTCCTATTGAGGTGTAGGCCATGCCATGTGAAATCCCCACTATCAGTAGCCACGACAGCAACCAATCCAACATCTGACAGAGTGGCCTCCGTACGCAACTGATCCAACTCCATATTTACCCTCCTGACAGAACGATTCAACTGGGGCTGATCATGCCGCACGAAAGCAGGCACCAGCCCAACATAGGTATGGGTTGTTGCAGAGGCTATTTTCACCAGGTCACACTCAATACTGTAGCCCTGATCCCTATCAATACTGTTTCTCACTCCACCCACTAACATCACATGATCCTGCTTTGAGAAACCCTTGCACACGGAACCTGTATCCTCTACCACCTGGCTGACTTGCACTTATCTTGAAAAAGTTTGTGACCTGGTACCTGTCACCTAATTTTTCCTGCAAAATCTGGCCCACACCTCTTCCATTGCTGCTACATAGCAACAGAACTTTCCTCTTACTTTCTACTTTTTTTAAAAACAGTTCGTTTCCTAGTGAGATTCTTTTGCATCTTAACTATCTCTGCTTCAGACCTTGTGAGAAAGTTGACAGTGAAGCCAACATGTGCGTCCTGAGGTGCAAGCTGCTATACAATATGGATATTGCATGGATACCATTTGAGAATGGTTAGAAGCACCTTCCATACGATGGGGCACAGGATGTTGAACTACCATGATACAGCATGCCCACTTCTGACTTTTGGGAACTGCGTGCAGCATTTTCTGTCATAGCAACAGCGATTTCATGAACCACCTGTGGTGCAACCAGTCATCGGCGTCTTCCTGGAGCAGCACCCAGTTCTCCAGTTGATTTGATCTTCTTCATAACACTCTGTACATCAGGTGGAGACAGAGGACCCTTCCATAATCCTTTCAACCACCAATATTCTCAAAGTGCAACTGCAGCATCACAGCAGTCTCACTAATAATGCCCTGCACCTTTTGTCCAAGCTCACATTGATATGTCAATCCAAGCTCACGGTGACATGTCATGAAGTGCCCTGTGACTAATGAGATGTGTGAGACTATGAATCATTATGACTGATAATTCTACCAAGTTTGGTATTCATAAGGTAATTACTTTTCATGTTATAATGTGGTAAATAGGGAAAGTTTAATTATAACCACCCAGTATATAACAAATACTAAATATCTCAAAAATATCTTCTCTAAGTTTTAGGTAATACCTGCAGTAGTCCAGAAATTGCTTCATTACTCACTTTGAAACTGATAAATGAATTAATTGACAGCACAGCCCAGCAGTAATCACATAAGGGCTACTATACTGCCATACACAGCTTTTATTATTAGTAGTATTATTAAAGTGGTTAGGCATAAAACATTAACAGTCTGAATGACCTACCAGTTCAGAAGTAAAGAGTGCAGCAGTGAAATGATTTATGAACAGTAAGTATAACACACAAGTCTGAACTTGTTTGATTTTAAATGTGGTTGCAGTGTGCATGTCAAGGAAGTGCCACAATGGAGAGAAGTAATGAAGGAGAAGCTTGTTTTGTAACAAGTGTCTACCCTCACTGTGGATAGTTAGCTTTCTTCTCTGAGATGGAGCACTTGCAATGCACCATGAATTCCTTTGTAATTTATTGTAACAAGAACACATACGAGCGTGTGCGCCTGCGTGCGCCCACACACGCACACATGAACACACCCACATACGCACACACACAAACTATCATTGATTGTCACTTAAAAAATAAAAGTTTTCAAGAAAAGTCTTTCAGTCAACAGTTTAGTCAGGTACTAAAGTGAAAATGTGGGGGAGGGGAGCAACAGAGGTAAGGGGGTAGGGTCTAATGTCTGATTTCACCCAGGGATAAGGATATAGGAAACATTGGGAATCGCTGAGCTAGAGCCATTGAATGTTGTATCTACTAGTGGTCTGGTAGTAAACAATGCTAAGAAGCACGTTGAAGGCTGAAGTCTATTCGTAATTCATTCTGTCTGTACGCAAAAATTATATGTCCATCTGTAGCTTCACTTCATATGTCTAATGGAAGCAGAGTCATAATTTCCCATTTTGGTACACATCTAATGATAAGCTAGTGCAGAAATACTTTAGCAACTGAGTACTAGACTGGGACTCCAATTCTGTATTCCTTCCTGCACCACAATCCACCCTCAACTCATCAAGTGCAGATGCTGAATATGGCCATAGGCTCTCTAGTCTCCGAGCTGTCCCCTTGTGATCTGTGGCATAGGCTGTTGCTCTTATTTTGGCTAGTGTAATACTGTTCATTCTGGATGTTATTCAATCTGTATATTGAGCAAGCAGTAAAGGAAACAAAAGAAAAATTCAGAGTAGGAATTAAAATCCATGGAGAAGAAATTAAAACTTTGAGGTTTGCCAATGACATTGTGATTCTGTCAGAGACAGCAAAGGACCTGGAAGACCAATTGAATGGAATGGACAGTGTCTTGAAAGCAGGATATAAGAGGAACATCAACAAAAGCAAAATGAGGATAATGGAATGTAGTCAAATTAAGTTGGGTGATGCTGAGGGAATTAGATTAGGAAATGAGACACTTAAAGTAGTAAAGGAGTTTTGTTATTTGGGGAGCAAAATAACTGATGATGGTGGAAGTAGAGAGGATATAAAATGCAGACTGGCTATGGCATGGAAATCGTTTCTGAAGGAGAGAAATTTGTTAACATTGAGTATTGATTTAAATGTCAGGAAGGCAACTCTGAAATTATTTGTATGGAGTGTAGCCATGTATGGAAGTGAAATATAGACTTTAAATAGTTTGGGCAAGAAGAGTATAGAAGCTTTCCAAATATAGTGCTACAGAAGAATGCTGAAGATTAGATAGGTAGATCACATAACTAATGAGGAGGCATTGAACGGAATTGGGGAGAAGAGAAATTTGTGGCACAACTTGACTAGAACAAGGGACCTGTTGGTAGGACATGTTCTGAGGCATCAAGGGATCACAAATTTAGCATTGGAGAGCAGTGTGGAGGGTAAAAATTGTAGAGAGAGACCAAGAGATCTATACACTAAGCAGATTCAGACGGATGTTGGTTACAGTAGGTACTGGGAGATGAAGAAGCTTGCGGAGGATAGAGTAGCATGGAGAGCTTCCTGAAACCATTATCTGGACTGAAGACCACAAGAACAACAATACTCTTCCTAATTATTGCGTGAGTTTTCATGGAAAACAACTATAAAATACTGAGTGAAAAGGGTGCAGTATGTCTCCAATGGAAATGCAGACAAGCCATCTGACTTTGAATTTCATGAATGTAGTTATGAAAGTGATACAGTAGGTATTCTGCTAATTTCATCAGACCTGCTTGTTCTGAAGATGCCAAGTGTGGAGGATGTGAGAACTTAATACCTGCTAATGCAAGTGTTATAAAATTTCGACAAGGGGATGACAAAGTTATTCATGCAAGGTATGGTATGAAATCTTAGGTGCACATAATCTACAACCATGATTAAAATGTACCATAAAATTCAGTTGAGTTACACAAGTTTTGTAACTATCTTATGGAAAAAAATTTGTTGTAATGAAAGGAAATGTACCTCCTTTGACGAAGGTGCAAAATTCTGCTATTCCACACACTTTTCATCTCCAGTGTTTAATTGTGTACTCATATGTGTAAATGGTGACCAGCAATTGTGAAATGTATCTCTTTTTTTTCTGGGAAGAATGGGTGTGGTGTGATGAAATTTTCTACCTGCATTGCACAAGTGTTCAACTAATTTTATAATTTTCTTAATACCTTAAGCACTTTTATTACAGAAATTTTTATCCTTTTTTTCTATCTTCTTAGAAGAAAATCATTTAATTGGAACTTAAATTCGACTTTGAATTCATCAATGAAGAATTTGTATGATGTTACAGGTGTGGCAAATTAGGTCAAGTGTTTAACTGAAATGATTTTATTTTAATTACTACCAAAACATTAAATTATGAATGAAAGTCACAAAACTCATTCTGTCATAACATTGTGAAAACTATGAAAAACCATCCAAAGTACACAAATTTTACTTTTTTTATTCACTCAGTGACTAGTTTTTGGCCAAGATCCATTTTCAAATCATTGTCTCTGTGAACTGTAATTGTTCGTTTGCACAGTTTTGACATGATTTTTGTGTTTTCAGGAATACTATTTTTGATTATGTTATGATGATCTGAAAATAGATCCAGGTCATTGAGTGAATAAAAAAAGTGAAATTTGCAACTTCGGCTGGTTTCTCGTTGTACTGATGCTGACCTACAATTAATTCAGCATGTTGGTTGGAAGTTCGTTTTAAATACTGTTAAATTACTTATATTAAATTATAAGCATTAAATGAAAACAAACAGATGACAATTATTTACGAATTTTAGATGTTCCAAATTTTTCACCGTAACAGGTGTTTTCTCCATAGAAATGTCTTCCTCATGTGGGTAGCTTGATGAATGTCCTCTGGGGTGCATGTATTTCAGCACAACAGAATCTTTTCCTTTGACAAAGTCAAGAATTGTGAAGTACTCTTTATCAGTGCTCATTTTACCACACGTATCTGACACAAACAATACAAATTCTCCAGTATCAATATATTTCTTCGAACTTCATGCAGAGATTTCTTCCATGACCCTACAGTGATTTTTCTATTTTCCAAGGTAACTATGACAAATGTTCCTCCACAGCACGATATGACTGCTTTGAGAACACCTCGCACAACAGATTGAAAATAATTAAGCATTGGCATTTTCTGTTATACCTTCATCTGAAACAGGTAACAGCACTGCAATATGCAAGCAACACAACATTGCTTCTCCAGCTCATACACCTGCAGAGATATATGAGTAGGTGTCTGTGAATTGTTTCAATAGTGCTTATGAATGGTTTGGTCTTACCATCGACATCCCAAAGACATAGGTACTTGCATAGCCAGCTCTTGGAACTGTCTTCCTAGATTGCAGTATCTCTGTTTCCAGCACATCTTTGAAACAAATAGACCACTTCCTCTATCTAGGAAGTATATTATCAACTAATTGCTCATCAGGAAAGAAATAGGAGGACAGAATAATGGTATCCATATTGGCTTGAATATCTCATACATCAAGTCCTGATGAATGAAGATCTGACGAAATGCACCAAACTGGTGGTGAATCAAGCATTTGTTGTTCCTACCCTGGTCTGCTGTTGTGAATATCGGACACCATATCACTGTGATCTTAAGTAATTAGAACATGTTGGCATGTTATAATGATTTTTCTATCTCTTTCTTGGCCTGTATAACTTATCTTGAACAGATAGTGATGTTTTGTTGAACAGAAAACAATACTTTTAGATGAGGAAAGAACTCAAAAAAATGTTTGCATGAGATGTTTAATAATGCTCATTTAATTTAATCCCCAGCAGTAAAAGGGAGAACATCTGTCACTCTTTGTCACCTGTTTCATTCTTCCGTTGTCAGATGTTTGTATGCTCTCCTTCTTGCTCATATCTGTACAAGTATATTGCTGTGTAAGTCTTATTGAACAATGAGTAACAATTCCTGAAATTCATTGCATTGTAGTCCTTCATTTTGATGTTTTAATAGCTCATCTCATGGATCAAGCAGTCAGTTTTTGAGATCAGAATTAGTCAGCTTGGTCATGATCTGTTCTGCTACCATTGTGGTTATCTCACTAAGATAATTACTATTTATATATATTACATAGCATTGCATGTTTTATCTTGATGAAGATGGCTTTGCCAGTGCAAACGGAAATTTGCACACCTATAATCTTAAATTTTGTGGTCATAGAATTTTTAACAAAGGCAGTTAATTCCAAAGGTAGTACATCGTGTTTTCATTAGTTAGTTACAGCATTAGAGAAAGATATTTTATCATAAAACATTTGTTATGAAAAACTTCAATACCATTTTCTGTCCCACTGATATTACACATATTTGGTGTGATATGAAACCACAATTTGCTAATAAATCAGTCCAACTTTGAACATTATTTAATCCAAAAGATTTTTCATATTTCCTTCTCAGCTCAGATCACATGTAAAGGACATTACAACGTCACAAACAGAAGCTTAGATGCATGAAGAACATCGAATGAGACAACTTTATATCAACTGGGAAGGCAAAGATGTACAGTATAGAGTCCAATGTTATTGACTGGATGCATTGGGAATTCCAGCAGATGAGAAATGACATACCTTCTCAATAACGTCTGTATGGTAAAGTGAAGACAGGTAGAAGACCCAATGGTGCTCCTCTAAAGTACTGTAAGGATCAATTCAAGAAGAACCTAAAGCATCTAAAGGCTGACAGAAGGGTAATTGGTGTGCCTCAGCAAAACACCGTATTCACAGGCCCATAACTACTTCAACTTCTATTTAACATTTTGAGCAGTAATGTTGGAATCTGGAGAATAAGAAATTTCAGATGTGCAAACTTCACCAGGACCACCCTCTATTTGTATATTTGTATTTGTATTTTATTCATCACATAACATACTTTTTTCAGATCATCTGATCGTACTGTACAGGAGATACAATAATGTGGGATGCAGGTCTGTGGCCAGGTATGTTTGAAAACGGGGGCAGCAGGTGTGAGTAGATTATGTGAATATAGTACATGCATAGTGGAAAAAGAGTGCAGAAAGAGTAGGGGTGGGAAGGAGGTTGGTAGGATGACGTAAAAATTCATGTCCAAAGGAATTTACCGAAAATAACATGCAAAAATACACAGGTGACACAGGAAGAAAAAAAATGGTTCAAATGGCTCTGAGCACTATGGAACTTAACATCTGTGGTCATCAGTCCCCTAGAACTTAGAACTACTTAAATCTAACTAACGTAAGGACATCACACACATCCATGCCCGAGGCAGGATTCGAACCTGTGACCGTAGCAGTCGTGCGGTTCCGGACTGAGCACCTGGAACCGCTAGACCAGACACAAGAAGAGTAAGCCAGTTCAGGATCTAGGATTAATATCAGTGGGTCAAATATCAGGAAGGAGATTCTGCACCAGCGATCAGCACAGTTATGTAGACATTTGCTGTGTATGGATGTGGCGGTTGACACAGTGTGACTCGTAAGTCAGAATGTGTGATGCGGTTTGGAAGGTGACATGTAAAACACAGGAAAGAAGAGAAACAAGAGGATTGGCACTGAGTAAACAAATCTAGTAGAAAATAGTAACAAAGAAAAGTAGCAAAGGAAAACAACACAGAGGTAAAGGATAGCTGGAGACACTGCTCGTGTGTGTGTGTGTGTGTGTGTGTGTGTGTGTGTGTGTGTGTGTGTGTGTGTGTGTGTGTGTGTATGCTAAACACATGTGCTATTTTCCAAAAGGCCTTCTAATGTAGACAACAGTCTTTTTGTTGTGCCCGACTACGACTCAACATCTACACTATATTGTGAGTGAAATCTGTACTTTTCATAATATTTTCATGTACCACTTCTGTAACATGTAGCTATGTGTATGGCATGTGCACAAAGTGCCCGTAATAAAAAAAAGTAGATACCAAAAATTTCATACTGGGGGATGGAGGGTGGAGTGGGGAGCTCTAATAAAATAATTCTTACAGTATGAAAGCTGCACCTTACCAGCAGTTTCTTTCACAGAAATTCATTCGATTATTGAAGTTAAAGGCTGCTTTCAATATCTGTTGCCTGCTTTCATGAGGTGCTTTTGCCTGGATCAGCTTCCAGTTACCCAATTTTTCCTTGGTATCTATTTTCTGTCTGTTTTGTATTTTCAGCATTACACAATTCCAAGATGCTCGTGCACAAACTTGAAAGTTGTTATTTGTTAAAAAACTGTATTTGTTATGGTGTTAAGTTTCCTAATTTGAATTAACATATTCTGAAGTTGGCAGGAGTAAAATACACGGAAAGAGAGGCTATTTACAATTTGTACAGAAAGCAGATGGCAGTTATAAGAGTTGAGGGACATGAAAGGGAAGTAGTGGTTGAGAAGGGAGTGAGACAGGGTTGTAGCTTCTCCCCGATGTTATTCAATCTGTATATTGACCAAGCAGTGAAGGAAATAAAAGAAAAATTCAGAGTAGGTATTAAAATCCATTCAGAAGAAATAAAAACTTTGAGGTTCACCGATGACATTGTAATTCTGTCAGAGACAGCAAAGGACTTGCAAGAGCAGTTGAATGGTATAGATAGTGTCTTGAAAGGAGGATATAAAATGAACATCAACAAAAGCAAAACGAGGATAATGGAATGTAGTCGAATTAAGTCGGGTGATGCTGAGGGAATTAGATTAGGAAATGAGACACTTAAAGCAGTAAAGGAGTTTTGCTATTTGGGGGGGAAAATAACTGATGATGGTCGAAGTAGAGAGGATATAAAATGTGGACTGGCAGTGGCAAGGAAAGCGTTTCTGAAGAAGAGAAATTTGTTAATGTTGAATATAGATTTAAGTGTCAGGAAGTCATTTCTGAAAGTATTTGTATGGAGTGTAGCCATGAATGGAAGTGACATATGAACGATAAATAGTTTGGACAAGAAGAGAATAGAAGCTTTTGAAATGGGGTGCTACAGGAGAATGCTGAAGATTAGATGGGTAGACCATATAACTAATAAGGAAGTATTGAATAGGATTGGGGAGAAGAGGAGTTTGTGGCACAACTTGACCAGAAGAAGGGGTCGGTTGGTAGGACATTTTCTGCGGCATTAAGGGATCACCAGTTTAGTGTTGGAGGGCAGCGTGGAGGGTAAAAACTGTAGAGGGAGATCAAGAGATGAATACACTAAGGAGATTCAGAAGGATGTAGGCTGCAGTAGGTACTGGGAGATCAAGAAGCTTGCACAGGATAGAGTAGCATGGAGAGCTTCATCAAACCAGTCTCAGGACTGAAGACCACAACAACAACAACAACAACAGCACATATGTAGGCTTTGTTTACAAGTGACAGATAAATCTTGCAGTGTAGGTATCAAGATAATGAATGACAGCCAAAAACAAGAGGACATAAAATGCAGACTCCCAAAGGTGTTTCTGAAAAGGAAAAATAATTAACATAAAATATAAATTTAAGTTCATGTTGAATATCAGCTACACTGCTCTTTAAATGGGTTTTGTTTTATAAATCTCTCATGATGAGCCCATTTCAGTATACTGTCATCATCAGATGCTCTGTAAATGCACAAGTGAGTGACGGTCTTGATGTAATGGTCTGTAACTATGATCAGAAAAGTTACGATACATTCGTTTGGAGTTTTTACATTAGATGTTGCTGTATGTCCTGTCTGTTTGTAGAATTATTGGCTTCTCCTCAGATGTACACTGGAGACATATATCTGATTTGATTCATTTTTTATGTATGCTTTTTTTTCTCTTGACAGTTTGGATGACAGTGGGTCAGTGATTTTACATGTTTATGTAGTACCTATATAACCCTGATTGTACCCAGCTCACACCTCTTCATCCAAAGCAAATAAGCAGCCATGAATGTCTTTCCTCATTGCTCAAAAGTATGGAAATTGCATGGGGATAGATCAGAACTATATGGAGGATGTGGAAGGGCTTCCAGTAAAACTTCTGCAGTGTAACACAAACACGCAGGAATACTGACAGATGGCATCATTCCAGTGCAGGATAATGCCTATCCTCAACCGCAGTAACAGTTCTTGCAAGGAAGCCATCACCTTTTCATTCAAAGTGCCAAAGAAGTTCGTCACAAGCATCAACACGTCGTTCTCTCATTTCAGGAGTCAGCTGCCATGGCACTCATCTTGCAGACACTTTGTTAAACTGGAGCACATCATGCACAGTGTGGTGTGCTGACCCATTACTAATCTGTATACATGCTACAGTGTCATTTAGTGTTACTTGGCAGTTTTCCTTCACTATGGCTTCAACTGCTGCAATGTTCTGTGGAGTCACAACTCATTGTGCCTGACCTGGACGAGGAGCATCTGCCCCTGAAGTCACACCATTTGCAAACTTCCTACTCCGTTCATAGAGTTGCTGCTGTGACAAACATGCATCACCATACTGAACCTTTGTTCGTCAATGCATTTCAATAGGTTTCACACCTTCACAATGCAAAAACCGAATAACAGAATGATGTTCTTCCCTGGTGCATGTCGCAAGTGGAGCAGCCATCTTTATACTGATACTGCGACGGGATGTGTGCATCTGCACTATGCTACCACCTACAGGCCATTCTGCATGCTCTTTGTAGCACGCTTACCAACTTACAATATAATGGCATGAAATTTCGATTTGTTATTACTAATTTAAGGTTTTCATTTTACTCACCCGCATACAATAACTATGAATAAACATACACTGGAGTAGAGCTAAGAGAATGGGAATCAGTATTTGTGTCACTATCTGTTTATGAATGAAGGTATCAAGGCAGTTGTTCTGTGTAGAAGCTATAACATTGTCTAAAAGGAATGAGTAAATGAAATGAGTTTACTCATTTAGCAGTAAATGTCTAGATGTATATTTATTTATGAATTTACAGTGATTGAAATACCAATTTCTGTGCACACATCTCAACTCCAGTGTATGTTTATTCATATTTATTGTAAGTCCTCTCCTAATAACTGTTGTACAATACAAATGTAACTGCATCAAAACACTCAACAGAGATAACTTTTATAATTTAAGTTAAGAAATGTCAGAAACTGATATGTGTTTAGTGGCATCACATGCAACATTTTACCAATGTGCTTCAATATTACAAAAATAAAAAATAAAACATCACAAAAATATGTTGAAATAAAAAGTAGCATTCATTCAGTGATGGAATATGAAGCCCAGGCATAATCTTTATCTGCTGCAGAATTTCACTGTAACTTTGGAAGTGAAACTGTCTGCATTGGTTACCATCATTATCTCAATGGACAGCATTGAAAGACATTAATTCACTGGTCTGACATGATATTCTGAAAAAAAGGGTCTTGGTCCTCTTCAAAAATGAAAAACATCTTTCAATTTCAGCAGTTGTTATCAATGTTGTCTCTACTATTTTCAGAAGTTTTGCTATCTGAGAGAAGATATCATGCAAACTGTAGTTTGAAATGAAATGGAATAGTAATATGGCTCCAACAATAGAGAGATCTATCTTTAAACTTCATTTCTCCAACATAATGAGAACTCGGACAGCAACATTAGATTCTCTCTCTGGGAATTCCTCAAACTTTGATTAATGGAATGGCACTGCTCTGTCCAGACACTCTAGGGCTTGTAAATGATCAGGGACTTCTCTGTTAATCCTACTGCAGACTTATTTTGACTGTAATTGACTGTGTGTCTAGACGAGGATATAATTTTCGGAAGAATGCCATAGTCTACAAGATGAAGAGTTTTTCTTTCAGGTAGCCATGTCCAACTACTCGACAACATGTTTGGTTTGGTGGTGATTTTGCCATGGCTGATAAACATTCCAACAGCAAAGATTTACAGACATTTACAGTCTGCAATTTAAAATTCCATCTAGTAGCTGGCCCACTAGGAACTCTTTGTGCCACCAATGCCTCTAATGTGGAAACTCATTCTGACAACCTTGAAAATAAGGCTGAAAAACCTGACACATTTAAAAGGAGCACCCTAGCCAACTGATTTTGTGAAGCAGTGTGTTCCTCTATTAAATTTAATCCAGGTACATAACAATGCACATAAAGAGCATTAGGATAAAATGTTTAAATTTTTACCTGTGTCACACCTTTACAAGCCACTCATTAGAGCTGAAGCATCATATTTTTGTGTGATAAGTTTTTGTTTTGTGTCTTTGAACATAGAATCTATCACGTTTGTAATACCTGTTATTAGTGCAACTACATTATGCCCAACAAGACTGAAAACCCCCCAGAATCTTCCATATGGCATACAATACTTTTAATAACACAACACTAACACTAACAGTATATTTGGAGACATCTGTTGCTTCAGCTGCCATTATTGCAAAAAAACTGTCAGCTTTATTTCTTTTGAAATAACTTCACAGCAAGTTTCCAATATTTAGCCCAGCACCTCATTTTGGATCGATTTTGAAATCCCTTGCCAATATTTCTGTCTTGTCGTGCCCTCTCAAAGCTGCAAGTATTTTGAACCGTTAGTGCTGGCAGGGATGACATCACATCAGAGCATGTATACTCGTACATAGACATGTACATCCCTTCTCTGAGTGGCTGTAATCATTTCAGCATCAAACATTGGGTTTTCTAGTAATCATGGAGAGAGTGCAAAAAACAAGTTTCCATCTGGTTTTTTTTCATACCAGCATCCATTTGAAGAGAAATGATGTAATTTTAGTGGAATTTCTATCTCACATTTGAACAGAAATGACATTATTTTAGTGTGATATTTATTACAATGTGCTGTAGCAGATTAGAACATAATTACTGCCTATCACAGCGTGTGTTTATCTTCCTTGGGTGCTGCCTTTGGAATCAGTCATGAGCTATAAAATGGGCCTATTTCCATAAAGTTAGGCCATGTAAAAATAGTAAAGTTTTGTAAAACATGGCAAAAATGAGTTTCTTTTGGTTAATAACATGTACAGTATTTCACAAAGGGCCCATCGTTGAATCAGTTAAAAATTTTCAGAATGGCTACACTAAAGGGATAAGAAACAGGCAGCTGCTGCCAAATGGTCAGATGGATACTATACTAGATAGTAAATTGATGATAAAAAATCTGAACACATAGAATGATAAAACTATCATGATGATTATATGCTTGCAATGGTCCTTACGTGGCAGTATAATGAAATAAATAAATGGCAAACTAAGGACCAAGTATTATATCATAAAAAATTTTGGGGTGGTATGTTAGTATAGGAAAACTTATGAGTGCTAACTATATTTGCGATATATCTGACCTTAATTATAGAAATGTTTTCCCCAATCAGCATTCACAGCCATTACGAAGTTATTTAAAGAAGTCATGTTTTTACATAGGCTGTCTGTTGCTAGGCATAATATTCTTCATTTGATATCAAAATGCCCTCCCATACACCATGGACCTAGCCAAGTCTGGGACACTTATGTGCCTCAGTGATACAGACAGCCATGCAACCACAACAGAGGGGTATGTATGAAGAGACCAGCCTGGATGATTGGCTGATCTGGCCTTGTAACATACCATTTATCCAAGGTTGTTTCATGATACATGTTCTGAGTGAGGCAATTATTTTGGGCATGAATTGGATTGTGAAAGCTAAAGTAGGCTTTTGTTGGACTCTTGAGCTGGTATTTCATTTACTTGCAATTAGGCATGTGGTGGCATTGACCACCAACGTTGACATTGACCACCAAGATAAATATTTAGAGCAAGCAGTGAGTATAGTATTGAATTATTCTACAGTCTCTGGATGTTCTATTCCTATTCTCTAGGTTTAGGTTTAGGTGTTCATTTTTCCCGCTCGCTGTTCGGGAGTGGAATAGTAGAGAGATAGTATGATTGTGGTTCAATGAACCCTCTGCCAAGCACTTAAATGTGAATTGCAGAGTAGTCATGTAGATAGATGGTGTACACTCATGACTGAAGTGGTGTTTCATTGCTATATGTGTATTTATATCAATAATGTGCTGCAGTCTGTGACAATAGTATCTGCATATTATTCAGCAGACTCACAGCTAAGAACATCCCACATTTGTGACCCTTGAAAACTGTACATACTCTACATACATCACATACACACAGGTCTGACTTCTAGCAAAGACAATGTTTATCATGGACCCTCAGTGGTAACTTCCATTATATCATAAATTCTTTTAAGTGTGTTTACATCTCTTGCTTATTGTTCCTCTCTTGTCTATTTTTTGTTTCAGATTATGCAGTGCTAAGTTGAACAGGACTGCTGAGAGATTATCACCATGTTTCACTCCATCTGTAAAGTTAAAGTTGTTGGTCATTTTTACTTTTGCTTTAGTATCCAGTGTTAACTCAACTACCCTTTTTAGCTATTACAGATGCCAAATTCTTTCAGTATTCCATACAATGCTAATCTGTGAAAACTGAAACATAGCTTGAAATCAACAAACAGGAAATAGAGATCTATTCATGTTCATAAAATTTCTCCATTATTTGTCTTATAGCAAAGAACTAGCAGGAAATGCCTGTATTTGTCCAAAACTACACTGGTATTCTCTGGCGATATTTTCTGCATGCTTCTTTATCCTTTCATTTGTCACACCAGAAAATATCTTGTCCAGTGCATTCCATAAAGTTATGCCTCTATAATACTCACAAGCTAACTTTCTCCCTTTCTTATATATAGAACGTATTATTCCAGTTCTCCAGTTATCAGCGTTTTTTCATTTCCCCATAAGTAATTTATTAGTGCATGTATTTTACATATTAGAGGATGACCAAAAAAGCCACAGATATTTTTCAATCTATATATCACTGACTGCACCTCCTGCATTTTTGGTGTTTTTGCTTTTTGCTTTTTCCCTTTCATATTTCCTTGCCTCTCCTCCGAGTATGGGACCTCATCATCATCATTATGTGAGCGATTAGCATATTGAATGATTGATATGTTCCTCACCACAGTGCTAGATCACAACCATGGTCCATGGAACATTCAAATAACTGAATAACTAATTAAAGATGGAAAATCCAGAGTGGAAAAACATTGGGGGATGGATAGACTGGTAATCACTGTATAGAGGAGACACTGAGTTGCAGACAGGTACACCAAAACACTGCTACAAATTTGAGCCTTCAGGCAAAAGGCCCTCTTGCAAAGTCGAAAACACACACACAAACACAAATATATGCACAACTCAATACCCATGAACACCGTCTCTGAACACTGAGGCTGGACTGCTTACACCAACGGTCAGCTACTGCCACACTGCACTAACCTCTTCATCTCAAGTAGCACTTTATGTCCTCAATTATTTGTTGGATCTATTCCAATCTTTGTCTTCTCTTACAGGTTATTCCTCTACAGCTCCCTCTAGCACCATGGAGGTTATTTCCTGGCCTTGTAAAACATATCCTAGTGTCCTGTCTGTTTTTCTTCTCAGTCTTTCCCATATGTTCCTTCCTTCTCACAGTGTGCAGAAAACATCCTCATTCCTTATCTTGCCACTCCATCTAATTTTAAACATTCTTCAGTGGTACCACACATCAAACACTGTGATTTTCTTCTGTTCCAGTTTAGGGCAAGTTTAAAGAGAGAGAGAGAGAGAGAGAGAGAGAGAGAGAGAGAGAGAGAGAGAGAGAGAGAGAGAGAGAGAGAGAGAGGGGGGGGGGGGTGTTATATACATGCAGATGATGAACCTCTACCCTCAAAAATATTTCTCTTTTCCATACCTCCTTTGTATTACCATAGATGACGAGCCACTGATTCCATTTGTACTAAGATGGCAGTATTCGTGAGATGCCTATTGGCTTCCACCTTCCTGGGTGAAATGCCTAAGTTGTAACAAATGTTCACCAACCTGCAGTGTTCTCTAGTTGTTTTCCACTGTGCAGAAAATAGCGATTAGGTAATGAATCTGCAATCTTGAGGCTATAAGAAACTCTTTTCAAGGAATTGTTATTTTAGAAATGATTAAATATCCAACCAGTTTGTTTATAATCACAGTCCTTGCACAGTTTGCTGGTCTGTCACAGTACACAATTCTCACTAATAAAATCTAGCCTCATAATTCCCAAGCACTTCAACTTCAAAGATTATCTTCACAAAGGATGTCATGTATGGCAAGTCGAAAAAGAGACAGTGAGGGGGAGAGATATATGCACGTATGATAACCCCTTCCCTCAAAAACATTTCTCTCCTTCATACCTCCTCTGTGTTACCACAGATGTTGTGCCAATGATCTCATTTGTACTAAGATGACAGTATTCATGAGGTGCCCATTTGCTTCCACTGCGCTGAGTGGAATGCATAGTTTCTATCAAATGTTCAACAACCTGCAGTCTTGTGTAGTTATTGCCCACTGCACAGAAAACAGCATGTATGTTGTGAATCCGTAATCTTGAGGCTGTAAGAAACTCTTTGCGAGGAACTGTTATTTTAGAAATGATTAAATTTCCAATCAGTTTTCTCTAGTCACAAAATAATTGAATATATGATTATAAAAGTTGGTTTGTAATCTGAGAACGAAAAATTGTAAAGCAGATTTAATTTGTGAAAAACAGTAACAAATACAATTACAGTGTACGGCTCTTGAGAGGTGATAACTAAAAATTTAGAAACATTTGAGTAAAATTTTGCTCATTTCCAAAATTGATTGTTGTCTGCAAAAACATCCCAATTTTTCTAAATCTTAGAATGAGGAGGATGAGTAATATTTCAGACTTTGCTGCCATCTTATTCAGCTACAAGAAGCTCTTTTTAGAGCGGTTGAGAAGGAGCTGTGGCAAGATGACATAATGTGGTGAGAGGTACTGATGATAGATGGCTTGTTAGGTATAGGTATCATGAGAAAGATGGCCTAATTTGTGGTCCTTTTTCATGATTGGCTGCTGCATTTGGAAATTGCGCACTAAAATGACATTTTTGTATTATTAATATTATACAAGCTAAACAGTGTATTTAGTTGCATGTCGTATTTAAAGCATCTCTCAAAAATGGTTCAAGTGGCTCTGAGCACTATGGGACTTAACATCTGAGGTCATCAGTCCCCTAGACTTAGAACTACTTAAACCTAACTAACCTAAGAACATCACACACATCCATGCCCGAGGCGGGATTCGAAGTGCCTAGTATCGCTCGGCCACAATGGCTGGCTAGCATCTCTCAGTAGCATACTATCAGTCCATTATTTCACAAGTATTAATAACCAGCAGAATAATAAACTACTGTGAAACGAAAAGGCAGATGAAACACTTTGGTGATCTTTTGATCATGCCTAAATTGCGTTGCCAAAATTGCATGGTAGATGAAGTGGTGCACCTGTAAGATCAGAGATGGTTTGGCAGTCTTCGAGGATGGACGTGCCCTCTGCTGCAGTATCAGTTAAAACTGTATTAGCAATGTATGGTTATTTGGGCATATAGTTGAGAACAGTGTGATACTAATTTACAGAAATGCACAGCTCATTAATTTTTTGAAGAATGAAAATCATTTGTGAATTTAAAAAGGAATGTAATTGTGCAGTTTCTTGTGTTCTTGCAAGAAAAAAAGAAATGGGTGGCATCCTTTATAACAAAATGATTGGAAATTTAATCATTTCTAAAATAACAATTCCTTCCAAGCAGTTTCTTACAGCCTCAAGATTATGGATTCACAATCTACATGCTGTTTTCTGTGCAGGGGACAATAACTATACAAGACTGCAGGTTGGTGAACATTTGTTAGAAATTATGCATTCCATTCAGGGCAGTGGAAGCAAACAGGCACCTCGCGTGTACTGTAATCTTAGTAAAAATGAGATCAGTTACATGACATCTGTGGTAACACAGAGGAGGCATGAAGAGGAGAAATACTTTTGAGGGAAGGGATTTACCATACACATGTGCATATCACTTCTTCATCTCTCTCTCTGTGTGTGTGTGTGTGTGTGTGTGTGTGTGTGTGTGTGTGTGTGTGTGTGTGTGTGTGTGTCTCTCTCTCTCTCTCTCTCTCTCTCTCTCTCTCTCTCTCTCTCTCTCTCCCTCCTTCTTTCAACTTGCTATAAGTTTTCCCATCATTCGTGATTTAATACCATGGAACATACATTTTCAGAAGTTTGTTTCTCAAATTAAAGCCTATGTTTGATAACAGTGGACTTTTCTTGGCCAGAAATTTCCTGATTGGCTGTGCTAATTTACTATTTAGGACCACTTTGCTTCATCCATTGCAGGTTGTGGCACTTACAATGTAGCAGAATTTCTTAACTTCATCCCCTTTGTGATCACCCATTTTGATGTGTTTCTCACTGTTATCATTTCTGCTACATCTCATTACCTTTGCCTTTTTCTGATTTACTCTCAGTCTATGTTCTGTATTCATTAGATTGTTCATTCCGTCCAACAGATCTTGTAGTTCTCTTGACAGTAACTGATTCTAGCAATGTTATCAGCAAATCTTATCATTGATATCTTTTCACTTTGAATTCTAATCACTCTCTTGAACCTTTCTTTCATTTCCATCACTGCTTGTTTGATGTGTAGACTGAATACTACGTCTGAAAAACTGCAGGAGGGGGTGACTCACACCCATTCACAGCACACTGAATTTACTATTGTGCTCCCTTTTAACATGCCACAGATGCCCATGATTTTAATAATATTAATAAAATATATGAAATGTTTCAAATGTAGGTAATGACAATTTTTTATGTCAGAGTTTAGTATAAGGGGCATTCAAAAAGAAAGGAGCTGGAAGCATAATTACAGAAACCAGTACCTGTATGTTAGAAGTATTGACCCTGCCTGTTGACACACTTGTCCCACTGTGATACAAGGCAGTGAATGGCTGTCTCATAAAATTCCTGGGGTTGTGATGTTTCTGTAATTATGCCTCTGGCTTATTTCTTTTTGAACGCCCCTTGTACATTGCTTTGCATGATGTTCAAGAATTCAAATCAGATACATGAAGATATTGAAATGCAGCCTTATTAAGTCTGAGAAGTACATGTATGACACTATTTATTTAAGAAATATAATTGGAAATCATTCTCACAATTTTCACTTTGTCATAATTTACATAATGTAAAATCGAACTGAACCCTAGCTATTATCAGTATTTCATTAGCAATACAAGGTGTGCACACTATGACTAAGTTCCCCTACCTAGCTGAAATTTTGTCAGGCCACATTTGCAGGTCTTTAGGTAAGCAAATGAAGCTTGTAATTTCTTGATTTCCTTAAGAGTTCAAATATAACAGCTAGTACCTAACTGTATCTTTAAAGTTTGATGCCAGCAGTTTTTCACATACATTAGTTAACTGAAAAGCTAATACCATGTCAACAACATATCCAAGCATAGCCAAATATGGGCCATATTAGTAATAATATACTTTTGGAACTGTGCTCATGAAATAAACATACACAATGTATTCCTTGTACATTAAGCAGAGACTGTAACTGGTAGGAATGTTTAAAACCACTCTTTTATCTTAATATTGCTAAAATTCTACTACTATCATTGTTGATAACACATTTAAAACAGAAATAATTCAAAAGTAATTAAATATCCTAAAAATTAGCTACAATCATTATCCATGTTACATAGCTTAAAACTAATGTAATTGGAAAAATCAAAGGACAGAATCCAATTAAATACGAGTGTAACTATGTAATTAGGAAGCATTATCGTGTCTGACAGGTGCAGGTTTGAAAAGATTGTTTTACTGAAATGAAGTACATTTTTATTCAAGCTAGGAAGCTTGAAGAAGAGCTAGAAGCTTAGAAGAATTTATAGTTTACATCTTATGAGTAATAATTCATATGTGATGTAACATTTTGAAATTTATTCAATGTTATCAATGTTTCAAAATTCATTGTAACTATTTAATTTTTGTTGTTTCTGACAGTCACGCTATTGTATCAAAATGTAGATAAGACCCTAGTGGAATCACTGTTGTAATCCCAGTTTTGCTTGTAGTACCAATGCACCACCTGTGCCTATCAGTTTAATAAACATGCAGTCAATTCTAAAAGGCACACACTGTGTCAAGTTTGTACAGTTGTACCTTGAAATAAACAAGACAGAAACTCAAAACTGCACATGGCATGAAATTCTGTTGCCATTTCCACCCACTTGGTTAGTGGTTATAACACCAGGACTTCCATTTATTCTTGTTTTCTAAAACAACAGCAGCGAGGCCATCTCTTTGAAGCAGCTAACACAAGTTAAATATTCGATTACAGCTGAAGAAATTTTTATGGGAAATTTTTTTTTGGTTGGGGGGAGGATTCCTGATACTGCCTCCTAGTGGACCTACACTTGCCTAATTACTCTTTTCTATCATTATTGTTATGGGCTTTTTCTGTGGTTTGTAACTGCATTCTCATTTTGTGCAGTTTTCCTCCAAAAAATAATTTGATAGTTAAGAACTGTGTGTATGCATGAATACTATCTACTAAAAGGTACTGGATGTTACATATTGCTGATAGGTCCTTTAAGGGCTTAAGATGCTGATGACATTCTGTCTGCAGCTATCTTTGTGTGTTCTCAGCACTTCAACTGAATATCAGCTTTCTTTCCTAGGAATGTTGCATTGAATGTACCATCAAAGGAGGCATCATCTAAACATAAATTAACAGAGTCACTTTCCCTCTTCAAACTGAAGTTCATGGCATTTATTTTCTTTATGTTCAATGGTGCTTTATTGCATATTGATCAATGATAAAGTTCCCGAAGGGTTTCATTTGTTTCCTCTGGAAGTTCTGTTTCCACAGTGACTATATTAGTCTTGTCAGCAACAAGGAGGTCATCTCCCCACAACTAATGCTATTGTGAAAATCATTGATGTTGAAGCATTGCCATCTTTACCTGTGTTGACATTAGACTACCATGGGGTAGCAGTCTCTGGTGAATCTGACTAACTGGCTAAAATGTAATTCAGGTTACCTTCCATTCAGGAAGTTGCTTCACTTAGTGACTGTTATGTGACTTATAAATTATGGAGTGCAGTTATCAGTTGTTCTTTTTTAGATTTTATTATGCAAATCCAGATTTTGGCTAGTAGCTAGCCATTCTCAATGCACTGTTTTCTATTCTCAATGCATGTAGGTCCCTGTTGTTCGTGCATTAGTCACAGTATTCAAAGAACAGGGACCTACATGCATTGAAAATAGAAAATAGTGCATTGAGAATGGCTAGCTACTAGCCAAAATCTGGATTTGCATAATAATGTCTAAAAAAGGACAACTGATTACTGCACTCTATAATTTATAAAAATTAATTGTCTGATGTAGGCTATTTCAAAAAATGAGTCCACACAAATTTATGGTTTAGAACACTTTAACTACCCTTTGATGTCATATAACTGATGGTTTATGACCAGACTGAGTCTCATATATTATAATTTATGGGCACATAAACAGATAGCCACATTTTGCACTCTGAGGATAACCTATAATGAAATTATTCGAGGGCAGTAACCTAACACTGTAGTAGTTAACAAAATATTTACATGTGGCAAGTAAATCTACAACACATTTAATAATTACACTGTCCTTCCATGAATATAGTCATATTAAAATGAAAAATTATCAGCACAGTAAATATGATTTTGAAATAACACATTTCAATGTTTAATACTATTGTCACAGTTTGCAGAATGCATTACAAAAGTTCAACACAATTATTGGGATTAATTGCAAGCTCACTATGAGAAAAAGTCACTGTACAAACTCTTGGGCACAGAATTTAGATAAAACTTTGCCCTTTCTTACAAGATGTGCTAGCTGATCTGCGTATATTTTGCAATAGTTTTTAGGTACAGAATTTGCTCCATCCATATCCTTCTACAGACTGACTGAAATGACTCCCAGCAGCCTCTCTTTTACAAGATTACAATAATTAGCAGTGCATTCAGCTGTTGCTTCTTCCTGTCTTTTTAAAAATTACAACTAACAGATTTCTGTTTCTGAAAAACTGAATTGTGGAACAAAATTTGTTTGACTAAGTACTAGTGCTAATTAGTCTGAAACTAAATGAGTGCACAAGTTGGTAATGTATTTCCAGCATTATCTGGGTATATACTTCACTTTATTATGTCTGCTTTTGATCATCCTGATCTGAAAGTTAGCAGTTGGGTACATGTTTACATAGGAAAAACGGCAACAAAGTTCAAAAATTACTGGTATTTGTAATTAGCACAGACTTCAAGTAAATTAATTATATTAGTGGTTCTCAGTTAACCAGATGAATGTAATGGATAATAAAGTTCATTAAGATCTGAGTTAAAATCCAAGGTTTTTGGTGCATTTTGTCATAAAAATAACACTACTGAAAGTACTTGTACAAGTTTTTTTGAGGGTGGGGGGAGGGGTGTGACAGGGAAGGTGGAGGGAAGAAAAACGTAGTAGCCATAAAGACTCTAAATGTTTTGTAACAATGTGTATCAAGATGAGTATTTCTCCTCATATGTTACCCCCAAGAACTCCCATATTACTGTATTTTGGTTCTGATAAGTGCTTCAGCAAAATTTTCACCTTGAATGAGATTTTCACTCTGCAGCAGAGCTAGTTCTGCAAGGTTCTCAGGAGAGCTTCTGTAAAGTTTGGAAGGTAGGAGACAAGGTACTGGCAGAAGTAAAGCTGTGAGGATGGGGCTGAGTCGTGCTTGGGTAACTCAGTTGGTAGAGCACTTGCCCACGAAAAGCAAAGGTCCCGAGTTCGAGTCTCGGTCTGGCACACAGTTTTTATCTGCCAGGAGGTTTCAAATTTTCACCTTATTTGATGTTTGTGTTGTCTCTTCTCTTGGTACCCTTCCTGCTAGATGTGAACCACACAATTTTAGCTCATTCAGTAACTCTGGTGGCCAACAGCATCAAAATCCTTAGACAGATCTAATAATGCATGTCACAGACTCACCACTATCACTGTCAACAATATCAGTTTCCACTTCTGAGCATTCTTCTATGGCTGCTTATGTATTTCTACCATTTGACAACCCAAATTATGATGTGCCTGAAAGGTTGTATTTATTCAAGTAATTCATTACTCTGTCTTTCATAACTAATTCAATTATTTTGATAATTATGACAGTAGGGACATGGGCCTTTGCTTTTACATGTGTTCTGCTTTACCCTTCTTAGCAATGGCTAACACTTCCCTATTTTAAATAATACAGATAATTATGTTGTAATGCATTTCTTAACCTATTGTGCATCCATGAAGGTCCTGCTTCATGATGTGTTCTTTAGGTCCAATACATCAATGAGTTTGTAAATGCATAGATCATTTGTACAATTTCTGTCAAATTGGAGTATGAGGTGGGTGAGAAGGCCCAAACTCCCTATTATCAAATGCTAATTGATTTAATTTGTTTTAGCACAATAACTTAATTATGTATTCAGTGTCCAATTATTGGTGTATTCCCCATTATGCGGTAAATGCATTTCCATATGCCCCCACATTCTTATTGACGTATTTTTGATCATGTCCACTTTTATACTTCAAAATGCATTCTCAACAGGTTTGCACAATTCTTTGTTCGCAGCATAACAACATGTATGTACATGTGTATTAATAACTCCCCATGAGGAGTTGTCATGTGGGGTGAGATTAGGACTTCTTGGTGTCCACTTCAAGTTGCTGATGAACCACAATCTATCCACTGTCCTGGAAAGTGTTCATTTAGAAACTTGCACACTCTAAGAGCATAGTGAGTAGGCACTCCATACTGCTGCAGGCATACATGTTCTGTGAGGCTACTTTCCTAAAACTGAGGTATTAACCACATGCGAATAATTTGTGCCATTCACAGTACCTTCAGAAAAGTACAGTCCAGGCAGATGCTGTGTTCTCCTTGTTGCCTTGTGCCATTCACAGTACCTTCAGAAAAGTACAGTCCAGGCAGATGCTGTGTTCTCCTTGTTGCCTTGTGCCATTCACAGTACCTTCAGAAAAGTACAGTCCAGGCAGATGCTGTGTTCTCCTTGTTGCCTATATTATTATGTGAGACGGGTTCCCTTCTAACTCAACTGTGTGATGAGGATTCTCTTTGTCTCAAACAACAACATTTCAATCATGTGTGCTGTGATAAGTGGTACATTCCTCTCATGTGGATATTGAGTTAACTAACCACAGCATGCTAAAATGCACTCATTCCAATCTGTATCGGAAAACTCATTTTTGAAAGTTGGTAGAAATGGTCTCACTGTAAGTTTTTTTTCTTCAGTTTATCACACGTTGTTGATCTCTGTAAAATGAGATCTGAAGCATGTTGACATATCAGCTTCATAGGAGATTGTTCAATAGAAGCAGAGACTCTGGCACATGTTTCTTCTTGTATCCTTTTCCTCACACTCTGCAGCCTGTCTGTAGCACTGCTGAAAACAAAAGCACATTGTGGTGGGGCAGGTTAGATTGTCTGCATTCTTTCACTTATTTAAAGCCCACCCACCTCAATATGCTTCTTTCTGACGTCCCTTCACTCTGTAGTAACAGACACATGCTAGGCAGTGTAAAGCAGCATTGATGAAACCACTATCTAATATCTACCACACAGAGGCCACATAATTGAGTTAAAAGTCAATTCCTGAAAGTTCGTTTCTAAAAAATTGGGATTTTGGAGGATGCAGTCCACTTGCAGAAAGAATTGAAAATTAGATTGAATCTACTTTTTATTCATACGGAAACACATGAAATGGCTATCAAGTCCGTATTTACTATGTTAATAATTTATTATTGTAAGTATTCACTCTCTGTGCAACATAATTTCACTCAAAAAGCAACCAGAATTTTTGCAAGTCCAACCCGACTAATTTTCATGATCTACCAGTCACTGACCCACAACTATTCATGAGTTAAGCACTCGGTTGTTTCAGTGTTTTTCTTCAAAAGAAGTGTTCACCAAAGTATTCTGTACAGAGCACAAAACATGTCTCATGGAATTGTCACTATGACCAAAAAGCACACACACTCATAACTCTCAAACTATTTAATATAGAAACACCAAGCTTTCATTAATATGTTCATACCTCCAGTTGCCTAAGTCATGAGGTATTCGAACTGCAATTAACTCACTATTTCTTCATTTTTCAGATCTATCTAACATGGTGTTATCCATAGGCTGGTTAGCTAGTGACTCTCTCGAAATATTTTACTCACTGCCCACTCTGCTATATTCGTACGGGAACAGCTTAATTCTGGTTGGGTGCTAATGACCAATCAGAATGTTCTTTCCAGATCACTCTCATGGCAAAACTTGCCTTATCCAATCAATAATCTGATACTAATTAATCTCATTAAAACTTCAGTTTCTAGTATCTTGTTTAATGAAAATATGTGAAGTATGAATTATTCTCCAAATTGATAAATAAACTTATTCCATCTCTAACTTTCATTCTGGCTGCTTTTATACAAAAGCAAGCTCACACCGAAATACATCATCTGAATCAGGGTTGCACTGTAACTTTCCAAAGGTCTATTTGTACAAAGTTTTATGAAAAATGACATATTCAGTTTCAATGTACATCCAGATACACTCTCTCAATCATTCTCACACACTCACACAACAAAATATAATCAAATAATAATTTTAATCGATTTTTGTATTACATAGTGCACAATGACTAAAGTGTTGAAAAAGAAAATTCTAACTAATTGATTTTTATACACAATCTGTATTTGTTCCTAAGATGGTCTTAAAGACAAGCATTGGTTTTAGGACTTTTACATAATTTTCTTTATCTCTGGCATTATAATAAATAAAAACCTGAAGTTTTGACATCATCATTCTATTAACAACAAAAGGTGGTTTACCAAATTTGAACAAAATCAGATAATAACTAATATGGATTATTTAGATTTGTAGAGGGTATGAATCTCCAAATTGACTGACTGTTATGCTATGCAGTTCTCACGGCAAGCAGCATCAGCTGTGCTGTGAGTAAAGCAAGTAAAAAATAGCCATAATTCAGCCACCATACTATATGGCTGTGTGCCATACTGCAGTGAATGTCATTTCGCAATAACTTGCTATGTTACAACATCTTTTCCAATATAGACGTTTTTGTCTTTTGTGGTGGAGCCTTATTAAATCATTCTTAGAATGCTCATACAATCCGTCTCATTTTCTGTCATGCGTGTTGTCATTCAGGCATCCACACATTTTTCACTAAGCACTCCTCAATAGTGTATCTACACTGGAGTGCCAAAGAAGCTGGTCTAGGCATATGTATTCACATACAGAGATATGTAAACAGGCAGAATGTGGTGCTGCGCTCAGTAACGCCCATATAAGACAGCAGGTGTCTGTTCAGATTTTAGATCAGTTACTGCTGCTACAATGGCAGATTATCAAGATTCAAGAGAGTTTGAATGTGTTGTTATAGTCAGCAAATGAGAAATGGGACACAGCATCTCCAAGGTAGGAATGAACTAGGGATTTTCCCGTATGAGCATTTCACAAGTGTACCATGAACATCAAATCTCCGACATCACTGTAGCCAGGAAAAGACCCTGCAACAATGGGTCCAATGGTGACTGAAGAGAATCATTCAACCCTTCCACAAATCAATTCAGATTTCAATGATGGGATATCAACAAGTGTCAGCATGTGAACCATTCAATGAAACATCATCAATATGGGTTTTGGAGGTGAAGGCCCACTTGTGTAACCTTGATGACTGCATGACATGAAGCTTTATACCTTGCCTGGACCTGTCAACACTGACATTGGACTGTTGATGACTGAAAACATGTTTTTGGTTGCACGAGTCTCATTTCAAATTGTATCGAGCATATTGATGTGTACGGATATGGAGAGAATGTCATGAATCCATGGACTCTGTATGTCAGAAGGAGACTGTTCACGCTGGTGGAGGCTCTGTAATGGCATGGGACATGTGCAGTCGGAGTGTTATGGGACACTTGATACCTCTAGATATGACTCTGACAGATAACACGTATGTATTCATCCTGTCTGATGATCTGCATCCATTCATGTCCCTTGTGCATTCCAATGGACTTGGGCAGGACAATGCAACACCCCACACATCCAGAGTTCCTACAGAGTGGCTCCAGGAACAGTCTTCTGAGTTTAAACACTTCTGCTGGCCACCAATCTCCCCAGACATGAACATTATTGAGCGTATCTGGGATGTCTTGCAATGTGTTGTTCAAGAAGAGGTATCCACACCCTCATACTCTTACAAATTTATGGACAGGCCTGCTAGATTCATGGTCACTACTTTAGACTTTCGTCAAGTCCTTCTTGAATGTTCACAGGGGCCCTACACAATATTAGGCAGATGTGCCAGTTTCTTTGGCTTTTCACTGTATGACCACTCGCATCTGTCATGGCTACAACTGAAACTTCAACTATGGCTTCCAAAACATGTAAACATGAATTCCAACAGATGATAAAAAGTAACATAGCTACCAACCTACATAACAACATTTGAGGCTAAACATTGATTCAGTTTACAGGCTACAGGCTATATACTTGACTTGTTTGTGTATGTGATTGCATACGGCAGTTTACTGATTAATTCATACCACAATGTCTTCTATTTAATTATGATGACATACTGGTATTAGCGTTTTAGATTCTACTAAATACTCGAATTTAACAAAGAAAAAAAAGTCTGTTTCAGGAGTTATATGAGTTACTGAGATGGAAGGAGGTGACAGATACAATATTTTACTGACTTGCTGTTTTTAGAACAAACATCACTTTATTCCAACACAGAAATTTACATCACCATAAGTAAATATTTACAAATATACAGTCTCAAGAAAAAAGCACTTTTTTAGTCAGTTACATGCAAACACTAAGTTTCAAGAAAATATATTATATAGAAGAATTTACATAATAAAATAAACAGAGAACTGTTACATTGGAAGCATTTTGAAAGATTTACACTTTTCATTGTGCTTAACATGTATTAATAACAAAAGAACTTATGTAAATGTAGCAGTTGTCACTGAAATTTTGCAAATGCATAATGTGACATAATAGTTACATAAAGGCTTTTCCTGCAGTCTTTTCAATCCACCAACATGATACGCCAGAATGGCTATCAAGTGGAAATATAGAATAGGTTATTTTGTTTAAAAGTCCAGCATGTACTTACTGTACACACTTTCTGGACAGCATTAAAGAACATTTGAAATGTACAATATGTTTCCAGTTTAAATATAATACTGTGTGTGTAGAAATCAGAAGTTTACACAGGAACAGGAATTAAATTTATTTCACTACAGATTTTTTTTCACTTTACAAGCAAAGCTAGAGAGTGTCCATTACTTAATACCTGGTAAAGCCTTAACGGAGTCAGATTTTTAGGAATCTCCATGAAGTATGTCCCATGTATCCTCCATAGCAGCTAATAGGTCTGGGGCATCCAACTTACTTTACAAGATCAGGGTTTAATATAAAATCAAAATAATAGGTAAAATTAATTGTTTCCATATGATAGGTCCTCAAATATCATTAACAAATACATTAAAATCTGATATTTATGTAGACAGATATCGAAGGAACTAAAATGTGGCCTGTTTAAGAGATTTACAACCACGCAACCACTGAAAATTTCACAGCTAATTCATGATGTATTGCCTGATGACTTCTGAATCAGACATGAGATACAATAGTTGTAATGTGGAACAAATTCAGAAGAGCAATAGATATACCATGAATAATGACAATGCCCAAAATATGGTGACAGACAGCTTTAATGAAGTAGTTCCAGCTACAATATTCCTGCCATATGTCACCAGTGTGAAGGTACTCAATTGGTTATATACTCCAGAAAAACAACACAGACTGATCAGGATAATCTGTGTATGCCTCAGATTTATTCAAGACAAATCAGGTATTTACCAAATACTGGGCCCTTGCAGTTATGTGTGAATTGGCATGATGGGATAATCTGTTAACATTAGCAATGGGACATAAACCAAGCTAAACGCTAAGTCAGAGAGAGAAATCAGCTGGGCTGAGATGTATAGAGTTATGCGCAACATTGTTGCTGGGTCTAAACCTCTATCTGGGGAATTTAATTACTAGTGAATCTGTAGAGATCTACAAACCCAGGAACTTTAACAGGAAAGAGGAACACTAAGGTTAAGTGGATATTGGGTTCTTATCTTACAGAGAACTACCACAGGAAAGGAGTACTCGTAAAGACCACTGAGGCGTAACTGGACAATATCAGCATCACTATTTACAATATTTGCCCACGAACTCAACTTCACTGCATGACGAGCACTGGTGTATTGTTCTTTGATGTAAGATTATCAACAAAAAGCTGTTTCTCACCAGAACTATTGTATATGTGGTCACTTTTATATATGTTACTTATTTCAGCCAGCATCTTACCTCTTCCTGGCTATACACCACCCATTTATTTTCCACTATGAGCAGCGTCACTGAACAATTCATATTTATGCAATATCTCTTATGTTCACTTGTTCAGTAGAAACATACACCCTCAACTGACTGAACTGTACCTTGAACATACATAAACAATGTGCATTGGAGATTTTGTTTCACGAGTGTTAGAATGTGCTCTAACGCGTGATTTGGTTCCTAATGTTTTGTCTCCAGATACTGGAGACAGCTTCAGAGGCATAATGACATAGTTACTTGATTTTCAAACTTTAACAAGCTTTGTAAGTTTATACATAATCACACAACAGTTGTGTCACATAATTCAATCACCACCGAAGACAGAATCATGCCAATGTGCATTACAGAGCTCGTCCTGTGGAACTAAGGCCCAGAACTTGTCTAATTTGTCCTCCTCATTTGCTGGTGAAGTTCTATTTGAGTTTATCTGGCCCCATCATACACATTAGTATAACAATGGTTATTCTCATTTCAGAGATTCAGATTTGGTGCTTCCTGGACCCATTGCATGTAATATAAATGCCGATTTAGTCATATTTCCCTGACAATTGTCTTTGTGTTAAAGCCATGTGTTGATGCTACTTTTGGTAGTCTCTA
The DNA here is from genome assembly GCF_023897955.1 of Schistocerca gregaria. Lineage (NCBI taxonomy): Eukaryota > Metazoa > Arthropoda > Insecta > Orthoptera > Acrididae > Schistocerca > Schistocerca gregaria. The sequence goes on from NC_064929.1 coordinate 78,605,956, forward strand.
TGCACCATTGTCTGCATGTGCAGATGATTTTGTGTACTCCTTCCATGACTAACGGTGTGGGTAGGTCCTTTGCTTAAGTTTGAAAATCAAGTAATTGTGCCTTTATGCATATGGGTACATAGTCAGGAGACAAAATTCTAGATGCAGAAATACGGCTTGGACCTCAGCCTAACGCTCATAAACAATAAATCACAAAGGACATTAAATCCAGCTGTGAAAGCCTGCATTGAATAATGTTCATTGTCCTCTTAGAATAATCATTAGCTTCAGCATTATTCTAATGGCAAAGAGTGTGTACTTTTAATCAATATGTATTATCTTTGTAAATGAAGGATACCTGTAAACACCTGACAGTATGAAGAATAATTGAATAACAAACCTTACTGAAAAATGTAGATCACTTCAGTTGGTGAATAGAAACATTCAAAAAGCTACACTGAATCTTGAACCATACGTTTCCCCTTCTGCAACTGAAGAGGGAAAGATGCAGAAAGTAGGCAAGGGAAGAGGAATGAAAGATGGGAGCTAAATCACAACTTCAGTCAGCATCTTGCGTTGCTGTTTTATGATATGTTCCTCATGACTTACACTTCTTTCCCAATCTGGTCACATTGTTTCTAACGTGTATTTGAAAGGACACTACCTTTCAATGATTTTGCTTTCTTATCATCTTTGGCTGAGGTGTTGTATGATGGACTTGTTATTTGTGTTGAATTATACTGTTTTGTCAAATGGATCACCTAATGTAAAAACACGGAATGAACTGCAGTATATTATCCCATTCATCATAAAATTTATTTTTTCATTAATAGTTTAACTTTAGTATCTTAATCTATTGAATATAATATTATTTTACCATTAAAGTCTGTTTTGCATTCAAGCTCTATTTCGATGCTAGTAGGTGGCCATATATAATTCAGACTTTTTTCAAGAATGCAACACTGTGTCTTAACAACGTTGCTGCACCTACATTCAATTCAAAAGCAGTAAATATGAGGCACATTAATGTTTGGGGAATCTCTGGCTAATTTAAGCAGAATTTCCTGTTGCTATGCAAGAGAGTACACATTACCGGGCTGTGTTTTTAATTCCTGTCTTGGTTATAGTTTCAGCCACAGTACAATAAGGTGCTTGAACAAAATAAAGAAATAATATGCATGTATTTATATTTAGCATAATCTATGAATGTATTAGCAGGTATTGTTTATATTGTTGGATACTAGCCTAGTCACTATGCCTTTTTTCATTTGCATATCTCACAGCCAATTATGATTTGGTTTAATATGTGTACAGAATTCTGATGTTATTTTCAGCTCTTTTAAGGTAAAAGAACTTTATTGTTGTAAATCCTAGACTTTATTTTTGGAAACAGTATATCTTTATGAAATACCTTTTTTTATCTCTGTATTTAATGTTTTATTGTCATCAGCCACATTTCTTTGAGGAAACTTAATGTAAAATTTCTAGGATTATTGTAAACATATCTTTCTTTCTAGAACATAAATTAATTTACTTATATTGGTATTTGCTTCTCTGGAAGTATGTGTGTGATCAAAGAGAGAGAGAGAGAGAGAGAGAGAGAGGGGGGGGGGGGATTAAGATAACAGAATATCCTTGGCCCTAACTGCATTTTAATAAGTGCCATATATCATGAAAGCTAGATTTATTGAAACAATATGGCAGTGGCAAATCTTGGGTATTATCTAAGCAATGACTTAAAAGTCTAAAGTCACAGCTTCACTTTGTATACATAAATTGGTAAGCAGTCTAATTTTGTCATGTTATGCTCTCTTGATTTATCATTACTTGTATATATGCTTTGACAAACATTAATTGTGAGCATTGTGTTTGTTTGAGGAATGTGTGTAAAAATAAAATAACTTTGAATACCATACATTTAACCATTATTGTATGGTAATGAGTACCGGCTGCTTTAGGAGAAAATCAGCAATGAAGTCATGGTATCATAAGGAGATTTTAGAACTTGAAGCAAAATAAATTATTTAAGATAATAGAGTGAAATGTCTAGCTGTGGCATAACAACAGTTATAATAAATCTTTCCAAAGAGTGAGAAAAATGCACTTGTGTACACATTATCAGGGTGTTTGTTGTCTATCTGATTCTTACATAAGTGTCTAGTATTTTACACAACTTACCTCATTCCTATCATTCCTATACCACCATCGCGTTAAATACTTAGAAACAATCTAGCAACCTGGCATCCAGTATGAAATACTGATGAAACACATACCACAGCTGTTGGAATACCAGATTATCTTCCACACAGGTATACTCTGGAAGAGTTTTTCTGCCTGCTATACTAAAGTCATAACTTAGTCTTTTATGACAACATCTGCATGTAAAAGACTCACAGCATACTAGGCTTGTAAAATCAAGGTGTGATACTGAGAATCTTTTACGACTGCCATTCATATTGTTTTTACATATTTTTACTAATGTCAGAAATCTGCCTTCTTCCAACAAATTTTTTCACCATTGTTTCAAACAATTATGTAATCGTTTGTCAGGTCCCACTAGCGCAAAAAATAAAAGGAAGGCAGAATTAAGAAGGCGTGTCATGGTGCACCGTGAAGTCCAAACTGATGAGTTACACTCTCATTGCCACTAGAGATAATGTTCTTCATAGTCGAGCTTCTCCCGGTTTTGTGTCAGAGTCTTGCTCGTACGCCGGATTTTCGACACCAAAGATCTTCCTATGAGTCAGTCCTTCTTCTGCTGCTCTTTGGTCCAGTGTGGATGCATCCACTGCTTTGCTTTCTGCTTTTGACTTGTCACTGAACCTGACAGAACCATTCCTCACCATGGGGAAGGCCAACGGGTCCGTCTTTGTCGCAGTGGCAGCAGCTTCGAGAACTGCTGTTGTCCTGGCGGCTGCATTTTCTTCTTCATCTTTCTTTCTAGCATCCTTTTTGTGGGATGCATAGAGCCATCTGTAAACAGATGCTGTGTTAAGCGCAATGAGATAAACTTTTCATAAAATGTTTTATATGGCTTTCAGCCATGTAAAACATCTAAGCATCTTATGCAGACACTGTAACAATTACACATCAATGTGAAATTGCAACATATCTGGAGGGCAATGAGTACACTGAAACAGCTGTGACACAAATTCTGTATACCTAAAAGACTCATCTATGCATATATTTGTATCTCTGTATTAAAAACTTAACTGTTATCTTCTACCAATATCTATACTAATAATAAAACTGTAAGACCATCATTTCTGTCTGTCTGGAGATATTAATGGCCAAAATAACTAAACAAATTCTGATGAGGTTTTCATATGTAACTTGAGTGTAGCTTGGGGCAACACACAGACTTTGTTCAATCAAAAACCAACATGTTTGCCTGTTTTCACAGGTAGCTCAGGGCAAAATATGGGGTTTATTTCATCAAAATCCGATAATAACAAAAATTTAATTTAATGTTTTGTCCTTACTAATATTATAAATGCAAAAATAGTTATATGTCTGTTATTCTTTCATGACTAAACTGTCAAACTGATTGTGATGAAATTTTGGTATAGAGATAGCTTGAACCCTGAGGAAGAATAGGCTGCTTGAGAATGTAAAAAATCCATCCTTAACAGGATGAAGTATGGAATAGAACATCTTTGTTTACATCAGTGAACATAAATCACGTCAAAAAATTATTAAATTTGTTCCATAATGTATATGCTGTATGATGTCACTACTCCAGTAGCACATTGCATACGGGCACACTATGCTGCATATGCCACTACATTGTGCATTGGCACATCACATCATGAGCTGTGCTTATCCAAAAAGGTAGACCTATGATGGCAGCTGACATTATTGCATGTACAATAACTTACATAGTCATCATCACTCATCATAACAAAATTACTGATACATGAAACCAGCCACAGGTAACAGCTAGTATGCAATAGTGTCATTAGGTAATAAGTAAAGTCTTGATGCCTGTGGGAAGGGTATAATTCAGTATAATCCGAAAAACGTAAATGATTTAGTCTACCTATAACTCAACCTTAGTGTGGGAGAGAAAGGAGTTAAGTATTAAGCCAAAAAACCTTTGATCACAGCAGTGGTGAAACATTCTAATCCTTGATTGCCAAACTGAATTCTTCAAAGTTACAACAAACATTGAATCCAGTAAGAAACAACCACATACAGATAACAATTTTACTTGTGCAGACACTGCATGCAGACAGTAGTTTCAAAACATACAACCGCTAAGGAGATTACAAAATTCATCAGGTCACCAGAACGTTATACCAAGTCTGTTGGCTATGATGGCTTTTTTTAGCAGAATTTTAAATTGAAAGCTATCTTTGTAGCGAATAAATGACTCAGATAGCCTAAGATTCAAATTCTGCTAAAAATGCCATAATAGCTAACAGAATTGGTATTACTTTCTATCAGTAAATGACTCAGCACCCATAAGCCATAGACCTTGCCGTTGGTTGGGAGGCTTGCATGCCTCAGTATACAGAAATCTGTACTGTAGGTGCAACCACAATGGAGGGGTATCTGTTAAGAGGCCAGAGAAATGTGTGGTTCCTGAATAGGGACATTTTTTCATAGTTTGAGGTTATCTGGACAACTGACTGATCTGGTCTTGCTGCATCAACCAGCATGGCCTTGCTGTGCTGGTACTGTAAACAGCTGACAGAAAGTGGAAAGTACAGATATAGTTTTTCGTGAGGGCCTGCAGCTCTACTATATGGTTCAATGATGATGGCATCCTCTTGGGTAAAATATTTCAGAGTTAAAATAGTCTCCCTTTTGGATCTCTGGGTGAGGTCTACTCAGAAGAATGTCATCAGGAGAAACAAAACAGATCGTAGCGTGAATGTTGGATCAGGTGTCACGCAGGAGTAGAACCTGTAGAGGGGTGTTCCCATCAAAACTAAAACTCTCCATAGTAAAGCCACTACACAAAAAGGATAGTACAGCTGACATAAATAATTATAGGCCAGTGTCATTATTGTCAGGTTTCTCTAAAGTAATAGAAAGAGTAATGTATGAAAGGCTAGCTGACTTTCTGAATAAAAATAAAATACTGACTAATGCTCAAAATGGGTTTAGAAAGAACAGGTCCACAGAAACGGCAGTCTTCCAATTCATGAAAATGGTCCTAAATGCCTTGGACAAGAATGAGTTAAGCTGCGGGATATTCTTAGATTTATCTAAAGCATTTGATCTAATCAGCCATGATTTATTGCTTATGAAACTAGAATTTTATGGGGTCCGGGGACTTGCCTTCAAATGGTTCCAGTCTTATCTCTCGGATAGACAACAGAAAGTACAAATATACCATGAAGGCAAAGAGTATCTTTCTGACTTCAAAAAAACTAGCTATGGAGTGCCCCAAGGTTCCGTGTTAGGCCCTCTGTTGTTCTTGGTGTTTATAAATGATTTGCCAAAGCATCTGACAGTGGCAGAAACGGTGATGTTCGCTGATGACACTAGCATTTTCATAAAAGGATCCACCAAGGATAATCTACAACAGAGTGTCTCAAGGACAATAAATGAGACAGGAAAATGGTTTAGTGATAATGTGTTGATCATAAATAAGGATAAAACAGCATTGATGAATTTCAGTAATATTAAAAGTAAAACTAGAAGAACAGTAAAAGGTGAGCTAGGGAGCTATGTTATTGCACAAGCTCCACATACAAAATTCCTAGGTATATGGGTGGATGAGCACTTGAGATGGGAAAAGCATCTAGAAGCTTTGAGTAAAAAACTAAGTAAATGCTGCTATGTGCTTAGAATGCTTCGGGACTGTTGCAACACTGAATCATTGCTGTGTGCCTATTATGCTTATATGAACAGTTTGCTTAGATATGGTGTGATCTTCTGGGGAAATACAGGTATGGCAAAACAAGCTTTCAAACTTCAAAAAAGGGCTATTAGAATAATGAAAGGGGTTCCCCGTAGAATGTCATGCAGGGAAATATTTAAAGAATTTAAAATAATGACTCTTCCTAGCTTATACATATATGAATGTGTCTGCTTTCTGAAAACTCACCAGGAATTTTCAACAGTAAATAATCAGATTCATAAACACGAAACAAGAAATAGAGATGATTTTCACAGAGAGGCCCACAAAGGAGCACTATACCAAAAAAGTGTCAACTACCAGCCCAAAATACTTTTTAATGCATTGCCTGCTGCAATAAAGAAAATTAAAGAATGTCATAAATTCAAAGTAGATCTTAAACAATTTTTAATAAGAAACAGTTTTTACAACATTGAAGAATATCTAAATATGGGAAAGTAACATTATTTATATAAAGTGAAGTAAAATACTTGTACTTATTATGCAAATTTTTGTAACACATTAAATAACAGAAATTATATTGTAATTGTCTAATAGGGGAAAGTAAGATTATTTATATAAAGTGATGTAAAATATTTGGATTTATTATGCAAGTTTTTGCAACACATAAAATATCAGAAACTATATTGTAATTGACTACATCCATACAATGTATATTGTTAACGGATGAATAAAGAGATTGATTGATTGATTGAGGGATACCAAAAGCCAAAAGATGAATTCAGTGAGCACATGCAGAAGGATGTAGGTTACAGTCATTATTCGGAGATGAAGAGACTTGCACAGGATAGAGTAGCATGGAGAACTGCATCAGACAAGTCTTCGGACTGAAGACCAGAAAACAACAACAAATGACTCAGGGTTTATTTCCTAACTGACTTACAGATTCTAACTCCCATCTACAAAACCAGAGATTATTAAACCACCTCAAAATGCAGACCTAATTCAAGTCTTCCAATTTTCAAAGGTTGTAAGAAAGAGTTCTATTAAAGAATACCAACTCAGTTAAATGAACAGAATTTATTAGCTGAAACTTAGTTTTTTTTTGGGGGGGATTCTAAAAGAGAAGACAGTACAAATGAAATGCTACCAGACATAAAAAAAAAATATCTTGTTCAAATATTCTGTGCCCTTGCCAGACCCATTTATTGTGTGGATCACAAAATTCTACTAAGCAAACTGAAGTGTTAAGATATTATTGACATCCCTTTTACATGGAATCACTCTTACCTTCATAATAGAAAACATAAGGTCTCACAAACAGACTGTTTCTAGGGCATGAAACTAACCTCAGAATGGGACAACGTAACATGTGAAGTATGACCAGAATTGAAACTAGGCACACTATTGTTACTGACACACATAAATGATTCTCCTGTGACTTCAAATGATGCTTCAAAAACTGTAACATCTGCTGATGATACAAGGATGCTAATCAGGGGTCTGGACTCAACCTTAACAGGCACAGCTCAGATGAAAACTGATCAGGCATGTAAGTGGTTTACAGTTAACAGATTGTTTTACTGTCATAATGGTTCAATTTCAAACAAGTGATAATGACCCAGTAGCACCTGAAATAGCCATTAATGGTCATACACTACATGAAACACATGGTGTAAAATTCCTCTGTGACCAGTTGTATAACTAATTTAAATGGAATCAACAAAGAAATAAACTAATCAAGAAGTCCAAGCATTACTCCATTATTATTTTATTTTTATTTGTTTCTTCCTTTGTTGATCTGTCTGTGATGAGTTTACAAGGATATAGAGGGTGTTAGTTCATCTTTCTGTATGACAGTTTGTGTGATCTTTCTAAAGAAATAAGTGCATAGGTGGTAATGGTATAAAAAAGACTATGGTAATACTCGATCACATTTTCATTATACATAAATTAAACAGAGCAAGTTAAAAATAAAAATAAAAATTGAGTCTCTACATAATTAATGGTTTTACATTTGTATGGAGCCAGAGTCATATAAAACTTTCTGAATGATATAACTGCCATATGACTATATAACAGGTTTTATTTCATTTATTTATTTATAATTCATTTAATGATGAATCAGTGCAGTATTGCCACCTTCTTGATAGTGTGTTGTGAAATAAAAGCTGTTATACAGTCAAATGGCCATTGTGTCTTCCAGAAAATTTACATAATTGCCCAATTTTATATTATATTATGTAAGTCATATATTTTGTAATTTTAGAAAGATTTTCCTTGTGATTAAGAAACTCATCCAAATCATAGAATTACCTTTCCAGAAGAAACTACGTCAGTGGTTCCCTGAATGCAGACTTGTTGTCAAACTTATTTTAACATACGGAGGAAGAACATTATGGACTTCTTTGCCAGTGTAGTGCACACTCATCTGCACCATCACCAGACTTTTACAATCATTGTGTAAATTGTGCTTTTGCCTTATACTTTATTTATGATATTCATTATTTACTTATGAAACACACAAGTGAAAATATAAAATATAACATGTCCTTAGGATCTGTGGAGGAATATTAGTATATGAGTTCTGTTGCATATGTTTTAAGTAATTTTGGTTTGTAACGTTTTCCGCATTCTTGACTATCTCTTCAGCATGCATCTCCAGAATGAGCAGTATATCAAACCTGATGTGATTGCCATATTTGTATCATACTTCTGTCCTGTCACCATAGCATCAAGCATTTCTGCTCTTATCAAGACCATGTTAAGTGGTAACCATTGCATCCAGAATGAAGAATTAATATTCCACTTTTGCAGCATAGTGTGTGCTGTTCTGAACTTTCCTGACAGATTAACCCATACCTCACGAGATGTGGTCTCTCAGATCAAGGACAGTTGAGGTGGAATTTTTCTATACTCCCCCTAAGCTCCTTGAATTGCCAAACCTACAATGTTTTGTTGTTGGTTGTGTTATTGGTATCTCTGTTTATTGTTGAAACATCTTACTGACAGGTGTTGGAGTCTCCTAGACCATGTCTTGTGAACTATGTACCTGTTTTCTTCAGTATGGTACTGCGTAGCTCAACACAAAGGTGTTATTTTTAATTTTCCTGAGTTTGATGAAATTGTTAGTCGGTCTATGGAGAAAGGTGTCAGTGATATAAATCAAGAAATAAACAAGAAAGACAATGATTTTACATTAGCCGGTGATCACAGTTCTGCTATCGAACAAGAGTAACATTCAGAGGGAGAACTTCAGGAAAGTTATGATGCAGATCTGTCTGTTTCTTCAATGAAATACTGAAGTGTCTGTTAAAACTGAATGTGTTCTGAGCGGTGATAAAAATGTAGTCCCAGCAATGAATGTCAGTCTGACAGACTTTCTATTTGTACGTATCAGGTGGAATTTTTATGCACAAATTTAAACCCTGGAATTTTAGTTTGATTTGGAAATTTATTTGCTACAGAGACTATGATTTTTTAGAATGTAAAATTCAGTGTTCTAACAGTCTATTTATGTGTACTATTTAAAAGAACCACAAAAAATTATGTGTTTTTGTGTGATAAATAGTAAACTGCTCTGGGCTTTGTTTAGTGCAATAAAATAAACTAAAAGCATTTAAACAGCACTTAAATAATTGTAAAAATAAATGTTATGTAGCATAAATTAAAAATTTCAATTGGTTTTTGTCTTAGATCTCAGTTTAAATGTAAGGGTCCCAAAGACCCCACCTCGTGGTTTACATTACAGAAAAGTCACGTCGCAGATTAGGGGTTAAAACAGTGTGTCACTCTAGGACTTGCACCCAGAACCTCTGTTTTCCACGGACAGTGTTCTTACCGACTGAGCTATCAAGTCACAACTCAAGAATCACTCCCACAGTTAGATTTCTGCCAGCACTACTCCCCTAACTTCCAACCTTTCTGCACTCTTGTAATTTATACAACAAGCACCCCAGTATCATGTTACTGAGCACTGCAATCTAATTTGGATCATCTTTGGAGTATGGAGACACCAAATTTTCATCCTTTGTCACGGCAAAAGGTGTAGCCTGAAACATATTGTGGCTGCAGTGTGCCCCAGTGTTTCCTTGTTGATAGTTTACGTGAGGACTGTAGCTCTGTGAGGTAGAGCTAGGAGTACTCACAGGAAGATTGCAACAGCTGGCATGGTCAGACCGCCTCCCAGTAGGAAGAAGGCCCCAGGCAGGGAGTCCATGGTGGCAGCGTAGACGCTGGTGTACAGTGGAGCATACACCAGCGGCATCAGGGCCTCGCACACGCCAAACAGGGAGTTCACCTGGCCTGCAGGCAAAATAACAGCAGTCGTTAGTTGTAGCAGTAGTAATATTCACCCAGTGAACACTTTTATAAGGATATTAGACATGTCACAGCATTACAGATTAGGAAGCAATACAATCAAACAATGGAAAATCCTGGATGGAATGTAACAATATGAGAGAAGGAAAGTTACTACTTACCATATAGCGGAGATGCTGAGCTGCGATAGGCACAATAAAAAGATTCACACAGACATAGCTTTCGGCCATTAAGGCCTTTGTCAGCAACAGACACACATACACACACGCACATACACACACACAAGTGCAACTTGCACACACACTGTGGTCTCAGAGAGCTGAAATTACACTGTGAGTAGCAGTACCAGTGCATGATGGAGGTGGCGACTGGGTGGGGGTAAGAAGGAGGCAGGGGGAGGGAGGGGAGGGATGTATGGTGGGAGTAGTGGACAGTGAAGTGCTGCAGTTTAGACGGAGGGTTGGAAAATTGGTGTGGAGGGGGTAAGTAGTGGAAAGGAGAGAAATGAAAACAAATTAAAAGACTGGGTGTGGTGGTGAAATGATGGCTGTGTAGTGCTGGAGTGGGAACAGGGAAGGGGCTGGATGGGTGAGGACAGTGACTAATGAAGGTTGAGGCCAGGAGGGTTACGGGAACGTAGGATGTATTGCAGGGAAAGTTTCCACCTGCGTAATTCAGAAAACCTGGTGTTGCTGGGAAGGATCCGTATGACACAGGCTGTGAAGCAATCATTGAGATGAGGGGTATAATGTTTCACAGCGTGTTCAGCTACAGGATGGTCCACTTGTTTTTCGGCCACAGTTTGCTGGTGGCCGTTGATGTGTACAGACAGCTTGTCGGTTGTCATGCCAATATAGAATGCAGCACAGTGGTTGCAGCTTAGCTTGTAGATTACATGACTGGTTTCTCAGGTAGCCCTGCCTTTGGTGTGATAGGTAATGTTAGTGACCGGACTGGAGTAGGTGGTGATAGGAGGATGTATGGGACAGCTCTTGCATCTAGGTCTATTACAGGGGTGTGAGCCCCGAGGTAAGGGATTGGGAGCAGGGGTCGTGTAAGGATGGACAAATATATTGTGTAGGTTCGGTGGACAGCAGAATACCACGGTTGAAGGGGGTGGGAAGGATAGTGGGTAGGACATTTCTCATTTCAGGGCACGGCGAGAGGTAATTGAAACCCTGGCAGAGAATGTAATTCAGTTGCAGTACAACAAAATTCATTCAATGGTACGTCTATTCACTATTACAGCCTATATATTAAAAAGAAAGATTCCAAGACTTACCAAGCGGGAAAGCGCCGGCAGACAGGCACAATGAACAAAACACACAAACACACACACAGAATTACTAGCTTTCGCAACCGATGGTTGCTTCTTCAGGAAGGAGAGGGAAAGACGAAAGGATGTGGGTTTTAAGGGAGAGGGTAAGGAGTCATTCCAATCCCGGGAGCGGAAAGACTTCCCTAAGGGGGGAAAAAAGGACAGGTGTACACTCGCGCACACACACACACGCACACATATCCATCCGCACATACACAGACACAAGCAGACATATTTAGGCAAAGAGTAAGGGCAGAGATGTCAGTTGAGGCGGAAGTACAGAGGCAAAGAAGTTGTTGAAAGACAGGTGAGGTACGAGCGGCGGCAACTTGAAATTAGCGGAGGTTGAGGCCTGGCGGATATCGAGAAGAGAGGATATACTGAAGGGCGAGTTCCCATCTCCGGAGTTCGGATAGGTTGGTGTTGGCGGGAAGTATCCAGATAACTCGGACAGTGTAACACTGTGCCAAGATGTGCTGGCCGTGCACCAAGTCATGTTTAGCCACAGGGTGATCCTCATTACCAACAAACACTGTCTGCCTGTGTCCATTCATGCGAATGGACAGTTTGTTGCTGGTCATTCCCACATAGAAAGCGTCACAGTGCAGGCAGGTCAGTTGGTAAATCACGTGCGTGCTTTCACACGTGGCTCTCCCTTTGATCGTGTACACCTTCCGGGTTACAGGACTGGAGTAGGTGGTGGTGGGAGGGTGCATAGGACAGGTTTTACACCGGGGGTGGTTGCAAGGGTAGGAGCCAGAGGTTAGGGAAGGTGGTTTGGGGATTTCATAGGGATGAACCAAGAGGTTACGAAGGTTAGTCTTCTCGATATCCGCCAGGCCTCAACCTCCGCTAATTTCAAGTTGCCGCCACTCATACCTCACCTGTCTTTCAACAACTTCTTTGCCTCTGTACTTCCGCCTCAACTGACATCTCTGCCCTTACTCTTTGCCTAAATATGTCTGCTTGTGTCTGTGTATGTGCGGATGGATATGTGTGCGCGTGTGTGTGTGGGCGAGTGTACACCTGTCCTTTTTTCCCCCCCTTAGTGAAGTCTTTCCGCTCCCGGGATTGGAATGACTCCTTACCCTCTCCCTTAAAACCCACATCCTTTCGTCTTTCCCTCTCCTTCCTGAAGAAGCAACCATCGGTTGCAAAAGTTAGTAATTCTGTGTGTGTGTTTGTGTGTTTTGTTCATTGTGCCTGTCTGCCGGCGCTTTCCCGCTTGATAAGTCTTGGAATCTTTCTTTTTAATATATTTTTCCCATGTGGAAGTTTCTTTCTATTTTATTGACACTATTACAGCCTGCTTGATAGTGTGTTCTTCCAGCTTTGAAACACAGTAAATAAGTGGTTTTGCACAGCATGGATTCAACAAGTCCTCGATTGGTTTCCAGAGGTATGTAGCACGTAGTTATCGTAAACTACAAGCTCGTGCCAGAATGAGATTTTCACTCTACAACAAAGTGTGCACTGATATGGAACTTCCTGCCAGATTAAAACTGTGTGCCGGACTGAGACTCAAACTCGAGACCTTTGCCTTTCACGGGAAAGTGCTCTACCAAATGAGCTACCGGAGCACGACTCACGCCCCGTCCTCACAGCTTTACTTCTGTCAGTACCTCGTCTCCTACCTTCCACTCCATTGCTAGTTCTGCAAGGTTTGCATTAGAGCTTCTGTGAAGTTTGGATAGTAGGAGACAAAGTAAAGCTGTGAGGACGGGGTGTGAGTCGTGCTCGGGTAGCTCAGCTGGTAGAGCACTTGCCCGCGAAAGGCAAAGGTCCCGAGTTTGAGTCTCGGTCTGGTACACAGTTTTAATCTGCCAGGAAGTTTCATACAAGCTGGTGGTTTGTGGGTGCAGAGCTGCCACCCAATAGTGTCCCACATCTGTTCCAGTGGGTTCAGATTGGGAAATTTGGTGCCAAGGTATCGCCACTATTTCACTATCACACTCATCAAACCACTGTAGTATGACTTTAGCCTGCAGGAAGATGCCATCGCCTACTGGAAAGATAGCAAGCATGAAGAAAAGCAGGTGCTCTGCTTTGTCTGGAACTGTCCTGCTGCCTTTTATTACTACCACAAGCCTTATGTAAGCCTAGATAAATATCCCCCATAGTATATTCCAGATGGCAGAGAGTAGAATCGTAACAAATTTGCAGCTCACAAAAATTGATGTAAATTCTAGTTTATTATGTGTAAAGTGTCTAAAAATGATGGTGACAGACAATTATAGCTACTGACGTGCTGTAAAGATATGTCTACACAATCAAAAACGCAGAATTGTGTTCTGATGCCACAGGGCAATCAAAAACTCGTAATGGGCTCAGCATCAAAAGACGAAATAATTAAATTGCTACAAGAGGATAATGATGCCCTGTTTGCGAAAATCAATGAGTTAGAGCAAAAACTAAGTAAATATATAATAAATGAGAAGTGATGTACAATAGGAAGTGCGTCGAACCCAGGTAGTTTAAAATTGCAAATGAAGGCAAATTCATATTATAATATGTTCCTAGTACCAATCCCATTCAGAAACAATGCACCAGACAAGTAAATGTACTTCCAGGTAAAGAAACTCTTCTGATGCCAGCCAGCAAAACGGCAGTGCAACATGCAAGTGTAGTTAAAGACAGTGTTTACAACTAGAAAAATGAAACTATGGTTAACAACACCATTAGTGTTCCAAATGATAAGCACATAAACATACAAAACAAAACTGTGAACTGAGGAACACAGTACAGAAGCTAAAAGTATAATAGTAAGTGACAGACAAGGCAGATATTGTGGAAATATTCTGCTGTGCATGTTTTGTGCAGTGATTTACTGGATAATGGCATATCCGGATGTGACTACTGATTTGGTGTAACAATAAGTTTCCAGTAATTCATGATATGCCTCTGACCTTCAGATTCTGTGATGAGGTGTGAAAGTGAAATGCTTTGCGACTACTCTTGATTTTACCATCCTTCAACCACTTTCCATTCCCACAATAGTAGCACACAACAGCTGAACACCTTTGCAATTTCCAAGATGTTTCTCCCCAGGCTTTATAACAATCCATCCACTGTCAATGAAGTTTATACTAGTGGATTGACCCATTTGCATCCCGTATTGTGACTAGAATTATTTCCTGTACCTCTCTGCTCTGCTTATATACTTTGTTAAGCACATCATGTGCCAACAACACCATCAGATGGCATTCAATGTCTCAGTGCCGGCTGATGTGGCCGTGCGGTTCTAGGTGCTTCAGTCTGGAACCAACTGACCGCTACAGTCACAGGTTCGAATCCTGCCTCGGGCTTGGATGTGTGTGATGTCCTTAGGTTAGTTAGGTTTAAGTAGTTCTAAGTTCTAGGGGACTGATGAACTCAGATGTTAAGTCCCATATTGCTCAGAGCCATTTAGTGTCTCAGTGTGCAGTGGTCATACTGTTTGGCCTCATCTCTGTATATACAGACATTTAGAGAAATGCTTACAGGTGTAGGTTGACAATGCTGGGGCTAACATCTGTGGCCTTGTAGTGGGAACCATCCTGGCATATGCCTCACATATTCAATTAGTGCAGAAGTTTGTAGTGTTTTTTCCTAAGCAACAGATGCATATAACAGAGACTTTAGTCATCAATAATAGATAGATTCTCCTTCACTGTTTACAACTGTCTGCCAAAGTTGAGGTATCTTTTCGATTCTGCAAGTGTAGAAATTGTGGGGATTTAAAGTTAAGAAGCCATTGAGCAGTGTCTGGTGCACATTTTCATCCATAAAGGAAGTTCCTTGAAGGCTGCTGAACAGAAATCAGGAAAGGTGCAAATCTGAGGGCACAAGATTACAAGAATGAGTTGGGTGTGGAATGAATTCTCAAAGCAGCTCTTTTATAGTGTTGTTGACAGTAAATGTCAGCAATTATGGTTACACCTTGAGGAAGCAATTTGTAGTTTACCACATCGTCACTGTTCCACCAGAAGCATTCCATTATCTTCCGAAGATGCGTGCAGATCTTTGTACAGGGAGTTGCTACTTAGCTTAGGCTCCAATGTTCCTTTCTTTTCCTTATGCTGGTGTAAAGACACCATTCCTCATCACCAGTAACAA